>NC_060144.1:12060073-12685073 GCF_021461385.2 Schistocerca piceifrons
TGTATAAGTAGGATGCTTACATTTGCGGTGGTCAAATGGTCTACGTCTGATATCCGGAAAATGTTTTTCCTAGCTGCTAAAAGTGATACGTAATTGGAAGTAAGAACAACATTCCAGACAATACGGGTAATGTATACCCGTATACATTACTTGACAAGCTTAACGCCCCCCTCCCCCTCACATTAGGAAATAGGGGGCACTTTCATCAGAGTACCAGGATTCTCAAACATTTTGTTTATTTGTATGACTGATATCATTTTAAAAATGAGAAAAACTTGTTTTATTCAGTGGAAAGTTCAGTTTTAGATCATAGCTAATAGCACAGAAATCATATTAAACACTAGTGATCCGCAGAACACAGTTGGAGAACAGAGAAAGCTGTAGAAAGTGAAACCTGTAGGGATAGACGAAGACTGGAGTACATCCAACAATTAATTAAATAATTTTTGACTTTCTGTGAAAGTGATACTCTGATATGAAGAGGTTGACACAGGAGAAGAAGTCGTGGCGGACCGCATCATACCATCAGAACAAAGAAAGAAACAAAAAGTCTCAAACGATTAAGATAGTTTTCCCACCTCCTGACTAAAGAATTTATACGGAATAATTAGCTTCTGAGGCTGTATCACAATAGCCAAGATTTGTAAGTCTCATATTTTGTAACTCCTTATTCATTTTCGTTCACCTTCCAGTACTATGTCCTTTTTTGAAAGATTTTTACCATTCTATTAAATGTTGTCCCATTATTTCACTTTACTGAGCGATTTATTTGTTAGAAAACTTTAAATATTAGTGCTTATGATAGCGCTGGCCTCGTGTGTCTTCTAAACAATATCGAAAAAATCTTTCAATGAACTGATTTCTTCACAGGGCTCTCAACTTTACTCCAGTCGTGTTGCCGCCGTCTGACGGCTCCGGGATGGGTTTTCTTGGTCCTGGACGATCCACGGGAGCCATGGCGGATCTGGACAGAGGCATCGTGGATCTGATAATGAATTCCGATTTCCTCGACATTATACGTCCCAGTGAGAATGGCCTTCCACGTGTCTTCGAAACTACTACATTCATTGCACAGGAGGTCAGTACTTGATCCTTGCGACCACTACCGGTATTTCACAGACCATAGCTTAAGAAAAGTCATACTTGTTGAAGCCTGCTCTTCGATGGTCACTATCTATCTTTTTATGGAAAAAATGAGCCTATGATTTAGTATGCACGTAACTTGCACAAAAGGTGTTGTGTGGCTTTTACGAGGATGTAATTCATCAACAGGATTTCGTATTTAATAACGTATAGCTATTTAGGCAGTGGTAAACGACTTGTGCGTTACATAGTTTGAAACTTTTTTAAAAAACATTTTGCAACATATGAAGCTAGGGAAATCTTAAGTTCTGATCTGGTTGAAATCCTAAGTGGTGCTGTTCTGTGTTGTGTGTTTTTAGTTAAGTCATATGGCGATTCTTAGTAGTATTTTGACGAATTTTCTGTGTATTTTCGACGGTGCTGTATCCGAATTTTTAAAATCCCAGCAAAATTTCGGCCCGGAGAAGGGTAAAAGGAAACGCACGTTCCTGGGGTTTTTCGCTTGTAACTCATAAACGGCGCAATTTTCGGCAAAGTTGACTATTTTCAAGTCCAAAGAGGATAAAATTTCCCACAAAAGTGGTCGGAGTGACGTCTTTCGTCAGACCAACATTATGGAGTGTAGCGCACTTTGAAGGTAGCGTCTTTTGAACGCCACCATCACAACCCAACCCCTCATTCTTCTATGTGCTATGACGTTCGTTCAGACGGAAAAATGAAAGCCTTTATCACTCTTGCAATCAAGAAGTGTTAAAATATGTTATAGTAATGGCATAATGACTATTATTACCAAATGCCAAATAAAGCGTAATTATCATCATAATATATATTAACATAATAATTTTAAAGAAATTTAAAAGGAGTCTTATCCTCTTTTCGCTTTGTGTATCATTACCTGCGTCTTTAATTATTTACTTATTATGCAGTATGAACTGATATATTCATGTATTATCTTAATTATCAGTAACACCCTCATATATTCTCATTTTGCATATGAATTAAGTAGAGTAGAAACCAATGCACAGTGTTTTTAGATATTATTTCCTCTTGTGTAATCTCAAACGAGAAATATGGCTTACCTTCATCTGTAGCAGTATGTAATTAGTAATATAATAATTTTAAAGACATTTCAATGGAGTTTCATCTTCTTCGCACTTTGTGCTGCACTGCCCTCGTCTTCATTTGATACGTCTGCGAAACAAGGGCATATATGGGTACGTTACATCTAAGTAAGGTAGTAGATGACTACTTTCAGTTCATACTAGACAACAGGAAAATAATTATTTACCTATTCTAATTATAAGTAATTATTATCTCATTACTCTAAGAAACAATGTACATTGGTTTCATTTCTAATTTATTATGAGATTTCACAAAGGCAAAATTATAACAACAACAATGTGAACTGTAGCTTAGCTTCACATGCAGGATTCCTAGTTTCAGTTTGTGGTTCCTTTTCTACTTCCAAAACGGCTTCTCCTAAGTCGTGCAAATTGAGGTGGCCGATATTCTTACAAGTTATACTGCGGTTAATGCAGAGCTTTTAGCAGCTAAGACCTGTTTTTTGGCAATGGTATGAGTACCCACAACATCCAGTTTCGCATTTGCATGCGATATAGGTCAGACTAAGATTGGATGCTGGTGATCCGAGCCATTGTGGTCGGAACCAGGCAATCCGTGAACAGCCATGATTTCGAGACCTGGTTGAGCCAGACGCTGCCAGCACTGAGTTTTTATTTTTTTTATTTGCAGGCCAAGTTCCATAGGACCAAATTGAGGAGCAAATCTCAAATTTCATGGAACGTGTCAGTACATGAAATTACAAATAAAAGTAATAGCAGATAAAAATAAATGTTCATCAACCCAAAAAAGTGAGTCCACAAGTCTTAGTAAACGCAATCAACAATACAGTAAGAATCAGCTTAATTTTTGAAGGAACTCCTCGAACGAATAGGAGGAGTGACCCATGAGGAAACTCATCTGTTCCGATTTGAAAGCGCGTGGATTGCTGCTAAGATGTTTGAATTCGAGTGGAGCTTGTTGAAAATGGATGCAGCAGTATACTGCACACCTTTTTGCACAAGAGTTAAGGAAGTCCGATCCAAATGCAGGTTGGATTTCTGCCGAGTATTAACCGAGTGGAAGCTGCTTATTCTTGGGAATAAGCTAATATTGGTAACTAGAAACGACAGTAAGGAATACATATATTGAGAGGCCAGTGTCAAAATGCCCAGACTCGTGAACAGGGGTCGACAAGAGGTTAGTGAACTTACACCACTTATAGCCCGAACCGCCCGTTTCTGACCCAAAAATATCCTTTTAGAATCGGAAGAGTTACCCCAAAATATAGTACCATACGACATACGCAAAAGAAAATAACCAAAGTAGACTAATTTTCGTGTCTAACGATCACTCACTTCTGATACCGTTCGAATAGTAAAAATGGTAGTATTAAGTCTTCGAACAAGATCCTTAACGTGGGGTTTCCACGACAGCTTACAATATATCTGAACACCTAGAAATTTGAACTGTTCAGTTTCACTAATCATATTCCCGTTCTGTGAAATTAAAACGTCAGGTTTTGTTGTATTGTGTGTTGTTGTTGTGGTCTTCAGTCCTGAGACTGGTTTGATGCAGCTCTCCATGCTACCATATCCTGTACAAGCTTCTTCATCTCCCAGTACTTACTGCAACCTACATCCTTCTGAATCTGCTTAGTGTATTCATCTCTTGGTTTCCCTCTACGACTTTTACCCTCCACGCTGCCCTCCAATGCTAAATTTGTGATCCCTTGATGCCCCAGAACATGTCCTACCAACTGGTCCCTTCTTCTTGTCAAGTTGTGCCACAAGCTCCTCTTCTCCCCAATTCTATTCAATACCTCCTCATTAGTTATGTGATCTACCCATCTAATATTCAGCATTCTTCTGTAGCACCACATTTCGAAAGCTTCTATTCTCTTCTTGTCCAAACTATTTATCGTCCATGTTTCACTTCCATACATGGCTACACTCCATACAAATACTTTCAGAAACGACTCCCTGACACTTAAATCTATACTCGATGTTAACAAATTTCTCTTATTCAGAAACGCTTTCCTTGCCATTGCCAGTCTACATTTTATATCTTCTATACTTCGGCCATCATCAGTTATTTTACTCCCCAAATAGCAAAACTCCTTTACTACTTTAAGTGTTTCATTTCCTAATGTAATTCCCTCAGCATCATCCGACTTAATTCGACTACATTCCATTATCCCTCGTTTTGCTTTTGTTGATGTTCATCTTATATCCTCCTTTCAAGACACTTCCTCTACTGCTTGCTCAATATACAGATTGTATAACATCGGGGAGAGGCTACAACCCTGTCTCACTCCCTTCCCAACCACTGCTTCCATTTCATGTCGCTCGACTCTTGTAACTGCCGTCTGGTTTCTGTACAAATTGTAAATAGCCTTTCGCTCCCTGTATTTTACCCCTGCCACTTTTAGAATTTGAAAGAGAGTATTCCAGTTAACATTGTCAAAAGCTTTCTCTAAGTCTACAAATGCTAGAAACGTAGGTTTGCCTTTCCTTAATCTATTTTCTAAGATAACTCGTAAGGTCAGTATTTCCTCACGTGTTCCAATATTTCTACGGAATCCAAACTGATCTTCCCCGAGGTCGGCTTCTACCAGTTTTTCCATTCGTCTGTAAAGAATTCGCGTTAGTATTTTGCAGCTGTGACTTATTAAACTGATAGTTCGGTAATTTTCACATCTGTCAACACCTGCTTTCTTTGGGATTGGAATTATTATATTCTTCTGGAAGTCTGAGGGTATTTCGACTGTCTCTTACATCTTGCTCTTCACGCAGTATCGTATCTCCCATTTCATCTTCATCTACAGCCTCTTCCATTTACATAACATTGTCCTCAAGAACGTCGCACCTGTATAGACCCTCTGTATACTCGTTCCACCTTTCTGCTTTCCCTTCTTTGCTTAGAACTGTGTTCCATCTGAGCTCTTGATATTCATACAAGTGGTTCTATTTTCTTTGTGTGGTTTAAACTGTAAAAACTGATTCTTACTGTGATTTAACGTTAGTTTATTTTCTACAAGCCATGAACTGAGGTCACATACTACACTATTTGAAACCGAGTCAATGTTGCACACAACATCCTTTACTACCAAGCTAGTGTCATCAGCAAACAGAAATATTTTAGTTATCCATAATAGTAGAGGGCATATCATTTACATAAATACGGAAGAGGAATGGTCCTAACACTGATCCGTGGAGCACACCGAACTTGACAGTACCCCACTCAGACCTCACATCCCAGCCGTTATCAACATTGTGAGCGGTTGCTAAAGTTAGAGGTGAACCAACTGTGAGCTGCTCCCCGTATTCCGTAATGGTCCAACTTCTGGAGCAATATTTTTGATCAACACAATCAAATCCCTTAGTTAAATAAAAAAAAATACCAAACGTTCGAAACCTTTTGTTTAGCCCAGCCAGTACCTCACAGAGGAAAGAGAATTAGCATTTCCAGTTGTTAAACGGTTTCTAAAGCCGAGCTGTACATTCGATAGTTGCTTGAGGGTCGTGGACGGCAGATAGTGCTGTGGCACCGACTCCTGCCTACTGAGGCTGTTGGCCATCTTCCGGCCTGCCATCAGCACCGCGGGTGCCCACGTCAGCATTTCTTCACTGGATGGAAGCGGCCAATCATGTTCCAGGGCCAACAGAGTGATGTGTGTTTGCCTCATCGAGCTAACGACACAGTGTGTAGTTACAAACGTCTTTCTTTTGGTCAGCAGTGCTTTCAGTGGGTGTCAGCAGTGCTTCCGCTGGGCTTCTCAGCCCACTGTTGCCACCAACCACACACCAAGTGCAATTGCACCCAAGAGATTAGTTTCAGGGGACTTTATCTCGTTGCAGTGGACAGCAAAGGGAGCACCACTCCACAGCATGACGTCTGAACCACAGCTTGTGATATAGTTGTGGTGGGGTGAGAGAGACTATCACCATTAGAGAACAGAATAATGATGCAATTGAGAGTTAGGAGGCATTATAGCTGTAGGGTTACTTTTGTGAGATCACAAGAGACGGTGGATGGTTTAAGGGTGGTACTAGAGATGTATGGCTTGAACTCGTGTGATGTACGTATTGAAAATTACTTGGGCATTCTGCCCTTTGTGCCGAGTCTGTGACAGTTTTTTGTCACCACCCTACCCTTCCATGTGAGCCACCTGAATTCTCTGAACTGAACATTTAAAACAGCGCATTATACTTTGAAGTCGTTACTAAGTGTGAAGGATAATCCAGTAGACTGACAAGGAAGCATCAGAATTTAATGAATCTGAGTACTAATCAATCCACAAACCAGGGAGCAAGCCTGGAAATAAGGACGCTCTAATCAGGAAAATAGCAGCTCTAGGCACTACGTGAAGACCTAGCTCAGTGGCAAATAGCAGAGAGAGCTGATGAGCAGTGTCAACACTGCATACAGCAAGCAACGTCAGTTTTAGCATGTATGACTGATTATTACGTAGGGAGACGAAGTTAGGACCGCACGTGATTGTGCCTGCAAAACTAAGGGAAATAGTACTGAGGGGAATGTACGATCATGTCTTATCAGGCCATGGCAGACATGGGCTACAAGTCAGAGGATGACAGAGAAGTGCCAATAGAGAGGACGGGAAAGCAAGGTCGACCAGTTAATCAGGAATTGTGGGTAGTGCGCGGATTGTGCTGATTGTGCGGATTTGAGTCAGAAACAGGTGCCATTTCCTTTTTTTATATCGATTGTGCCGAACCTGAACCAGCAGGCAATAACAGTTGTGCAAGCATTACTAAATACATGGGTACTGACGTTTGGAGTGCCGGAAATAATTTTGTCTGATCAAGGGACAAATATCATGTCAGACCTGATAAAGGAATTGTGTCGGTTGTTGTAGGTAAAGAAGTTAAAGAGGTCGTCCAGTTCATCCTCAGGCACATGAGAGGGTGGAACACGTTCATCAGATGACTTGATCTCACAGTGTCACTACTTGGCCCATCACTTGGATGGAGGACTCTTGTTTTCCAGGCTGCAGGATGTGATATTATCTAGACACAGATGGTCATTAAGTTTAGTATTCAATGTGAGGGGCGTGCGGAACGAGATAAGTAGATTGGAGGCGCTGTTTTCAGATTTACATGTAGTAATGGAATGCTTACGGAGGTATTGGTGTGTATGCACGATGGAGCAAATGCAGTAAGTGATAGGAGTAGCGCCTCATGAGCCGTAGAGGATAAAAAGAAATATATATGGGTGAATGCTGGAACTGAAATATTGAACATCATATTTGGGACAGTAGACATGTGTAAATGAGCTAAACAAAACTGAGGAGGCTGTAAGGAAACCAAGATATAGGGCGACTATGCAGTGGCATTCCATGTGGCTTACGAGTTTGTGGAGCAGTGTATTGAACACAATATGCGTGCTTCAACAGTGTACCAATGAAGCGACGAATTATGACAGAGCATCTCTGAAACGGGCATCAGAGGTGGTTCAAGTACAGGTGCTAGGATGTTGCAGTCACTAGGAGGGGATAGTACCTGGAATGCAAGTGTGGAGTTGACGAACTTGCATTACAAGGTCAAATACGTCCAGTTTCCTGCATGATGAACAGTCCTTTCGTTACCTGAGCAATGCTTGAAGGGGATGAGAATAATGTGGGTAGAATTGTTACCAGGACTACAGTTAGTGGCAGAGTCGAGCAGCTAGAACCTGCCTTTCTAATACCATCGAGTAACTGTGTATGCAACAACAGATAGTCAAAGCTGCGTGTGTCAGTGAGGATACCAATGGCAGACAGGGACACTTTATTTAAGTTTTACATAGTGCACACGTAGCTACAGGCAATTGGGAAGTTTGAGAAAATGGGTTGTTACTAGTGGTGGAATGTCGGGATCAACAGGGCAGTGACAGAGGTTAAGGTATAGCAATGGAAAGTGGGGTTGTCACCATATGCCTTACTCACGAGATTCAGATGAGGGAAGCACATGTGTCATGCAGTTGTTCAGGGGTGAGGCAGGGGGTTCTCCATGCTGGAAAGAGGAGACCGAACTCAAACTGTATTGCAGAAAACGGGTTTGCAGTGAGTGTACTTAACATTCAACGACAAAGTAGTGCCTGCTAGTTGCTATGAGCAAGGAAAGCTGAAGGGAACGAGGTGCTTAGAGTTAAGAGGTAGTGGGTTGTTGATCAATGAGACTATGTGTGATATTTGAGGTCCAACATTCCAGTTAACGAGCTGCAATGACGGGAGTTACTCTGTTACATGTAACACAGCCACTGCTGTACTGGCCAGCCGAGCCCTCAGAGCTGTTACCTAAATAAAACATTACCTTTATGCACAATAACAGGGAACGAAGTCTATTCCATTCTCTAAGTCAGATGATAGCTGTGGAGCAGCTAATGCAGCACGTGAAACAGTATCGGGATAGTTGACACTGGGTAACCGTGACCCCGAGTTTAGCGTTTCCTAACGTCATGGTGATTCTGGTTTTGCTCTGCATAGCTTTTATTTGTCTGAGATGCTGAGTCTTCCAGAAATCAGACCCATGGGTGGTTCTTATTCCCATGGACTGGTTTCCCCAAGCAAGAGACGACAAATAATTTTACGGAGTTTTCGTAATTAATGAAGTAGTTGTGTAGAATTTAGGAACAGCCATTTGAGTGGTGTGTACTTATTCTTTAGAGTAAGTGTAGAAGTAGTTACGGTGGAGAACCAGGACTTATCAAGACCCAAGGGGCTGGGTTTTCTCCATGGAGGGCGGCAGTGTGGTGCCACTGCCCACATTTAGTGAAATTAATAAGAAGCGGTAAGAAAACCACTGAAGTACTGCAATGGCAGCCGTGGGCTGGTAGCTGCAGTGTGGCGAGATGTGGGTGAGAATGACAGGAAAACGGAAGGTTCACGAGATGGGGTAAACTGCAGCACGCAGTGGGAGTAGCCGTTGCAGGTGGGTCACCGTCATCACACCAAGCAAAGACTCTTGTTATGGGGCTATGTGACTAGGTGCCACGTTCTGGAGTAACCAATGCGCCAGAGCCATATAAATAGTTCAGAATTTTGAGGCAAAGGTACTTCTTTGGAGCTCAGCAACACCACCATGTTACACTGGCTGTGCCAGATGAAGAGACGACTGGGCATCGCCAGCAGCAGCCGTGAGTTTGAGTCTGGTTTGAACCAGTTGCCGCCAGCACAAAGTTCCTCGAGGGACTAACTGCTTCCTCACAAGCTGCCACCTGACTCCTGCCGGAGGCTAGCGGGTCGCACTCAGCGGTCATCAACCTCCTTGGTGAGCACGTGTAGGGCTAAGTCGCAAGAAGAGGCGGGCCATTCCCCAGGGGGACATTGTTGCAGCCCAACAACGGTACCACTGATGCCACGGACGTAGCCATTGACTACTCAGGCTGTCAGCCATCACTCAGTCTATCGTCAGCGTCACAGGACACCTACGTCAGCATTTCCTTACTCGGCGGAAGCCGCCCTGGGTCAATGGAGCGAGGCATGTCTGCCTCGCTAAGCTGATGACGCAGTGTGTAATTAAAGTTGATTAAATACCTTTGTTTTGGTCAGCAGTGTCTCCACTTGGACTGGGAGGCTCATTGTCACAACAACTCATGCTACAGAGTGCAGTCACTCAACAGAATAAAATGCGTGGTTTCATGATGATATACGGGGTGAAAAGTATTTAAACCGACAAACTCTGGTAGGTTGAGGCGACATCAAAACAAATATTTTTCCCTATGAGGAGTATTTAAACCGGTAGAGGAAGATTTCTCTGGTGGCAGATTAATTAAACCAACAAACACTTTTACATTTTTTAAGACCAAGAGACAACACATTAACGCAACCCAATATCAGTTACAGTAGATTTTCAAAAATGCCTCCATTAACGCGTAAACAAAGGTTATACCTTCGGATCATGTTCTGTCTGACAAGGGCAAAACCCCAGGAGTATCCTTAACTGTTTCTGCTGCTGCTACTATCCGGGCAATCAGATCCTCTTCTGATCCAACACGAGTTGCGTAAACAAGGTTGCGCATCTCTCCCAAAAAAAAAGTCCAGAGGGGACATATCTGGGGATCGAGCAGGCCGTGGTACAGGACCACCTCTACCAATCTACGTTTCTGGCAACCGTCGGTCTAGGAATCGACGCACACAACGACTGAAATGTGCCGGCGCCCCGTCATGTTGGAACCACATGCGTTGTCTTGTAGGGAGCGGGACGTCTTCCAGCGATTCTGGCGAGAAAATTGTACGAGTAATAGTGCTGCCATTTAATGGCCTAGGTAGCAGGTAAGGTCCAATTAAACAGTCCCCAACAACACCGACCTACACATTAACGAAGAACCGCACTTGATGAGCGCTAGTAATTGTGGCATGTGGGTAATCCTCACTCAAAACATAGGAATTGTGCTTGTTGTAGACTCCATCACGCCCAAACGCTGCTTCATCGGTAAACAACACAGAGGATGGAAAGTAGGGTGCATTTCACACTGTGCTCTGGGTGGATAATCAACTGGTTGCAGGTTGTGGACACGCTGTAAGTGAAATGGACGTAACAATTGCTGTCGAAGGACTGTTCTTACATTCGTCTGATTCGTCCCCATGTGACGTGCAACTGCACGAGTGCTGATTGAAGGATCCCGCTCCACATGCTGCAAGACAGGTTCCTCAAATTGCAGCGTTGTTACAGTGCGACGGCGTCCCTGTCCAGGTAATCTGCTAAATGACCACGTCTCACGCAGACGTTGGTACACAGCAGCAAAGGTCGTATGATACGTGATACGGCGATTAGGATATTGTTGTTGATAAACCCGCTGTGCAGCTCGTTGTGGTGCGCTACGTAGTACGCACCAACCATATCAGTGTACTCACTCCAGGTGTATCGCTCCATTAGTAAACAGAGACAATGCACTACTACCCTGGTCGACAGCAGTTGCCTACAACTGAAGAGCGTAATACGCCCTCTAACAACTGAAGATCGTAATACGGCATCTAACAACTGACGAGCGTAATACGACCTGCCGGTCGGCGTGGCCGTGCGGTTCTAGGCGCTTCAATCTGGAACCGCGTGACCGCTACGGTCGCAGGTTCGAATCCTGCCTCGGGCATGGATGTGTGTGATGTCCTTAGGTTAGTTAGGTTTAAATAGTTCTAAGTTCTAGGGGACTGATGACCACAGAAGTCCCATAGTCCTCAGAGCCATTTGAACCATTTTTTCGTAATACGTCCTCCACCGGTTTCAATAATCCTCATAAGAAAAAAGGACATTACGGGAAAAATATTTGTTTTTGTCCCCTACAACCTCCCAGGGTTTGTCGGTTTAAATACTTTTCACCCTGTATACCAATAACATTTTCCTGGTGTTCCAGGCACATCAAGTGGCTATATTTCCACAAGCTAGAAGCTCAAGAAAATTTTATCAGTAATGTCGCCATGAAACCATGCATTCTGTTAAGAGAGGTTGCAGTCGGTAGGTGAGTACATAATGTACATGCCATACCTCTAATGCTGCACTACGATTCCTCCCCATAAAAGGCTAGGCAAACTGCGCATTAATAAGGCTAATTTATTAAGCTCTCCAGCCTTCTTACTGTGCTGCCATGGTGAGGATTCCACGTATTTCCATCATGACCAATCATATTGACACTGCTGGAGCTGGGAAATATCACGCGCCAGCTTTGTCCTACAACTGTAAATTATTCTGTGGCATTATTTGCCGGGAGACCCATGTGGGGTTGTTAAGCTCCCTGTCCTACAACCTTCTATTTAATGCCACCTCGCTAAATTGAGTGTTATTGTAGATAAGATGAAATGATCATGACAACACCTAGTGCCTGAGCGAAGAAAATCTCTTACTCGGCTGGGAATCCAATGCAGAAACCCGTGATTTAGAGGCAGTGCATGATCCATTAGACCACGGGCTGTGAACCATAGCGCTGGAGAGGATAGATTAACAGCAAAACAAATGGGGTGAGCTTTGGCCACCAGTCTGCAGCTGACACAGTCGATTTCAGCTTCAGATTGGGAATGGATCGACGCAGGCACAGTAGGATAACAGGTACCACCATAAACGAAAACCATCGAAAATCAGAAAAGGAAATTTAGCTGGATTAGACAAGAACAACACGGGGCAGATAGTCAAATAACAGAATGTACTGTTATCAACAAGACAGTAATAAACATAAGCATGGATGCCATGTTGGCACTTGTAGGAACTTTATTCTACATCTTCGCCATGGAGTACCCCTTCTTCTGACATAATCCTTGGTGTTGAACAAGCAATTCGCAAGATATCCAGCGAAACATCAGAAGAAATTTGTCGAGAACGAGCCACATCCTTGCAAAATCAAAGCTGCTAACGCCGAACCTGAAAAGAGCGGAATACAGCGGAATTCACCTTATCTGCAACGATCCTCTCACTGTAATCCTGCCAGCCGAAAAGTGCACTGCATTGCAGCCACTAGAATTGAACAAGCTGACTATGATGGGAGCTGGTTCATTCGGAAAAAAAACATACAAAAAATTATCACAAGACCAAACGTCCAGAATAATAAGGAAGACATTCGAACCTCTCAAGTGGTCATCAGAGGAAGAGAGCGTCGTTTAAATTTCCTCCCTCGCCTACCTGGACTACCTATGTTTTACGGCCTGCCCGAAGCTCATAGAAAGGAAACATCACTACGACCCATCATAAACACCACTGAGCCCACGACTTACAGACACAGACGGCAAGCTACGTAATACACTAAGGCCATTAAAATTGCTACACCACGAAGATGACGTGTTACAGACGAGAAATTTAACCGACAGGAAGAAGATGCTGTGATATGTAAATGATTAGCTTTTCTGAGCTTTCACACAAGCTTGGCGCCGGTGGCGACACCTACAACGTGCTGACATGAGGAAAGTTTCCAACCGATTTCTCACACACAAACAGCAGTTGACCGGCGTTGCCTGGTGAAAAGTTGTTGTGATGCCTCGTGTAAAGGGGAGAAATGGGTACCATCCCGTTTCCGACTTTGATAAAGGTCAGATTGTAGCCTATCGCGATTGCGGTTTATCGTATCGCGACATTGCTGCTCGCGTTGGTCGAGATCCAATGACTGTTAGCAGAATATGGAATCGGTGGGTTCAGGAGGGTAATACGGAACGCCGTGCTGGATCCCAACGGCCTCGTATCACTAGCAGTCGTGATGACAGGCATCTTATCTGCATGGCTGTAACGGATCGTGCGGCCACGTCTCTATGCCTGAGTCAACAGATGGGGATGTTTGCAAGACAACAACCATCTGCACGAACAGTTCGATGACGTTTCCAGCAGCATGGACTCTCAGCTCAGAGACCGTGGCTGCAGTTACCCTTGACGCTGCATCACAGACAGGAGCGCCTGCGATGGTGTACTCAACGACGAACCTGGGTGCACGAATGGTAAAACGTCATTTTTTCGTACGAATCCAGGTTCTGTTTACAGCATCATGATGGTCGCATCCATGTTTGGCGACCTCGCTGGGAAAGCACATTGGAAGCGTCTATTCGTCATCGCCATACTGGCGTATCACCCGGCGTGATGGTATGGGGTGCCATTGCTTACACGTCTTGGTCACCTCTTGTTCGCATTGACGGCACTGTGAACAGTTGACGTTACATTTCAGATGTGTTACGACCCGTGGCTCTATCCTTCATTCGATTCCTGCAGAACCCTTCATTTCAGCAGGATAATGCACGACCGCATGTTACAGGGCCTGTACTGGCCTTTCTGGATACAGAAAATGTTCGACTGCTGCCCTGGACAGCACATTCTCCAGATCTCTTACCAATTGAAAACGTCTGGTCAATGGTGGCCGAGCAACTGGCTCGTCACAATACGCCAGTCACTACTCTTGATGAACTGTGGTATCGTGTTGAAGCTGCATGGGCAGCTATACCTGTACACGCCATCCAAGCTCTGTTTGACTCAATGCCCAGGCGTATCAAGGCCGTTATTACGGCCAGAGGTGGTTGTTCTGGGTACTGTTTTCTCAGGATCTATGCACCCAAATTGCGTGAAAATGTAATCACATGTCCGTTCTGGTATAATATATTTGTCAAATGAATATCCGTTTATCATCTACATTTCTTCTTGGTGCAGCAATTTCAATGGCCAGTAGCGTAACTTGGAAGTGCAGATGGCGATGCACGAGTCGATGCAACTTAGTTACAAATACTGATCAATGTCTGGTTCGTAGACAGATCATTGAATATTGTGCATGGATGGGGCGCATTACAACTGCAACATAAATTTCCTGAGCTGCGTATACTATCCCAGGCATTCTGTTACTGTCAATTATCTTTCACTATGTATTTCATAACATAATCGCTCATTAGTTCTTGCACTTCTTTTTCTATCTCCCGTAACTCTGGTTTCGGCCGATCTGCTGTGACTTGGTTGTTCACAGTAGCTTCCTTGGGCAGATATATTTGAAAAAATTAATGAATTAAATCTATCTTTACAAGGGGAACAGACATTATCGTGTTGGAGCAAGATTTATGCTGGATTCTTGTCCGTTCGAACACGTCGGAAATGGTTCTTGAGTTTATTCAGAGTCTTCACGTATGCCTCTGAATTGATGGTTGACCCTCTTGGCATCATACCCACGTGAATGACGCCATCACAATCCCAGAAGACTAATAACGAAATAACCGTGTTAAAATTTATTGATTGTGTGGCAAGAGAGAATTAGAATGCGTCATAACACTCAATTTATTCGTTGATGAGTTAGCAATGTTACCAAATGAAATATTTGAACAATTGATCCATTGTCTCCACGATATGCGCTCGCAAGTTTTGAATATATTTTCCTGAATGACCATGAATTCATTTTCAGTTCTGTATTCTGAGTCCTTTTGTAGCAAATTTGCAGAAACCAGAAAATATGGCAATTTATAATTTCCTTTTAAAAATGACGTCAGGTTCAGGCATGGAATCATTGTTCAAAACAATGACATTTCAAGATTTTTTGCGCAGGGTTCGTGATGAATATCTAGAAGTTACCACAGAGGGTCTGCTGGTGTTCTCCCGTTCCCAACAACATACTTGTGTGAAACGGGATTCTCACCATATCCAGCTACAAAGACAAAATACTGCAATAGGCTGGTTGCTGTACGTGACATGCGTCTTCGACTCTCTTCTATCAAGCATGACTTTAAACCGGCGATGAAACATAACAGACAACTACGTGTTTCGCAATAAATGGAAACAATTTTATCAGTTTACAGTGGAATCAATAAAACGTCATTTTGCGTATTGTATTACTGCATGTTTTTTGTATATTTCTCTAGACGTCAGAAGAGAATAATGTACCTATTTTTGTATGATATTCATTGAATGATGATAATTAAATATTTTATGGAGCTCTAAAATAAGCAAAATATGATCCTATGTTCATTCTTTAATTTTTAAAAGGGTTCTGTCTTCTTAAATTTCCAGAACCAGTGCACTATATGGAACCGAGCAGTTCTGAATGTAGACTTGAGGGCAATGAGCTAATGAGGGCATGACTGTTATCAACAGCATATGCAGTGAGTGAATGGGAGCAAGACACGCAGCGCCTACAGTTCACATTTGCACTATTGTGCACAATTTTCAGTGTAGTACAGATGCAAAGCAAACTGGGGCAAGAGACCAAACGAAATGCAATAAATCTGCCCCGAACCGCCAGAGGTCAGAGTCCCTTACTCTTCCAGAGGTTCGTCAGGGATGCCGTCAGAGTATTTTGGTATATCGCTGGAGTTCTGGTTCACGCTGCGTACAGGGTATTGTACGCGCTGTTGTGTAGTTTAGTGAAATAACTTAACATATTCACGGAGATAGTACATATTTTTGACTAGACTGGGAGCACTTTTTGTTGTACTTTCCTGTGTTTCAATGTCTGTTTTCTGTTTTAGTGTACGAGTTTAATTTTTATAATTCTTGTTTATTCTGATTGACGGTACCAATTGCGATGGGTCCGATTACGGGATAGGAAAGAAGTATATTGGCTAACTTCGGAGTCGTGGCAGTCTGAGTTTGGGTTGTGGTATTATGTAAGTCTATTTGAACCAACGGATACAGAGTATTCCGTTACAGATTCTCAAATACCTGTTCGTCCACAGGGTTTTAAGCTTTGTTTTTTAACTTATGAAGCTACAGTCCCTAATGGTGTTAATCTCTGCTGACGGCCTCAATTGTAAACTGTAACATACCTGTAAGCTGTAATGATTCCTTCCAGTAACTGGATCATAATCAGCGTTTCTTCATTCATTTCTCCATGAATACTGCCGACAATTTGTGATGGAAGGTTAGCGACTGTCACGTCGACGTCTTGTTGTTGAGGTATTCATGCAAACGCTAGTTTGTGGAGAATGCCTGACTGGAGTGGGTGGCATCAGGGCGGATGACACACAATGAAGTTGTCCGATAATGAAGGCCTAACAGCCCCAGTACTCTCTAGGAGAGGTAAGGTGCAATATGATGCTGAGAGATATGACCCCCAAATCATTCCCTTCCCTGGATACACTATCGGAGGAAACTAGGGCTAAAGACGGTTGGCATAAACGATTCCCCATGAGACCATGCACAAGCCACTCCAAGTCTCTGTTTCTCGTTGAGAACTTAGTGGACAAGTTTGGGGAGGTGGCAGGCATATCAAAAATGCATCGCCTACCCATTCAAGTGCATTATTCATCTGGGCCAAGCTGGGTGAAGTTCCGATATCCATCACCATCCATAAGAGCGTGAACATGGTCCATACAGGTCTCCTCTTGCAGTCTGATGACAAGCTGCTCGTCAGCCTACGGTGATGAGGTGTACAAAATGGCAAATGGCTCTGAGCACTATGGTACTTAACATCTGAGGTCATCAGTCCTCCAGGCTTAGAACTACTTAAACCTAAGGACATCGCAACATCAATGCCCAAGGCAGGATTCGAACCTGCGACCATAGCAGCTGCATGGTTCCGGACTGGAGCGCCTAGAACCGCTCGGCCACCGCGGCCGGCTGAGGTGTGCACTTCATCAGATTTGTGCCTAGTGGACCTAACGACAACAGAGTTGCTAGTGGTGCCTTCATCTTGGCCTTTAGGAGTCATACATTGCCGGTGTACCGTTAAGCCCTACGTTCCTCGCCCTATTCAGTGCTTCAGATGGTGGAAATTTGGGCCCATGTCCTCTCTATGTAACGTCAGCCCCAAGTATTGGGAATGTGGACATCCGTCATACAGGAATATTCCTTGTGCTCCTCCACCCATTTGCGTCAACTGCAGAGAGCACCATTCCCCTTGTTTGCTGGACTGACGATTTATCAGAAAGAGAGGAAGATAATGGAATATAAGACCCTGGACAGACTGACCTACACAGAGGCAAAAAAGAAATATGAGTAACTTAACCCTCTACACATGACATCCTCGTATGCTATGGCTATGGCGACATTGCCCTTTACAAAAATGGTATCCCCATCAGCTATGCCTCTTAAAGTGGGCCCTACAGGCCGCCAGCCTACGCCTGCCCCCTTGATGGCTGGAGGGAATGCTCCTTCTGTTGCTCCTCTAACATCTACTTCAGGTGTAAAGCCCTCCCAGCCATTGGGACATGTGTCCCCACCCATTGGCTGGAGAAGCAACAGCCTCCTCCAGTTCCTCTTGCAGGGAAGGTGTCTCTAGGGAGACTGAGGCTTCTGCTCCTGTGAAGCTGGACACCAGCCAGTGGCTGAAGGAGCCACAAGATGTTGGTCGTAGGGCTTCACAATCATCATCGGTTCCTGAGACTCAGAGGAGCCCTGCCAGCCAGAGAAACCGACAGAGAAGTGAGACGACAGGAAAAAGGAAACAATAAAGAAGAGAGAGATCCCGTTGGCCTTCACACCACAGCTTCCTTTACGTTCCTATTCTAAGGATGAGGTGGAGATCGTAGCGTCCCCTGGTGCTTCAGAACCAGTTGACACATAGACCACAAACCCTCAACAGGTGGTAGGTGACCCTGTGGTGTGAACTGCCCCCACAGTCCGTTTATGTCTTCCCAGACTACAGAATGCGTCTTCCTCCAGTGGAACTGCAGAGATTTTTTCGTGCACCTATTTGAACTACAACTCTTAAGCATTACACCTGCTGTCTGCTTAGCCCTTCAGGAAACCTGGTTTCCAGGAATATGGACCCCCACCTTTTGCGGCTGTCAGGTATATTACAAAACTCACAATAACTGCAACAAGGTGTCAGAGGTAAGGATTAATATATATATATATATATATATATATATATATATATATATATATATATATATATATATATATTAATCCTTACCTCTGACACCTCATATATATATATGTATATATATTAATCCTTACCTCTGACACCTTGTTGCAGTTATTGTGAGTTTTGTTTTGATTAATATATATTTATTAATCTCTCAGTTTGCAGTTCTGGCCTTCTATCATGTATCCACTGGCTCACGACGACTTGTATGGCAGTGACCACTTTCTGTTCTTATTGTCCATTCACCAGCGAAATTTTATATATATATATATATATATATATATATATATATATATATATATAAAATTTCTACCTGTCTATAGTGACGCCGTGCACCTTCATAATCATACATCTTTATAAGCTGTGGCTGTCAGGGTGAGGGTAATGCAGGCAATTACCATCTGCAATGTCTACCTTCCTACACATGGTGGAATACCACAAAATGTATCGGCTGCACTAATTTTTCAACTCTCTTTACCTTTCCTACTTTTGGGCGATTTCTACACCGATAACCCTTTGTAGCGCGGAACCAAGATTACTGGCAATGGTAAAGATGTCTAAAATCTACTAACTCAACTTGACCTTTGCCTTCTAAATACAGGTGACCCCACTCACTTCAGTGGGGCACATAGCACATACTTGGCCACTAATCTCTCAGTTTGCAGTTCTGGCCTTCTATCGTCTATCCACTGGCTCACGACGACTTGTATGGCAGTGACCACTTTCTGTTCTTATTGTCCATTCACTAGCGTCACTCTCCTAGATGCTGGTCCAGAGGTACTATTACCAAGGCTGAGTGGACGCTTTCACCTCTGCTACCACCGACGGATCTCTATCGTATGGCAAAGTCTATGTAGCGATACAGAATATCACTGTGACCATTGTTTATGCAGATGAATAGGCAATCTCTTATTCCTTGGGATGCCCCTGGGCGGAAGACAGTGCCTTGGTGGTCGACGGAAATCGCTGCGACCGTCAGGGATCGTAGGTGGGCCATACAACGTTAAAGCGGCACCAATTAATGGAGCACCTCATTGCCTTCAAGCGGCGCCATGCCCTGCTCCATCAACTAATCAAGTGACGGAAGCAGGAGTGCTGGGAACGGTACATCTCCACCATTGGGATATGAACCTCTCGTTCTCAGGTTTGGACTAGAGCTCATATACCTTTACAGATATCAGACCCCTGCAGGCTACGTGGGATTTCCACACATGTATCCGTATATACCGACGCAGACGCAATTGCAGTGCGTTTTGCCGAGCATTCCACTTGAATCTCTGCATCTGAGAATTACCAACCTGCCTATTGTATTCTAAAACAGTAGCTGAAACGACAACATTTATCTTTTACTACACGCCACCCTGAGCCATATAGTGAGTGGGCATTTCTCAGTGCCCTTGCACTTTGTCCAAACACAACCCTTGGGCCAGACAACACCCATCAGCAAATGATTAATCATCTATCAGTAGATTATCAGTGCCACCTCCTTGCGGTCTTAAACTGCATCTGGACCGATGGTGAATTCCTGCTACAATGGCGAGAAGGTACCATCCTTCCAGCGCTAAAACCTGGTATGAACACGCTATGTATGGAGAGCTATCGTCCTATTAACCTCACCGACGTTCTGTGCAAGCTGCTCGAATGTATGATGAGTCGGCGGTTGTGCTGTCTCCTTGTCTCAGAGCCTTCTGGCTGCTGCTAGGGCGATTTCCACCAAAGTCGCTCCACCACTTACAGCTTGGTATACCTGGAGTCTGCTGTCCAGATGACCTTTTCCAGATGTCAAGCCTACGACACCACTTGGCGACACCACATACTCTCTACATTACAAGAGTGGGGCGCTGGGGCCCATTCCCGATTTTTATACAGAACCTTCTGAGTTTGATTCAGAGCTTCACATATTTTCCTCCATATCCAAGAGAATGGAGTCCTGCAGGGCTCTGTGCCGAGTGACCCACACTTTAGTGGCCATTAATGGTCTTGCAGTAGCTGTGGGATCCTCAGTATCACCTTTCTTATATGCTGGCGACTTCTGCATTTCCTTTTGCTACTCTACTATTGGTGTGGCTGAATGTCGACAGTAGGGAGTCATTCGAAAGGCGCAGTTATAGGTCCTCACCCACAGCTTCCAGTTTTCAGCCGTCAATACTTACATCATGGTCTTCTGTCCTCCATCATACAGTTCACCCGCACCCACAACTTTACCTCGATGAGCATCTCCTTAATACAGTGAACTCTTTTCCTTATTTAGAGCTGGTTTTCGACGCCTGCTCAACTTAACATTCTTCGATGCCTAAGATGAGAAAGTTAAGGCCCTGCAACACTTTCGCTTAAGGTGACGGAGTCACGCTGACTGCGGTGCAGATCAGCCTACACTGTTTGGACTGTACCAGGGGATTTGTACAGCTGCGTCTTGACAATGGGAACCTGGCGTATGGTTCAGCATTGTCCTTTGCATTGCAGCCGCTGGAATCTATACACCAATGTTGAGTTCGATTTGCTACAGGAGCTTTCCGAATGAGCCATGTGAGCAGTTTACTCGTGGAAGCTGGTATAATTGGCAAGCAGTTGCCATCTGATCCGTCGTGGAGCAATCCCACACAAATTCGCAGCTCGCCTAAAATCCAAATTAGCGTCTCCTTTTCCCTAATACAGCGACGCGTCCCCATCAACGGCGACCCGGATCGGGGATTATAATTGCAGTCCGTGTTGTAGGCTACCCCCTCCTTCCTACTTCCATCTATATTCCACATTACACAATGTCTTTTATAAAGATTTGAGAGGAACGAAGATTAAATTACACTTTCATGTTTAGTTAGCTTGTCATGCTGACATGGCTCCAGCTCTTCTTGTTTAGGGGTCTGATTCTCAAAGTTGAAAATGTCACACTTTAGATACTAACGGTTGGATTGAACTAAATAAATTTGAAGATTGTTTATGTGAAAAATTAAGAGGCTGTTGCAGAATTTTTATTTTTACGTAAATCTTTCTCACATTTTAGTATATTATACTTACTTACTCACTGGTCGTACCGGACTCGAGAGTCCAATTGTAACAACACCAACGCTATACTATTGTACATTTAATAATTTTTTCTTCTGATTTTCGATAAATTAGTGTAATCGATGTTCTGATTTCATTTCTTTTTTGTTTCATGCCATTATGTTAAAGAAACTGTAAACAATTTTCGATGTGAATATTAATGTTTATGTCAAATTTCAAGCAATATTGTAATAGAATTGGAGTGTAAGAAACGTTGAAACTATTGTAAGATGTTAATTTTGTAATTGTGCGTCTGCTCCATACGTAGGTAATGTATTAGGATATGTAGACTGCAAAACCTCGGGTGAATACCCTGTCTGTAGGGGAGCGGTAAAAGGTGGATGGCAGGTGAGCGCGGGAAAATGCACACGGGCGCTGCACGGCATAACGGGCTCAGCAGTAGTAGTCGGAGTTGGGCATCGGTCTGAGAAACACGTTCTGGATCGACGAGGCTCTCCTGGAAAACGTGATTTCGTTGAGCCTCGGATGTGCCGTTTCCGACGCCTATACAGCATGGCAATATTCCATAGGCACTAAACGGAAAAGTATTGCGACGCTAAGAAGAAGCAAAGTGCCGATACATCAAGAGCCATTGCTGTGATTGTATGTGTGCTCTGTGCCTCGCCATCTCGCCGCTTGCCGACCGCCGCATCGATGCGAACAGGTTGAAACTTTTAGTACTGTATTAGTGTGGACCAGTGTTACTTTTGTTCCATACTGTTCAATAACAACTTAAATTTTACCAGAACTGTCCTATCATTTAATTATCCTCACAACTAACCTAGACAGGGTCCTTTCCACATGTTGTGCAATCCGAGTGTCCCGAAATGAAGATTCAAAGTTTATGTTAATAATAATTACCTGCAGACCTAGCTATGTTAGAATGATGTTTAAAGAACTTTGATGTTAATGAATATATAGGTAAATAACAAAGGTCTGACAAAGTTGGAGGATAATGTTGAAATTGGTTTAGTAATGAAGTTTAATTAATTTGAGACAAAAATAATGGTAGTTAAATGAGCAGGAAATAAGACAAAAAGAGTAGTAACTCATATATTGGAAATCTTGAGTGCTTAATGATTTCAATAATCAAAATTTCAATACAGTGATCATAACAGTTTCAGGGTCCCCCCCCCCCTTTTCTTTTTTATTCATTTGAATTCTGATGTGTACTGAACTGATTTGACCAGAAAAGTTAAAGTCAATATAAAACCAAAATTTATCAGTGTTTTACCTTTTTCAAAATTGACATTGTATGTGTGTTTCGAAAGTGCTATTTCTAGGGTAACCTATGCCCGATTTTAATCCGGTCAATAGACAGTACGAAGTTTGTAGTAAACATTATAGTGTATTTTTGTGTATGTATGGCTTGTCCATATTAGTACAGAAAGTGAAATTATTAGTTCATTAGATTTTCTGGTTCTAAAATTTACCATATTATGCAGTATTATTACATGTTGTGATGCTCGAACGTACATCAACTTGTACAGGGATGAAACTCAGTTAATACCTAATTAGGCTGGGGAACGTATTATTAACAAATTGGTAGCATCTTCTGTGTTGTTTCTTGTCCGACCTGACGTGTAGTTGCATTTCGGACTTGCTTGACGTATCATTGTTATCACTGAGTGGGTGTAAGTCTGATTTGCCTCCATTCAGGTACACGCGGTCAATGTTTATACAAAAATCCTTTCTCTTAAGGTGAAGCCCGTCAACTTACTATAGTACAGGCTTTAAGGAGTAGCGTGTGCAATAGCGCAGCGTTACACATTACCGCAGCAACGTATTTTCGCCATCTGTCCCTGTCTTGGGCTATTTCCTTCCATTCACCTTCAATACCTGGGCTCCTCAAATCAGCCTTCACATTGTCCTCCCATCCACGCCTCGGTCTCCCCACAGGACGTTTTCCCTCTCAGTGCCCTACCAGTACTCTGCGCACTGCCCTGCCCTCATCCATTCGAGCTACGTGACCCGCCCATCGCAGCCTATGTGATTTAATAATACTGATTATGTCAGGGCTTGTATAGAGTTCATGAACCTCTTCGTTATGCAGTTTTCGCCACTCTCCGCTAATGTCACCCCTTTTTGCTCCAAAAATTTTTCTCAAAATTTTGTTTTCAAATACTCGAAACGGCTTTTCATTTTGCACAGTGAGAGACCAAGTCTCACACCCATACAGCATAACTGGTAGAATAATAGTTTTGTATATTCTAATCTTTAAATTCCTAGACAATATCCGTGATGAAAGTAATCTATTCAGTGAGAAGTAGCATGCATTTCCCGCCCGTAATCTCTTCTTCAGTTCGGATTCAATCTCATTTCTCGAAGTGATGTCCACGCCTAGATGCTTAAATGTGTTCACTTTTTCAAACGGCATGTCTCCAACTCTTAACATTGCCTGATCTACTGCTGTTGGCATTCTAGTAGTAACCAGATATTTAGTTTTGTCTTCACTTATCCTTAGACCTACATCTTCACTAGCCTTGATTAATGCATTCGCATTTGCTGTTACAGATTCTTTCCTATCGCTAATTATGTTTAGATCATCTGCATACCCTAATATCTTAATATTTCCATTTAACTCTACACCCTCTGAATTATCTGCTGCCATTCGTACAATATATTCTAGGACTAAATTATTGTATTCCCATTTCTTTTCCAAAATTTAACGCAGGGTGAATATTTTGGTCTATAGTTGATCTGTTCCTCCGAAAGGCAACTTCATCTGCATATGGTGTAAGCCTGCTTAGCAGAATATTCTAGAAAATTTTGGTACATACTGGTAATAGCGATATCCCTCTATAATTACTACAATCCATTTTGTCATCTTTCTTAAAAATTGCGATCAGAATCGACTCCTGCCACTCTTCAGGTATCATCTCTGAGTTCCACACTTTAGTTATCACTTTGTGAACTACTTTCACTAATTTCTGTCCCCCATTTTTAACTAATTCTGCAGTTATGCAATCTGATCCTGGTGCTTTATGGTTTTTCAATTTGTTGATTGCATCTCTTACTTCCTTTAACGTTGGCTCAGGTATCTGGGGTTCTGCTGTATGTATTTCGTATGCCTGCTCATTTCCTGCTTCCTGGTGTACCTTCAATAGATGCTCAAAATACTCCCTCCATTTACTTAATATAGCAGTGGGGTCTGTCAGTATTCCCCCAGAATCCCCTGTGCATTTGTCCTAGCCTTGAAGCCCTTCCTATACCCATTTATGTCTAGGTAAGGTTTCCTAATCTTTTTTGTTTTACTGTTTGTTTCCATTTTTGTAACTTGATTGTTCAAATAGTCCCTCTTCTTTGCCCGCAACCTACGACCAACTTCCCTTCTCAAGTTCAAGAACTCCTCTCGTTTTCTGTCTCCCATTCTATCCCAATCTAATCGCGCTTTTCTCCCAGAATCCCCTGTGCATTTGTCCTAGCCTTGAAGCCCTTCCTATACCCATTTATGTCTAGGTAAGGTTCCCTAATCTTTTTTGTTTTACTGTTTGTTTCCATTTTTGTAACTTGATTGTTCAAATAGTCCCTCTTCTTTGCCCGCAACCTACGACCAACTTCCCTTCTCAAGTTCAAGAACTCCTCTCGTTTTCTGTCTCCCATTCTATCCCAATCTAATCGCGCTTTTCTCCCTTCCTCTGCCAATTTTTTGTATTCCTCATCAAACCACGGTTTCCTCCCGTTCTTCTTAATTGTACCTATTGTGACCTTTACTGCCTCTTTGATATTATTCCTCACAGTGGTCCACTGTTTATTTACATCCTCGTCTTGATCTTCGTGTGCCCTGAGAGCATCAAACCTATTTGTAATTTCTATCATGTACCTTCTCCTAAAGTTTTCATCATTTAGCTTGTCAGTGTCGAACCTAACAAGTTCTGCATTGTGACACCTTGATGTTGCTGTAGATAGCCGTTAGTGAACTTTGGCAACTACAAGAAAATGATCATAATCGCAGTCTGCTCCCCTGAAAGTCCTAACATTTTCTATACTAGTGTGCCATCTCCGATCTACAAGAACATGATCAATTTGGTTTCGGGTGTGTCCATCAGGAGAGACCCAAGTTGCTTGATGAATGTCCTTCCTTTTGAATTATGTGCTCTCAACAATCATGTCTTTTGAAACAGCAAAATTAACCACCCTTGTGCCATTATCATTCGAAATGTTATGCAAACTTTCTTTCCCAATTGTAGGCCGGAATGCTTCCTCCTTCCCTATCTTCGCCTTAAAATTACCTATGATTAATTTTGTATCGTACGAGGAGAACTCATCCCACAGTTGATCCAGTTTTTCATAAAAGCCGTCTTTAACAACCTCTTCAGTGTCCTCAGTTGGTGCATGTACATTAATTACTACTAGTCTATTCCACCTGCCGGACAACACTATAACTGATAGTCGGTCACTAATGATCCTTATATCTCTGATTGCGTGAAGCACTTTTCCCTGTATTGCGAAACCTGCTCCGAAACTGTGAGCTTCCGCACCTCCATAGAAAAATGTATAGTTACCCCTCTTTGTGCTACCCTCCCCCTGCCATCGAGTTTCTTGAATAGCTGTAATGTCTACATCGTATCTATCTAATTCGTCTAATAATGTCTGGAATGTTCCTGGCCTGTTCAAACTTTTAACGTTCCATGTTCCCAACCTGAAGGTTCCTTTTGGCCTGAATCTCTTCGAAGTAGGCTCCGCCCGGAGATCCGAATGGGAACCTAGTTTACCTCCGGAATATTTTACTTCAAAGGGACCCATGGCCATTAATGTTGCTGATTCTTGATGAATAGATTTGCTAGGAAGAGAAGAAGAAACAGGGATGGTTCATCACGCCATCGCCTGCTCCCCACCGGCTGTCCGCGAGTGCTTATTTTTTGTATTCGCAGCTACCCTTCATATCTGAAGGACGTATCCCCTATCCGCAACCTGGGGAAGCGCTATGCCGTGGTGGTAGGGGCCCACGAGACAGTTTAGTATTGTTTAGTATATTATACAAAGACTAAATTACATTGTTCGCACAGAAATATAAAAATAGGTCCGATAATATCAGAGGCATACTTACGACGCCCACATCCTGCAGAAATAGAAATTCATTTGTTAAGAGAAACTGTAAGCCATTTGGAATATTGTTGCTAGATTTAATTTCGATTATTATTTCATAAATGAATCCAGATATAAACATAATAAACAGTACAGGACTGCGTAATTAATAATAGAAATTTTAAGCGTGCAAATACTTCGCAATTTCAAATGTTTTCTGTACATTCAGAACTAGTACTTACCGATTATGACATCAAAACTAAAATATTTTATAAAGTAATTCCTTCTCATAATTTTAGCTTCAAAGATAACAAACAGTGTATAAAATTATATGAGAGTTTTCAGAAAATCAGCTGAGATAATACTGACCTGCCCAAAAGCCGAAAAATAATACTGGCATCGACAACTACTGTTGAGGAAAAGTAATGCTAGAGGATGATGTCCATTACAGTGTCCAGTCTCTTCTCACTGAATTCGAGTCTTTCTCTCTACCACCTCTCTTCCGGGTCCACTCACATACACCTCCATGGTGTGTAACTCGAGCACAGCTTCGTCTGGCCCTATCACAAATCGCAAAAGACTCAGTTCATCCTGTAACCCTCCGTCGCCTGTTTCTCTCTATTCTTGATGCTTCCCACGTTTCAGAAGTAGTTCACAGGGATGGTTCTGTGGTTTATGGTCACAATGGGTTCAATTATGCACATGTGGGACACAGTGTAAAGCCCCCCAGGGGATCCACAACTCTTTTGTGGATACGTGTGTAGCGAGCACGGGACCCCAAGCTAATGTGGCCTTCCTTCTTTTCCGGGCTGCATACCCCCCCTTTCCGTATCCTTCCCCATCCCCCATCTTCGTCCCCCCCCCTCACCTCTGGCTCTTTCCTTCCCTTTCTCCCCCTCTGGGAGTATGGTTTGTGCCTACGTCCGGAGATGGACGCTTGTAAATGTACCGCACTCTTCGCCTTCCTTGCTTGTATGTCTTCATCTTTCTTCGTCCTTCTCTTTTCCTTACCTCTTCTCTTTACCTCTTCTCTTTACCCTTTTCTCCGCTGCGGCGTTTGAGACCTCTCTTCTTTCCTTTCCCTGTCTCTTTCTTCCTCCCTGTGCGTGTCTGAAGGCCGACCCACACACTTCCATGCGTAGCCGGTGACGGGGTAACGCGTAATTCCCCGCCCCGGGTAGACAGGTAGGACACGTACGTACCCCCTGGTAACGGCCAGGCCCAGGGAGGGGTGATTACCCGAGCTGATACCTTCCGAAAGTGCCGATTGGTCCCTCCGTCCGTTTGTCGGGAGGTGTGACCTGAGGTGTGAACAATCACCTAAGGCGGGTGTGCCCTCGGTGAGGGCCCCCACAAGGAAGGAGCGCGCCATCGGAGACGCCGGTAATCATGGGGGATTCTTCCGCAATGGTTTCCTCACCTTCCACTATGTCTGCTCACAAACGTAAGTTCACTGAGTCTCAGCCACAGACGGTTCTTCCATCGTTGCCACAGTTCCTTGTTGTTTCTCGGTCTGACGAAGCTCACGACTTTTCCACGGTCAACCCTTTCATTATTCAGAAAGGTGTCGACGCAATTGCGGGTCCTGTAAAGTCTTGTTCCAGATTACGGAATGGCACCCTGTTGTTGGAAACACACAGTGCCCTCCAGGCTCAAAAATTGCTGCGTACTTCTCTGCTCCACACCTTCCCTGTCCGGGTGGAACCGCGCCGTACCTTAAATTCCTCGCGTGGAGTCGTTTATACACGCTCCCTCGATGGATTGTCTGACGAAGAAATTCAGCACTACCTGTCTGACCAGGGCGTCACAGCTGTTCATTGGGTTATGAAAAGGGTTGACTCGAACATCATTCCAACCCGCACTGTCTTCTTGACATTTGACAAAGTTCAACTCCCATCAAAAATCAAAGCAGGCTATGAGATAATTTCCGTTCGCCCTTATGTCCCAAACCCCACGCGTTGCTATCGATGTCAGCGGTTCAATCACACCAGCCAGTCCTGTTCCAATCCGGCCAAATGTGTTACGTGTGGCAAGGATGCCCATGAGGGTGCTTGTCCACCTCCATCCCCTCGCTGCATCAACTGTATGGGTGACCACGCTGCTTCCTCTCGAGATTGCCCCGTTTTTAAGGACGAAAAACTCATCCAGGAAATAAGAGTGAAGGAAAAGGTGTCGACCTTTGCTGCTCGAAAGTTACTCGCCAGTCGACAGCCCACTGTGCCTCAGAAAGGAAAATACAGCGCTGTCCTTGCTTCTCCTCGGCCAACAAAGGAGGCGGCCACGCAGACTTGCGACCTCACCTTTAGTACCACGGTCGTCAGATCGACCAGCGCAAAGATCGCCCGTTCAACCTCACCACTTTCGCCTGCCCACTCAATGGCTCACCCTTCGTCGGGTTCTGCTAAATCTCGAGCCCAAAAGTCAGACGCCAAGTCTTCGAAAAAAGAGCATTCTCGTGAAGAGTTTTTACGTACCGCAACTTCACAACCATCGGTTCCTCCTTCATCTAAACATCATACTTCCAAGAAGGATACGAAGAAACACAGTTCCCCTCCTTCTCCGCCAAGGCGTGTCCCATCTACAGCACCACCTGGCGGAAATCGCCCTCGGCCGTCTTCTGTGTCGCCGAGGCGCACTGCTGGTGGCCGGTCAACTGGCCGATCGTTGGTGGCTGGAGCTGCTCCTGACCAACCTATGGATCAGGATCTTCTGCCTTCGACTGAATGCCATTCCATGCTGTCGGTCGCAAGCTCTGAGCAGTCGTTGAGTTGACAGCACCCTTGGTCACTTTCCTCCATTTTCTGTTCACCCTATGTCCATTATCCACTGGAATATCTGCGGCATTCGAGCCAATCGGGATGAATTGTCGATCCTCTTACGATCCTACTCGCCGGTCATCTTCTGTCTTCAGGAAACAAAGCTGCGTCCCCATGACCGCTTTGTTCTCCCTCATTTTCAGTCCGTCCGATATGACCTCCCCTCTGTTGAAGGCACTCCAGCCCATGGAGGACTCATGATTCTGCTCCACGATACTCTCCATTATCACCAAATCCCCTTAAACAGTTCCTTCCAAGCTGTCGCCGTCCGTCTTTCCCTTTCTGGATATACGTTCTCTCTTTGTACGGTATACATTCCATCGTCCACACCAATGGCACGAGCTGATCTCCTTCATCTTCTTGGTCAGCTTCCACCCCCCTATTTGCTGGTTGGGGACTTCAATGCCCACCACCCGCTTTGGGGATCTCCACATCCTTGTCCACGTGGCTGACTATTGCTAGACGTCTTCCACCAAGCGGATCTAGTCTGCCTCAACACTGGGGTCCCCACATTTTTGTCTGCCTCCACGACAAATTTATCTCATTTGGACCTTGCGGTCGGTACTGTTCCGCTAGCTCGGCGCTTCGAATGGTTCGCCCTTGATGATACACACTCGAGTGACCACTTTCCATGTGTTCTTAGACTGCAGCCTCAACTGCCATATATGCGCTCGCGACGCTGGAAGTTTGCCCAAGCCGATTGGACACTTTTTTTGTCTCTAGCGACATTCGAAGACCGTCGCTTTCCCAGCGTCGACGATGAGGTCACACATATTACCGACGTTATTCTCACAGCTGCGGAACGTTCAATACCACGCACCTCCGAATTGCCCCGGCGCCCCCCAGTTCCTTGGTGGAACGAGGCATGCCGTGACGCAATACGTGAGCGGCGACGTGCTCTTCGCATTTTCCGTCACCATCCAACTTTGGCAAACTGTATCCTATATAAGCAGCTCCATGCGCGATGCCGTCGCGTCATCCGCGATAGCAAGAAGGCAAGCTGGAAATTCTTTATTAGCTCATTTAATACCTTCACTCCCTCCTCGGAAGTTTGGAGTCGGCTTCGACGGTTCTCAGGCGCGCCTAGTTTCTCCCCGGTCTCTGGGCTCACTGTCGCGCATGATACCTTAGTGGCCCCGTCGCAATTTCTAACTCATTGGGTCAGCACTTTGCTGACATTTCGAGCTCTTCAAATTACCCGCCAGCGTTTCTCCCGAAGAAACGTGCAGCAGAAGTGCGACATCTTGCTTTCTCCTCTCAAAATCGCGAAAGCTACAATACTGTTTTCTCCATGCGGGAACTCCAACATGCCCTCTCTTCTTCTCGCTCCTCCGCCCCAGGACCGGATGGTATCCATGTCCAAATGTTGCTGCATTTATCAACCCATAGCCTGCGTTACCTCCTTCGCCTTTACAATCGAATTTGGACCGACAGTACCTTTCCCAGGCGATGGCGGGAAGCTATTGTCGTTCCCGTTCCGAAACCTGGAAAGGACAAACATCTCCCCTCTAGCTATCGCCCCATTTCTCTCACGAGTAGTGTCTGTAAGGTTTTGGAGCGTATGGTGAATTACCGTTTAGCTTGGTGGCTGGAATCCCGCAGTCTTTTAACACCAGCCCAATGCGGATTCCGAAAGCATCGTTCTGCCGTTGACCATCTTGTTGCTCTCTCCACTTATATCATGAACAATTTTCTCCGGAAACGCCAAACGGTAGCAATATTTTTTGATCTGGAGAGAGCATACGATACCTGTTGGAGGACAGGCATCCTCCGCACACTGTTCTCTTGGGGCTTTCGAGGCCGGCTGCCCCTTTTTCTTCGCGAATTTATGGCAGAGCGCACATTTAGGGTGCGGGTGAACACTACTCTCTCCCGTACTTTCTCCCAAGAAAACGGGGTACCCCAGGGCTCCGTGCTGAGTGTTGTACTGTTTGCCATCGCCATTAATCCAATTATGGATTGTCTCCTTCCTGATGTCTCGGGCTCCCTCTTTGTGGACGATTTTGCGATCTACTACAGCTCTCAACGGACCAGCCTGCTTGAAAGACGTCTTCAAGGATGTCTCGATCGCCTCCACTCGTGGAGCATCGAAACCGGCTTCCGTTTCTCACCCAGTAAGACCGTTTGTGTTAATTTTTGGCGACGTAAGGAGTTTCTTCCGCCCTCCTTACATCTAGGTCCTGTCAACCTTCCGTTTTCCGACGTCGCTAAATTCTTGGGTCTTATGTTTGACAGAAAACTGTGCTGGTCCTCCCACGTTTCCTATCTTTCGGCTCGCTGTCTGCGTTCCCTTAACACCCTCCGTGTCCTGAATGGTACCTCCTGGGGAGCGGACCGAGTGGTCCTTCTCCGCCTCTATCGCGCCTTAGTGCGCTCGAAATTGGATTATGGAAGCATCGTCTACTCCTCTGCTCGGCCGTCTATTCTTCGGCGTCTCGACTCTATCCACCACCGTGGATTACGTTTAGTGTCTGGAGCTTTTTACACCAGCCCTGTGGAAAGCCTTTATGCTGAGACTGCTGAACCTCCGCTGTCCAATCGGCGGGCAGTCCTTCTGAGTCGTTATGCTAGCCATCTGTCTTCCATGCCTGCTAATCCAGCCCATGACCTTTTTTTCGACACCTCCTTTGATGTCGGGTATGCAGGCCGCTCCTCCTCCCTACTACCCCCGGGAGTCCGCTTCCGTCAACTGCTCCATTCTCTCTCCTTCCGCTTTCCTAAAACCTTCTTGACAACTTGGGGTACAGCACCGCCTTGGCTCCGTCCCCGGATCGACTTGCTCAGAGACCTATGTCAATTTCCCAAGGATGGTACCCCTACACTTGTCTACCGTCGGGCATTTGCTGCTCTATGTGCACAAATGACGGAAGCCACATTTATTTACACCGACGGCTCGAAAACATCGTTAGGTGTAGGGAGTGCCTATATTGTTGGCGACACCCCAAATCACTTTCGGCTTCCCGACCAGTGTTCGGTTTATACTGCGGAGCTTTACGCTGTTCTCCAGGCTGTCCACTACATCCGCGGCCATCAGCGGATACAGTACGTAATCTGCTCAGATTCTCTCAGCTCTCTCCTAAGTCTCCAAGCTCTTTACCCTGTGCACCCTCTGGTCCACCGGATTCAGGACTGTCTGCGCTTGCTCCACCTGGGGGGCGTCTCAGTGGCGTTCCTCTGGCTCCCGGGACACGCTGGTATCTGTGGGAATGAGGCGGCCGATATAGCGGCAAAGGCTGCAGTCTCTCTTCCTCGGCCAGCTATTCAGTCTCTTCCGTTTACCGATCTACGGAGCGGTTTATGTCGCCAAGTTGCTCATTTATGGCATGCGCATTGGTCAACACTTCCCCATAATAAATTGCGGGAAGTGAAAGCCCTTCCTTGCGCTTGGACCTCTTCCTCCCGAACGCGTCGTCGGGAGGAGGTAATTTTAGCTAGACTCCGGATAGGGCACTGTCTTTTTAGTCATCGACATCTTTTAAGCGGTGATCCTCCCCCACTCTGTCCCCACTGCTCTCAGCTGTGGACGGTCAGACACCTTTTAATTGAATGCCCCTATTTTAATCCGTTACGCTCCCGTCTACAGCTATCGCCTGATCTATCGTCGATTTTAGCAGATGACACGCGCTCAGCTGACCGCGTTCTACAGTTTATTAGTGACAGTGAAATGACGTCAGTCATTTGATTTTTTTTTTTTTTTGGGGACAACCAACCCCTTTCTATAGTGGATTTTTAAGCATTCCTTCTGCCTTTAGTTTCTCAAATTGTATGACTTTGTTCCCCTTGCTGCTGATTTTAAATTTCGTTTTTTTTCCTGTTTCCTACGTCACGGGCTGGGCGCTAATGACCATAGAAGTTTTGCGCCCTAAAACCACAAACAAACAAAAAAACCAAACAAAAAAAAAACAGTGTATAGCGCTCCCTGCCAGATGGCTGCAGCGTTTTCGCTGCAGAGCTGGTGACCGTCTCTCACGTTCTTGAGCATATGAAGTCCAGCACTGAGGAGTACTTCGTCTGTTTTAGCGACGCCTTGAGCACCTTGCAAGCTCTCGACCAGCGCTATCCTCGCCATCCTTTGGTAATGGCCGCCGAAGACACCGTTTACGTCCTCGAACAATGTGGACGGTCAGTGGTGTTCGTGTGTTCACTGGACGACATGAGATGGTGTCCCATCTTGTGTTAAAAAGGGTTATTACTGCCTTGGAACGGCGTACGTTTGTGGAAACCAAATGCTGTACAATGTGGTCTCGATAATGTGCAGACGTCACGGTAACCCTGACAGGCCCTCTGGTTGTATTCTCTTCAACACGTCAGAAACCCGGGAAACAAACTTGCTGACAGGTTAGTCGAAGAGGCTGCTCGTAAATAGAGTCTGGAGATCGGCGTACCGGCAGCTGATCTATTGTTATTCAGCTGCAAAAGTTTTGGACTCTGAAATACAGACCGGCGCACCCTGACTTTGCCGAATAAGTTACGTATGGAAAAGGAGACAACGAATGTGTGGAGGTCCTTCATGCGAGACTCTCGGACGGACTCCATTGTTCTTTGCCGGCTCTGCATCGGCCATACTTGGCTGACTCATGGCCACCTCCTACATCGCGAGGACCTACCCCAGTATCACTGTGGTTCACTGTTGACAGTTGTCCACAATTTGTTGGACTGTCCATTTTAGCCGTCGTGCGGCGGACGTTTAATCTCCCTGACGCTCTTCCTTCGCTTTTAGATGACAATGCGTCAACGGCTAACATAGTTGCAGTTTTATCCATGAAGGGATTTTTTTGTCATTTTATTTAAGGGTGGGTACCCTACCCTCATCTTTCAGGTCCTCACCCTACCTTCTTTATTCTTGCGATCAGCCAGCCGAGGACATCTGCTATATTGTTTTAAGACCTTTTACCCATTTTTCCTTTTCATCAATGTTTTCAATTTTGGCTTGATACTTTCGTTTTCCACTTTCGTGTGGTTACATTTGGGAAGGAAAAAAAATGTGTAAAACTACAGGTTTCAAGCGATAGGATTCCTTCGGGGTATGGTTTTTGTGGTGTCACCGCCAGACACCACACTTGCTAGGTGGTAGCCTTTAAATCGGCCGCGGTCCGTTAGTATACGTCGGACCCGCGTGTCAACACTATCAGTGATTGCAGACCGAGCGCCGCCACACGGAAGGTCTAGAGAGACTTCCTAGCACTCGCCCCAGTTGTACAACCGACTTTGCTAGCGATGGTTTACTGACAAAATACGCTCTCATTTGCCGAGACGATAGTTAGCATAGCCTTCAGCTACGTCATTTGCTACGACCTAGCAAGGCGCCATTACTAGTTAACATTGATACTGTAAATAATGTACCGTCAAGAGCGACGTTCACCATTAATGGATTATAGTTAAGTATTCCACCAGCTACGTCCGTTTTTTCTAAAGTCTAATTTCCTTGTCCTGTTCCAGACCTCACGCCAGCCTGCGTGAGCTAAAACGTGTACCTTTCGGCTTCCTCTAGTAACACGGTGTTGGCTCTCCTGCCAACCACAACAATTTTAATCTGAGGCCTGTATGACTAGGGAAAAAGGGACATAACAGTCCAAGCAGTTTAATCTCTTCTCGGAACCAACTAAAAATCCACCCACTCGCCCATTCAAAGTGCAGCCACTCGTAGAGGTCTAGTGTGGGCTGTAATTGTCGTGTGGCATCGGAACTTTGTAGATATTCTGATACTTTAATGCGGAACAGATTTACGCTGGAAAAGTTACTTCCAGTTTTGACCACCAGCTGCAAATATGGAAACATTTCTACACGTGTTTCTTGCATTGACAGTGCCGCATGTAACGGATTAGGAATGCGACGTGGGCAGAAAAGGTCAAACAAGTGAGAACGGCATTAAGTTGATGTCGTTCTTAACTGCCGCTTGCACAGTTTGTTCAATTTGTGCACCGGAGACATCGACGAGAGGTTGCATGCGTAAAACGACATGGTTAACAGGTGCTCGCAACAGTTCCTATGGAATCTGAGCAATGTGATCCTGTGCACTGACTTTCGCATCGGGTACAGACTGAACGCGCACCTGGTAAACGCACTATTTTAGATATCTCCAGATCCAAAAGTCACGTTGATTACATGAGGTGATCTAGCAGGCCATGCATCTGGAGAAGCTATGGAGATAACACGTTCATGGGAGGTACCATTAAGCAGTTTTTCACTGGGCGAACGACAGGAGGTGTTGTCCCATCTTCTATGAAAACAGTGGTTTCCACACAATTGCTCTTCCAAAACAGGAATCACTTGCTGAACAAGGAGGTCTCCATAAAGTGCAGACGTCACACCACTCCTGACCGGCACTCCGGGTGTGAATTCTTCACAGAGGAACAGACCAAGAATAAACGAGCTCGTGAACCCACACGACACTGTCACATACTGGCTCTCCTTGCACAGCACGCGGTTTAACAGTACTCCAAATTCGGCAATTCTATATCTCCGCTGCACTCTTTGGTGTGACGTCATAAGCGCGTGACTGCGTGTGAGATCGCTCTCTAAGTTTTCATATATTTTTAGGTTTCAGATATATATTTTAACGGTTTTTGTGATAATATTTACTATATAACTGACTTATTAGTGGTTTCTTCATTCACCTCTGCCTTTCTTGTGTTGAGACCTGATATTTGGAGTGTTTCGTATCGAGCAACTTAACCTCTTACCCGTGTTTACATTCCGCGCTGACCAGTTGCAGCTGTAGCGGCGCATCGAAAGCTAAGCACTAATTAATTGTTTGTGTATAGTAGTTTATTTAGGAAATTTAGTAGTCTTCAACCGGTGTTCTTGGTGTTTTCTGGTGAAATAATTTCAGAAGAAATTTTTGCGCACTGCTTTCAGTTTCGTTACTGTGTCCTTAGACGTCTGATTTTCTTTCTGTGTTAGTATTTTGTTATATTCTCATTTGTTGTTGATTAATACTGTCTATAATAATAGTTACTTCCCTTGTAGAGCAAGTTTGTGATTATTGTAGTCAGTTTTTAACATCTTCCTATTGTAGTAGCGGAGCTTAGATAAAGTTGTTTTCTTGTTTCAATAGCTGTAAAATTTTACCATGAGTGAGAAGTGTGGGCTTTGCCGTAGGTTTGTGAGTAGTGGATTGCGGTGTGAGACTTGTTCGAAGTATTTTCACTGGGGGGAATGCAGTGGGGAAGCCAGTGGGCATTCTGGTGAGATCCTCTCATGGAACTGCAGGTTATGTAGCAAGAGTAAGTTGATAGAGGAGCAGGAGCGTAAGATCTGTGCCCTTCAGGTGCAGTTGAAAAACGCACAGGAGGAGCTAGATAGGATGAGGAGGGAGAAGGGGGTTGGGGAATGGGAGCTGGCTGTTGGCAAGAGATCTGCTAGAAGAAGGAGATTTTCAGATAGTTTTACTATTGGTGTTTGTAATAGATATGACCAACTGTCAGAGTCTAGTGGAGAGGAATCTCTAGTAGCTGTAGATGTAGGAAGTATGTAGCAGACCTCAGCAGTTATGGTGGCTAGGACAGTTGCAAAGTCTAAGAGAAAGAAGACGGTTCTGCTGTTAGGTAGTTCTCATGGTAGAGGTGTAGGTCAGCAGTTGCAGGAAGTGTTGGGGAGTGAGTACCAGGTCACCAGCATTGTGAAGCGTAACGCAGGATTGGCTCAGGTGACTTAACATAGGGGGGGTTATGTAGGGATTTTACTAAAGAGGATCAGGTAGTGATTGTGGGTGGGGCTGGTAATAGTATTGACAGGGATGGGGAGTATGACATAGATGGTGACCTGGAAAAGATAGCCACTCAGACTGGCAACACGAATGTGCATTTCGTGGTACTGTTTCAGCGTCACGATCGGCCTCATCTTAATACAACCGTCAGGCGTAATAACATGAGACTTGGGGGTGCGCTGATGACAGAAGGCATGGGTCACATTTCAGTGGTGTCGGTGGAGTCTATCAGCAGGACGGGTTTCACTAGACATGGCCTGCACCTCAACAGGTATGGGAAGAGGAGGTAGGCAAAGCTTATAGGTGACAGCATAGGTGGGGGTGGTGGGATCAATCATGGGAAAATTCCGGTAGTTGTGGATGTTAGAGCTGTACCTTTTTTAGATTGAAGTCAGATGATAAGTATTCCTGCTTAAGGGAAGTCTCTCTAACAAAGAAACCACTTTCGACAAAGCTTAGGTATCCAATTAATGAGGGAATTAGTATATTTCATCAAAATATACAAGGTATTAGAGATAAAGTTAGTGAACTGCTTATAGATGTTGACTCTGAAATTATTGGTGTATCTGAACACTTCTTAACTAAGGAGATAATTCAGAGGCTTCCTTTACCAGGATACAGGTTGGATGGCAGCTTTTCTAGGAGCTTTTTGCGGTGTGGTGGAGTAGCCATGTATGTGAAAAACGGTATCCCATTTGAGTCAATTGATGTTTCAAAGTACTGCACTGAAAAGGTGTTTGAATGTTGTGCAGGTGTGGTTAAATTTAGTGGAGCTAAACTTCTTACTGTTGTTATTTATAGATCCCCAGACTCCAATTTCACAACATTTTTGCAAAAGCTAGAGGAGGTTCTTGGTTCACTTTATAGGAAATACAAAAAGTTAGTTACATGTAGTGACTTCAATATTAATTGTATAAGTGATTGTGCAAGGAAAAGGATGCTGGTGGACCTCCTTAATTCATATAATCTTATGCAAACCGTATTCTTTCCAACGAGAGTGCAAGGGAACAGTAGAACAACCATAGACAATAGTTTCGTTCATTCCTCACTACTAGAAGGGAATTCTGTTAGCAAAAAGGTGAATGGTCTTTCAGATCATGATGCACAAATTTTAACTCTAAAAGATTTTTGTGCTGCAACACATGTTAAATATAGTTATCAACTTTTTAGGAAAGCTGATCCAGTTGCTGTAGAGACCTTTGTAAACCTTATCAAGGAACAAGAGTGGCAAGATGTTTATAGTGCTGATACAGTAGACAATAAATATAATGCTTTCCTCAAGACTTTTCTCGTGCTCTTTGAAAGTTGCTTTCCGTTAGAACGTTCAAAACAGGGTACTAGCACAAACAGGCAGCCTGGGTGGCAGACTAGAGGGATAAGAATATCTTGTAGAACAAAGTGGCAATTGTATCAAAACGTTAGAAACAGTCACAATCTAAATGCAGCAGCCCATTACAACCAGTATTGTAAGGTGCTTAAAAAAGTTATTAGGAAGGCAAAAAGTATGTGGTATGCAGATAGAATAGCTAAGTCTCAGGATAAAATTAAAACCATCTGGTCAGTCGTAAAGGAAGTGGCTGGTCTGCAGAGACAGGTCGAGGATATAGAATCAGTGCATAGTGGGAATGTCCGTGTTACTGATAAGTCGTATATACACTCCTGGAAATTGAAATAAGAACACCGTGAATTCATTGTCCCAGGAAGGGGAAACTTTATTGACACATTCCTGGGGTCAGATACATCACATGATCACACTGACAGAACCACAGGCACATAGACACAGGCAACAGAGCATGCACAATGTCGGCACTAGTACAGTGTATATCCACCTTTCGCAGCAATGCAGGCTGCTATTCTCCCATGGAGACGATCGTAGAGATGCTGGATGTAGTCCTGTGGAACGGCTTGCCATGCCATTTCCACCTGGCGCCTCAGTTGGACCAGCGTTCGTGCTGGACGTGCAGACCGCGTGAGACGACGCTTCATCCAGTCCCAAACATGCTCAATGGGGGACAGATCCGGAGATCTTGCTGGCCAGGGTAGTTGACTTACACCTTCTAGAGCACGTTGGGTGGCACGGGATACATGCGGACGTGCATTGTCCTGTTGGAACAGCAAGTTCCCTTGCTAGGAATGGTAGAACGATGGGTTCGATGACGGTTTGGATGTACCGTGCACTATTCAGTGTCCCCTCGACGATCACCAGTGGTGTACGGCCAGTGTAGGAGATCGCTCCCCACACCATGATGCTGGGTGTTGGCCCTGTGTGCCTCGGTCATATGCAGTCCTGATTGTGGCGCTCACCTGCACGGCGCCAAACACGCATACGACCATCATTGGCACCAAGGCAGAAGCGACTCTCATCGCTGAAGACGATACATCTCCATTCGTCCCTCCATTCACGCCTGTCGCGACACCACTGGAGGCGGGCTGCATGATGTTGGGGCGTGAACGGAAGACGGCCTAACGGTGTGCGGGACCGTAGCCCAGCTTCATGGAGACGGTTGCGAATGGTCCTCGCCGATACCCCAGGAGCAACAGTGTCCCTAATTTGCTGGGAAGTGGCGGTGCGGTCCCCTACGGCACTGCGTAGGATCCTACGGTCTTGGCGTGCATCCGTGCGTCGCTGCGGTCCGGTCCCAGGTCGACGGGCACGTGCACCTTCCGCCGACCACTGGCGACAACATCGATGTACTGTGGAAACCTCACGCCCCACGTGTTGAGCAATTCGGCGGTACGTCCACCCAGCCTCCCGCATGCCCACTATACGCCCTCGCTCAAAGTCCGTCAACTGCACATACGGTTCACGTCCACACTGTCGCGGCATGCTACCAGTGTTAAAGACCGCGATGGAGCTCCGTATGCCACGGCAAACTGGCTGACACTGACGGCGGCGGTGCACAAATGCTGCGCAGCTAGCGCCATTCGACGGCCAACACCGCGGTTCCTGGTGTGTCCGCTGTGCCGTGCGTGTGATCATTGCCTGTACAGCCCTCTCGCAGTGTCCGGAGCAAGTATGGTGAGTCTGACACACCGGTGTCAATGTGTTCTTTTTTCCATTTCCAGGAGTGTATGTACAGTATTTAATAATCACTTTCTGAATATAGCAGGTGAACTAAATAGAAAGCTAGTCCCAACAGGGAATCTTATAGCGTTCGTAGAAAAAAGTGTTCCGAGACTGTTGCCTGAAATGCTCCTCCATGATGCTGACAAGAGGGAGATTGAGTTAATAATTAAATCACTAAAGAACAAGAACTCTCATGGATATGACGGGGTATCTAGCAGAATACTGAAGTATTGTTCTGTGTATGTTAGCCCACTACTTAGCCATATCTGTAACTTTTCCTTTAGGAGTGGTCGGTTTCCTGACCGATTAAAGTACTCTGTAGTGAAGCCACTTTATAAAAAGGGAGACAGGGATAATGTTGACAATTATAGACCTATTTTTATGCCATCAGTGTTTGCTAAAGTTATCGAGAGGGTTGTATATACAAGGTTACTGGAGCATTTAAATTCACATAATTTGCTGTCAAATGTACTGTTTGGTTTTAGAAATGGCTTAACAACTGAAAATGCTATATTCTCTTTTCTCTGTGAGGTTTTGGACGCATTAAATAAAAGATTGCGAGCGTTAGGTGTTTTCTTTGATTTAACGAAGGCATTTGACTGTGTTGAACACAAAATATTCCTGCAGAAGTTGGACCACTATGGAGTAAGGGGAGTAGCTTACAATTGGTTGGCTTCTTACTTTAAGAACAGAAAGCAGAAGGTAATTCTCCGCAATATTGAGAGTGGTAGTGATGTTCAGTCCCAATGGGGCACTGTTAAGTGGGGCGTTCCCCAAGGGTCAGTGCTGGGGCCACTGCTGTTTCTTATTTATATAAATGATATGCCTTCTAGTATTACAGGTGATTCAAAAATATTTCTGTTTGCTGATGACACCAGCCTGATAGTGAAGGATGTTGTGTGTAATATTGAAACAGTAACAAATAATGTAGTTCATGAAGTAAGTTCATGGCTTGTGGAAAATAATTTGATGCTAAATCACAGTAAGACTCAGTGTTTACAGTTTCTAACTCACAATTCAACAAGAACCGATATTTTGATCAGACTGAATGGGCATATTATAAGCGAGACGGAACAGTTCAAGTTCCTAGGCGTTTGGATAGATAGCAAGTTGTTGTGGAAAGCCCATGTTCAGGATCTTGTTCAGAAACTAAATGCTGCTTTATTTACCATTAGAACAGTATCTGAAATAAGTGACACTTCAACACGAAAAGTAGTCTACTTCGCATATTTTCATACGCTTATGTCGTATGGTATTATGTTTTGGGGTAATTCTTCTGATTCAAAAAGGGTATTTTTGGCTCAAAAACGGGCTGTTAGAAAACCTCTTGTCGACCCCTATTCAATAGTCTGGGAATTTTGACATTTCCCTCGCAGTATATATTTTCTTTAATGTCGTTTGTTGTTAGCAATATTAGCTTATTCGCAAGAGTGAGCAGCTTTCACTCAGTTAATACTAGGCAGAAATCAAATCTGCATGTGGAATGCACTTCCTTGACTCTTGTGTAGAAAGGAGTGCAGTATTCTGCTGCATCCATTTTCAATAAGCTACCACAAGAACTCAAAAATCTTAGCAGTAGCCCAAACTCTTTTAAGTCTAAACCGAGAAGTTTCCTCGTGGCTCACACCTTCTATTCTGTCGAGGAGCTCCTGGAAGAGCTAAAAAATTAAGCAAATTCCAGTGTTACATTGTTGATTTTCTTTATCTAAACTTACGACTTGTCGCCTGAATATGTTTTTTATATTTCATTTTATCTGTTTCTACAATCGTGTTATAATTTCATGTATTGACTCGTTCCATGACCATGGAGACTTCTCCTTAATGTGGTCCCACGGAACAATAAATAAATAAATATAGTGTAGCTTGAGCCTCGTCACTCCACAGAATAGTGCCCGGCCACATGTCATCAAGTTGTGTGATCCGCAGCAACGTTTTGATTTTGCTCTTCAAAGTTTGAGTTGCTCCATCACCTGCATCTTGTCCACCCCATGGTCAACAATACAGAACGTTTTATCTTCTGGTAAACCTTCCGGGATGTAAGGTCGTGGTCCATGAAACTCTTCAGCTCCTAACGTTTCGTCCAGAGCTGCGCTGGACATCTTCAGAGGGGTGTTTCTCCTCCGGAGGAGAAACACCCCTCTGAAGATGTCCAGCGCAGCTCTGGACGAAACGTTAGGAGCTGAAGAGTTTCATGGACCACGACCTTACATCCCGGAAGGTTTACCAGAAGATATGTCATCCGGTCGTGAAAGCCTTCATACTATGAACAGAACGTTTTGCCGAATGTTTTACATTGGTACCCTTACATTTAACTAGCACTAGCACTATCCGGGGAAAGTGCTGTACGGTCTGTTACAGCTACAGCAACCTCGTCAATAGCTTCCTCTTCCCGAACCAAGCTCACCCGTGTTTTCGAGTTTCATTATCGTCTTCTTTACACCATTTAACGACATCTGGCCTCTGCTCAGATCTTTCAGCCGGAGGTACTCTCTGAATGGAGCACTGTGATTGCTGCCGCTCTCATCAAAAATTTTCACTAACAGCTATACCGTTACTCTTGTTATGGTTTGTCAAATAAGAGCGTGGATATCATATCACCACACGAGGAGTGTACAGCGTCAGATTCGCACCTGATGGCCATGTTTTTCTAGCGTAAGTAGTTAAATATGCCAATGCTTCAGTGTGGGACCAACTTTTGCTGCCATAGAATATTACAGACCACAATGGGCTTCCGTGAGTGTATGCACTGTAATTACACTACTGGCCATTAAAATTGCTAAACCACGAAGATGACGCGCTACAGACGCGAAATTTAACCGACAGGAAGAAGATGCTGTGATATGCAAATCATTAGCTTTTCAGAGCATTCACACAAGGTTGGCGCCGGTGGCGACACCTACAGCGTGCTGACAGGAGGAAACCGACTTTGATAAAGATCGAATTGTAGCCTATCGCGATTGCGGTTTATCGTATGGCGACACTGCTGCTCGCGTTGGTCGAGATCCAATGACTGTTAGCAGAATATGAAATCGGTGGGTAATGCGGAACGCCGTGCTGGATCCCAACTGCCTCGTATCACTAGCAGTCGAGATAGCAGGCATTTTATCCGCATAGCTGTAACGGATCGTGCAGCCACGTCTCGATCCCTGAGTCAACAGATTGGGACGTTTGCATGACAACAACCGTCTGCACGAACAGTTCGACGACGTTTGCAGCAGCATGGACTATCAGCTCGGAGACCCTGGCTGTGGTTACCCTTGACGCTGCATCACAGACAGGAGCGCCTGCGATGGTGTACTCAACGACAAACCTGGGTGCACGAATGGTAAAACGTCATTTTTTCGTATGAATCCACGTTCTGTTTACAGCATCATGATGGTCGCATCCGTGTTTGGCGACATCGCTGGGAACGCACATTGGAAGCGTCTATTCGTCATCGCCATACTGGCGTATCACCCGGCGTGATGGTATGGGGTGCCATTGGTTACACGTCTCGGTCACCTCTTGTTCGCATTGACGGCACTGTGAACAGTTGACGCTACATTTCAGATGTGTTACGACCCGTGACTCTACCATTCATTCGATCGTTGCGAAACCCTTCATTTCAGCAGGATAATGCACGACCGCATGTTGCAGGTCCTGTACGGGCCTTTCTGGATACGGAAAATGTTCGACTGCTACCCTGGCCAGCACATTCTCAAGATCTGTCACCAATTGAAAACGTCTGATCAATGGTGACCGAGCAACTGGCTCGTCACAATACGCCAGTCACTACTCTTGATGAACTGTGGTATCGTGTTGAAGCTGCATGGGCAGCTGTACTTGTACACGCCATCCAGGCTCTGTTTGACTCAATGCCCAGGTGTATCAAGGCCGTTATTACGGCCCTAGGTGGTTGTTCTGGGTACTGATTTCTCTGGATCTATGCACCCAAATTGCGTGAAAATGTAATCCCATGTCAGTTCTAGTATAATATATTTGTGCAATGAATACCCGTTTATAATCTGCATTTCTTCTTGGTGTAGCAATTTTAATGGCCAGTAGTGTATAACGAACTGATATTTACATAATGAATGCTACATAAGATATTTCTAGTAAATTAATAAGAATTTGTTACAAACTTTCAGAAAACACGAAGGTGATTAAATAGGATTTTAGATACAGGAAGACGCGAATCTGCTACCTTTTACTTCGCAATTCGGCGCCTCTATCCACTAAGGTACGCTAAAATTAGTTAATGACGTAAGAGAGATTAAAGCCTTCACGAGATCTTAACGCAAAGTACGAGATTGAAAGTCATATGTCAATTATAACAAATACTAGAATGAAGGTGTTTCTGATAAATATTCAACGTGCAGACCTTAAAACGGCGTACTTTGGTAACACACATTTTATAGGCATAATACGAAAATAACTAAATACGAAAATTCTTTAACCAGCAATATGGCGTTCCCTGCCATTTTATTATAACACAACGTACCAATGACAACACATTTTCGAGAGATCCTCAATGTTCTTGTGCTTTGAAACAGCAAATATTCACACAATGTAATTTATACTATAAAACGTACCAAATACGGGCTTCAACTGAAAATGACAAAATCCAATACGGCGCTTCCCAAGTTCTGCACATAAGAGCGCTCTTGTCTGTTATTGGTTCAACGTCTCGTAGCACGTTGCCGAAGTACCACAGAACTTATTTCCCGTTCAGGAGGCGCTGCCGCACGTGAAATACAAGATAACTGGAAGTGATGTCGCAAAACTCGTACAACTCCATGTAAATGTCGGGTAACTCGTCCCATGTGAGGGCGGCTTAAGTTTGTGGCAACATGATCATTGGCTCGCTGACGCACTATCCACTTTGATTGAGGTGAGAGATACTTTAACCTCACAGAAAGTTTGGTCTGGAGAGCTTAGTGGTTTGTTATTGATTTCTGGACTGTGGATAATTTCACACTGCCCGACATGCAGCGCCACAGAGTGCTATACAGTTGCTAGTATTGTATTCGAAGCTCAGTTTTTTGTTCATTTCGTTAATCATGATTGGTTATAAGGTCCAGTAACGTTTATTCAGTCGATTTTTTTTAATTCTCCTAACTCGAATAATGAGGCATTACATCTACGTGACTACTCTGCAATTCACGCAAATGTGCTTGGTGGAGGTTTCACAAAAACAATCTCAAACTATTTTTCGACCATTCCAATCCCGAAGAGCACGTGGAAAAAACGAAAACTTAAATCTGTGCGAGCGAGCTATGAATTCTCATGTTTTTCTGCTGGCCATTACTCCTTATTTAGCTGGAATTCAACAAAATATTTTGGCAGTCGGAGGAACAAATTGGTGATTAAAACACTGAAATTTTAGGAAAGAACACCAATGATTGCCACCCCATATCACTTATCATATCCGCGACACTTTCTGCCCTATTTCGCGATGATGCAAACCGAGCTGTTATTCTTCGAACTTTTTCAATGTCCTGCGTCAGTCATATGTGGAAAGGATGCCCCCCCCCCCGCGCGCAATAATGTTCCAGAAGAGGACGGACAAGCATAGTGTACACAGAAGATGCAACAGGCCTGCTAAAAGGACTAAGTGTTTTGCCAATAAAAAGCAATCTTTTGTTCGCCGTGCCCCACAACATTTTCTGTGTGATGGTTTCAATTTAAATTATTGGTAATTCTAATCCGTAGATACTTAAGGGGATTCACAATTTTTATTCTTCAGGCTGAACTGCCGCTTCTCACACCATACAGATATCTGGTGTAAACCATTTTGTAATTCGTGTTGGGCACCTGGCGAGTTTATTAGAAGGTAACGACAGCGTCATCTGGAAGCAATATAAGTTTAGAACATGATCCGAGCAGTTTTTATATAGATCATGAACACTTCCTTGTGGAACCTCCGATATCACTTCTGTTCCACTCGATGACTTCGTGTAATTTACGAAGAGCCGTGATCTTACCGACAGGAAATAATGTATCCAGTCGCGCAGCTGAGACAATACCGTATTGGTACACAATTTTAATAGAAGCCGCTTTGGAGGAACGGGGTCAAAAGCCTTCTGGAAGTCTAGAAAAATAATATCAAATTGAGATTCCCTGCCAACAGTTCACATTACGCCACCTGTTGTGATGAGCAGCAATCAGTCCTTTCCACATCATTGTTATTCCATCCTGGACTTCCCACTATTTGATTTTGCTACAACCCCGTTCCATCTCCCTTTGTTACTATTCTCTAACGCTTTACCTTATTATGTGTCTATCGTTTTCCTTCTCTTCTTCCCTGTGTTTTACTGTCGACTTCCACACCGCACACACTCGACTTCCGGGCCATCCCGTATCAACAGCATTGTCCTCGCACAACCATTGGCTATGCGACCACTGCGATGATGATGAGTTTTGTGGGGCGCTACACTGCGGGCTCATCAGTGCCCGCAGAAAGTCCCAATTTTTATACTGTCCAATTTTTACACAATCCAATCTAGCCACTGTGACGAATGATGATGATGGAATGATTAGAACAACACAAACACCCAATGCCCAAGCAGGGAAAATCCCCAACCTGGCAATGAGTCGAACTCGGGACCCCGTGATCCAGAGGCAGCAACGCAAGCCACTAGACCACCAGCTGCGAACGGGACCACTGCGATGTTAAGTGCAGCGTCTCGTGCTCCGTGTTCTTTCTACCGATGTAATAATGCTGTCTTTGAAATGGACTTCAAGAAACAGAGATCAGTTAGTTTTCATCTTTCACTACAGGCCTTCTTCACCTAGGTTTCACTTTTTTTTCGCTATACTTCATCTGATTCGTCAACCATCTATCCTTGTTCCTCCTATCTGCACCAGCAAAGAAAAATTTTCCTATCCCTAGCCAGAATCCGGTCTCACATCTCAATACTGCGTCGTTGCCTAAATCATGGAATCCGGCCCCAAATGGGCTTACCATCAAATTGCAATGTCTCCTCTCCAGTCCCACAGAAGTATCAGCCATTTCAGAACCCTTACCTTTTTCCCCACTCCAGAATTCTACCATCCTGGGTTAGTTACAGACCTTCCCTTCTTCTCACAGTCTACACGTTTTTCCCACCAACTCTACCAATTAAACTCAAAACCAGAGCACACAACCCAGCCTGATTCACTTCACTCCTCCATCCAACTGTGATCCACCCCCCACTGACTGCAGATCATCTCCTGTTAAATTTTTAGTATTTCATCACCTCGAACTTTGGGAAATGATGGTGTGAGAAATTCCTCAACTTCGAAACTACTCTTACATCTGCAGAAACAGCAGTAATCCGCTACCTAAAATCTGACCATGAGTGAATAATCCTAACCACCGACAAAGCCTCCACCAGGCAGAGGGACTCAAATTCACCCACCTACTAATGCTGCCATACTGATACCATTTCAGAAATCCAACAGGATCTCCAATCCCTCCTCAAAACCTAAAGTCCGTTCTAGAAACTCTTCCCCATCTTTCTTCTGACCTGCACCGCACCCTGCACACTTCCTTTATGCTTGTTTTCTAAAGACTATAAACCAAACCACCCAGGATACCCAACACAGGGAGAATCTCTAGACCAACAACTTTAGCCTATTACCCATAATCCCCCCTTCCTATATAAAAGACACCAACCATTTCTCCCTCGACTATCCATAGATCCTATTCCTTTTACCATATTGTGCCCTGCTCATCGCTATCGATGCAAATTTCTCGACCTCCGCTATCGGGTGGAGAAATGTAGGGTCCCCCTGAATACATCAGGCGTGCACTACACGCAGGAAGTGGCTACAAATGTAGCGGAGTACGTGTGGAGTGCACATGTGGGTTTCTTAGGTTAGAGAATTCCCTCCCTAGGCCCGACAAGACGCCTCCTGAGACGCGACAAGGTAGCAGTAGGCAAAACGTAACAGAGAATAACAATATTAATGTGGTAATAGTAAACTGCAGGAGCCTCTATAGAAAGGTCCCAGAACTGCTCTCATTAATAAAAGGTCACAATGTCCACATATTATTGGGGACGGAAAGTTCGGTGAAACCAGATGTAAACAGTAATGAAATTCTAAACTCAGATTGGAATGTATACCGCAGAGACAGTCCGGACAGTGAAGGGGGAGGCGTATTTATAGCGATAAAAAGTGCAATGGTATCGAAGTAAATTGACGGAGATCCGAAATGTGAAATAATTTGGGTGAAGGTCACGGTTATAGCAGGCTCAAGCATGGTAACTGGATGTCTCTATAGGCCCCCCGGCTCAGCAGCTGTTGCGGCAGAGCACCTGAACGAAAATTTGGAAAATATTTCGAGTAGATTTCCCGACCATGTTATAGTTCTGGGTGGAGATTTTAATTTACCAGATATAGACTAGTAGACTCAAACGTTTATAACGGGTGGCAGAGACAAAGAAACCAGTGAAATTTTTTTAAGTGCATTATCTGAAAACTACCTTGAGCAGTTAAACAGAGAACTGACTCGTGGCCATAACATATTACACCTTCTGGTGACAAACAGACCCGAACTATTTGAAACAGTTAACGCAGAACAGGGAATCAGCGATCATAAAGCGGTTACTGCATCGATGATTTCAGCCGTAAATAGAAATATTAAAAATGGTAGGAAGATTTTTCTGTTTAGCAAAAGTGACAAAAAGCAGATTTCAGAGTACCTGACGGCTCGACACAAAAGTTTTGTGTCAAGTACAGGTAGTGTTGAGGATCAGTGGACAAAGTTCAAAACCATCGTACAATATGCGTTAGATGAATATGTGCCAAGCAAGATCGTAAGAGATGGAAAAGAGCCACCGTGGTACAACAACCGAGTTAGAAAACAGCTGCGGAAGCATTGGGAACTTCACAGCAAACATAATCATAGCCAAAGCCTTCCAGACAAACAAAAATTACGCGAAGCGAAATGTAGCGTGAGGAGGGCTATGCGAGCGGCGTTCAATGAATTCGAAAGTAAAGTTCTATATACTGACTTGGCAGAAAATCCTAAGAAATGTTGGTCTTGTGTCAAAGCAGTAGGTGGATCAAAACAAAATGTCCAGACACTCTGTGACCAAAACGATTCTGAAACAGAGGATGACAGAGTAAAGGCCGAAATACTAAATGTCTTTTTCCAAATCTGTTTCACAGAGGAAGACTGCACTGTAGTTCCTTCTCTAGATTGTCGCACAGATGACAAAATGGTAGATATCGAAACAGATGACACAGGGATAGAAAAACAATTAAAATCGCTCAAAAGAGGAAAGGCCGCTGGACCTGATGGGATACCAGTTCGATTTTACACGGAGTACCCGTGGTCTAGGGGTAGCGTCTTCGGTCCCGGGTTCGATCCCCGCCACTGCCTAAATTTTGATAAATAATCAGCATTGGCGGCCGAAGACTTCCGGCATAAGAAGTCAGCCTCATTCTGCCAACGGCCTTGTCAAAGAGGGCGGAGGAGCGGATTGAGGTTCAGGGCACTCTCTTGTCCTAGGGGTGAGAAATTGCCCCTAAAGGTGGAAGAATCAGCAATGATCAATGACATGATGATGCAGAAGGCAATGGAAACCACTGCAGTGAAGACACGTAACGTGTATCCACAGGACATGTGGCCTGTAATTGAAGAAGTGTCATGATGATCTCTCCATTGGCAAAAGATTCCGGAGTAGTCCCCCATTCGGATCTCCGGGAGGGGACTGCCAAGGGAGAGGTTACCATAAGAAAAAGATTGAATAATCAACGAAAGGATAACGTTCTACGAGTCGTGGCGTGGAAGTCAGAAGCTTGAACGTGGTAGGGAAACTAGAAAATCAGAAAAGGGAAATGCAAAGGCTCAATCTAGATATAGTAGGGGTCAGTGAAGTGAAGTGGAAGGAAGACAAGGATTTCTGGTCAGATGAGTATCGAGTAATATCAACAGCAGCAGAAAATGGTATAACAGGTGTAGGATACGTTATGAATAGGAAGGTAGGGCAGAGGGTGTGTTACTGTGAACAGTTCAGTGACCGGGTTGTTCTAATCAGAATCGACAGCAGACCAACACCGACAACGATAGTTCAGGTATACATGCCGACGTCGCAAGCTGAAAATGAACAGATAAAGTGTATGAGGATATTGAAAGGGTAATGCAGTATGTAAAGGGGGACGAAAATCTAATAGTCATGGGCGACTGGAATGCAGTTGTAGGGGAAGGAGTAGAAGAAAAGGTTACAGGAGAATATGGGCTTGGCACAAGGAATGAAAGAGGAGAAATAATTGAGTTCTGTAACAAGTTTCAGCTAGTAATAGCGAATACCCTGTTCAAGAATCACAAGAGGAGGAGGTATACTTGGAAAAGGCCGGGAGATACGGGAAAATTTCAATTAGATTACATCATGGCCAGACAGAGATTCCGAAATCAGATACTGGACTGTAAGGCGAACCCAGGAGCAGATATAGACTCAGATCACAATATAGTAGTGATGAAGAGTAGGCTGAAGTTCAAGACATTAGTCAGGAAGAATCAATACGCAAAGAAGTGGGATACCGAAGTACTAAGTAATGACGAGATATGTTTGAAGTTCTCGGACGCTATAGATACAGCAATAAGGAATAGCGCAGTGGGCAGTACAGTTGAAGAGGAATGGACATCTCTAAAAAGGGCCATCACAGAAGTTGGGAAGGAAAACATAGATACAAAGAAGGTAGCTGCGAAGAAACCATGGGTAACAGAAGAAATACTTCAGTTGATTGATGAAAGGAGGAAGTACAAACATGTTCCGGGAAAATCAGGAATACAGAAATACAAGTCGTTGAGGAATGAAATAAATAGGAAGTGCAGGGAAACTAAGACGAAATGACTGCAGGAAAAATGTGAAGACATCGAAAAAGATATGGTTGTCGGAAGTACAGACTCAGCATACAGGAAAGTCAAAACAATCTTTGGTGACATTAAAAGCAACGGTGGTAACATTGAGAGTGCAACGGGAATTCCACTGTTAATTGCAGAGGAGAGAGCATATAGGTGGAAAGAATACATTGAAAGCCTCTATGAGGGTGAAGATTTGTCTGATGTGATAGAAGAAGAAACAGGAGTCGATTTAGAAGAGATAGGGGATCCAGTACTAGAATCGGAATTTAAAAGAGCTTTGGAGGACTTACGGTCAAATAATGCGGAAGGGATAGATAACATTCCATCAGAATTTCTAAAATCATTGGGGGAAGTGGCAACAAAACGACTATTCACGTTGGTGTGTAGAATATATGAGTCTGGCGACATACCATCCGACTTTCGGAAAAGCATCATCCACACAATTCCGAAGACGGCAAGAGCTGACAAGTGCGAGAATTATCGCACAATCAGCTTAACAGCTCATGCATCGAAACTGCTTACAAGAATAATATACAGACGAATGGAAAAGAAAATTAAGAATGCGCTAGGTGACGATCAGTTTGGCTTTAGGAAAAGTAAAGGGACGAGAGAGGCAATTCTGACATTACGGCTAATAATGGAAGCAAGGCTAAAGAAAAATCAAGACACTTTCATAGGATTTGTCGACCTGGAAAAAGCGTTCGACAATATAAAATGGTGCAAGCTGTTCGAGATTCTGAAAAAAGTAGGGGTAAGCTATAGGGAGAGACGGGTCATATGCAATATGTACAACAACCAAGAGGGAATAATAAGAGTGAACGATCAAGAACAAAGTGCTCGTATTAAGAAGGGTGTAAGACAAGGCTGTAGCCTTTCGCCCCTACTCTTCAATCTGTACGTCGAGGAAGCAATGATGGAAATACGAGAGGGTTCAGGAGTAGAATTAAAATACAAGGTGAAAGGATATCAATGATACGATTCGCTGATGACATTGCTGTCCTGAGTGAAAGTGAAGAAGAATTAAATGATCTGCTGAACGGAATGAACAGTCTAATGAGTACACAGTATGGTTTGAGAGTAAATCGAAGAAAGACGAAGGTAATGAGAAGTAGTAGAAATGAGAACAGCGAGAAACTTAACATCAGGATTGATGGTGACGAAGTCAATGAAGTTAAGGAATTCTGCTACCTGTTGTTGTTGTGGTCTTCAGTCCTGAGACTGGTTTGATGCAGCTCTCCATGCTACTCTATCCTGTGCAAGCTTTTTCATCTCCCAGTACCTACTGCAACCTACATCCTTCTGAATCTGCTTAGTGTATTCATCTCTTGGTCTCCGTCTACGATTTTTACCCTCCACGCTGCCCTCCAATACTAAATTGGTGATCCCTTGATGCCTCAGAACATGTCCTACCAACCGATCCTTTCTTCTGGTCAAGTTGTGCCACAAACTTCTCTTCTCCCCAATCCTATTCAATACTTCCTCATTAGTTATGTGATCTACCCATCTAATCTTCAGCATTCTTCTGTAGCACCACATTTCGAAAGCTTCTATTCTCTTCTTGTCCAAACTATTTGTCGTCCACACTTCCATACATGGCTACACTCCATACGAATACTTTCAGAAATGACTTCCTGACACTTAAATCAATACTGGATGTTAACAAATTTCTCTTCTTCAGAAACGCTTTCCTTGCCATTGCCAGCCTACATTTTATATCCTCTCTACTTCGACCATCATCAGTTATTTTGCTCCCCAAATAGCAAAACTCCTTTACTACTTTAAGTGCCTCATTTCCTAATCTAATTCCCTCAACATCACCCGACTTAATTAGACTACATTCCATTATCCTTGTTTTGCTTTTGTTGATGTTCATCTTGTATCCTCCTTTCAAGACACTGTCCATTCCATTCAACTGCTCTTCCAAGTCCTTTGCTGTCTCTGACAGAATTACAATATCATCGGCGAACCTCAAAGTTTTTATTTCTTCTCCATGAATTTTAATACCTACTCCGAATTTTTCTTTTGTTTCCTTTACTGCTTGCTCAATATACAGATTGAACAACATCGGGGAGAGGCTACAACCCTGTCTTACTCCCTTCCCAACCACTGCTACCCTTTCATGTCCCTCGACTCTTATAACTGCCATCTGGTTTCTGTACAAATTGTAAATAGCCTTTCGCTCCCTGTATTTTACCCCTGCCACCTTTAGAATTTGAAAGAGAGTATTACAGTCAACATTGTCAAAAGCTTTCTCTAAGTCTACAAATGCTAGAAACATAGGTTTGCCTTTCCTTTATCTTTCTTCTAAGATAAGTCGTAAGGTCAGTATTGCCTCACGTGTTCCAGTGTTTCTACAGAATCCAAACTGATCTTCCCCGAGGTTGGCTTCTACTAGTTTTTCCATTCGTCTGTAAAGAATTCGTGTTAGTATTTTGCAGCTGTGACTTATTAAGCTGATAGTTCGGTAATTTTCACATCTGTCAACACCTGCTTTCTTTGGGATTGGAATTATTATATTCTTCTTGAAGTCTGAGGGTATTTCGCCTGTTTCATACATCTTGCTCACCAGATGGTAGAGTTTTGTCAGGACTGGCTCTCCCACGGCCGTCAGTAGTTCCAATTGAATATTGTCTACTCCGGGGGCCTTGTTTCGACTCAGGTCTTTCAGTGCTCTGTCAAACTCTTCACGCAGTATCATATTTCCCATTTCATCTTCATCTACATCCTCTTCCATTTCCATAATATTGTCCTCAAGTACATCGCCCTTGTATAGACCCTCTATATACTCCTTCCACCTTTCTGCATTCCCTTCTTTGCTTAGAACTGGGTTTCCATCTGAGCTCTTGATATTCATAGAAGTCGTTCTCTTATCTCCAAAGGTCTCTTTAATTTTCCTGTAGGCGGTATCTATCTTACCCCTAGTGAGATAGGCCTCTACATCCTTACATTTGTCCTCTAGCCATCCCTGCTTAGCCATTTTGCACTTCCTGTCGATCTCATTTTTGAGACGTTTGTATTCCTTTTTGCCTGTTTCACTTACTGCATTTTTATATTTTCTCCTTTCATCAATTAAATTCAATATTTCTTCTGTTACCCAAGGATTTCTGCTAGCCCTCGTCTTTTTACCTACTTGATCCTCTGCTGCCTTCACTACTTCATCCCTCAAAGCTACCCATTCTTCTTCTACTGTATTTATTTCCCCCATTCCTGTCAATTGCTCCCTTATGCTCTCCCTGAATCTCTGTACAACCTCTGGTTCTTTTAGTTTATCCAGGTACCATCTCCTTAAATTCCCACCTTTTTGCAGTTTCTTCAGTTTTAATTTACAGGTCATAACCAATAGATTGTGGTCAGAGTCCACATCTGCCCCTGGAAATGTCTAACAATTTAAAACCTGGTTCCTAAATCTCTGTCTTACCATTATATAATCTATCTGATACCTTTTAGTATCTCCAGGGTTCTTCCATGTATACAACCTTCTTTCATGATTCTTAAACCAAGTGTTAGTTATGATTATGTTGTGCTCTGTGCAAAATTCGACCAGGCGGCTTCCTCTTTCTTTTCTGTCCCCCAATCCATATTCACCTACTATGTTTCCTTCTCTCTCTTTTCCTACACTCGAATTCCAGTCACCCATGACTATTAAATTTTCGTCTCCCTTCACAATCTAAATAATTTCTTTTATTTCATCATACATTTCTTCAATTTCTTCGTCATCTGCAGAGCTAGTTGGCATATAAACTTGTACTACTGTAGTAGGCGTGGGCTTTGTGTCTATCTTGGCCACAATAATGCGTTCACTATGCTGTTTGTAGTAGCTTACCCGCATTCCTATTTTCCTATTCATTATTAAACCTACTCTTGCATTACCACCCTATTTGATTTTGTGTTTATAACCCTGTAGTCACCTGACCAGAAGTCTTGTTCCTCCTGCCACCGAACTTCACTAATTCCCACTATATCTAACGTCGACCTATCCATTTCCCTTTTTAAATTTTCTAACCTACCTGCCCGATTAAGGGATCTGACATTCCACGCTCCGATCCGTAGAACGCCAGTTTTCTTTCTCCTGATAACGACATCCTCTTGAGTAGTCCCCGCCCGGAGATCCGAATGGGGGACTATTTTACCTCCGGAATATTTTACACAAGAGGACGCCATCATCATTTAATCATACAGTAAAGCTGCATGCCCTCGGGAAAAATTACGGCTGTAGTTTCCCCTTGCTTTCAGCCGTTCGCAGTACCAGCACAGCAAGGCCATTTTGGTTATTGTTACAAGGCCAGATCAGTCAATCATCCAGACTGTTGCCCTTGCAACTACTGAAAAGGCTGCTGCCCCTCTTCAGGAACCACACGTTTGTCTGGCCTCTCAACAGATACCCCTCCGTTGTGGTTGCACCTACGGTACGGCTATCTGTATCGCTGAGGCACGCAAGCCTCCCCACCATCGGCAAGGTCCATGGTTCATGGGGGGGTCTGCTACATAGGCAGTAAAATAACCAATGACGGACGGAGCAAGGAGGACATCAAAAGCAGACTCGCTATGGCAAAAAAGGTATTTCTGGCCAAGAGAAGTCTACTAATATCAAATACCAGCCTTAATTTGAGGAAGAAATTTCTGAGGATGTACGTCTGGTGTACAGCATTGTATGGTAGTGAAACATGGACTGTGGGAAAACCGGAACAGAAGAGAATCGAAGCATTTGAGATGTGGTGCTATAGACGAATGTTGAAAATTAGGTGGACTGATAAGGTAAGGAATGAGGAGGTTCTATGCAGAATCGGAGAGGAAAGGAATATGTGGAAAACACTGATCAGGAGAAGGGACAGGATGATAGGACATCTGCTAAGACATGAGGGAATGACTTCCATGGTACTAGAGGAAGCTGTAGAGGGCAAAAACTGTAGAGGAAGCAAGTAATTGAGGACGTAGGTTGCAAGTGCTACTCTGAGATGAAGAGGTTAGCACAGGAAAGGAATTCGTGGCGGGCCGCATCAAACCAGGCAGTAGACTGATAACCAAAAAAAAAAAAAAAACGCCAAGGAACTTGCCCCCCTTCTTGCAGTGGTGTACCGTAGGTCTCTAGAAGAGCGTAGCGTTCCAAAAGTTTGGAAAAGGGCACAGGTCATCCCCGTTTTCAAGAAGGGACGTCGAACAGATGTTCAGAACTATAGACCTATATCTGTTACGTCGATCAGTTGTAGAATTTTGGACCACGTATTATGTTCGAGTATAAAGACTTTTCTGGAGACTAGAAATCTACTCTGTAGGAATCAGCATTGGTTTTGAAAAAGACGATCGTATGAAACCCAGCTTGCGCTATTTGTCCACGAGACTCAGAGGGCAGTAGACACGGGTTCCCAAGTAGATGCCGTGTTTCTTGACTTCCGCAAGGCATGTGCTACAGTTCCCCGCAGTCGTTTAATGAACAAAGTAAGCGCATGTGGACTATCAGACCAATTGTGTGATTGGATTGAAGAGTTCCTAGATCACAGAACGCAGCATATCATTCTCAATGGAGAGAAGTCTTCCGAATTAAGAGTGATTTCAGGTGTGCCGCAGGGGAGTGTCGTAGGACCATTGCTATTCACAATATACACAAATGGCCTTATGGATAACATCGGTAGTTCACTGAGGTTTTTTTCGGTTGATGCTGTAGTATATCGAGAGCTTGTAACAATGGAAAATTGTACTGAAATGCAGGAGGATCTGCAACGAATTGACGCATGGTGCAGGGAATGGCAATTGAATCTCAATGTAGACAAGTGTAATGTGCTGCGAACACATAGAAAGAAAGATCCAATATCATGTAGCTACAATATAGCAGGTCAGCAACTGGAAGCAGTTAATTCTATAAATTATCTGGGAGTAGGCATTAGGAGTGATTTAAAATGGAACGACCATATAAAATTAATCGTCGGTAAAGCAGATGCCAGACTGAGATTCATTGGAAGAATCCTAAGGAAATGCAATCCGGAAACAAAGGAAGTAGGTTTCAGAACACTTGTTCGCTCACTGCTTGAATACTGCTTACCAGTGTGGGATCCGTACCAGATAGGGTTGATAGAAGAGATAGAGCAGATCCAACGGAGAGCAGCGCGCTTCGTTACAGGATCATTTAGTAATCGCGAAAGCGTTACGGAGATCATAGATAAACTCCAGTGGAAGACTCTGCAAGAGAGACGCTCAGTAGCTCGGTATGGGCTTTTGTTGAAGTTTCGAGAACATACCATCACCGAGGAGTCAAGCAGTATATTGCTCCCTCCTACGTATATCTCGCGAAGAGACCATGAGGATAAAATCAGAGAGATTAGGGCCCACACAGGGGCATACCGACAATCTTTCTTTGCACGAACAATACGAGACTGGGATAGAAGGGAGAACCGATAGAGGTAGTCAAGGTACCCTCCTCCACACACCGTCAGGTGGCCAGCGGAGTATGTATGTAGAGATACACTAACATTTCAAATGCCCATGGCCTTTCCTCTATTGAACACTACCTTTCCCAACGCCCACCTCCATTCAGACTTACAACCTCCTTCCTGGTTACCGTGATAGGCATCACCTACACACAAATCTGTGGTAGAGCAATTGGCACTACTGGGACCTTCCTATTGTCAACCATTTATGGACTAGGTAATGCTTTGTAACCTCTAGAATCCTGAACCGTTTACTTAGTTCAGATTCACTGATGACGTCTTCGTGACCTGGACTGAGGGTGAGGGTGAGGATGCCCCTCACCCACTCCTCCACAACCTCAACAGCCTCTCCCCATTTGCTTTACTTGGTCCTTTCCAACCCAAGAAGCCACTTTCCTTGATGTTGATCTCCATGTCAAACATGGGTACACCATCATCAATACCGCCACTTCGACATCTGCCACTCGTTCCATACCAAGAAGTCCTTTTCATATAGTCTAGCCATCCATGGTTGTCATGTGACGAGCAGTCGCTCTCCAAATATGCCAAGGGTCTCACAGAATCCTTCCCAGGCCGAAATTGACCTCCGAACCTTGTCCAGAAACATATCTCCTGTGTCCTGTCTCTCCAGTAAGCTTCCAAATCCCACATACCCACTGTCTAGCCACAAAGGAGCACTTCTTTCACGATTTAGTACCATCCAGGACTGAAGCAACCGAATCACATTCTCCGACAGTGTTTTGACTACGAGTCACCAAGACATGAAATCAGTAATATCCTCCACACCATCCACCCCAGCCCTCGCATAGGGGTATTTCGCCATCCACCGAACCTTCATAATGTCCTTTACCATCCCTACTCAATCTCTAGTACCAATCTCTTAAATTATAGCTCTTATTCCTGCCATACACCTTGATGCAAGAAGTGTTCCATACACCCTCCCACTGCTATGCACTCCAGTCCTGTCACAGGCACCTCCTGTGAAAGTATGCATGTGATCTACTGGCTAAGGTGCAACCGTACTGCTACTTTCTATGTGGGCATGATAACTAATAAGCTATCTGCATGAATTGCCACCACCAAACTACAGCCAAGATTCAAAATGGAAAACCAAGTTGCTGAATATGCTGCCCAACATTATGTGCTTTATTTAATGATTGCTTCATATACTGTGGTGCTGGTAGCAAGATTCCATGTGGCAGCTTTTTTGAATTGCACATGTGTGAACTGCAACATTTCCTTTATTCTTGTAACCCCACAGGCTCAAACCTTCGCTAATCCTTGGCTGCCACCTATCTATCCCATTTCCTGCTCCTTCTCCAGTGCTACACATGTCGTCTATCCTGACAACGCACATTCAAGCCCTTTCCACTTTTCGCCTCACCAAGAAGCACTAGGATCTTCCCCCGTCTGTACCCCGCTACCCTTACTCCCCCACATGATGCCTCCTCTGTACCCCCAACACCCAACCCTGATTATAGGTCTGTCAGGTGCAATCGCAGACAGATTCTAGCACTCTGAGACAATAGCTACGGGTGTCAGTCGTGCTTGTGTGGATGTGTGTTTGTTTTCTACTGCAGAAGAAGGACTTAGAAAGAGGCTACTTAAATATTAAAGTTTTCGTCCATTGTACATGTCTGTGACTTAACGCCTTCTCTATATTGTGAGTAGCAATTTGACTTTTTCATATTGCTGTTATTGCATCCTAAACTTTCCATTGGTTAATCTTTCACTCGATATTTCAGTGAATTAAGAGCCAGTTGTGTTCTACAACAACAACGATGTTTTATGCTGAATATCTGTCTATAGATCGTTTTCTTCTGGCATTTCGTAATGTTGGACCATTTCCTACGTTCTAAAATCGTACTCCATACTGCATATGTTACGAGAAACATGTAGATGTGAGGGCCACATATGGCAAGAGGAGGAGAGAGACATGTGCATCAACACTACAGGATTTAGGGTTCTTGTGAACATAGGAAGCAACACATTTTAAGTAATATGCATGGGTAGCAAGGAACAACAACACTTTAATCAAAGCCCACTCTAAGCAAGAACTGCATCTGGCGTAGGCAAAATAGTTCCGCAACTGTAGCGCCGCTGGTGGTGATGTAGACGTCGCAGATGATGATGCTGGCACCATGCGTTCCTTGGAGCTACCGGAAGGCTATCCTGTAAGCAGTTTTTCGTGCTGGCGTGTCTACACCGATCACTGTATTTATTTATAAGCAGGCTGTGCCGGCCGGTGTTGGGAGGCCAGCACCGAACGCCTGTTGGTACGGGAACCGGTCCACCTTGGTTGTACTGCCCTGTAATAGCTGTCCTTGGGTAAGTGTGGGAATACGGCGAGGGTCGCCTGTTTCTGTCGTATGATTCATGTCATAGTAATATAAGCGGATGCCCGCCCGGTTAGCCGAACGGTTTAACGCACGGCTTTCCGGAGTGGGAAGGAGCGCCTGGTCCCCGGCACGAATCCGCCCGGCGGACTTGTGTTTAGGTCCGGTGAGCCAGCCAGTCTCTGGATGGTTTTTAGGCGGTTTTCCATCTGCCTCGGTGAATACAGGCTGTTTCCCCTTATTCCGCCTCAGTTACACTATGTCGGCGATTGCTGCGCAAACAAGTTCTCCACGTACGCGTACACCACCATTACTCTACCACGCAAACATAGGGGTTACACTCATCTGGTGTGAGACGTTCCCTGGGAGGGGGGGGGGGGGGACCGGGGGCCGAACCGAACAATAACCCCTGTGTTCGGTGTGGGGCGGCGGAGGGGTGAAGTGGACTGCAGTAGTCGTCGTGTGGTTGTGGACCACTGCGGCTGCGGCGGGGACCGAGCCTCTCCGTCGTTTCTAGGTCCCTGGTCAACATACAATACAATACAATATAGGCAGTTCATATCACTTTCGCTCAGTACTAACTGTTCAGCTAGAAAGCGTGCACAGCTTTGACTCTGGATTTCGCTGTGGGCTTAGGACAGGATTTGTACTGTTGAACTCTTAAATTTCATGTAGCACAAATCTGCATTGCAGTATTAAGTCACATTGTTTATTTTAATTGTATTTACATCGACATAATCCCACAAACAAAACTTTTGGTGGAACATGGATGTTCGTCTTCTTTCATTATTACAATACAACTGTTCGACGAACGCATTTGCTAGCGAGTTCTTTAGATGACTGCAGAGCACAAACGTTTTGGATGGTAGCGCTCTGTTCCGATGTCGGTGGAGGAAGGATGCAAAGCTTGATGGCCTCCTAAAAAGTTTTCTTTGGTTAAACCTAGCCATGACACGTGTGTAAAACGCGTTACTGCAGTTAATTTTTGCTATCACTGTTAACTGACTTCATTATTCTAGTGACTTGACAAGTCAATATCCCATATAAAATTGCAGTCATGATGAAACATAAACTTAACCACAACTCTTGCAGATTCTCTGAACGGCCATGCACGAAACGGTCACATGGACCAATGCATCCAGTCGATGTTTTCTGATCAGTACCTGGACCTAGTTTAACTAGCCTCTTTCTTGCAAATGAAAAAGTGAGTAAATTCCCGCTTGCAGCCGCTATTTTATGAGAACGCTTTGGAGATATTTTTGCTAGGTTGTTCTGTGACATTCCTTTGACAGGTTAGTCGGAGGTCATAGGTATTAAGGTTTTGTCTCTCTTTGTACAACGGGCAGTCAGATGAAAATGAGACGGATGCGAAAAAGTAAGTAAACTGTATTATTTCAAAAGTAATCGCCATAACTGTGAATACACTTATCCCATTGTGAGACAGGACGTTCAAGGCCTACATGAAAAAATGTTCGCGTTTGCCTACGTAACCATGATTGTACACAGGCGTGCACATCTTCGTCCGAATCAAATCGATTGTCTTTCTTCAGGACTCCAAAAATATGGAAATAGCATGGAGAGATATCGGAGTGTATGGAGGACATGTGAGGGCCTCTCAGCGAAACGTCTGCATCGTATTCGAAACAACCTTGGCAAAATATGGACGGGATTATCCAGGAATAGAATGATGCCGTCCATCAACTTACCTGGGCGTTTAGAAAAACTGAAGCGCAGTGTTAAAGAATCCACGTATTGACAAACTGCCTATTAGCTTCTGTCTCGGGTTCTTCGGCCGACGTTCATCTAATGATTTTTCTGACGTTTCGCCAGCACGAGTGGCTGGCATTGTCAAAGCTTCACCCTCCATTGCCAACAGAAAGAGGTTCCTACTCAATGGTCTGAAGATGACCACAGAAGTGGTCGAAACCGGTCACCTTGTTAAATAAAACGTGATCAAGACTGTTTTTAATAGTAATTATTTATAAGACATTGATCACTGCTGTTCCCGTAATGCATTCAAAAGTAATAAATAGTTGACCTACTGTTTTTCCAGCTCTGTCGTTTTCATTTGAATGCTCCTTATATACCACGCAAATATTTACTTACGAGGTTTGCTCTCCTTTATTGAACATAATGAGAATTACACACACGAAAGAATCATATTTTATCTACACACACTATTTTTCCACGTAATCTCCATCCCGTTCTACGGCCTTCCTCCAGCACGAAACAAGGGCGTGTATTCCCTGTCGGTACCTATCCTGGTCCTGGTGACGGAGCCAGTGCTCCACTGTGTGAATCACCTGCTCATCGTCCTAAAAACGTCTTCCACGAATGGCAACCTTTAATGGCCCATACAAGTGGAAGTCCCAGGGGCTAGGCTAGGACAGGTGTGACAGCTGAAGATGGTCTCTCCGACCGCTACAAATCGTGGAGCTCCGCCGAACCGCCTTCTGATGGTCTCACCCTCCCTGCATAGCGAGTAACTGTACTTCTGTCGACAGCTGATGCTCCGTAGACTTTGGGGAATATTCACCAACGCTTGTACACAGTTTCCTTCTCTGCAGTGAGAAATTCAGTGATGGAAAGTTGCTTGTAACGTACATCACCTACAGACGCCATTTTGAAACTGTCCTGCAGCTACGCTATCTGTCTTACAGTGACAGAAACTTGGCGTGCTGATTCAGGAGACTTCAAATAACACGTAACGTTTTTTTTTTTTGCTGGGAAAAAAATAGGGTGCTTTACTTTCTAGGCAACCTTCGCAAGTATTATCATATCGGTGAGGTAAAATTTCTTAATAATTTTCTTTGTCTCATCTCCGCGAGAGAAACAATTTGGAATATAATGCGGATTTTGAACAATGGACTCCTTTATAGGTCATGTCATTTCCTTTGCTGATTGGCGAGAGCACCGTCAGTATCAACATACTTTAATTTGTAAAAATATATTGCAACAAGAATTTGTTTCAGCCTCGCAAGTGACTGATAATGCGTAGTGAGAAGATTTTACTATGATTCGAAAGAAGAAACCGTCTTAAGCCTATTGCAGCACTCGAATATTCTAAGCACTTAATTTATTGAGCTCTGTTATCTGTGTTACGATTTCCTGCAGCAGGAAAGCTTTTTTTAATTACTTATCTGCTTCATTAAGCGGAATTCAGCAAGCTGGGCTCAAAGCAGTAAAAACCCTTGTGGAAGTCGTGAATGCAATTCCATTGGGGTCTGTCGGGGAGCTAGTAATGCATCAAGTTTTCCCTGTGCTTTTACACAAATCAGTGGATTGTTATTATCGTAGTCAGATACGTGTGAATTTCTCAGTTAGGGTCTCATGTAGTTATTGACGTAATGTAGACAGCACAGGCATGTATCTTGCATGAGTTGTTCCTGCAATGAATGGCCGATTCACACCACAGTATAGTCGTGTATTAAATGTTTCCAAAGCTTAACCTTTTCCATCAACTATTTTGTTCAGTCTCCTTTGTGCCTACCACAAGACTATATTTATGTGATTTGATAACTGCACTAAACAGTTGGGCTTCATGTGGTAAGTCCTGTCAGGATTTTAAGTTCATACAGAACAAAATACGGTCCTTCAGAAGCGCGCCCATTTTATATATGCACTTTAACAAAATGCGTAATCAAGTTCATGTGTTTTGAAAACATAATAACTCTTCCCCATGTTAGATCAGAAAAATATCAGATATATGACCTCTTCTACTGAGCTAGCACGCAAGATCTCTCTCCGTGAAATTCTCTGTGACTACCTGACAAGACTCTCCTTGTATTTCACCAACAACACGTCGAATTGTCATCTTTAACTTGCAGATGTATTGGGTTGAAAATATTTTCATAGCCAAAGTCGCATTAATTAATATTTATTATTGACGACCAGTTTTTACAGTTAAAACTGTCGTCGTCTGATCTGTAACAGACTACAGCTACATCATGATTTATAAGAAAATTCTTTGTTTGACAATACAGATAAGGAAGTGATAGTTGCACATTGTCATACCTTCTAAACATCTTATTATAAATCTTATTCCATTATATCACTCGATATGAGAAATTTCAATTGGATGTTGCCGGTTTTATTGACACACATCGGTGATCTAGGATAACGTCAAAGAAAAAAATCGCAAAAGGTTGCCACATGACCTTCGTGGCCATTGTTGGTTACCACTGTGCGATATGAGGCCCTGCGGAAGCCGCTCATTGAGCAGCGCAATTGTTTCATGGGAAATATGACACGTGACACCTTCCTGCTGAATCCAAAACTCTTGAAGTCCTTTCCACTCAAATGAAGTCACAAAAAGATCTCTCGTCATCGCACAGTTTGCATCAAATGATACATATTGTCCTGTCTCATCTTAGAAAAAAGAAAAGTGCTGATATTGCACGCCACCTGAGAGCCACGTTAAGTCGTCTCTCGCTGCCGCTGTGTTTCTCCCTCTTGAACCATCCGAGGATCATATAGCCCACAGATACAACAGTTACGTTTATTCACAAACCCATTTAAAGTGGAAGTATGCCTCGTCACTACGGATCATGATCCTCCTGAAACAGTCTCCATCTTAGAGACCAGTCAACTAAATATCACCTATTCTCATGATAGGCTGCTTTCAGTTGCCGTGGTAACTAAATTCTGTAACAGTGCTAATAGATATCCAACTAGAGAATCCGTCATGCGAAGAATATTGTTTGCCCCATTCTTGAGAAACGCAAAGAACCGAAATAAGCTATACTGTGGGGACTCAGTGTCCTCATATTAAGAAGTTGTACATTCGGCATTACATAAGAACAAATTCAACGATAGTCGCATTTGAGCAAGCTCTGTGAATTCCAATACTAGTTGTGTGAAGGCCGTACACGAAACTTCATTCACACGAGAGCTTAAGTTTTATAAATACCACAACACAGCTAATCTACACTGGTGTCCAAAATTAAAGCAACGAACCGCTATTTCCCAGTTCTGTGTCTAATTCACGATATAATCATACAAACTGTTACAGACGTCGTACGATCGTGTTTTGCGCGGAAGACGGCGTTCCAGTCAACGGCCGATCATGGCAAAGATGACGTCAGGGCACCTATCAGACAGTGTAGTCTTTGCAGGGTGGTCCCACACCCGCGATCGTTGTGTATAGAGTCACAGACGTTGCAACACGGCGCAGAGAAGACGCCCACCAGAAACTCTGCGGTGGAATGCCATAGGAAGAGAAACAGGACAGTCGCAAACTGATACGGCCCGATGGGTTAATGTGAATCGTTCTGTTGTTTCTGGGATGTGGCGTAATTTTGTAAAGACCGAAGCTGTGAACCGAAGACCAGGACAAAGCCGACCACGTGTACCATCAGAAAGGGAGGACCTTTCTTTGGCCATAAGAGTACGACGGTACCGCCGAAGTACTGCATGGCATCTGACCGCAGCATCCACTGGACGTGTTGTATCGAGGCAAACTGTCTACAGAGACAGTGACCTTTATTTTCAGAGATCTGCTGTATGTGTACATCTGACGCGTCTTCACAGAAGAGAACGTCTAGGTTGGAGTCGTCAATATGCCACCTGGGCGGTCGAACAGTGGGCGAACATATTTTCACAGATGAGTCCAGATTTCATCTGGACAGTGATTCTCGACGGATTCACATCTGATGGAACACAATTTCTGGAGCCAAACATTGTGGAAAGAGACCGATATCGAGGAGGATAACTAATGGTGTGGGCAGGGATTATGTTGACAACTCGAACACCGCTTCATGAAATTTTACTGGTGAATCGGCAAGGTTTAACTGCTGTCAGGTATTGTGACGAGGTCTTCGGATATCATTTGTGGTTGTCGAGGGGTGCTGTGGGCTCATACTTTGTACTGATGGACGATCATACTCGACCTCATAGAACACAGGTGGCGGATGGTTTCTTGAAAACAGAAGTCGCTGCACGCATGGCGTGGTGTGCTCGCTCTCCCAATTTGAATCCCATAGAACGTGTCTGGGATGCACAAGGAAGACGGGAGCCGCCATGTCATCATTCACCAAGCATTCTCAAAGACTTGCGAGCAGTTCTGCAGGAAGAATGTCCTCAACATGAGATTGGTGACGTCATTCACAGTCTGGTCCGTCGTTGTCAAGCCTGTATTCCTGCTAGAGGTGGTCACAATCCATACTGAACACATCAACCAGTACTCAGAATTTGTGTGCAAATCTGTTAAGTAGGTGAAAGTGATAGTAATCTTGCAAAATATCCAATAGTTGCTTAAATTTGAACACCAGTATACGTTGAGAAGGTATATTTAATGCCCTCTGTCATGCAGCACTTGTCACACTTTCCCAGGATAGTTAGGAACGCCGCAATTAAATAATCTGATTTTCTCCAAGTCGAAAAATCTCACATATAACGAGTCACAACCAAGGGCCATGCACAATGATAATACTACAATATTAGAGTAGCTAGTAACTTGCCAGTATGCCGCACTCATCTACTTTCACACACGGAGGAGCTAGGTCGCACAGTCCATAGGCCTTGTTCATCAACACTGTCTAAATATTCACTGCTTGCACGATTTCGCTCAGACAACGTTGCTTGAAATGTGCCCAAGCAAAGCTCATTCATTGTGCAATCAAAATGGAGCAACACTTGCCACACGTTCGTCCTGTTCAACAGTCAGGCCACATCTCTTCTGACAGTGGCGTGTCGCTTGGTTGGTTGATCGGATTAAGAGAGGGGGAAAGGGACCAAACTATGAGGTCATCAGTCCCCTGTTCTAAATAAAACAATGCCACAAGTGTGAGAATAAAATAAACGAGACTGACAACTCAAATCGGAATGAAAGGAAAAATGACAAGAACGATTAAGAGCAACAAGCATGTAAATGGATAAAAGGGGAGAAGAAAATCACAGAAACGCAAGAAACGGGATGAATAAATTAAATCAACAAATCAGATTACCATGGCTGGCTGACCACGAGAACAAAAAAGAAGCCAGCCACTCTGCAACACATTAAAACCTCCACCCTAAAAGCACTAGCGTGGAGGATACAGAGGGACAAAGGACATGCGCTAAAACTTAGATCGAATGATAAAACCCACCCTCTCAGATGAAACGTGAAACAAAATCAGCTGGTGAGGCGTTGTCAGATAAAACTAGCGGCAACGAGTCCGGTAACCCAAGATTTCGTTGCTGGGCAGTCAGAGTGGGACAGTGCATCAGAATATGGGCCACTGTCAATCGGGTGCCGCAACGACACTCAGACGGGTATTTACGGCGCAGGAGGCAACCGTGGATCGCCGAAGTGTGACCAGTGCGGAGTCGGCAGAGGAGAACTGATTCCCTCCAAGAGGTCGGCATGGAAGACTTCCACATATTTGTAGTCTCCTTAATGACACACAGTTTGTTGTGCGTACCGTTATGCCATTCCGTCTCATAAAGCCGAAAAACCCTACGGCGTAAGTGAGAACGCATGTCAGTTTTGGAGATGCCCATCTCCAGAAGCGGTTTCTACATAGCCTGTCGGCAAGTTCATTGCCTGGGACGCCGACGTGTCCTGGGGTCCACACAAACATCACTGAATGACAGGACCGGTACAGGGCATAGATGGACCCCTGGATGGACGCTACCAAAGGATGGCGAGGGTAGCACTGATCGACAGCTTGTAGGCTGCTCAAGGAGTCAGTACACAGAAGCAACGATTCCCTGGGGCATGAACGGATATACTGAAGTGCAGGAGAGATGGCCAAAACCTCTGCAGTGAATACACTGCAGCCATAGGGCAAGGAATGCTGTTCAAAATGGCCTCTGGATGTAGGCGAAGCCAACAGGACCATCAGCCATCGAGCCGTCTGTGTAAACTGCTTCAGAGCCCCGGAACACGTCACGAACCGAGAGGAAGTAACAGCGGAGAGTGGCAAGAGTAACTGAGTCCTTAGGGTCACGCGAAAGGTCCAGACGAATCTGCGGCCTAGGTGTACACCTTGGAGGTGTATGCAGACGGATCTGGATGGGAGGTGGTAAACGGAAGGACTCCAGACACGAACCGCAATTGTTAGCCCTGACCTGCGCCGCCGATGCGGGAGACGAACTGCCGCAAGTGGAAGGAGGAGACGGTAATTCGGATGCTCAGGAGAACTCCGAATGTGTGCAACGTAACTGGCGAGCAGTTGTGCACGTCGGATATGCAATGCACGGACTCCGGCCTCCAGTAGGACACTGGTCACCGGACTCGTTCTAAAAGCTGCCGTCACTAGGCTATCGCCATAGTGGTGCACTGGGTCGAGTACACGCAACGCTGAGGGCGCCGCCGAACCATGGTCACGGCGGGATTGAACAAGGGCTGTGTAGAGCTGCAGGAGTGTAGAGCGATCTGCACCCCAGTTGGTGTTGCTCAGGCAGCGGAGGGCATTGAGGTGCTGCCAGCACTTCCGCTTAAGCTGGCAATGGTGAAGTAGCCAAGTCAATCGGATGTGGAAAACAAATCATAAGAGTCGATGTGAGTGGATCGACAGAGGTAAAGTTCTGGTTCCAGACGAACAGTACGACGCCGACAGAAGTGCATGACACACGACTTAGTGGCCGAAAACTGGAAGATGTGGGTGAGAGCCCATGACTGGCGCCTACAGGGAGCCATCCACATTCCGCACTCAGCAACACCAGTACTGGTGGAGCGTTCTAAATGCAGAAATTGTCTGCATACAGAGAGGGTGAGATGGAAGGCCCTACAACTGCTGCTAGACCATTAATGGCCGCTAAAAAGAGATACACTCAATACAGAGTCGTGTGGGACCGCATTCTACAGCGTATGGGGGGGGGACTATGGGACGCATCAACATAGATACGGAGAGTACCAGACGAAAGGAAATTCTGGATGAAAACCGAGAGCAGGCCTTGGAGACCCCACCCATATAATGTGGCAAGGATATGATGTCGCCAAGTCGTGTCGTATGCTTTAGGTAAGTAAAAAAAGGCAGCAATTAGTTGTTGCCGTCTGGAAAACGCTGTTCGGATGGTAGACTCGATGCACACAAGATTATCAGTGGTAGAGCGACTCTGGCGGAAGCCGCCCTGACATGGAGCCAGTAGGTCGTGTGACTCCCGGACCCAACCCAACCGCCGACACACCATCTGTTCTAGCATCTTTTTTTTTTTTTTTTTGGTCATCAGTCTACTGACTGGTTTCATGCGGCCCGCCACGAATTCCTTTCCTGTGCTAACCTCTTCATCTCAGAGTAGCACTTGCAACCTACGTCCTCAATTATTTGCTTGACGTATTCCAGTCTCTGTCTTCCTCTACAGTTTTTGCCCTCTACAGCTCCCTCTAGTACCATGGAAGTCATTCCCTCATGTCTTAGCAGATGTCCTATCATCCTGTCCCTTCTCCTTATCAGTGTTTCCCACATATTCCTTTCCTCTCCGATTCTGCGTAGAACTTCCTCATTCCTTACTTTATCAGTCCACATAATTTTCAACATTCGTCTATAGCACCACATCTCAAATGCTTTGATTCTCTTCTGTTCCGGTTTTCCCACAGTCCATGTTCACTACCATACAATTCTGTGTTCCAGACGTACATCCTCAGAAATTTCTTCCTCAAATTAAGGCCGGTATTTGATAGTAGTAGACTTCTCTTGGCCAGAAATGCCTTTTTTGCCATAGCGTGTCTGCTTTTGATGTCCTCCTTGCTCCGTCCGTCATTGGTTATTTTACTGCCTAGGTAGCAGAATTCCTTAACTTCATTGACTTCGTGACCATCAATCCTGATGTTAAGTTTCTCGCTGTTCTCATTTCTACTACTTCTCATTACCTTCGTCTTTCTTCGATTTACTGTCAAACCATACTGTGTACTCATTAGACTGTTCATTCCGTTCAGCAGATCATTTAATTCTTCTTCACTTTCACTCAGGACAGCAATGTCATCAGCGAATCGTATCATTGATATCCTTTCACCTTGTATTTTAATTCTACTCCTGAACCCTCTCGTATTTCCATCATTGCTTCCTCGACGTACAGATTGAAGAGTAGGGGCGAAAGGCTACAGCCTTGTCTTACACCCTTCTTAATACGAGCACTTCGTTCTTGATCGTCCACTCTTATTATTCCCTCTTGCTTGTTGTACATATTGTATATGACCCGTCTCTCCCTATAGCTTACCCCTACTTTTTTCAGAATCTCGAACTGCTTGCACCATTTTATATTGTCGAACGCTTTTTCCAGGTCGACAAATCCTATGAAAGTGTCTTGATTTTTCTTTAGCCTTGCTTCCATTATTAGCCGTAACGCCAGAATTGCCTCTCTCGTCCCTTTACTTTTCCTAAAGCCAAACTGATCGTCTCCTAGCGCATTCTCAATTTTCTTTTCCATTCTTCTGTATATTATTCTTGTAAGCAGCTTCGATGCATGAGCTGTTAAGCTGATTGTGCGATAATTCTCGCACTTGTCAGCTCTTTCCGTCTTCGGAATTGTGTGGATGATGCTTTTCCGAAAGTCAGATGGTATATCGCCAGACTCATATATTCTACACACCAACGTGAATAGTCGTTTTGTTGCCACTTCCCCCAATGATTTTAGAAATTCTAATGGAATGTTATCTTTCCCTTTCTGCCTTATTTGACCGTAAGTCCTCCAAAGCTCTTTTAAATTCCGATTCTAATACTGGATCCCCTATCTCTTCTAAATCGACTCCTGTTTCTTCTTCTATCACATCAGACAAATCTTCACCCTCATAGAGGCTTTCAATGTATTCTTTCCACCTATCTGCTCTCTCCTCTGCATTTAACAGTGGAATTCCCGTTGCACTCTCAATGTTACCACCGTTGCTTTTAATGTCACCAAAGATTGTTTTGACTTTCCTGTATGCTGAGTCTGTCCTTCCGACAATCATATCTTTTTCGATGTCTTCACATTTTTCCTGCAGCCATTTCGTCTTAGCTTCCCCGCACCTCCTATTTATTTCATTCCTTGTATTTCTGTATTCCTGATTTTCCCGGAACATGTCTGTACTTCCTCCTTTCATCAATCAACTGAAGTATTTATTCTGTTACCCATGGTTTCTTTGCAGCTACCTTCTTTATACCTATGTTTTCCTTCCCCACTTCTGTGATGGCCCTTTTTAGAGATGTCCATTCCTCTTCAACTGTATTGCCTATTGCGCTATTCCTTATTGCTGTATCTATAGCGTCAGAGAACTTCAAACGTATCTCGTCATTCCTTAGTACTTTGGTATCCCACTTCTTTGCGTATTGATTATTCCTGACTAATGTCTTGAACTTCAGCCTACTCTTCATCCCAAACAACGTTGGTGAGGCTGAAGGGCCGGTCGCTATTCACATCAAACGGTTTTTACCGGGTTTGAGCACCAGAACGATGGTACTCTGCCGCCATTGCGATGGAAAGACACTGTCACACCAGATCTGGTTGAAGATGACGAGGAGAGGGCGCTTGTAGTCAGATGAGAGAGAATCTCCATCTCATCCACAGACGCAGAGCTTGTAGGCAGCGTTAGTGTGGGTGCCACTGCAAGTTCCTTGTTCTTGGGGTCTTCTTTTTCGATTTCTCGCACTGTTCCTTGTGTTCCCCTGGCTGGGAGGACTTCACTGAATCAGTCTCCTGGACTGAGGATGAGCTTGAAGCCCTATGACCAGCTGCTTTTGGGCTCTTCAGCCACTGGCCACTGGGGTGACCCATGGGACCCCTTACTAGCGAGAGGAGCCGAAGAAGCCTTACACTTCTCTGACTCAGAAGTGGGGACTGAAATCCCCCATATGTGAGGGGGGGGGGGGGGGGTGGCTCCTGAGAGGCGACAGGAATGCGAGAGACTGATGGGATCGACAACTGTTCTCGTAGCGGCGGCGTATGATGAGGTCAGAGCCACAGGATTTAGGTGTTCAGATTTCCTCTTAGCCTCAGTGTATATCAGTCAGTCCAACGTCTTATATTCCATGATTTTCATATTTCTGAAAAACCCTGCAGTCTGGTGTGCAAGGTGAATGATGCTCTCCACAGTTGACACAGATAGGAGCCAGGGCACATGGAGTATTGGGACGCAATGGACGTACACAATCTCTACAGGTGGGGCTGGGAGTGCACCAGGAAGACTTATGGCCAAACTTCCAGCACTTAAAGCAACGGATCGGGGGAGGGATATTTGGCTTGATGTCACAGCGGTAGACCATCACATTGATCTTGTCGGGCAATGTGTCACCCTCGAAGGCCAAGATGAAGGCACAGGTGTCAACCTGGTTATCCCTCAGACCCTGATGGACGCGCCGGACGAAACGTCGCCACTCTAAATTGGTGCGCAGCTCGTCGTCAGACCGCAAAAGAAGGTCCCTTTGGAACATAATTCCCTGGACCATATTTAAGCTCTTATGAGGCGTGATGGTAACAGAAACATCCCAAAACTTGCCACAAGCGAGTAATGCCCATGACTGGGCAGAGGATGCTGTTTTTATCAAAACTGACGCAGAGCGCATTTTGGACAAGCGCTCCACCTCCCCTAACTTGTCCTCCAAATGTTCCAGAAAAAACTGAGGCTTCGTGGAGATGAGAGATTCTCCAACTCTCGTACACACAAGGTACCGGCGCGAATAAGCTTCATTGCCATATTTAGCCTGGCGTTCCTCCCATGGTGTGGCCAGGGAGGGGAACGACTTGGGGTATATTTCTTAGCATTAAAGTTAGAATTTGCCCACTTAAGAGGCTGCTGGTGGCGGACAACCAGCAAGAGATGACGTATTGCGCTTCATAGTGTGTCATCATCCCTGATGCCCCCCACTCCGATCAGGGGCCCTCCCCATGGGCGCCACCAAGCCGCAGCAAAGGCTACCTGGCAGGATGGCCATTGCCAGGAGTCCCGATGCCCAAGGGTGAGGGCATCTACCCCTTGGCATACGTGGGGAGTTAACGGCGCAGGCATCAGCAGAGTGATACCTGTGTGGTCAGGGGGCTACAACCAACAGGGTACATGGTGGCCCCACCACAACGGACTCACTACCGTGCTGGATATCAGTTGCTAAGAAGTCCATGCTCATCGTCGATGCAGAAAGTGACACTGCATAGTGCATGGTGGAAAACGCACCCAGAAAGGTGTCCTCGCCCAAGAGATGGAGAATGGGCGGGACTGCAATGCGACGACGAGAAAGTGGGCTAAAGATCTCAATGCACGATGGACACGATGCACCATCTACGGCGCCCTTCCTCAATTGGACGGCTCTTTGGGAAAATTTTGAAGAATGGGGCTCAAACCCTACAGGGGACCATCACAAAGGCCGAAACGTGTGAAACTCCTTTTAGTCGCCTCTTACGACAGGCAGGAATACCTCGTGCCCATTCTAACCTCCGGACCTGCAGGGGGCGAGGGTGACAGGAAATCACCAGACGGGAAAAAGCCAACATGTATAATTAAAGTAATTCGTCGAAAATGTACTCCCCTTGTTGAAAGTTGTGACGTCTGTTCTTATAGAAAGGTAAAATATCTAATAGAGCATACAAAACTAGGCATATCTTATTGAGAATAATAGAGAAATAAATTCCTGTGAAGACTGAATAAAATGTATGGTCGTGTATTTTTCCATTCCGCTGACTCGCTGATGTACTCGGCCACAGAGGCCAACATGAGGGGGTATCTGCTCCGAGAGCTGTGTCCCAACTCTTACTTCGGGTCCTTTTCCTGTATCATGCCTGCTCCTACCGTATCAAGCACTGCTGGCTGCGCTCACTACAATGTCTGGCGTCCGAGTACGCTACACAACCTACCTGCACTCAAGCCATCTCTGGATCAATTCTGTTAGGCTCTCTTAATTAAAACTCTACATTCTCCAATCGACGTGCTGATTTGATCATTCCTATTGTAATAACATCCTGCATCTTTTTTACAGGTTTCCCGACGACTTGCATTTCTGAATTATTATGCTCAATTGTTTAAACTGCTAATTGTCAGCTGGAGTGTGCACAGTGTTATGATAGCGCACTGCTACGTCTACATATTGTTACGAATAACTGGAGTGTTCTGCACACTGGGCTGAACGAGGGCGCCCATAACCATTAATGTTCATTGTTGAACCAGTTTCATTAAACTTTGCAATTATTCGGCTAACTGTTGATTTGTCCCATATAATTGGGCGAAAACGTTTCACAGCTGCTACTGGTCAAAATATTTTCACAATTAGCACACGATGCACGTTATTAAAGTGGTCCTTAGGCAGACACACAACGAAGATAAGCGAGAAATTCAGGCTGAAGCAACAGCTGGAATATTTACAACAAACGCCATTTATTCTCCCGCCTCACTTTTAAGCTCGCCCACAAAGTAGAACTACACCGATGAGTATACAGGGTGTTACAAAAAGGTACGGCCAAACTTTCAGGAAACATTCCTCACACACAAATAAAGAAAAGATGTTATGTGGACATGTGTCCGGAAACGCTTAATTTCCATGTTAGAGCTCATTTTAGTTTCGTCAGTATGTACTGTACTTCCTCGATTCACCGCCAGTTGGCCCAATTGAAGGAAGGTAATGTTGACTTCGGTGCTTGTGTTGACATGCGACTCATTGCTCTACAGTACTAGCATCAAGCACATCAGTATGTAGCATCGACAGGTCAGTGTTCATCACGAACGTGGTTTTGCTGTCAGTGCAATGTTTACAAATGTGGAGTTGGCAGATGCCCATTTGATGTATGGATTAGCACGGGGCAATAGCCGTGGCGCGGTACGTTTGTATCGAGACAGATTTCCCGAACGAAGGTGTCCCGACAGCAAGACGTTCGAAGCAATTGATCGACGTCATAGGGAGCACGGAACATTCCAGCCTATGACTCGCGACTGGGAAAGACCTAGAACGACGAGGATACCTGCAATGGACGAGGCAATTCTTCGTGCAGTTGACGATGACCTTTATGTCAGCGTCAGAGAAATTGCTGCTGTACAAGGTAACGTTGACCACGTCACTGTATGGAGAATGCTACGGGAGAACCAGTTGTTTCCGTACCATGTACAGCGTGTGCAGGCACTATCAGCGGCTCATTGGCCTCCACGAGTACACTTCTGCGAATGGTTCATCCAACAATGTGTCAATCCTCATTTCAGTGCAAATGTTCTCTTTACGGATGAGGATTCATTCCAACGCAATCAAATTGTAAATTTTCACAATCAACATGTGTGGGCTGACGAGAATTCGCACGCAATTGTGCAATCACGTCATCAACACAGATTTTCTGTGAACGTTTGGGCAGGCATTGTTGGTGATGCCTTGATTGGGCCCCATGTTCTTCCACCTACGCTCAATGGAGCACGTTATCATGATTTCATACGGGATACTCTACCTGTGCTGCTAGAACATGTGCCTTTACAAGTACGACACAACATGTGGTTCATGCACGATGGAGCTCCTGCACATTTCAGTCGGAGTGTTTGTACGCTTCTCAACAACAGATTCGGTTACCGATGGATTGGTAGAGGCTACGTACTGATGTGCTTGATGCTAGTACTGTAGAGCAATGAGTCGCATGTCAACACAAGCACCGAAGTCAACATTACCTTCCTTCAATTGGGCCAACTGGCGGTGAATCGAGGAAGTACAGTACATACTGACGAAACTAAAATGAGCTCTAACATGGAAATTAAGCGTTTCCGGACACATGTCCACATAACATATTTTCTTTCTTTGTGTGTGAGGAATGTTTCCTGAAAGTTTGGCCGTACCTTTTTGTAACACCCTGTATACACTGAAGAGCCAAAGAAACTGGTACAGCTGTCTAATGTCATGTAGGGCCTACACGAGAACGCAGAAGTGCAGCAACACGACGTGGCATGGACTCGGCTAATGTCTGAAGTAGTGCTGCAGTGCATTGACACCATGAATCCTGCAGGGCTGTCCATAAATCCTTTAGAGTACTAGAGGGAGGAGATCTCTTCTGAACAGCACGTTGCAAGGCATCCCAGATATGCTCAATAATGTTCATGTCTGGGGAGTTTCGTGACCAGCGGAAGTGTTTAAACTCAGATGAGAGTACCTGGAGCCACCCTGTAGCAATTCTGGACGTGTGGGGTGTCACATTGTCCTGCTGGAATTGCCCTCGTCCGTCGAAATGCACAATGGACATGAATGGATGCAGGTGATCAGACAGGATGCTTACGTACGTGTCAACTGTCAGAATCGTATCTAGACGTATCAGGGTTCCCATATCACTCAAACTGCACACGCCCCACAGCATAACGGAGCCTGAACAGCCCATGCTGACATGCAGGGTCCATGGATTCATGAGGTTGTCCCCATAGCCGTACACTTCCATCCGCTCGATACAATTTGAAACGAGACGCATACGACCAGGCAACATGTTTCCAGTCATCAACAGTTTAATGTCGAAGTTGACGTGCCCAGGCGAAGCGTAACGCCTTGTGTCGTGCAGTCGTCAAGGGTATACAAGTGGGCTTTCGGCTCCGAAAGCTCATAGCGATGACGTTTCGTTGAATGGTTGGCACGCTGACACTTGCTGATGGCCCAGCGTTGAAATCAGCAGCAATTTACGGATGGGTTGCACTTCTATTACCTTTAACGATTCTCTTCAGTCGTCGTTGGTCCCATTCTTACAGAAAATTTTGCCAGCAACAGCCATTTTGGAGATTTCGTGTTTTACCGGATTCCTGATATTCACGGTACACTCCTGAAACGGCCGTAAGGGAAAATCCCAACATCATCGCTACCTCGGAAATGCTGTGTTGCATCGCTCGTGCGCCGACTGTAACACCATGTTCAAACCCATTAAATCGTGATAACCTACAATTGTAGTAGCAGTAACCGATCCAGCTACCACGCCAGACACTTGTCTCATATTGGCATCGTATTCTGCTTCTTTGCATATCTCTGTATCAGAACACGCCTACCCCGTAGTTGGCGAATAAAATCTATGGCCCCACAACATGGCAACTGTAAATGCTAAAAGCGACTGCGAGATTAAGGACCTGTTAACTGTGGTGGCATTCGCAGGAGCTGTTCCTGGTGGTGAGGAAGTCCCCCCCGCGCTCCAGGGCGGAGATGCTGGCTTACCTCCTGTCGCCCTCGGCCACGGCTGCTCTCCTGGGTTCTTATGTGCTGACAGCTGCTCTCTCCTACGGTCTATCCTACATCAGGCACAGGTACGTTCTGCACTATTCCACGACAACAGTCTGATGAAATCGAGACTTTTTGTATCTTAGTATCGATACAGAAATGTGAGTGGATGGGGGACGTGCACATACAACACAGTCTGTGGAAAAACGTAGTGAAAATGTATTGGGCAAAAATAAGCAGCCATAGCTTTGGGACTGTTGGGAGGATTCCGCACTTCCATTCATGTTTGCAAACCGGCAATTAATTTCAGGGACGACATAGCAATTTGCAAATGAATAAATGGCAGAATACTGATTGTATTTCAGCCAGTGCGTCTCCACGCCACTAACCGTAAAGTTCTTATGGATCGTTGGCTGTAACAATAAAGCACTAAAACATTTCATGTGTCATATCTGTTAGGAAAACTGTTAAATGAGAACTCGCGAGACTTATCTATTTTACATTAATATTATTGCAAATGGTTCTAAAATTAATAATAAGACTTGTTAACTGTGAGACGATAATGGAGAGGAGATGACACAGAATGTTCGTGTTGACGATTAAGTCAACGTTGATGTGATGTAATGAAGATGGCTGTGACATGGAATGAATTGGAAGTGACATAGTATCAGATGGAGATGGCGACAGAAGGGAAATGACGTAGGACGATGATATCAATGCTGATGTCGATCCCAAGGCGAGAGCGATTACCTGAAATGAGTTAGAGATGATGTAGAATAACGTAGAAATGAAGGTGGGTATGTGGATAGTGAAATTGATGTCGGTGATGGAAATGTGGATTTATTTGTGATCAATAATAAGCAGTATGTAGTAGGCAGGTAAGTATAAAGTATTTAGAAAGTTGAGAAATGACAAAAGTAACAAATAATTGTGGATAAATTGTTGTTACCCATGTCTCGGTATATAATACGTGAGGTATCAGTAATGTGATATGTTCTATAATACACGAGAGTAACACTCTAAAAATGTAAAAATCGGAGAAAATGTCTGAGTGTAAAGAAAATTGTGAATAAATTGCACCTGGAAACAAAAATGTGACCTTTTCAAGTGCAAACGAAAGCAAGAGGATCTATGACAGTCGTTTCTTGGTATTTTCACATAGTGAAATAGGCTTATGAGGATTTGTCACGGTTCAATTTGGCCACATTGGCATATTTTGAATTTCTCACTATTTTTTCTTACCAAAAGTGATCTATCTGGCCACCTTTCAGTTTTACATAGCAAAAATAGGTCACTTTGGCCATCTTAATCTTAATCTTAATGTGACAATGGGTCAAGGAGAGACATATCAGAAACAATACATACTTTAACTGAAGGAGGAGCACTGGATTTGTTTCACGAAATAACTACTGGGCCGTGTACAAATTTTCATCATATTGATGTACATTTTGCGATTGAATGTCGAACCTCAACTCTGTATTCAAAGTTCTTAAATTATATTGACAAAGTTTTCTGAGTATGGTACAATGTCACAATGTAGGGAACTATACCGGAGAAACCAATATTTTTCTCACTGTTACAGTTGCCTTCTTCTGTGTCTACTTTAAAAATTTGGTAGCAGTGAATCAAAAAGATGGAGGGGTGAACCATGTAAAGATAGGATATAATTGCCTACGCTTCTATGGTCAGAGACATATGTAGCCTTCAACTGTAATTATTTTTGAGATTTATATATGATGATCCGTTTCATGAAAGATATCTGTTAATTTAAATTTGTAAGGCTGTTACTCCAAAATGGCTAATTTCATGTATTCTTTTAAATTTCTCTCTCATTGAGAATAGCCATCTTTTGGTGACCTGTGTATCCTGACAAACTGTAGAATTATTTACGTTAAAATTCTTCTGTTTTATAATAATTATCTAATACTGAGTTAACTTTTAATCCGAAATATTATGAAGTTTTAGACTCTAACAAGCTTAGAGGTGTTATGTTTGGTAAAGTTGCATGTGTGTCTAGAATCGGTTAATGCTCGTGAATTTCGGATATGAAATATTTAAATTGCACACAAAAAGCTAATTTTGGTTAAATTAACTAACGAAATATTGCTGAAAGTAATCCAATTTAACCGTATTTGTCGAGAAAAAATATTTAATATTCTTTTATCTAAAAAATGGTTAAGATATGAATTTATAGCAAGTCCAAACAAGTGAAATGTTTGGAAAAACTAACAACTTTCAGCTCAGCACTGTTTCCATTTCCGGCCAAGGGCACAAAAACAGTACCAAAGTGCCAGAGCGACAAGTAACTGTACGGATGGAGGGAGTGTGGCATTGACGAACTGCATTAAGTTAGTTTAAGTTGGATTAACAGTGTATAAACCTAGGAACCGATGACCGCAGCAGTTTGGTCCCATAGGAACTTACCACCTACCATTACGTACGACAATCAGACCATCTGTCATGACGTCAGACAACTCGGCAACCTGATGTTAAAGAAACGAAACCGGTCGTAACACAATAAATGTGTAAATATATTGCTGAGGTGGTTTTCATTAATCATTAACAGTAATGTCATCTGTGGGCTCAACATTATCCAAATCATTAGTACCAGTTATCTCACTCACATATTAATTCTTCTCTCGTCATTTTAAAAATTAGAGTTCGAAGAACATTATTTTTCATTCTGGAGTTTAAGTAGGTGCTAAGGTTGATTGCAATGAGACATTAACCAGTACTATTGCCGCCCTCCCACGCCACGCTGCGCACTACCCCCACTTCATCAGACGTCTGCATTCGTGGTCTTAAAAAGATTGGGAATAACTGCTCTAGAATGAATGCAGCAGTAGCTGTGCTCCGTTTAAAGGTGAATACTGTTTTCAACAGAGTCAAAACAGAGGGTACGTAGACAGTGATTCAATTGTGGCGGTCGTCGAAATTGGTGCCATAAGAACTTACCACAAATTTCCAAACTGCTGAGGTCATCGGTCCCTGAGCTTACGCGCTACTTAATCTAATTTAACGTACGCTAAGGAGAACACACATACCCATGGCCGAGGGAGGACCCGAAGCTCCGACGGGGGGAGCCGGGTGGGCCGTGACAAGGTGCCCTAGATTGCGCGGCGCAGTTGTCGACAATCAGATGTTGCTCTTGTAATGGTACTTGAATTACGTAACCATTACGGCACCTCACGTCAACCTCTCGATACCAGCAATATTCTACTGTATTGCTGTAAAATAGTTTACATATTTCTGTGACAACATTCAGATTTGATTTCATTAATGTAGAGGTACTTTGATACATCGATATGTTTATATTGCAATCATGTTATTCTTATGTGTATTCTTTCTTTTGCCCCTATGACCATTGACGTACTTGTAACTCTGAATTTTGGGCGCGTAAGCGGTTATTAGAGAGTCAAGTCTTGATCGTCATGTCGAAAAGACATAAATTGTAGTCAGTTTATGAAATGTGAACTTTAACAGTAAGGAAGATATTTTCAAGTATGATTTATATTGTGAAGTGATATTGCAGCAAAGTAATAAAAAAGAAGTGTAACTTAAATTCGGAGTGCTGATTACTATTTTACATCACCATTGTCCTAACTTGCAAAAGTTTAATCTTCAAGAATGGTTTGTGAAGCGCATCTATAAAACTTTTGAATATCGTAGAATAACACCTAGGCTTCTTTGAATCCGAGCTCGGAATCATCACTACTTAGATTTTCGACGATTGAGCCACGAGTTCACAACGAGAGCAGCGTGGGAAACACGAAAAGATGTGCCTAGTTTATCCATTATTTCAAGAAATGACGTTAATAACTGTGCTCTAATGACACCTGCCACATAATATAACTTTATTGTTGCTCGAAAATGCAATATTTAGCAGCGTGAGCAACACTATAATCATAATTAATTTTTGACCTTTGTTGTGGTAGGGTTGTTAGATTCTGGAGGCGTGACACACGAACTCGTCGGTCCGCAGCTCGTGGCCTAGTGGCTAGCTGCTAGTGTTGCTACCTGTCGTACACGGGGGCCCGGTTTCGATTCCCAGCCAGGTTGGGAATTTTCTCCGTCTGGGGACTGGGTGTTTATGTTCCCAGCCAGGTTGGGAATTTTCTCCGCCTGGGGACTGGGTGTTTATGTTATCATCATCATCATCATCATCATCATCATCATTCTCCTCCATGAAAGTGGCGACGTTGGACTGAGTAAATATTGGGAATTTGGTCTGTGGGGCGCTGAACTGCGCGGTTATCGGCGCCCATACAAACATCACCATCATCCAGAACTCGTCAGTGTGTACAATGAACACAGCGCTGACTGCGGCAGTGTAGTGACGCTGGCAGCCCCCGCCTGCTGCAGGCTGTGGGGCGCCCGCCGGCGCGGCGCGGCCGCCGTGCTGCTGGACACGGCCCGCGCCCTCGCCTCGTCGTGCGTGCCGGCGCCGCCGCGCTCCTCGGGCGCGCGCCTGCTGCTGCTCGGCTACGTGCTGACGCTGCAGCTGCTGTACGGCGAGCTGCAGGGCGCCGTGCTCGCCGTCTTCACCAGCCCCAAGGGCCGGCCCGACGCGCAGAGCCCCGCCGAGGCGGCCGGCACGGGCGTCGTCGCCGCACTCGACATGCGCTTCCCGGGCACTGCCGCCGCTCTAGGCTTCGATCTAATGTCCGTCCTGAACAGTACTCCAGGTAAGCACCTGATGGCGTACAGCAGAAACCAGTAACAGTGTGTACTGTATTTGATACGGTGCGAATTTAACTGAAGATTACAAGGGTCGCCTTACACGTTTTTAGAAAACTACATATCTCTGTATTTCAATACGTATACCTACATCAGTTTCTTTGGAGCTGACAGAATACGGCGCACAAGTAATAGGACACAGCGACTGTGACCTCGCGGTGACGCGGGGATTTTCCCATACGACCATTTCACTAGTGTACCGTGAATACCAGGAACCCGATAAAACACCAAATCTCCGAAATCGCTGTGGCTGGAAGAAGATCCTGCAAGAATGGGGCCAACGACGACTGAAGAGAATCGTTAGTGTGACGGAAGTTTAACCTTTCCGCAAATTGCTGCAGATTTCAATGGTCCGCCATCAACAAGTGTGAGGGTGGGAACCAATCAACGAAACATAGTCCATATGGGCTTTCGGAGCTGAAGGCCCACTTGTGTGCTTGATGACTGCATGACACAAAGCTTTACGACTCGCCTGGGCCCGTGAACACCGAAATTGGATTGTTGATGACTGAAACGAGGCTCTTCCGACCAGGCAACATGTTTCCAAATTGTATCAAGCGGATGGACGTGTACAGGAATGGGGGCCAGCCCCGTTAGCCGAGCGGTGTAACGCACAGCTTTCCAGAGTGTGAAGGAGAGCCTCGTCCCCAGCACGAATCCGCCCAGTGGACTTGTGTCGAGACCCAGTGAGCCGGCCAGTCTGTGGATGGTTTTTAGGCGGTTTTCCATCTGCCTCAGCGAATGCGGGCTGGTTTCCCTTATTCCACCTCAGCTACAATGTGTCAGCGATTGCTGTGCAAACAACTTCTCCACATATGCGTACACCACCATTACTCTACCACGCAAGCATAGGGGTTACAATCGTCTGTTGTGACACATTCCCTTGGAGAGGGGGAGGGGGGGGGTTCCACTGGGGCCTGAACCGCACAATACCCTGGGTTTGGTGTAGGGCAGCGGAGGGGTGAAGTCGACTGTGGTAGTCGTCATGGGTTTGTGGACCACTGCGGCTGCGGTGGGGACGGAGCCTCTCCATCGTTTCTAGGTCCCCAGTTAACATACAATACAATACAGTACAATACAATGCAATACAATATGGGTATAGGGACAACCTCATGAATCCATGGACCCTGTATGTCAGTAGGGGATTGTTCAAGCTGGTGGAGGCTCTGTAATGGCCTGTGCAGTTGGAGTGATATGGGACCCCCAATACAATAGATATGACTGTGACAGGTGGCAGGTGCGGAAGCATCCAGTCCAATCACTTGCATCCATTCATGTCCATTGTGCGTTCCGACAGACACGGGCAATTCCAGCATGACACTGCGGCACTCCACAAGTCCAGTATTGCTACAGAGTGTCTCCATGAATACTGTTCTGACTTTAAACACTTCCCCTGGCCATCAAACTCCCAAGACATGAACATTATTGAGCTTATTTGGGATGCCTTGCAACATGGTGTTCAGAAGAGATCAAAAATGGTTGAAATGGCTCTGAGCACTATGGGACTTAACTTCTGAGGTCATCAGTCCCCTAGAACTTAGAACTACTTAAACCTAACTAACCTAAGGACATCACACACATCCATGCCCGAGGCAGGATTCGAACCTGCGACCGTAGCGGTCACGCGGTTCGAGACTGAAGCGCCTAGAACCGCACGGCCACACCGGCCGGCTCAGAAGAGATCTCCACCCCCTCATACTCTTATGGATTTATCGACATCCCTACAGAATTCGTGGTGTCAATTCCCTCCAGCACTAGTACAGACATTTGCAGAGCACATCCACGTCGTGTTGCGGCATTTCTGCCATTTCTGCTTGCTCGTGGGGCCGTACACGATATTAGGCAGGTGTAGCAGTTTCTTTGGCTCTTCAGTGTAGATGGCGCTACTGAGAGCTGATATTGTTGTTGTTTAAAAACTTATTTATTATTCTTAAAACAATGGCAGATCGTTCAGCAGTTCCGTGGAGAGGTTCAATGTTCGGAGAGAATGTAAATACCCTGTGATGGTTAGACGATTTTTTAAAATTTTACTAAATACCTAATTTGACAACAGTTCGTCGAATCATTCCGTTTAGTTTTTAATAATTCGCATTTAGAATTTTTACAATTACTTCGCAGAACTTTGCCACACTCACGGTTCTGTCAGAAATGAATTCCATGAAGGTCGATCAAAATCGTTCATTGCTCCACAAAGACGTTGATGCTGGGCACAACTTTTTTGACATGGACTAGCACATCACTTACTGTGAGACAGAAATTTCGTTAGGCATTTCAGCAGCTGGAGCACATTCGACTTTGCACGTATATTTAGCTGTGAAAAGATTTGTGGTTGATGCATTCCTCCTACTTTGATGGAACCTAAGAAATTTTTTTTTGTCAATTTGTGTAAGGAAATGCTTATAAATTCGGCTATTAAAATCCATTATACAACATTGTAATACGAGATGAAACTTGGATATATTTATACGAGCCAGAAAGTAAAGCGCAGTCAACTCTTTGCATGTTCCAAGGAGAATCAAATGCAAAAAAGTTGCTTGTTTATGGAACACTTTCACGAAACTGATCGACTGATACTTGCAGTGTGAGCTGCTTCGATTAGATTAGATTAGATTACTTTTTCGTTCCATAGATCCGTGTTGAGGAGATCCTCATGGATGTGGAACATGTCATTTTTTTTAAGCTGAAATAACAAATAGTATGAATATATACAATACATCATTTGTTTCTATTAAAAAATTCGTCAATGGCGTAGAAGGAGTTGGCCACTAGTAAGTCTTTCAGGCTCCTTTTAAACTGATATTTATTTGTATCTAATTTTTTTATGTTTGCTGGCAAATTATTGAAGATGAGAGTTCCTGAGTAGTGGACCCCTTTTTGAACTAAAGTAAGTGCTTTTAAGTCCTTGTGCAGATCATTTTTGTCCCTGGTATTGTATGTATGAACTGAGCTGTTCGTTGCAAAAACAGATATATTATTTAGGACAAATTGCATTAAGGAGTATATATACTGAGAGGCAGTAATTAGTATACCCAGTTCTTTGAAGGGGTTTCTACAGGACGTCCGTGAATTTACTCCACAAATAATACGTATTACACGCTTTTGGACTCTGAAAACTTTTGTTTGACTTGAAGAGGTACCCCAAAATATTATTCCATATGATATTATGGAATGAAAGTAGGCAAAGAATGCAAACTTTTTATTTTTATGTCGCCTATGTCTGCTAACACTCGAATTGCAAATACAGATTTGTTAAGGCGTTTCTGCAGTTCTGTGGTGTGCTCCTCCCAACTGAATTTATTATCAAGTTGTAATCCCAGGAATTTCAGACTGTGAACCTCTTCTACCTGATCTTCTTCATACTTTATGCATATGCTGGGTGGAAACCTCTTACAGGATCTGAATTGCACATAATGAGTCTTTTCGAAGTTTAATGTCAGTGAGTTGGCTTTAAACCATTTATTAATATCCTTGAAAATATCATTAGTAGATCTTTCTAGAACTACACTCGACATACTATTTATTGCAATACTTGTCATCTGCAAACAAAACGAACTCTGTTTCTGGCAGTGTAACTGATGAGAGCTCATTAATGTACACAAGAAAAAGCAATGGTCCTAAGATGGATCCTTGTGGGACACCACATATAATTTCTTCCCATTCTGATGATGACTGATGACTTAATTCACTAGTCCCTTGCACTGACACCCTTTGGTTCCTGTTAACGAGGTATGACTTGAACCATTTTGCAGCACTGCCCGTGACACCATAGAATTCTAATTTATTTAAAAGGATGTTGTGGTTCACACAATCGAATGCCTTTGACAAATCACAGCAAATACCTGCTACTTGTAACTTGTTATTTAATGAATTAAGTATATTTTCACTGTAGGTGTAAATAGCCTTTTCGATATCAGAACCCTTCAGAAAACCAAACTGTGTTCTTGATAATATGTTATTTGTGGTCAGATGGTTGAGAAGCTGCCTGTACATTACTTTTTCTAAGATTTTTGAGAATGCTGGCAAAAGTGAAATCGGTCTGTAGTTTGATGGTATTTCTTTATCCCCTTTCTTGAATAGAGGCTTAACATCTGCATTTTTAGCCAGTCAGGAAATGTCCCATTTATAATTGACTGGTTACACAAGTAACTTAGAATTGTACTAAACTCACAAGAACATGCCTTAATTAACTTTGTTGATATTTCATCGTAACCACTAGAATGCTTTGTTTTGAAAGATGTTATTATGTAAGTTATTTCTTTTGGTGAAGTGAGTGACATATTCATGTACCTGAAGCTGTTTAGAAAGACTAGTTTCCGATATTCAGGGGCATTATTTACTGATCCTGACAATCCCATTCTATCAGTAACGGATATAAAGTACTTGTTAAATAGATTTGCCACACTATGCCCATCGGTTACTAATGTGTCATCTACCCTTAGTGCCATTTGCCCCTGTTCCTTTCTGGTTCTACCAGTCTCCTCTTTCACTATATCCCATATTGTTTTTATTTTGTTCCCTGACATTGCTATCTTCTTCTCGTAGTGCATTTGTTTAGATGTCTGAATTACTTTTTTTAATATTTTACAGTATTCCTTGTATTTAGCTAAATCATCAGCATTGGAGCTATTCTTGGTCGACAGATACTTTTTCCTTTTTGTCTTGCAGGAAATCTTTATTCCTTGTGGGATCCATGGTTTTATTATAGACTTCTGTTTAATTTGAGTAACTTAACACTAGCTCACGTGCCCGTCAGTAGGCTCTTGGTTGGTCATAGCCACAGGTGGTCAAACAGTTTATGTGCGGGCATTAAAGCTGCCGGATCATAGCCTAAGAAACAGTTCTTCACCGCCGGAATACATGCAGGCAGTGTTGCCCAAGTCATTAACACATGCGTAGAATGAGTGGAATAGGGAAGCCTGGCCTATCGACAAGTGAGCTGAGGGGTGCCCGTACCCCCTGGCGCACCGTCGGAACAGTCTGTTATAGATGATCAAAGACCAGTTTATACTGGATGGTATACAATAATTTGTTTGCCACAAGTCATCCACGAAAGCCGCAAATGCAACCGAAAACCTTACGTCGTTTTTCATCACAACAATGCGAATCATCACACAGTACATAAAAAGATTAATAATTTGACGGAGGAAGTTACACTCATTGAGACGTTTTCACCTGATTTGGCAAATAGTGACTTTTCTTCTTCCCTTGAGTGAAACTGGCAATGTGTAGACAGTGTAAAATTGTTGAATCGTTTGAAAATCGTGACTTACCAACTTCGTAGAGGAAAAAATATTCTACGATTGATTCAAATACATCGAAAAGTGTATAATCTGTAAAGGTAAATATTTTGAGAAACAGCAAAACGATTTGTACCAAAAATTTTTCTTTCATGTTTCTGTAAAATTTAACAGGGGGCCATTGCACAACTAACTGCCATTATTTTTAAAAGCAAGACTTTACATTACAGTGTGTCGTCTGCGTTCTCCTCTCTGAAGGTACAATGTGTGGGCTCTGTGCTGCTGCTAGTTATCTAGCAAACAGAGGACAGCCTTCTCGAAAATTGCTCTGCGATATGTTACACTAGAGAACAATCTGTAAAGTCGCCAGTACTCGGTGTAACTAGGAGAAGGCTGCCGTCCTTTATCGACTGTTGGTGTATGTTCAGGTCCATAGCTCGTCACTTTTGCACTCACTTTTCTAAGATCAAAATAGACACTAGCGAAAACGTGAAAATCTGAGACTTTGGCGTGCTGGCTGGTACCCCAACGTAGGATGTGCCAGAAATGCTGATGCCTTGGTTCTTTCTTACCTGGTGCTGCTTCCCAACAAATGTTCTGTGGTCCTGTGATCCTGTGTTAGTTAACCACGCATTTTCGCCATTGGTGGAGGATGTAAGCAGCACATGACAATATGTTGTAGTTTCGATCCAGACACTCTTCTCAAAGAAGGATGTATTGCATGCTAGGAAGGTGTATTCGGGCAAAGCGTGGTTAGATGTATTCACTGAGCCTTGATGTGATCTCTACATTAAATAACCCGATTTTCAAAAGAATGAAAACGTACATTAGGTTCTGTGAAATTTCGGGAGAGGTACTGGATGGCAGTAACTTCCTGCCAGGATATTTCGGAGCAGAATCCCTGGACGAACATCAGGTATATAACCAAGAAACGTAGGTCAGCTCGATTAGCACTGTTTCCTACTCTATGTAAAATCTGACAGTATCATCATTTGTTAATTAATATTTACGTTCTACAGGTTGAGTCACTAACTATTGCCACCAAGAATAACTCCGAAAGTATGATAGGAGCTGAAAAGTTTGTGGGACAAAAGTTGCATGGGCCAAAGGGGGCCATAATATGACGTTGGTTTTTTTATTGCTAGGTGAGGTCGCTTCAGAGATATGAAGATCAACTTTTTTTTTAAATGGGATGCTATAGTTTGGTACTTATTTTCTGATAGTGGCTATCGATACGAGTCCAGTAATGTGTAACAGTAACGTCTTTGAAAATCAACGAAGGACACAAAGCTGGCATGAACGTCCATTTACAGAAGGTGTTCGAAGTGATGATCATTGGTATCAATGCAGTGCTGCAATCTTCTTACCATGGATTGAGTGGTATTCCTTACCACATCGGCACTTATCCAAGCACATGCTCTGACAATTCTCTCTCACATATCTTCAGGTGTAGTTGGAACGTTTTTATAAACAATGTCTTTTACGAATCCCAACAAGAAAAAATCCAGAGGTGTCAAGTATGGCGAACGAGCCGCCCACGACATATCTCCTCTGCGTCCAATACAACGATTTGGGAATTGTCTCTGCAACTCATTTCTAGCCATCAGTGAAAAATGCGCCGGACACCCACATTCCGTCCCTTGTTCCTAAAGGTATTTCTTCCAATAAGAGACCTAATGTTTCTTGCAGGAATGTGGTGTACTTCCTACCATTCAGATTTCCTTCGACGAAATAGGGGTCTATAATTCCAGAATCCCACACCATACTTTCACCGACCACGGTTTTTGGTGTGCAACCTGCCGCAGTCAACATGGATTTTCGGTTGCCCAGTAATGCGTGTTATTGCAAAGTAACATTTCTATGGTTCGTGAATGTGGCCTCGTCAGTAAATAAAATCAAATTAATAAATGTGTCATCCCTCTGAATCTGAAGTTGAGCCCATTGGCAGAATTCAATCCAACGCGTACAATCCGTACCAGTTAATTATTAGTGGAGACTGATATTGTAAGGATGATATTTATGACGATGCAGAACACGAACAACGCTACTCTGGCTAATGCCAGATTCTCTTGCGATTTGACACGAACTAACACAAGGATCTCGAACCACAGTGGCAGGAGCACCAATTTCCGCTTCCTTGTTAGTAATTTTCCTTTGCCGGATATGTTTCCGATGCGTTAAAGATCCAGTTGTTCTCAATTTATTATATACATTTTTAAATTTACGACGTGTAGAGTGAGTACGTTGAGGATATCTTTCGCTGAATTTCGTTGGTATTCTCCGTAAATGAGAAGCGTATCGATTTGTTTTTCGAAGGAATACATCATTCACATTCTCTTGATTCGACGATACTAGTCTTACCGTTCCTATTAGTGTTGTATTGCGAAACCGTCGAATGGAGTTTACATATTAATGACACATTAGATGGATACACTGTATTCGGCGAATATTTACTAATTGCACCATATACGAGAGAGAATTGTCAGAGCATATATTTCGATAAGTGCTGGTGTGATAAGGAATACCACTCAGTCCATGGTAAGGAGATTGCAGCACTACATTGATACCAATGGTCATCACTTCGAACACCTTTTGTAAATGGACATTCATGCCACCTACGTGACCTTCGTTGACCTTCAAAGACCTTACTGTTACACGTAATTGTATTCGTGTCGATAGCTGCTATCAGAAAATAAGTACCAAACTATAGCACCCTATTTAAAAAAACAAAGTTGACCTTCATATCTCTGAAGCGACCCCACCTAGCAACAAAAAACCATCGTCATATTATGGCCCCCGTTGTTCCATGCAACATTTGTCTCAGAAACTTTTCAGCTACTATCATACTTTCGGAGTTATTCTAGGTGTAAATTCTTAGTGACTCATCCTATATATTGTGCTATGGCATGATATTCTAGGGACATGTTGCAGCAGTTGAGAAAGTAACGACATACATTAATCTCACTGCTCGGTTTTTAAGTCTGAAACCTAACATAACAGAGGTCTCGTAAAGTCTCTCATGACATTTATACTTATAGGTCAATATACATGGGATAATGTTACAAACTTACAAGGATTGTGGGCAAGAGTACATGTGTCAATCTGAGTTTAGGGAGCCCAGTCTGGAAACGACTGCGTAAGCGAATATCGTTCTGGTTCAAATGGTTCAAATGGCTCTGAGCACTATGGGACTCAACTGCTGAGGTCATTAGTCCCCTAGAACTTAGAACTAGTTAAACCTAACTAACCTAAGGACATCACAAACATCCATGCCCGAGGCAGGATTCGAACCTGCGACCGTAGCAGTCTTGCGGTTCCAGACTGCAGCGCCTTTAACCGCACGACCACTTCGGCCGGCTATCGTTCTGGTACCTCTGACAGTGGACCTAAGCTACCCCAAGTTCTTTGCTCATAACTCTTTAGCTACTCGCTCTTGAGCCCATGCTTAATAGATATTTTGTTCTATACTACCAAGAGGTAGTAAACATGGACTTAATAGCGTATAGCTGAAGAGTTATGAGCACATACTCATATTTGATACAGTGATACACACTGTTCTCCTAAACAATTGCTTATAGCTCTTAAGGTATGCAGTTTAGAGCCCACATTTACTGTAAAATTTATTCTTCTTTTGGTCCATACTACCTCCTCCCAAAATATGGAAGGCAAACAGCTTGCAGTGGAAGGAAACTACTGTCAAAGGCATCACAACAATTTTCGCTTCTCACTGTCAACTCGGTCGTTTCCAGACCAGAGTCCCTTGCCTCAAATAGATGCATTCGCCGTTGCCCATTATCCCTTTAACTTGGTAACATCATCACGGAATTGTTTGTAGTCAATAATAGGGAATTTTTTGAGAGAAACTCTGACAGTCACAACCACATCACTAGATAAATGAAAAATTTTTCAACAATCCTCTCAATCCTGAAACAGTAATTCATTTGGGAACTTCTGAGACTGTCGCAAAGTACACAATAAGCTTCCTTTCAATAAAAAAATAATTAATAATGTGTTCAAAAGGAAACTAAAATGTTCTCATATAGCAAACTTCTTGTAGAACAAATGAATGCTTGCAATTATAAGATATGCTTTAGTGTAAGAACAGAGAAAAACCATTTAGGTAAAGAATACAATACTGAAAGAACTATGTGGTATTTCCATTAATGTCATGAGGATGAAAATATAAATTTACCTTCTTATCTTCGTAAATTAAATAAAAATACGTCATGCAGATAAAAATGTGTCCTTTTACTTATTGTTCATTTTTGAGCGTTCACATAAACCTGCGCCAATAAACTCCAGGCTATAATGCTATGTGCAACAAATCGTTCTCCGAATTGTGGCGAAAGACATGTTTTTTTCTTGTATTGCACATTGCTTCTTTTAATTCAGGATGTAGTTTAAGGCAGCACATAGCTGTTTTGATGTGTTGTTTGTTTAGTCCCTTAATCCCTCCTCCTCCTCCCCACCAACCGAACATCAAGGTCATCAGTCGTTTTTTCAAGAAATAATTCATCTGGAATTAGCGATGCCAGACAGAAATTTGATCTAATTCTGATAGTATGTAGAAGTGGTAAAAGCTAGGAATTGATAACAATGAGAGATAATTTAAAGATAGATAAAAGTATGTGGACCAATCCAGTGTGTAGGTCAGAGAGCAGACAACAGCTCGCTCAGGACTCATCTGTGGCGAAGGAAATCCCATCTGCATCTTACTCCCGGTAGACCGATACAGGGCTAAGATGGTAACGGAATGAGTAATGTCTTCTATCCAAGAGATTCGTAACAGCGAAAGACTCAAGGCTAAAACGTGATGAGCATCGGCAGGATACACATTAGTAAAATAAAGTGAGAATAAAAACCTAGATTTGTTTTGTTTCAGAGCGCAGAACCTACGAGGGTCATACGCGTTCATGGCGGAACTGTAGAAAACGAAGACAAAGAAAAGGTAGTTAAAAACGACTACGTGTTAAGCCCAATCACGGAAGGAAAGACAGTTAAAAACAGGGACTTTGAGAAAGGCCCATAAAATACTCCACAGAGAAACGGAGGTTCTGAACTAAAGACTGAATGTCCTTTGTGATATTGCTATGACGGTTAAAAAAAAAAAAAAAAAACAAAGAAAAAAAAACGCGTTTGACAGGCTGTGCGTCGTTCGCTGAAACCACCGTCAACTAAGACGGCTGACATAAATGAGAACTTGAGTGGTTGAAAACAGGGCATTCCGTCAGGAAATGGCGAACCATCAAGTAGTGCTCCCCCACCGTTTTGTGCTCTTTGCCCTCAACGTTTAACTAAGAGCAATGGCTATAACGACAGTCTCCAATACGCAACCTAGCTAAAATCCCTTCGCGGCGAGAGGGCCGAGAGGAAGTGGTGTAAGCCGGTGGGAGAGGATTAATTCCCCGGAGTTGTTCCCGTGGAAGGATGAGCAATGGTGATGTCAAAGTGACACAGCCTCCTGACAGACGGCAACACAGAGATCGTCGGAGACGAAGTAAGAACTAGCGGACTGAGGTACGGGAACTGCAGCCTTGGCAGCATCCTCGTTACCTGTCAGACAGACGTGATCAGGAATCCAAACATCACAGTGGCTCCATCAAGAGTGGGCAAGTGACTGTGTGCTGCACACCGTCCGTCCCTTAGTGCAACGGGTCCAGGCAAGCTGAGGCTTTGAAGGGCGCTGAAAGAGTCTGAGCAGATGGCGCAATTGAAAAGCCTGTGTCGCCAGATGTCCTCCGTGGCCTAATACAGAGTGAAGAGCTCTGCTGTAAATACTGAGCAGCGGTCCAGAAGCCGATACCGAAAAACGTCGGTGCCAATGACGCAGCACACTCGACACCACAGTCAGTCCGAGAACCATCAGTGTACGCAAATGTACTATCACGAAGTTCGTTGCGAAGGTCGTGAAACTGAAGGTGATAGAGCGAGGCTAGAGTGGTATTCTTAGGAAGCGAATGAAGGCCAAGATGAATGCAGACTGCCACGCAACGCCAGTGTGGTGAAGGTTCAGACCCATCGGGAAAAAGGCACGTAGCGTGGAGTTGAATTGCCAGAGCAAGAGCCTAAGTGAACTCCAGAAGGTAACAAAGAAGAGGGACGCACCCGATACTGGCGATCAAAGAAGTCATCGAAGGAGGGGGGAGGGGAAGAATGGATGGCCAGGCGAGGCAGACAAACGTCATGTGTATCCGCAGAGCATAAAGTCACGGCGGTATGAGAGCGGTAGTTCGGCAGCTTCAGAATACAGATCTCAACCGGGCTAGTGTAAAAGGTACCAGTGGTCCAACGGATGCCACGATGGTGGATAGTATTGAAATGACGTAAGAGGTATGGACGTGCAGATGCATAAACGGAACACCCATAGTCGAGTTTCGAACTGACAAGGGACTGATACAAGCAGAGGAGGGTGGTCCGACCCACTCCTCAGGAAGTACCGCTGAGGACATGTGGGACACTGAGGAACTGCATAAAGCAGGCAGCCAGGTAAGCCATGTGGGGGGACCCAATGATAGTGGGAATAAAACCTATTACACGCCGGAAATTCATACAAACGGTTTTGTCAGTGAAAAGGGGAAGCCATCGTCGGCGCTCCGTGAGTAAAGACGATCAAGACATCGCTGAAGTCGCCGCTGAAGAAGACAAGTCCGTGGAAAACCGCAATAAATCGAAAAGCGACCCGCAGATGCCGAGCAAGAAAGAGGCCATTATAGGGTTAATGGCGATAGGAAAGGGGACGACGCTCAGGATGTAACCCTGATGCAAACTTTGTCGTGGATAAAGGCACCCCATAAGGCCGAACCCACGCGTACGTAGATATCGAAGTGATAGTGGCTTCACGCCAGATGCAATTGTACATAAGGAGGAGAAAGTGCTTGCCTGCAAGAGTAAGGTTCTGCGACATCTGAATGTGAACATCATCTGGCCCTGGAACGGAGGATCACGATGAAGTAAGAGCATGATCTAGCTTCCTCATGGTAAAGGCCGGCATGTAACACTCATGATTTTGAGAAGGGTATCATTCGAGCGTCTTCCATTCGCTTCCGAAGGAGGAAGGCGGGGTTGTAGTATGTGGAACTCGAAATCTCCGCAAAATAGCGGCCTGAAGGAGACAGCAATAGGGTACACTATGAGATCATCTGCTACTGCCAGGCTGGAAATTGGGGAATGGATCTTGATCCCAGAGAGACATTGGAGGTTGGCCCATACAATGGAAGAGGGACTGGAACTATTAAAAGAACCAGTAAATGAAATGTAACTAGCTTTTCAGCAATCCCAAAGAACGCAACGACACTGCACACGCACCTGTTTATAACGAACGCAGTTCGCCATGGTAGGATGACGGTTAATAACGTGGAAAGAACGTCTCCATGCGCGAAGTGCGTCGCGGCACGCATCAGTCCACCAAGGGAGCGGGTCACCGCGGACTAAAGATAAAGTGCGATAAATGGAACGTTATGCGGCAGTAAGAATACGTTTATATGATATTCCACCTGGCCATCACCACTGGAGAAATGTTGTTCGTCGAAGGTCGCCAGGCAGGAATAAAGCCTCTAGTCAGCCTTAGAATGCTGTTATTTGGGTGTGTGTGTATAGGTGGGGTAGAAGTTAGTAAATAGATAAAACACGGTAAATGACTGTTCTCTCTGATATGTACTCGAGCGACCAACTCTAGATCATAGACAAGCTGGGCAGTGTGGAGGGAAAAGTCCAAATGGGAATAGATGTGTGTGGAGTCTGAAACTGAAATGTGTGTGCTTCTGTGTTAAGGCGGAAGAGGTTAAGTTGATTGGAGAAATCAGCCAAGAAGACACCTTTTGGACAGGTTATGAAGGAAACTCAAAGGAGATGGTGCACATTTAAGTCACCGAGCAACCGAGCATCAGTAAGGGGTGAAGAAGTTGCCCAGTAAGCTGCAGGAACTCTGCCCTGACGACACTGAATGAGTGAGGGATGTAAATGGTACAAATTGGAAAGGTAAAGTGAGGATGGAAAATCCAGACTGCAACAGCCTGAAGCCAGGTAATCATGGAGATGGGTTGACTCTGAATGTCATCTCAAATGAGCATCATGACTCTCCATGAGATGGAATGCCATCCTTTTGGGGGGGGGGGGGGGGAAGGTCAAAGTGGACTGTGGAAAAATGCGAGAGCTCAAAGTGGCAGTGAGGAGGCAATTTTGTTTCCTAAAGGCAGAGAACAAGCGGATGCTGCGATTCCAAGAGCAACCGCAAGTCCTCTTTGTTGGATCAAAGCCTGTGAATGTTCCATTGGAGAAGAGTCATTAGGAGGAAAGAGGAAGAGGGAGAAAAAGAAGGGGTGTCACCTAAGCAGCTGCCAAGTGCCAGTCTTTGAGGACTCACCGCTACAGGGCGCGGAGGCTGGAGGATCCTGTTCCATGAGATCTACAGAGGCTCGGCATTCTCCTTCTATTGGTCTGCAGAGTATAGGGCGGAAAAATGGTTGGCAGTGTACATCAGCGACATGGAGGTCGGCCAGGAGACGGAATGATGTGGCGACCGGTCAAAGAGGATCCCTGAGTCGGTGAAGGGAAGACTGTTTGCCTTATTTGATTTCTTGGAGCCTTTCCGGCAGGCAGAGGAAGACTCAAATGTTTGTTGGGTGGAGGGACGTAAGAAGTCTATGCAGGAGTATTCCTCATGTCCTTTCCGGCCTGATGGTTGTGTAGCAGGTGACGTATCCCCTTGGGGAGAAGGTTTGGTGGTTTGTTGCACAGTTGGAGGAGGAGACAGGGATGCTACCATGACACTGGGCGATATTACAACTCAGAGCGTAATTTCAGGTCGCTTGTTTGTGTGGCCATGTCCTTCGTGGAGCGAGATGTATCAAGAACAGTAGTGTAAGAGCCGGATGGTAGAATACATAGTTTTGCAACTAACCAACAACTCGTGAGAGACTGGGTAAGGCACATTTTCCTTCACCCCGATCTCTTTGACAGCCAGTTCATCGAGATACAGGAGACAATCTCGGGATGGAAGCGGCATGCTCGCCATTGCAATTGATGAATTGATGAGGAGGAGGAGGGGGAGGTGGAGGAGGGGGAGAAGAAGGAGACGGACAGTCAACCTCGTGAGCATCCCTACCACAAGTTACACATTCAGCCGTGTGTCGACAGCACATTCTAGTGTGGTTGTAACGATGACACTGGTAACAGCACATCGTGTTCGAAATGAATGGTCAGCAGACGGTGGTAACTTCAGAGCCTGATTTGATCTTAGAATGGTGCTTCCATCAAAGAAAAGTGATAGAAAGTGTGTGTGTGTGTGTGTGTGTGTGTGTGTGTGTGTGTGTGTGTGTGTGTGTTGGCACTGACGATGCATCTACCGTTTTCATCCCCTGATGAACTGCAATGACACCATAACCAGAGTGGTACGTTTGCATTTCTGCCTTTGTCAAACCATACAGCAGCCTAGTGTAAATAACACCACAAAAAGAATACAGCGTTCTATGGGCCTCAACACGAAAACGATAGACATGGAGGAGCGAAGCTGCAAGCAGATGTGCTTGAGAATCAGAAGTAATCTCTAAAATCCAAGTTCCACTGCATAAACGACAGCTGGATTTCCCATGGCCAGGAATTGCATTAACACCTTTCTGAATAATGAAAGGATTTACTTTCTTTTCATAATGCTGGGTCACAGTCATAATATATTTCTTTAATGTCAGTACCGCCATTAGACTGTTGTTTATTACCTGTGTTACATATACACTTACACGATCATGAGTTCGGCTTCAAAGTGCCATTATCAAGTGTTTTCTGAAAGCAGGTTAGACAATAAAGGTGGAATTCATAACAAGTGATATAACCGTATGACAATCCATATTTGTATTTCTTATTTAAGAGTGTTATAAATTGCCTACCGGATACTAAGTCCAAAGACTAAAAAAGGTCACCTGCGTGTAACAGGAATTTCTTTGACCAAGATAATTTGACAGCCAACTGTCATTCAGTCAAGATGGTGTACTCAGTAATGAAACAAAGCAGTAGGCTCTGACAGAAATATCGACTGTTAGACAAAGTGTCTAGTAGTGTATTTTAATGCGGCAATGGAATCTCGGGCAGTGTATAACACTTGTAAGTAAGCATTACAAATATGGATTGTTATACGGTTATATCACGTGTTATGTACTTCACTGTTATTGTCTAACCTGCTTTCAGAAAACACTTGATAATGGCACTTTGAAGCCGAAATCATGATCGTGTAAGTGTAAATGTAACACTGTAGATAAACATCAGTCTAATGGTGCTACTGACTTTAAAGAAAAGGATTTACGATACCAAAGGCCGTCTTCTGTACTAGAAACCACAAGGAACTGTGGTGCAGCTGAGAGGGTCTTTGAATCGGGAGCCTCATTCTGTTTATGTTTAGTAGACGTTGACTGTGAAGATGATGATTGGCTCATTGCAACAGAATCACCCATGATTGGCAGTACGCTCCTTCTAACTGGGTCCCTCCTCAGAGGCGGCACACCTGCTTTCAGGAGATGTGACCTGAGGGGTGACACCTGAGCAATCGGCGATTTGGAAAGGTAGCAGCTCAGGCAGTCACCCCTCCCTGGGCCTGGGAATTACGTGTTATCCTGTCACATGTTACACATCAGATGCACGGGTCGGCTTTCAGGAGCGCACAGAGAAGATGAAGAGAAAAGGGAAGCACATACCCAAGTAGAGGAGGGATTGGAGAAGGGAAATGGTGAAAGAAAAAAGGAACGGAAAACAGTGGGGAGACTGTTCTGATTTCGGCTACTGAAAATGCAGAACACATTTCCAAAAATATCCCGGACATCTTCCCCAAGGAAGGGAAAAAAGAATAGCAGGAGGACAGACATGCAGCAAGGAAGGGAAAAGATGTTGCCAAGGCTGAGGCCCCAAGCATGAACTCACCAAAGAGCGGTGAGCCTCCAGGGAGGGAGGGGGGGGGGAGCATAGAAATCTGTCAACAGCTCTTATCATCTGGTTGTATAAACCACAAGCAAACTTCAAGATCTTGCTATCATCGGAGTGCTACTCCTAAGTAAAATAGGGTGTGACTGGAAATAGGGGTTAAACAGCATATAAAAGCAATTAAGAGTGAAGGAGGGATGATCAAAACTGCTGGCGGATGTAGTAGTATCGACTGCCCCCTGGATCAAGTTTTGATGTGTTACAAATAGTTTTTCCTTCGTGTGCTTCAGAGCTCTGGATGCACGACTGATCTCGAGATGGGTTATAACTGCTGGACGAGTAAATTTCAAATCTCCGTCAGTAACTTAGACCTCCTTAGGCAACATTTTTAACGTATGTTAGTGCTCCGCGATTCGACACGGAAGTACCAAATTGAAATCTTGGACATAGAAAAATATATATGTAGCCAGTGATGGGAGGAGAGATGTATAAATTTTCTGAACATCTGAGTGCAATTTAGCCAAGCACCTAATTGTACAAAGTAACTTGAAGAGAGAGCATCTTCAACAATTTTATCTGCTCAGTTTGTTAGATAATGATGGTAAACTTTCCGTAATCACAGTTGGTGGTGGTGGAAATCATTTCTTTCCAAACCCATCCCTATCAGCACCAACACTACACTGCAGAGACACCTGTCAGATCCAACTGCACGATAATGCTGCACGCTCGACGCTTCATAGTAAGTCGGAACAAGGCAACATCAAATCGCCCCATTTAGACAGACATCAGTTAAGAAGCTCACAACGCCTCTCTTATTTGAAGTGAATTGTACAAAACTTATATTTCAGCTGACGGTAGAAAATTTAGCTGATGATAGAAGATGTTTAAGAAAAATACAGCAGTCATTGCCTCAATTTCAAGATAATGACTTACATAGACCAGACAGCCTAGTATTAATTAGAATTTTTTGTAGGGATCTATAGTTTTAAGAACGAAAACATGGTCCAAAAAGGCTATACTATATTTGGGTCCAATGGCTCTGAGCACTATGGAACTTAACATCTGAGGTCATCAGTCCCCAAGACTTAGAACTAGTTAAACCTAACTAACCTATGGACATCACACACATCCATGCCCGAGTCAGGATTCGAACCTGCGACCGTAGCAGCAGCTCGGTTCCATACTGAAGCGCCTAGAACCACTCGGCCACTGCGGCCAGCTATATACTATATCTATTATCTGTGCTATTAGCTAATTTCGACTGTTGTGATAAGTGCTTGAAAATGACAAGCGGTTTAAATTAACCAATAGCATGGAGAATAAATATATTACAGCCTATCTGGACCATGTTTTCTTTCCTAGTATTGTATTGTTTAGCTGACGAGACAGTGGTTGAGTTCCCACTCCTCGAAAATCCTGATATTTGCCACAACTGTTGGTAACATATTTCATGAAGCGAACGCTCGAATTTGTAGATTCCTACATCTTGACGTACCGTAGTGCATGATTTCGTGTTTTGAAGTTCACTTCCCTGTATACATCATTCCAAGAATATAGGAACAACAACAATAATACAATAATAAATATGAACTTTAAAGTCAAGATTAAATTATCTTAGTATGAACAGTCGTAGTATGAATAGAAACTTAACTAACGGTCTTTCGTTTCAAATATTCGTAATCAAATTCTACTTGTATTTTCCTATCCAAAATGAAAACAGTTTTTACACTACATCAGATTACATGTTTTATTTGTTATTAAATTACGGGCATGTATTTACAGATAACTGTAGACGGGCTGCAATTGACTGCGCCTCATTTGTGATTATGCCTACACAGCTTAGGACACTAACTGATACACTGTTCTTAGCTAATATTTCTTGTGTGTGTAACATAAAATGCAAATAAATGTTAATTATTTATCAAGGTGATGATAAATTTTAAAATAACGTTTGTATGCAAAATTAGTGTTAAAACTCACAAATTTCAATTATTTAAAGTAAGATTTTGACAAATGCTATGTTCATCATAGATCCTACTACTTAACAATTAAAAGTTCTTAAAATATTAATGAAGTATGAAAAATGACAGTTTTATATGTAACATCAAGCTATCAACTTATAGGTAAAACAGATGTACAAACAGACATAGTTTAATAATAATAAAAAAACATCATAATAAATTGTTTCCTAACAACACCCAATGTTACTCGTAAAAGCAGATAGTGATGTTGACTCCCACAAAATCTCATGACTATTAGCACATTAAACTTTTTTTTAATTTTTAAATGCTTGTTCCTCATTAAATTAGTTTCAAAACATTTTAACTGTATGAGTAGTCTAGGAATCTAAATGCAAAATATCACTTTTCATCATAAATAATGCATGTAGTTTCGCACTTACAGCTCTTGATTAATATATATGTCACCTAATAAAAGTGCTTATGTGATATAACATTATTACATAATAAAATGCTAAATTAGTTACCAACTTGTGATGTAATTGCCATAAGTTGTGATTTTATTCATAGAACTGACTGATTCAGTTATAAATTTTGAAGTCACAGCTGAGCGTTTTGCAAGCCCTTGAGACGCTAACAAGATCTGAACCCGGTGACCTACACAGCAAAGTCATTGCTCCCTATAAGACAAAGTGGAACGAATGAAAACAACAAAAATGGAACCAAAGGTCACAATAAAATCATGTTTGTTGCTATGATGTATGAACTTTATACTAATCATTGAGTAAGCAAAATAAGTAATTATAATTGATGTTTATAGTATCCGTTGACACAGTATCTATCTTCACACACATGCATGTCTGAAAGATAGGGTAGTGTAACGATATGTACGTGTATAAACACTTACATAGTAACCGTCAGTACCGTATTCATGCCCCAACAGGCTAAAATGACGGTAAAACCTGTCTCTCTCCCTGCGTGGGAACCACAAAATGGGCTAGTGTAAGTATTGTAGACTCTGAACTCTAATGACATACGGAAATATGGATCATTCCTGGAGACATACCGTGAGTGGTCACCTTAAGCACTTCTGCTAAGTGGGAAATCAGGTTTCGAATACCAATCTGGCACAAAATTTCATACATTGCAAAATCTGAGTCCATTTTGTAAAACAGTTATTAAGTGCACAGAGGTTCAAACGAAATATGAAAAATACACAATGGTTCCTTGGCATGGTGGGTTGATTAGGAAAGGAAACGATACAATTAACTAATGCATCAGTCATTGCAGGCGTAAGTGCACATAGTTAACAGCAAGGAGCCAGTAAAGTGGATATAAGTACCAGCTACCTTGACTAACTAGCTGACTGTATTAATTGATTTAGAAAAGCAAGACTATCTCGAAACGAACGACTTGGCGGTCCCATATCATGACGAATGCTAATATGGCCTGTTCTTAGTACCGCTCTAAAACTTAGCCGTCATAGGGAGAGTTGCAGAAAGAGAGGGCTCCATCCTCGAGCTGACTATGCAGCCTGTGGTTGGACTAAAGACTCTCAGCTATCACGGCAGCCATACTCTGCACCTAAGACGAAGACATTCTTTCTCTGGGAATCTGGATTTTCCTTAGTGTGTGGCAGAAAGAAGAAATTCTCTCGAACCACGAGAGTGAGCCAATAATGACTGCACATCCACACTCGCGAGTCGTCACCCCCGCTGCAGAAATAATTCTGGTGAAGTGACCCCAGACTCCCTTACAAAACTGGACTATCGGCTCCTGCTGTCCTCCTTTTAGTCCAAAACCTTCTCTCCGACCCCTTGCAGATTTCCATCTTTTTAGTTTATAGCCCGCCGAATGCCGCTTCAGTCCTCCGTGAGGTTGTTATCGGAATGTCTGTGACAGCGGCTGTCTCACCAGTTAGTACCGGGCTCGGGACTCGTCCTTTCAGCGAGGAACAGTTTGACGACTTGCTTGCCGTTGTGTCCCTGCATTCTTCACTCTCTCAGTCAGCCAGCGGACCCAGCTTACAGAGAAAGATTACACGTACCTTTCAACGAACACAAATCAAACTGGAAGGTACTAATTAGATTTCAAATGTCTGGTGTTTCAGTTACATCTGCATTTTCATACTTAGCTAGTAATTTTAATTCATTTGGTAATCTAAACTGAGTCGTGGGTTATTAATTAGCTTATGGAGCAGTTTTGAGAGCACTGTCCCATGAAGAAGTCATTTGTGGCACACGTAAAATATTCTCCAGGCACTTGCCATAGCGCAGCAATTTTAATAGCCAACAGCTTAAATGCAATTTTATAAACGACTGTTCATACGACCTTCGAACTGGCATGAGGAGTACCGAGTCCTTGGACACGCAATTTCATTACAGTTGCATACAGTTGCACTTAGTACTATAGGCACAAACGTAACGGACGAGTGGAAAGCAAACAGGCAAATACTACCAATATACATGGGGCTAGAAACTAATGGTTTTCCCGATGCCTTCACATTTCTTATCTTTCCGACTTACTGTTCGTACGCACCTTTATTTACTGCAACACAAGCTGACTGCCTCGTTGGCGTTGCATATGATGAAAAGATGCGTGTGTGGCACAGTCCTCATGGTGGGCTGGAACATTTTCATGTGGCTGTTCAGGAATATTTAGCATGAATAGTCAACAAATGGCTCGCTAATAGCATAGCATGGCCTGCCCGGTCCCCAACTTGAACCCTTCGAATGTTTTTGTTGGGGAAATTTAATATCTTCATTGCGTTTCAGCCCAGTTGACAGTGTTGGTTAACTCCGTTAAGGCATTGTGATGGTTGTAGCACTCTGAACACGTCTGCGATTATGGGACGTGTACAGGAATAGATGAGGACGCGTGATGAAGCCTGTACTCACACGAACGGTGGTTAAGAGGAACCCTTGACGTAATGTATTTGTCCTCAAGTACATATCTGTGACAGGTATCGTCTTGTTGTAAGGTGTACTCATTTGTACAATGAAGCGCCAAAGAAACCGGTATAGGCACGCATATTCAAATACAGAGATATGTAAATAGGCAGAATACGGCGCTGCGGTCGACAAGGCCATTGTCTGGGGCAGTTGTTACATCAGTTACTGCTGCTACAATGGCAGGTTGTCAAGATTTGAGTTAGTCTGAACGCCGTGTTACGGTCGGCGCACGAGCGACAGTGCACATCATCTATGAGGTATCGGTGAAGTGAGGATTTTCCCGTACGACCATTTCACGAGTGTGCGGTGAATGTAAGGAATCCGGTAAAACATCAAATCTCCGACATCTCTGCGGCTAGGAAAAGATCCTCCAAGAACGGGACCAACGGCGACTCAAGAGTATCTGCAGCAGTTTACGGAAGGAAGGGTTGCACTTATGTCACGTTGAATGATTTCAGTGCTGGGCCATCAACAAGTGTCAGTGTGCAAACCATCTAATAAGTGTGAGACAGGTTCCAATCTATCTTCCTACCACAGTTGCGCAAGCACACTCTGTGAGTGTTTTAGGAATTTGTGTTGAACCTACGGCCTGCAAGGTAGAAGGAGACCAGCTCACCATGCCGAGATCAGCAGAGTGCAGTAGTACGGATAGTGATGTTATCGTACAATGATCTCAATGTCGGTTCCACTACATTCATTGTGAAGGAAACGTCATCGCTAACAGAAATTACTGTACGGATTCAGGCGTGACTGTATAACGTATAAGTCATAGTTGTAACACATACATGATGATGAAATATTGACACTGGCTGTTTACAACTGTGAAGCGATATTCCTAACTATTCTAAGGTTCTTTAATAGTAAGATAGTTGATGACCATGTCTGGGGAGTAGATAAAATACAAACAAATTAAATACAATTGGGGCCAGATATATCAATTAAGCTACACAATGAAAATACCCAAAATTGAATGGTGTATATATAAGGTACATATATATCACTTCAAATGTAATTTCACAATTTAAACAGTTCAATAACTTCAGAGTAAAAAGCACTCTCCAGTGGCTGGTCAATCCTTTTTGTTAGATTGTATATCTATGTTTCTGCTTCAATTAAGCCCGAAAATTGTGAATATGTTTAACTACAGCTCATGGTTCAATGTACGAAAAATTAGGAGAGACAGAGACGACCGCAGTCCTGAGTGTCAAATATCACTTGCTGGCATAGCGCGAGCATGCATGTTTACCTTTCGTCGTCGGCGGCAGTGGCTGCTGTCGGTGCAAGCTGTGAACCTGGGAATCTATCCTAAATACCTCTTGACTGTCGAACACCAGTCTGATACCGAGACTCCTAGTTGTTCCCTAGCTAAGTTAATTGGCATGGTACACGTTATTTTACTGGAATAGCGTGTACGTCGCCGCCCACAAATCGCTCGCATGCGGTAACTGTCAGTGTTAGGTGCAATTCTTCATTCTAGGAGACTGCAATTTAACTCTTTAAGAGTTAAGGGGAGATATGAGCGAAATCGGCTCCAAAAAATCGAAATTTCTTTTATGGTCATTTCAAATGCTTCTAGTTTGTTTCATGAGCTTTGTTTCATGTAAATCTGACGATAATTTTCCGAGATATCGTCAATTTTACAATTCGTTGTCCGTCAAGTGCCACCCCATTTTCGTGTTACTGTAATATTTCGTACATATGATCTCGTGGTATGTCCTTGTGATGTTAGTATCTTTGGAAAACCATTGAAATGTAATTCAGACTGTAATCAGGGTGACAACTGAACGTCATTTGACAACAGACGCTGACCCCTTTGTTTTGTTTATTTACACACGTGAATTACTGTTGTGATACGTTTATGCTAAGGAAATGCCGAGAATAAAGAAGTTTTCTCAAAAGACAAGATTCATAGGAAGTCAATACACAAGTAATAAAAGCAGCAAAGAAGGAGGATGCCTGCCTTCACGTACTTCATTCTTGATGCACTTACAGGTTGCTTGTTTTAAGTTGAAAGTGAAACTTGATTCTGTGTTTAACTGTCACATAAAACTTCAAAACAGAAAACTGGAAATATTATAACTGACTTGAAGATACTGAGTGAATTTATCAGTTGACATACACGATGTAAGGAATATTGTGGTATTATATCTTTGGGTGAGAACAGAAATATTCTGAAGGGTATTGTGAGTGAGCTTTTTAGAATTTGCTAAGTGCAAATATACCGCGGCAACAATGACGTGTAGCTTAGGTCCAACGAAGTTACATGACAATAATATACGCCTTGTATGTGGACTCAGATCAGTAGCTAAAGGTATGCAGTCAGGAAAGTTTTTTCGTGCACTTTTAGATGTTCCTCAGCCTCTCTCGCGATTTTCAGTTTATTATGAAGTCATTGGTTCAGCTGTCAGTGAGGCATGTAACTTGTCAATGAAAGAAGCAGCTCAGCAAGCGATAAATGAAAACAACGAACATAATTCCACACACATAACAGCTTGTTTTGATGGTTTATGGCACAAAAGAGGGCACACGTCTCTCAATGGCATCGATTCTGACATCTTTTGACACTGGAAAAGTTTTAGATGTAGAAGTGACGAGTGAGTTTTGCTTTGTTTGTCAAAATGACCCAGGAACAAAACACATCTGTGAAAAAAATTGTAGTGGCCGAGTGGGGGTATGGAGGTGGCTGGAGTCGAAAAATATTTCGGTGCTCTGTCATTGCAGGAGGTGTCATGTACACGAAATATCTCGGTGATGGTGACAGTAAAGCCTTCGCAGAAATCTGTGAAGAGAAGCCATATGGCCCTGACATTCGGATTACAAAACTAGAATGCATAGGACATGTTCAGGAAAGACTCGGCTCAATGCTGAGAAAGGTTCTAAAGGAAAAGGCAGGAAATAAATTAGAAGATGGAAAAAGGACGTCTTACAAACTGTGAAATAGACAAGATGCATGTTCACTATGGGTTCGCCATAAGAAGGAACTGCAATGAGTTGGAAAATATGAGAAGAGCTGTATGGGCAATATTTTTCGATAAAGTATCAAGTGATGAAGACTCACAACACAGCCTTTGCCCAAACGGTCCTGAAACTTGGTGCAAATATAATCGGGCATTATGTTCTGGTGAGAATTATAAACACAAACACTGTTTTCCTCTAGCAGTTATTAGTGCAATAAAACCTACATTTAGCGACTTGGCTAGTACTGATCTACAAGAAGTGCTTACATGGAAAAACTCAAAATTTGAATGGAAATTAGAACTATGTAATTTGGAATCGCCAACCGAAATCGGCCTTTGTACACTATGGAACTTTAAAACACAAAACAGCATCTAATACCCCAAATTTTAACGATGGAACATCAAGAAAAATTGAGGTACTGGAGAGACTTGGAGTAAATGCAGTTGCAAACGCTAGACTGGCGTTGCGTAATATCGATTTTTCAAGAATTCGTAAAGCGAACATAGCTGCTCTCAATTGCACAAAAGAAGAGAGCAAAAAGAGAGAGACAAAGAAGAAGAGCCAAGAACAAGAGAAGGGAGGATGCCTACAATTCAGATGATGCTGAATATGGTGCAAGAAAGTATTAATGGTATGTACTGTAACAAAAATTTGTAAATAATATACAAATAAAACTTTAAACCAAGTTTTCTCAAAACTACATTTTTTATCTTGTAGGTTTCCCGAATGGTTTGTCACAGAAAGTTGAAATTTTGTGCAGTTGTTCCAAGACAACAAATGAACAAACACATGCACATTTGGCATTGTGCGTCTATTTCTTTTGAGGTACGCCAAAAACAATTATAAATTTTATATAAAAAAACCCAAATGTTTGAAAAATGTCAAACGGTCTCTACAAATTCGATGTGCCTGAATTTGCACTAGATTAATGCAATTATTACTGAAAATATGCATACCAAGTTTCAAGGTTCTATGTTTAATAGTTTGTTCAGAAACGGTACCTGAATACCTCGGAAATTTGCATTGCCGGCATAGTGAAGATGGCTGGGTTTTAACACAGGTGGCTCCTGTCAGTTACCAATGTTTTGAGAGGGTGTTTTTGAGGACGTTTATCTGCCATCTCCAACAGTTTTCCTGCAGAAAGGCTTTTCAAAGTGTTGGTATTAAAAGCAGGGCCAAGGGCGGCTTTTGCCGCCGGCCTTAGCAGTGGCTCCGGCGTCACATTGTGTTCACTGGATATCCCGCAATGAAGGTTTCAGCCTAACATGGGACGGGCGTTGCCATCGTAAAATTCTCCTCTCCTCAGAACTGCATCTCGTAGCTCGGACTTGGGAACTTAATTGCGTGCAATTACTAGTTGGAGTGTTAGTGATTTATCTCACGAAATGTCGGCTTGTTTATTCGATTTATATATCAATTAAATTCACACATTTTCACGTAACTACGTCTGTGACATGTCGATTTAACTGGAATTGTTCCAGGAATTCAATGTAAGGTGTGTTATCTGTCTGACACCTTACGATCATCCTACGAAACAATACAGATACGGGCTTTCGGAGCTGGAGGCCCACTCGTGTACCCTTGATGACTGCACAGCACAAAACCTCGCCTGGACCCGTCAACACTGACACTGGACTGTTGATGATTGGAACCATGTTGCCTTGTCGGATGAGTCTCGTTTCAAATTGTAAAGAGAGGATGGACGTGTACTGGTGTGGAAACAACCTCATGAATCCATGGACCCTGCATGTCAGCAGGGGACTGAAGCTGATGGAAGCTCTGTAATGGTGTGAGGCGTGTGCAGTTGTATCTAGACGTATCAGGGATCCCACATCACTCCAACTCTGCCAGCTGACACGTACGTTAGCATCGACTGCATTCATTCATGTCCATTGTGCATTCCGACAGACTTAGGCAATTCCATTAGGTCAATGGGACACGCCATACATCCAGAATGGTTACACAGAAGCTCCAGGAATACTCTTCTGAGTGTAAACACTTCCGCTGGACACAAAACTCCCCAGACATCAATATTATTGAACATACCTGGGATGTCCTACAACGTGCTGTTCCGAAAAGATCTCCACTTTCTCGTACTCTTACGGATTTATGGACAGCCCTACTGGATCAGGAGTCATGGTGTCAATTCGCTCCAGCACTACTACATCATATGGCACTTCTGCACGATCATGGGGCGCTACATTATATTATACAGGTGTACCAGTTTCTTTGGCTCTTCAGTGAATGTTGCTTTCTGGAAGTATGTTTATTAGGATTGTTTGCTTGTTTCACTGTCTTCTTCTCTCCCCTTTCGCTTGCAGCTATGATAGTCAAACACCCTGTATAACGAAAGCTTACACAGTGGATTTCTCATTCAACAATCACACTTAAAAGTTGCCTGTTTGTGAGAAGGTCACGTTATACTTCATGTAAGAAGGAGAAACGTGTAGCAGGAAATATTGGAATTCGGGAGTGCGGTTTATCGATCTATAATATTGCTGCTAATGTTATTTGAGATCCTATACAGTCATTCGAAGGTTGAACCGTTAGGTTCAGGAGGGCTACACTAGACGCCATACTGGCTCTCAACGGTCCCAAGCGACTAACATAGAGCGGATAGACATTTTGTTTGCTCGACTGAGCAGGATAATACAGGTATGTCGTATACCTTGACTCGTAACATAAGCCTTCTTGAAAGATGAGAAGTATCGACAAAGATGAGGCGTGGTGGTCAACATATCTTTACTCAATTATAACAGCGTCAAATGTTGCAGCTTCTAATGATGCGCAGCAGACACATGCGGGTCAGCAGTGATCCGCCCAATGACAGCACCGGACGCAGGAGCATTAGACAAGGTCCAGTGCAGCGTACAGCATTACGATCCACATATTGGTGTGTGGACGCTGCGTGGAGAACGAACGTTGTCCAACAGCATTTCGTCATTCTCATAAGGGTTCAACACGTGTCGAAATGGTATGTGGTGTCATTGGGTACACGACATTATCACTCTGGATTCCCGCGGTCTATTATTTGGACAGTAGGTGGTACACTTCTGGCGTGTTAAGATTCGTGGCTGTACTCTATTTGTGAGTTCGGTTTTAACTTTAAAAACACAACCAAGACCGACCTTGGTCAGGATAACATGGGCAACTTGCTATCTGGAGGTGTTCGACTGTTTCCCTGGTCAGAACGTTCTTCGGATCTCTCATTTCTGAAAACATCTGGTAATGGATTGATGAACCCTGGCTTTTAGTTAAAGCAGATTGGAGTGATGTACCAGTATCTGTCACCGAAGCTGGGTTCGACTCTATGTCCGGGTAGGTTACTTGCTATCATAGGCGGAAACTCCGTGCAGTGAGTTCCAAGCCAGCTACAAATTCAATCATGTATTCTTCCGTCCATACTGCGCAATGCTTCCAAGGTTAATAAAAATTACCTTATTTCCACTTAGGTAGGGGTTTGGATGTATGTAGTAATTTGAGGATCTATTAGAAGACTATCGGTTTGGCATTACGACTGGTAGGCCCACCAGAGAGGCAGTCGTGGCGGTCAAGATGACAATGGAAGGCTGAAGAAAAAAAAATCAAGACACGTTGACAGGATTTGTTGGCCTTGAAAATTCGTTCGAGAATTTAAAATGGTGCAATATATTCGACATTCTGAGAAAAACAGGAGTAAACTTTAGGTAACGATGGGTGATATTCATTATCTACAAGAGCCAAGATGGAACAATAAGACTGGAAGATCTAGAACGAAGTGCACGGATGAAAGAGGGTGTAAGACATGGATGTAGTTTTTCGACCCTCCTGTTTAATCTATACATCGAAGAAGCAATGGCGGAAATGAAAGAAGGTTCCAGGAGTGGGATCAGTATTCAGGGTGAAATATCAATGATTAAATTATTAGATTCTCTGATGACACTGCTATCCTCAGTGAAAGTGAAACAGAACTACATTACATGTTGAGTGGAATGCTCTAATTATTACAGAAAACGGATTGAAAGTAAAGTGAATAAATATGAAAGTAACGAGGAGTCGTAGAAATAAGATTGTAAAGTTGGTGATCACAAAGTAGACGAAGTTAAGGAATTGTGATTCCTTGGAAGCAACGTAAGCTATTACGGACGAAGCAAGGAAGATTATAAATCAGACTAGCACATGCAAAGAGGTCGTTCCGGACCGAAAGAAGTCTATTAGTATCAAACATAGGGCCAGTTTTAGGACGAAATTTCTGAGAATGTACATTTGGAACACAGAATTGTATGGTGGTCAATCATGATCTGTGGGAAAATCAGAGGAAACAGAGAATCGAAGAGTGAGTTGTGATGCTACAAAAGAATGTAGGAAACTGGGTGGACTAATAAGGTAATGAATGAGAAGGTTGAAGCATCCTGGCAGATGAAAACTGCTTGCTGGACCGAGACTCGTATTTGGGACGTGCTGCTTTTCTCCGGCTATTACTCTACCGACTGAGATAGCCGAGCATGGCACCCCTAACCACAGCTTTATTTCCGCCAGTGTCTCATCTCCTTTCTTCCAAACTTTACAGAAGCTCTCTTGCGAAATTGACAAGACTATCGCTGAGGGAAGGAAGGATACTGTGGAGACATGGCTTAGCCACAGCCTACGGGGATGTTTCCAAAGTGAAATATTCGCTCTGGAAATTTCATTCTGGAAACATACTCCAGGCTGTGGGTAAGACATACCTCTGCAATACTCTTTCTACAAGGAATACCAATCTAACCAGTTTCGCAGGAGAGCTCCTGTGAAGTTTAGATCAGAAACGAGGTACTGGCGGAACCAAGCTGTGATAACGGGTCACGAGTCGTGCTTGGATAGTTCAGTCGCTGTAGCCCTGGCCAGTGTAGGGCAAAACCCTCGATAGGGGCCTCGGTTCGGCACGCAGAGCATTCACCTGACAGAAAGTTTCGTATCAGCGCACAATCCGCTGCAGAATGAAAATTTCTTTCTGAAATGAGGCGGTTCTCCGCAGAACCGGCGAAGAAGATAACATATGGAAAGCATTGATAAGAAGAAGGACTGAATCCAGAATGAGCCAAGGTACTGGCATAAGTAAAGCTGTGAGGACGGGGCGTGAGTCGTGCTTGGGTAACTCAGATGGTAGAGCATGTGCCCGCGAAAGACAAAGGTCCCGAGTTCGAGTCTCCGTCCTGCACACAGTTTTAATCTGCCAGGAAGTTTCAGAAGGACTGAATGATAGGACATGCGTTAAGATATCCACGGTAGCTGTAGAGAGCGAAAACTGTAGAGGAAGACACAGTAGCTCTTGCATCCAGCGTCCTCAATGATTTGCTGGATGTATTCCCATCTCTGACACAAAAAGATTGGCACAGGAAAGGAATTCTTGGAGGGCAGCATGAAACTAATCACAACGTTAACGCAAAAAAAAAAAAATTGTTAAGCGGACCTGTCCATTAAAATTGCTACACCACGAAGATGACGTGCTACAGACGTGAAATTTAACCGACACGAAGAAGATGCTGTGATATGCAAATGATTAGCTTTTCAGAGCATTCACACAAGGTTGGCGCCGGTGGCGACACCTACAACGTGCTGACATGAGGAAAGTTTCCAACCGATTTCTCATATGCAAACAGTAGTTGACCAGCGTTGCCTGGTTAAGGGGCTCCGGAACGCCCTATACTTGCAATGTTGAAATAACGCTTATAAATTACATCTTTCCTCACAAAGTATTTGAGGTAGGAAGTTGAACTTTTTACAGATTATTTATTGGAATATGGGCTACAACTTAACACAGGGATTTTACAAAATTTTAGCTCAGTTATTAAAGATGATTTTTTTTCAATTGTAATGAAAATTCACAACATTTTTTTGCAATTTTTTATTTATATATTCAAAAATATACCGTTTTTTGGAAAAAGGCTGTGTTAAATTATGCAGAAGATACTGTGTAACATTTACTGAAAGTTTGAAACAAATGTGTTTGGAAGATCCTTAGAAAACATGTAATTAGTATGAGAAAATAAAAGTTTTGGGAATCGAGCGACAAAGATTGGATTAACTTTTTAGTGCATTCCAGGTCCATAGGATGGATTATCTTCATCCTCTGCAAACTCCTCCTCCAGCTTCCTCTTGTTCCTCCTCCTGTTTACTCTTGCTTGTATTTCTAGACTCTTTACAGCCCTGTCTGCAGCCCGAAGGCGTTCCTTGTCTCAAGCAAGCATCGCTCGTTGTTGTGTTCGTAGATTTTGTTACCATTTTCTTCAGTTGCAGTTACTGCAACACTGTTCCAAAAGGTGGTCATGTATGAACACTTATCACATTTCAGTTGTATTTCACTAGCAAGTCCTACGTGCTTTATTATGGAGAGTTCCAAACCAACTTCACTACAATGAATACATCTTACACAGTTTGAAAAACTTCCTTTGAGAACCGACATATCAAATATTTCATTCACATCCGATTCGCCCATAAAACATTCATAGTTTTCACTCATTGAACCAAGCTTCTTCTGTGAAGTATTTTCTTTCCCACTTTGACTGCTATGGGCAGGTGTACTTGAGAGGTTAGGTTCACTCACTTGGTTATCGTCTTTATTGTTTACAGTAATAACACATACCTTTGGCTTTCCAACATTTCTCCTTTTCTTAAAAGCCTTCAAAGGATTTCTAATAACTTTACTTTTACTCATTATTATACTTCAACAAAACTGAGACTCAAGAAACAGAATTAATTACGAATATTTTCGAGATAACGACAGAGTAAATAAACATGAAACAATCGACAATCATACCAGCGATATATATTTAATCATCACAGGTTAGCCACAACACATACTTTATCTCACATCACTAAAATGTACCTGATGAACACGGACGTTAATAATACCACCATTTGACAGCAGTTTAACAGCGCCACAGTGGGTCACGCCCATGTAGAACACATTTCAAAAAAAAATTTAAAAATAGTTGTAGTCTTCAGAATTGAATAAATTATATATCTATTAAAAGGTAATAGTCTGCAGATTCAGAAAACGCAAAAAAGAAAAAATTGAACTTTTCATGATTTTGAGCCTTTCCGGAGCCCCTTAAACGTTGTTGTGATGCCTCGTGCAAGGAGGAGAAATGCGTACCATCACGTTTCCGACTTTGATAAAGGTCGGATTGTAGCCCATCGCTATTGCGGTTTATCTATCGCGACATTGCTGCTCGCGTTGGTCGAGATCCAATGACTGTTAGCAGAATATGGAATCGGTGGGTTCAGGAGGGTAATACGGAACGCCGTGCTGGATCCCAACGGCCTCGTATCACTAGCAGTCGAGATGACAGGCATCTTATCCGCATGGCTGTATCAGATCGAGAAGCCACGTCTCGATCCCTGAGTCAACAGACGGGGACGTTTGCAAGACAATAACCATCTGCACGAAAAGTTCGACGACGTTTGCAGCAGCATGGACTATCAGCTCGGAGACCCTGGCTGCGGTTACCCTTGACGCTGCATCACAGACAGGAGCACCTGCGATGGTGTGTTCAACGACGAACCTGGGTGCACGAATGGCAAAACGTCATTTTTTCGGATGAATCCACGTTCTGTTTACAGCATCATGATGGTCGCATCCGTATTTGGCGACATCGCAGTGAACGCACACTGGAAGCGTGTATTCGTCATCGCCATATTGGCGCATCACCCGGCGTGATGGTATGGGGTGTCATTGGTTACACGGCTCGGTCACCTCTTGTTCGCATTGACGGCACTTTGAACAGTGGACGTTACATTTCAGATGTGTTACGACCCGTGGCTCTACCATTCATTCGATCCCTGCGAAACCCTACATTTCAGCAGGATAATGCACGACCGCATGTTGAAGGTCCTGTACGGGCCTTTCTGGATACAGAAAATGTTCGACTGCTGCCCTGGTCAGCACATTCTCCAGATCTCTCACCAATTGAAAACGTCTGGTCAATGGTGGCCAAGCAACTGGCTCGTCACAATACGCCAGTCACTACTCTTGATGAACTGTAGTATTGTGTTGAAGTTTCATGGGCAGCTGTACCTGTACACGCCATCCAAGCTCTGTTTGACTCAATGGACAGGCATATAAAGGCCGTTATTACGGCCAGAGGTGGTTGTTCTGGGTACTGATTTCTCTGGATCTATGCACCCAAATTGTGTGAAAATGTAATCACATGTCAGTTCTAGTATAATATATTTGTCCAATGAATACCCGTTTATCATCTGCATTTCTTCTTGGTGCAGCAATTTTAATGGCCAGTAGTGTATGTTACCTCTCTTAGAAGTCCTGGGATAGCGGTGTGTACATATAGAGATGGCGGTAGTATCGATTACACAAGGTATAAAAGAGCAGTGCATTTGAAGGAGGTGTCCGACATTATTATGGTCGCACGACGAGAATTAAGACACTCTGAACGCGGAGCCGTAGGTGGAGCTAGACGTATGGGACATTCTATTTCCAAAATAGTCTTGAAATGCAATATTCCGAGATCCACAGAGTCAAGAACGTGCCGAGAACACGACATTTCAGGAATTACTTCTCGCCCTTTGCTCCCGAACAACAATGTAATTTTAATGGGGGACAATGCGCCATGTCACCTGGCGACAAATGGTTGGCGGTTGGTTTGAAGCACATTATGGACTATTCGAGTGAATGATTTGGCCACCCAGATCGCCCGAAGTCCTGCACAGGCATCACTTTGGCGGTTACGGACAGCTGTAGAGGCAGCATGGGTCAGTATTTCTGCAGGGGACTTCCAAAGACTTGTTAAGTCCATGCAGCGTTGAGCTGCTGCACTGCGCAGGAAAAGGACCTCCAACACGATGCTAGGACTTTTCCCCCCTCAGTGCATATTACGTGTAGCTTCATAAAAAGTTCCTAACAGAAAAGGACAAGAATGACCTATGCTCACAGGGTCGCTTGAACTAGATCGTGCTTGGGATGCGTGAGGAATGCTGCCGCCCACTGGATTCTCTGCACAGCTCCATCTGAGTAAGCTGTCATTATGCATGCACTCCGCAGAACTGGGTCGCAGGCATCTGCGCGTGGCCAATATGCTCCCGATAGGGCTGCCAGTTGGTCCCTGGGCCATGGTTCCCACGCGTCACCCTCAGCCTGATATGAAAGGTTCCTCCAGTCCACAGCTTATTACAAAATGTCCACCAATCTCATTGTCCATGTCCCTATGAAAACTTCGTTTCCCCTTTCACTCCTCACGTGGACCACGTCTGCGTTGTCACTGCTGGCTGCCTACATGATTTGGCACAGTGGCAGAAATTGGCCAGCACTACGGCGTAACTACCTCTTCTTTCTCCTTTCCTTTAGTAGTTTTACTTTTGGGCTTCGCAACCAACGTGTCCTGGGAATGTCTTACACTTAGTATACTTCAAAACTGGCACTCCTTCCCAGGAAGCCCAGTCGCCGGCGTGACGAACTGTGTAGGCGCCAGTCAGTCTCTCTTTTCATGTCGGAGAATGCTGTTTACGTGTAACTGTGCGCCAAGAGCGAGGGGACTCAGCATGTGTCCCAGAAATATAGGCTGTTTAAACTACAGAAGCGTCAATATTCCTACAGGTCTAGATTGCTGTACACACCCCTACCTCTGATACCCAGTAGCACGTCCTCTTGAATTGATTCACGACTGTATTCGTCGTGGCGTACTATCCACAAGTTCATCAAGGCAATGTTGGTCCAAATTGTCCCACTCCTCAACGGCGATTCGGCGTAGATCGCTAAGAGTGGTTGGTGGGTCACGTCGTCCATAAACACCCCTTTTAAATCTAACCCAGGCATGTTCGATAGGGTTCATGTCTGAAGAATATGCTGGCCACTCTGGTCAAGCGATGTCGTTATCCTGAAGGATGTCATTCACAAGATGTGCACAATGCGGGTCCGAATTGTTGTCCATGAAAACAAATGCCTCGCCAATTTGCTGCCGATATGGTCGCACTATCGGTCGGAGGATGGCATTCACGTATCGTACAGTCGTTACAGCGCCTTCCACGACCACCAGAGGCGTACGTCGGCCCACAAAATGCCACTCCAAAACAGCAGGGAACCTCCACCTTCCTACACTCGCTGGACAGTGTGTCTAATGCGTTCAGCCTAACAGGATTGCCTCCAAACACGTCTCCGACGATTGTCTAGTTGAAGGAATTTGCGACATTCATCGGTGAAGAGAACGTGATGCCAATCCTGAGCGGTCCATTCGGCATGTTGTTGGGCCCATGTGTACCGTGCTGCATGGTGTCGTGGTTTCAAAGATGGACCTCGCCATGGACATCGGAAGTGAAGTTGCGCATCATGCAGCCTATTGTGTACGTTTGAATCGTAACACAACGTCCTGTGGCTGCACGGAAAGCATTATTCAACATGTTGGCGTTGCTGCCAGAGTTCCTCCTAGCCATAATCGACAGGTAGCAGTCATCCACTGCAGTAGTAACCCTTGGGCAGCCTGAACGAGGCATGTCATCGACATTTCCTGTCTCTCTGTATCTCCTCCATGTCCGAACAACATCGCTTTGGTTAACTCCGAAACGCCTGGACACTTCCCTTGTTGAGAGTCCTTCTTGGCACGAAGCAACAATGCGCACGCGATCGAACCGCGGTATTGTCTGTAGTTCAACCAACGTAGATGGTCAACACGAGCCGTGTACCTCCATCCTGGTAGAAAGACGGGAACTGTTCGGCTGTCGGACCTCCTTCGTCCAATAGGCGCTGCTCATGCATGGTTGTTTACATCTTTGGGCGGGTTTTTGTGACATCACTGAACAGTCAAAGGTACTGTGTCTGTGATACAATATCCACAGTCAACGTCTATCTTCACGAGTTCTGGGAAGCGGGGTGACGCAAAACTTTTTTTGATGTGTGTATAAATCAACGATTATTCATACACTAAATCTACTAAACATTCAATTTGGAACCTGTTTCATCCATTTGTCTAATAGTTTCTGAGTTTGTTGCCCCAAATACAAAGTTGACAGATTCCATACCAAGAAGTTGCGTGTGTGTGTGTGTGTGTGTGTGTGTGTGTGTGTGTGTGTGTGTGTGTGTGTGTGTGGTAGTTGTGTTCACTCTGCATCTCAGTCTGTAGTCAGCTGTTGTGCGAACATGAGCATTTGTGTTCGGTGTGTACTGATGGAGGAGGTTCACAATTTCTTGAGCGTAAGGTATATTACTTTTCCAAGTGTATGGACAATCAATTTTTAACACTCTTATACAAGCAAAAATATTACTCTGCCAACTTGATTCTAACCATGCAGATCCGAAGATGATAACGTAGTCTTACCGAAACCGGTGATCGAAATAAATTCTTTACGAGCGATCTTGGTTTTTTGAAGTTTTTCTTTTGCGTTTATCGCACTACAGATACACTATGTGATCAAAAGTATCAGGACATCCCAAAAAATATATCTTTCATATTAGGTGTATTGTGCTGCCACCCACTGCCAGGTACTCCATATCAGCGACCTCAGTAGCCATTAGACATCGAGAGAGAGCGAGAGAGAGAGAGAGAGATCAGAATGGGGCGCTCCGCGGAACTCACGGACTTCTGACGCGGTCAGGTGAATGGGAATCATACGTCCGTACGCGAGACGCAAGTGACATCCACACTCCTACACATCCCTAGGTCCACTGTTTCCGATGTGATAGTGGAGTGGGAATGTGAAAGGACACGTACAGCACAAAAGCGTACAGGCCGACCTCGTCTGTTGACTGACAGAGACCGCCGACAGTTGAAGAGGGTCGTAGTGTGTAGTAGGCAGACGTGTATCCAGACCATCACACATGAATTCCAAACTTCGTCAGGACCCTCTGCAAGTACTATGACAGTTAGGCGGGAAGTGAGAAAACTTAGATTTCATGGTCGAGCGGCTGCTCAGAAGCCGCACGTCACTCCGGTAAATACCAAACAACGCCTCGCTTGGTGTAACGAGCTTAAACATTGGACGACTGAACACTGGAAAAACGTTGCGTGGAGTGACGAATCACGGTACACAATGTGGCGATCCGATGGGAGGGTGCGAATGTGGCGAATTCCCGGTGAACGTCATCGGCCAGCGTGTGTAATGCCAACAGTAAAATTCGGAGGCGGTCGTGCTATGATATGGTCGTGTTTTTCATGAAGGGGGGCTTGCACCTCTTGTTTTGCGTGGCACTATCACAGTACAGGCCTATATTGATGTTTTAAGCACCTTCTTGCTTCCCACTGTTGAAGGCCAATTCGGCAATGGCGATTGCATCTTTTAACACGATGGAGCACGTGTTCATAATGCACTTCCTGTGGCGGAGTGGTTACACGACAATAACATCCCTGTAATTGACTGGCCTGCTCAGAGTCTTAACCCGAATCCTATAGAACGCCTTTGGGATGTTTTGGAACACCGACTTCGTGCCAGGCCTCACCGACCGACGTCGATACCTCTCCTCAGTGCAGCACTCCGTGAAGAATGGGCTGCCATTCCCCAAGAAACCTTCCAGCACCTGATTGAACGTATGCCTGCGAGACTGGAAGCTGTGATGAGGCTAAGGGTAGGCCAAACCATATTGACTTCCAGCAATCGCTGGAGGGCACCACAAACTTTTAAGTCATTTTCAGCCAGGTGTTATACTTTTGATCACATAGTGTACCCCGTTGTCCACAATGTGACAAATATGTGCTACCGGAGGCAGCATTACTGAAAGCTACAAAAAAAAGATGCTAAAGCATTTCCGGAAAGCGATACCTGTTCAGATATCGGACAAGCTGTCCTCTCGTTCCTAATTGTCTGTTACGTAAAATTAGGTAGTAAAAGCTATGCTGTATGTGGTTACCACACATGCTGACAAATCCGTCAGCCCTTCTTCGCAGTGAATCACACACTCTTTTAGATACAGCAGACTTTATTCGGTGTAGGCCACCCTCTGCCGGATTGGAAACCCGTACTAATTCGTCAGCATGCATGTCGAGGATCTGTGCGGCATCCTTGCACACAATAAAACTATACTGAAAATTATTCCACTTATTAAAAGTCGTTGCTGCTTCTTCTACGTCGACTGGTGACTACGCACTACGGAGAAGAATCCGCTGAATGCAATAGCGGACTCGCGGCGGCCGAGGACGCTACTTGAGCTCGGAGTGGACGTCGCTGACACACTAATCGGTCAGTCTTGCCGCCCGCAAGCGAAGTAGGCACGCCCAGGCGGTAGCTCGGTTTGTGGATGGCGGCGGCCACGACGTGTGTTTTTTGACTCACGTGCTGATTTGTGGAGTACTCAATTCCTCCAAGATCATTGCTTGCGTTATTCTCTCAGGTGGACCATGACGTTTGATGGTTGGTTTTAAAAAGGGGGAAAGGGACCAAACCACGAGGTCATCGGTCCCTTGTTCCTAATAGAACAATGCCACAAGTGTGAGAACAAGACAGATGAGACATATAACGCAAAACGGAAAGAAAGGAAAAACCGCAAGAACGAGGGAAAAGCAACGAACACTAAAAGGAACAAAAGACGACAACAAGAGATGCAAGAAACAAAAGAGAGTAAAACAAGGAAGCAGATTACAGTGGCTGGCAGACTACGAAAACAAAAAGCAAAAGCCAGCCACCATGCAACGCATTAAAACCTTCACCCTAAAAGCACTAGGGTGGAGGACACAGAGGGACAAAGGAAAGGCGTTAAGACTCAGATCGAATGATAAAACTCACCCCCACGGATGATACGTAAAACCAAATCAGCCGACGAGGCTTTGTATGCTAAAATCAGTGATAAAGAGTCCGGCAACCGAAGATGAAGTCGCAGGGCAGCCAAAGGAGGACAGAGTAGAATATGGGCCACTGTCAACCGGGCGCCACACCGACACTGAGGTGGGTCTTCACGGCGCAGGAGGTAGCCGTGGGTCGTCCAGGCATGGAGCCGGCCGCAGTGGCCGAGCGGTTCTAGGCGCTACAGTCTGGAGCCGCGAGACCGCTACGATCGCAGGTTCGAATCCTGCCTCGGGCATGGATGTGTGTGATGTCCTTAGGTTAGTTAGGTTTAAGTAGTTCTAAGTTCTAGGGGACTGATGACCTAAGCAGTTAAGTCCCATAGTGCTCAGAGTCATTTGAACCATTTAAACCCAGGCATGGCCAGTTAGGAACTGGCAGAGAACCACGGAGTCCCTGCGAGAGGCCCTTACCGAGGACATCCACACATTCGTGGTCCCCTTAATGGTTCGCAGTGTGTTATGTGTACTGAGATTTTGCCATTCCGTCTCCCAAAGCTGAAAAATCTTCGGACATAATAACGAACGCAGGTCAGTTGTGGGGATGCCCATCTCGAGAAGTGGTTTCCATGTAGCTTGTTTGGCCAGCCTGTCAGCAAGTTAATTGCTGGGGATTCCGACGTTACCAGGGGTCCAGACGAACACCACTGAAAAACTGGACCGTTCCAGGGTATAGATGGACTCCTGGATGGATGCTACCAAAGGATGACGAGGGTAGCACTGGTCGATAGTTTTCAGGCTGCTCAAGGAGTTAGTACATAAATCAAAAGACTCCCCAGGGCATGAACGGAGATACTGAAGTGCACGAGAAATGGCTACCAGCTCTGCAGTGAGTACATTACAGTCCTCGGGTAAGGAATGCTGTTCAATATGGCCACTGTGCACGTAGGAAAAGCCAACGTGACCATCGAGAAGTCGGTGTAAACCACTTCAGAGGCCTGGAACACGTCAAAAATCGAGTGGAAGTGACAGCTCAGAGCCGCAAGGTTAATGGAGTCCTTTGGGCCACGTGAAAGGTCCAGACGAAGCTGTGGCCGAGGCGTACACCACGGAGGCGTACGTGAACAGACCGCAAGTAGAGGTGGTAAAGGGAAGGACTCCAATTTGGAGAGGAGGGACAGCACGCGAACCGCAATGGTCAGCTCCAACCTGGGCCGCTGATGCGGGAGATGGACTGCCGAGGGTGGGAAAAGGAGAGGGTAATTCGGATGCTCAGAGAAACCACGAATGTGTGCGGCGCAACTGGCGAGCAGATGCGCATGTCTGGTCTGCAGTGGAGGGACACCAGCCTCCACCACTACGCTGGTCACTGGACTCCTCCTGAAAGCTCCTGTCGTTAGTCGAACCCCACAGTGGTGCACAGGGTCGAGTAAATGCAACGCTGAAGGTGCTGCTGAACCATAAACCACACTCCCACAGTCAGTTCAGGATTGGACAAGGGCTCTGTAGAGCTGCAGCAGAGTAGAGCGACATGCACCCCAATTGGTGTTGCTCAGGCAACAGAGAGCATTGAGGTGCTACCAGCACTTCAGCTAAACCTGACAAAGATGAAGGAGCCAAGTCAATTGAGCAATGAAAACTAGTCCTAGGAATCGATATGTCTCCACTACAGTGAGTAAATCGTCATTAAGGTAAAGTGCTTGTTCTGCGTGAACGGTACGACGCCAACAGAAGTGCATGACAAACGACTTTGCGGCTAAAAACTGGAAGCCGTGGGCTGGAGCCCATGACTGCACTTTGTGTATGGCTCCCTGTAGGCGCCGTTCAGCAGCATCAGTACTGGAGCAGCAGGACGAAATGCAGAAGTCGTCTGCATACAGAGAAGGTGAGACGGAGGGCCCTACAGCTGCTGCTAGACCGTTAATGGCCACTAAAAATAGAGAGACAGTACAGAGCCCTGTGGGACTCCATTCTCCTAGATATGGATCGAACAATGGGAGGCACCAACTTGGGCACGGAAAGTACAGAGCGAGAGTAAGTTCTGGATAAATATCGAGAGTAGTCCCTGGAGATCTCACTCATACAATGTGGGAAGGATATGATGTCGCCAAGTCGTTCAAATGGCTCTGAGCACTATGGGACTTAACATCTATGGTCATCAGTCCCCTAGAACTTAGAACTACTTAAACCTAACTAACCTAAGGACATCACACAACACCCAGCCATCACGAGGCAGAGAAAATCCCTGACCCCGCCGGGAATCGAACCCGGGAACCCGTGCGTGGGAAGCGAGAATGCTACCGCACGACCACGAGATGCGGGCTTGCCGTGTTGTATGCTTTACGTAAGTCAAAAAAGACGGCAATCAGGTATTGCCATCTGGAAAAGGATGTTCGGATGGCAGGTAATCAGTGGTATAACGACCCTGGCGGAAGCCGCACTGACATGGAGCCAGCAGGCCACGTGACTCCAGGACCTAACCCAACCGCCGCCATACCATACCTTCCAGCAGATTACAAAGAACTTTGGTGAGGCTGATGGGCCGATAGCTATCCAAATCAAGCTGTTTTTTTACGGGGTTTGAGCACTGGAATGATGGTGCTCTCCCGCCATTGCGATGGAAAGACGGCATCGCACCAGATACGGTTTAAGATGACGAGGAGATGCCGCTTCTAGTCAGATGAGAGATGTTTAATAGCCTGGCTGTAGGTACGATCAGGCCCAGGAGCTGTGTTGGGCACTGAGGAGCTCCCACTCTGTAAATGGGGTGTTATAAAATGGCTCTGAGCACTATGGGACTTAACTGCTGAGGTCATCAGTTCCCTAGAACTTAGAACTACTTAAACCGAACTAACCTAAGGACATCACAGACATCCATGCCCGAGGCAGGATTCGAACCTGCGGTCGCGCGGTTCTAGACTGTAGCGCCTAGAACCGCTCGGCCACTCCGGCCGGCAGGGTGTTACAGGATTCACTGTGGCGTGTAGTGAATGAGAGGACATTCCCCTCCAGCCACCGTTTGAGAGTGCGAAAGGCTATGAGGCAATTCTCCGACGCAGGTTCGAGCAAAGTGCTCAGCGAAGTACTCGGCAATCGCGTTTGCGTCGTTAAATAACACGCCATTTATGGTAACACCAGGGATACCTGCTGGGTTCTGGTACCCGAAAAGCCGTTTGATTTATGCGCAGACTTGGGAAGGTGGCGTATGGAACCCAATGGTCGAGAAGTATCTCTCCCAATACTCCTGCTTCCATCGTTTGATAAGGTAGCGAACACGGGCATGGAGCCGTTTAAAGGCTATGAGGTGCGCCAGGGGTGCCACTTAGCCGCTGTAGAGCTCGCTGAGGCTCCTTAATTGCTTCAGCGACTTACGGCGATCACCAAGGGACTGCCTTATGCCTCGGGCACCTAAAGAGCGAGGTATCGCGTTTCCTGCCGCAAAAACAATTGTTGTGGTCACCTGCTAAACCATCACATTGATGTTACCTTATGGGGGAGATTCAACGGTGGCAGCAGAGGTGAAAGTTTCCCAGTCCGCCTTTTTTAAAGACCATCTGGGCAGGCGTCCATGGGCCTGATGCTGGGGCAGTGATGGGATGAGGGGGAAGTGGTCACTACCACACAGGTCATGTGGTCTCCAGTGGATAGATGGGAGAAGTTCTGGGCTGCAAATTGATAAATCACAGGACGAGTAACTACCATGAGCCACACTGAAATGCGTGGTGGCCCCAGTATTTAAGTGGCAGAGTTCGAATTGCGACAGTAAAGTTTCGACATCTCTGCCTTGGCCAGGACGCATGGTACCACCCTACAAGAGGTTATGGGCATTAAAAGCTCCCAGAAGTAGGAAAGGTTTAGGGAGTTGATCAATCAGCGCAGCTAATACATTCAGGGGTACTGCCCCATGTGGAGGAAGATATACATTGCTGACAGTTATTTCCTGCATCGTCCTTTTTCTGACAGCCACAACTTCAAGAGGGGTTTGAAGGGGCACATGTTCACTACAGACCGAGTTTAGGACATGAACGCGAACTCCACTCGACACTCGATTATAGTCACTACGGTTCCTGTAATATCCCTTATAGCCGTGGAGGGGAGGGGTCCACTTTGCCAGGAACCACGTTTCCTGCAGTTGAATGCAGATAGGAGGTGTAAAGCTCAGCCAGGCAGTGGAGAAAATCGCCACAATTCCACTGGAGAATGGCATCGTGAGACTGGGAAGGCATGGAACATTCAATGAGGCAGTTTACGCCTCAGTGTCACCAGCTGCCACTGACGTATTGCCTGAGCAGTCTATATCCATTTTTGTCTGAGGGTCTGGCTGGGATGACTCCACACTCATCGTCAGTCCTGGAGACTGAGCCAGTGGAGCCCTACGACCAGCTGGTTTTAGGCTCTTCATCTACTGCCGAGTGTTGTCCTTCCCACTAGCAGAAACCTGGGAAGAGAGTGACCCAAGGGACCCCTTCCTAGCGAGAGAAGCCGAAGAAGACTTACGCTTCTCTGACTTGGAAGTGGGGACAGGTGTCCCTGATGGTTGCTCCCGAAGTAGGTGCTGCAGGAGCAACAGGGAGGGAAATGCCCCCCCACCATCAAGGGGGCAGGTGTAGTCTTTCTGCTCTGACAGGTGACTTGGGTTGGTGGAGCTGATGGGACCAGCGGCAGCATAAGACAATGTCGGATGCAGACGTTCAAATTTTCCGTGTAGGTCAGGTGGTCCAGGGTCTCATACTCCATGATTTTACTTTCTCTCTGGATAATCCTGGCGTGCAAAGCGAATTGTGCTCTCCGCAGTTGACACAGATGGGAAGCGGGGCACATGGAGTATTGGGATGTGATGGGCATCCGCAATCTCGGCGTGTGACGCTGGAAGTACAACGAGAAGACAATGGCCTAACTTCCAGCACTTAAAGCACCGCATCAGGGGAGGGATATAGGGCTTTACATCACAGTGGTGGACTATCACCTTGACCTTCTCGGGAAATGTATCACCTTCAAAGGCCAAGATACAGGCACTGGTGGCAACCTGATTATCCCTCAGACACTGGAGGACACGCCAGACGACATGTACACCTCGCCACTTTAAATTGTCATGCAGCTCATCGTCAGACTGCAAAAGAAGGTCCCTGTGAAATAAGATACCCTTTACCACATTAAGCTCTTATGGGGCTTGATGATTACAGAAACATCCCCCAGCCTATCACAAGTAAGTAACTCCTGTGACTGGGCAAAGGATTCTGTTTTGATCAAGACTGACCCAGATCTCATTTTGGACAATCCCTCCACCTCTCCAAACTTACCCTCTAAATGCTCAACAAGAAACTGAGACTTCATTGTCATGAAAGATTCCCCATCAGCTCAAGAATATACTGGGGCGAATAGGATCCACTGCCATCCTTAGCCTGATGTTCCTCCCATGATGTGGCCACGAAGGAGAACGATTTTGGGTCGTACTTCTGTGCATTGAACTGAACTCGTGATCGCTTAGAGGCTGCTGGTGTGTCACCACCAGCAAGAGATTATGGACTAAACTTCATCACGTGTCATCTGCCATGATGCCACCCACTCTGACCAGGGGCCCTCCCCATTGGCTCCACCCAGCCGCAGCAAAGACCACCTATGTGGTCAGGTGGCTACAACCAACAGGGTACATAGCAGCCTCACCACGGAAGACTGGCTACCATGCTGGATATGAGGTGCAAAGAAGTCCATGGTCATCGTCTACTCAGAAATCGACATTGGATAGTGCATGGTGGAAAACGCACCCAGGAAGTTGTCCTCGCCCAAGAGATGGAGAATGGGCGGGACTGCAATGGGACGACGAGAAAGTGGGCTGAAGATCTCAATGCACGATGGACACGATACACTATGTAAGGCGCCCTTGTCCAATTGGCTCGCTCGTCGAGAAAATTTTGAAGAATGGAGGTCAAACCCCACAGGGGACCATCACATAAAAGCCGAAACGTGTGGAATTCCTTTTAGTCGCCTCTTACGACAGGCAGGAATACCTCAGGCCTATTCTAGCCTGCGGACCTGCAGGTGGAGATGCCTCGTGCCTTGTAGTCGTGCTGCATGCTGAACCTGACCCGCCAGAACAGTTGGCCTTGTGACCTGTGCGGCGCTAGAGTTTAGGGCAACTTCTGCTTTGGACTGGAGACGTATTGGTAGACCCTCGGACTACCCATCAGCGCTGGCTACTGTGCTGACGTCAGCACTGGATGCTGGGCTCCGTCAGCCGTGACCTCCGATCGCTGATCGCCTAGTAGAGCAGCAGGTTCAAGACCAACATTAGAACAACATGAAATATATTTGCAGTTGCGAATATGGACAACCATCAGTTGTATAGTGGAGTAACGAGGATGAAAATTTGTGCCGGGCCGAGACTCGAACCCAGATTTCCCGCTTATCGCTAGAGGTCACCTTACCATTAGCCTATCCGAGCACACTCTAACGAGGGGAGGTCGCCAATTGGGACACGCCGATTTCGCCCAAATTGCGTGTGTAGAAGGAGGTGAGTCTCTACATCACGTGCCTTAAATATTTCACCTTAGGGGGCCTTAAGAACAGAGAAAATGCTCTCGAAAGTTTTTCCGATACCACTATATTCTTTATTCAGCGCTCTGCTCGTCGTAGCGCTCTGCTCGGGGTAGCGTGATGATCAAGGGGGTTGCCTACGAAACATGTGACCTGGGATCAATGTAAGGGACTTCCTGATATTTTTCAGTTTTTTCTTATGTTTATTTTACTTCGTGTCTTTCGATTGTTCAATATTTACCGTAGAAATTAAACACATTCAAGCAGTATATTAATATAACTAGGCGAAAGGGTTAATGAAAATAAAGTTTCCAAAGATTCTTGTGGTTAAGTGCGTTACTTTTTATTCATTATCACAGTAGAAGGCTTGCAATTTTTATGGTGGCATCTACTATAGAAACATGTGAAACATATATATGTTTCACACGAGACACATTTTATGAAGGCATTGAGCAGCAACATTTTGCCGAAATACGCGTCATTGGAAAGCACACTTCATTCGAATTTTGAAACGACTGTTTGTCCGCCATCAGTTTGGATGCAAACTAAGCGTACTGGATCATAGGGGTGAACGCAGGAGCACTGAATTGATGCTGCACGATCGAATGTATTTTAATTGCATCTTCTCTTGGTGATATTTCTCGCTGTTGTCGGAGCAATTCAGGGGCACTTTGTAGTCTTTTAATTAGAATTTTGACTTGGCGATAGAAATATACATCACACGGTTGAACCAGCGGTTTACATTTTGGTGGAATGACCTTCATGGTACACTTTGTCTCGCCTAGCTCATTCGTAAATATCTCATCATACAATGTTGAATCTGTTTGGCCGCTCCAAGAATCCACCAACGGAAGAAATTTATTGTCTGCGACGTATGGCTTCAATGTTGTTTCCAAGAATGTTGCATGAAGCTCTTTTGTTAGTTTCCCTGACATGGAACAAGTAACGACAACATTTTCGTACTCGTCTTCTAATTTTATGACAGTGGCGGCAACCGGAGGACCGAATTTATTCGGAGGCGCTTGCAAACATAAAAACACAAGGGATAAAAGTTTCCCTGAGGCGATTAAACAGTACTGTGCTGTGTAAGAGTGGGTGGTCTTAGATAGATTGAGTTTCTTCACCATAACTGTCTTTGCAGCCGGCCGGGGTGACCGAGCGGTTCTAGGCGCTACAGTCTGGAACCGCGTGACCGCTACGGTCGCAGGTTCGAATCCTGCCTCGGGCATGGATGTGTGTGATGTCCTTAGGTTAGATAGGTTTAAGTAGTTCTAAGTTCTAGGGGACTGATGACCTCAGAAGTTAAGACCCATAGTGCTCAGACCCATTTGAACCATTTTTGAAGTCTTTGCACTATTGACATACAGAGACCTGTAGTACGTTGATTCATACTGGCAGCCGGTCTGGTCGGTGTTAATTATATAGTCAATGTTGAAATGTGGCATTAAATGTCTCATCTGCAGACGAAATTTCTCTGCTGCTGCCACTGTTTCGTCCAAAGTTGCGACATCATTTTTGGTGACGAATTTCGTGATTTTTCGCTGCGTTATCGAATACTTTTTCTTGAAAGATTTTGCCCAACTATTAGAAGCACGGAAGTGAAAACTCTCCGACAGATACGGAAATGAAGCGTTCATTGCCCATTGCTGTGGGGTTCTAGCCGTCACATGTTCATAGCAGCGTCATGCATCATGAAATTTTTCCCATGTTTCCGAGTCAATTAAGGACAACTCTTCAAGTCTGGTGCCACCTTGGTGTACTTCTTTCCTCCAAATTTTAAGATAATCCCTTCTCTTCAGGATTGGGAATCTAGACTGCAATGTTGCAAATTTCCATTTCAGATGAGCGTCAGCAAATTCCAGGACCTCCTTCTTGTCAGCCAATGTTGCTGATGTACGTGAGGAACTCGTGGAGAAATCTTCAGGAGTATAATCCTCATCTATACTTGAAGAAGTAACCTGTGACAATAAAAAGAGACTGCATATGATAAACGCGCTCGCGCGTGCTCGCGTGTGTGTGCGTGTGTGTGTGTGTGTGTGTGTGTGTGTGGGTGGGTGGGTGGGTGAGTGGGTGTGTGTGTGAGAGAGAGAAGGGAGAGAGAGAGAAAATTAGATGTTCCCTTTACCTCTTCATAAATATTTTCTTCATCAGACTCTGTGCATAGTATCAGATCTTCGACATGCTCTATGAAATGCGTATTCATAACGTCGATAACTGCCTCTACAATTGCTTCACCTATAGATATTACTGTAGCACTGAAGGACGTAGGAGGATAGTGATCATCCCTTTTTCTTTATAAATTGAAAAAGCGTAGGAAAGAGCACTGATGAATTTTGCTTTGAAATCTTCATCAAACGTTTCGAGATTATCAGTCACTTTTTGTTGGGTTGTCTTGTTTGATTTTGGCGCGACGATACTCATAGCTCCACGAATCGTTGCGAACCGACAATAGAAGCACAGTCTAACATATACAGTCGCGACACACACCGGTGAGAAATCCACTACCACCTGATAGCTGACGCGACGCCAGCGATCCCAGCGGTCAGCTAGCGTAACGTCTGTTAGCGTTATATACATCATTAGAATATTTTATATTCTAACCTATTTTATAACCTAACCAAGAAGGGACCGGTTAGTAGGACATATTCTGAGGCATCAAGGGATCACAAATTTAGCATTGGAGGGCAGCGTGGAGGGCAAAAATCGTAGAGGGAGGCCAAGAGATGAATACACTGAGCAGATTCAGAAGGATGTAGGTTGCAGTAGGTACTGGGAGATGAAGAAGCTTGCACAGGATAGGGTAGCATGGAGAGCTGCATCAAACCAGTCTCAGGACTGAAGACCACCTCACTTACGATATGAATGTTTTATATTTGATTCGAAAGCTTGAATGTATTTAAATTCTACGGTAAATAGTTGAACAATCTGAAGAAACGAAGTAAAATAACAATGAGAAAAAACAGAAAAAAAATTAGGAAGTCCCTGGCATTAATCTCAGGACACACATTTCGTAAGCAATGCCTTGACCATTACGCTGCCCCCAGGGGCTCAGCATTCATTTGCTGAGTATGGGCTTGGCGACCCCGGGATCCTGAACTGGGGACTGGTCGGCGCCGCCAGTCTCCTGTCACCGTAACCCCCGGACGTGCTTCAGCGACCACCGTATGGCGCGGCGGTGGAATGTTGTGTTGGCTTCACCACCTGGATTGCGAGGAAGGCCAACCTCTATAAAAACCCCTCAATCTTCCGGTGTGCTGGCTGGCTCTGAGGACTATGGGACTCAACTGCTGAGGTCATTAGTCCCCTAGAACTTAGAACTAGTTAAACCTAACTAACCTACGAACATACAAACATCCATGCCCGAGGCAGGATTCGAACCTGCGACCGTAGCGGTCTTGCGGTTCCAGACTGCAGCGCCTTTAACCGCACGGCCACTTCGGCCGGCTTCCGGTGTGCTCTGCGCCTATGAGATGCATGGCTGTTGAGGTGGAGCAGTTGCAAGTGGGCAACCTCTGGGGCACCTGCCGCCCCACAGTTGTATAAGGCTTACTCAGGCATGTGGGGCTCTGTCTGAGCGGACCTTTAGTTCCCTAGCTGCTCGTGGGACCGCAATGGACCCTTCGACCTTTACATTTCCCCCTACCAGTGGCTTCGGTGGTCCACTGGTAGGAAAACACACCCCATCGAAGAAGCGACTTCGTGCTGCGAGTCCTCCAGCGCCTAGTGTTGATCGAAATTTATCAGACTGTCGTAACAGAGCGCATGCTGATAATCATCGGAGCTGATGGACATTGATGTCGACCGGGGGCGATCTTCTCGCCCCAGGAATAAATCTCTGGCCAGTACGGGCTCTCCTCCAAAGCACAGAGGCAGGGTGAGAGTTCAGCCCCCCTGATTACTGGCTCCCATATTACAGTGGAACCTGAATGGGTTCAGGACGCATGTGGCCGAATTACAACTCCTTGTACGAGAGTGCCCTTTGTGCTTATGCCTCCAAGAGACACATTTTCGGGCCACTGATGCTCCTTCTTTACGGGGCTATACCGTATATCGGAAAGATGATCTGACGGGGGAAAGGGCAAAGGGTGGTGTTGCGGTTTTTGTCCGTGACATGCACCCCTCATCTGAGCTCCCTCTCGTTACAGACTTGCAAGCAGTTGCAGTTGACCTTCTTGTGGGTCGGAGGCTCACAGTCTGTTGCCTTTACTTACCACCTCAGGATGCGATAGACTCTGAGGCTCTCGCAGACCTTATTAGCCAACTCCCCCGCCCATTTCTTCTTCTGGGGGACTTCAATTCTCATAATGTCTTATGGGGCTCTTCGACTACTTGCCCCAGGGGTCGCATTCTGGAAAGCCTTATGATGTCTGAAGAACTGTGCATCCTCAACTCTGATGCTTCCACTCATTTCTGTACTGGTTCTGGGTCGTCATCAGCTATTGACCTTTCCTTTTGCTCTCCAGCACTCGCGGATTCTGCTCTGTGGGAGGTTGCTGCTGACCTCCATTCTAGTGGCCACTTCCCCCTTTGGATTCGCCTCCTGGATGAGGCTATGGCATTACCAGTGCCGCCCCGGTGGCACTTCTGCCGAGCTGACTGGACACTTTTCAGCCAACTGGCTGTTTTGGAACACCGTGCCAGCGTCCACGAATGGGTAGACCATGTTACAGCCGTGATCTCCCATGCTGCTGAATTGTCAATCCCACGGTCATCCGGTCATCCCCAGAAGCGTCCTGTCCCTTGGTGGACCCCTGAGTGCCGCTCAGCCATCTGAGCCCGCTGTGCAGCTCTGCGCCGTTTCAAGTGCCGTCCCTCAGCTGACAATCTTGCGGCCTTTCGGGTGGCAAGGGCCAAAGCGTGGCGCGTGATTAAAGAGAGCAAACGACGGTCATGGCAATCGTTCTTGAACTCCATCTCCCACTCCACTAATTCTACGAAAGTATGGGAAGCCATTGGGAGGATTTCCGGGAAACGCAGCCAACTACCTGTCACGGCTTTGCTGCATCAGGGAAGTCTTCTCATGGCGCCGAGAGACATTGCCCAGACACTGGCCATGCATTTTGCGGCATCTACCGCCACTATTAACTGTGATCCAGATTTCTGCTGCTACCGCACTGCCATCGAGAGGGGTCACTTGGACTTCCGGTCTCCAAATTCTGAGCCCTACAACTGCCCCTTCACAATGTGGGAACTGGATTCGGCGCTGTCTGTGGCTCATGATACTGCGCCTGGTCGTGATCAAATCCGGTACAGCATGCTGCAGCACTTGTTACTGCCTTGCAAGGAAGTTCTCCTGAATTGTTTTAATATGATATGGTTATCTGGCACGTACCCTGACTCGTGGCGGGAGGCGATTTTGACTCCCCTTCTCAAACCGGGGAAGGACCGAACGCATCCCAGTAGTTATCGGAGTATCGCTTTGACGAGCTGTGTCGGGAAGACGTTGGAACGCATGGTCAACCGTCGCCTGGTTTGGCTGCTCGAGACCAGGCAGCTCCTTAGCCTCTCTCAGTGTGGCTTTCGGAGATGTCATTCCACTATAGACAACTTGACCCTGCTTGAGGCGGCCATCCAGCAGGCCTTCCTGCGTAACCAGCATTGTCTAGGTGTATTCTTTGACATTCATAAGGCGTATGACACTACTTGGCGCCGCCATATCCTCAATCAACTCCATGAGTGGGGCTTTCGTGGCCGTCTCCCCATCTTCATTCGGTCCTTTCTTTCCCACCGCCTCTTTCGATATAGGGTTGGTTAAGTGCTATCTGATTTGTATGTGCAGGAGAATGGTGTTCCTCAGGGAAGCGTTTCAAGTGTCACCCTCTTTGCCGTCGCCTTTAACAGTATCACGTCCACTATCCGGAGTCCTGCCCAATGCTCCTTGTTTGTGGACGATTGTGCTGTTTTCTGTTCTTCCTCCAGTCTTGTCACTGCTAGTCGACAGTTGCAGCTTACGATACAGCGATTAGAGGCATGGACTGCGAAGACGGGTTTTACCTTTTCTGCAGACAAATGTGTGTGTGTGTTCATTTTAATCGTTCTCGACGTCTTTTTACCTCCCCTGAATTGCGTCTGAGGGACACCATTCCTCCTTTTAGCGACACTGTGCGGTTCCTGGGCCTCATTTTTGATTCCAAGTTGTCGTGGTTGCCTCACCTTAAAGATCTCAAGGTGCGGGCCCTGAAGGCACTGAATATTTTGAAGTGTCTGAGCCATCGGTCCTGGGGAGCAGATCGGGCGCGTCTGCTGCAGTTTTATAGGGCTTTCGTCCGATCGCGTCTTGACTATGGTTGCACCGTGTATGGGTCAGCAAGGCCTTCGTATCTGAAGATTCTTGACGCAGTACACCATGAGGGTATCAGGCTGGCCACTGGTGCCTTCCGTACCAGTCCCATCCCCAGCCTGTGTGCTGAGGCAGAAACTCCTCACGCTGCGACGGGTGTGTCAATTCTTTGCCTGTCCTTCCTCCCCTGCGTACCCTACCGTTGCCCGACCGCCTATGGAACATCTCTTTTCCAGTCGTCCCAGGGCAAAGAGACCATTTGGGATTCGTGCCAAGCATTTGCTTGAGTTCCTTGGTGTGGAGCGTGTGGCCCCCCAGCAAGGTTTTGCTCGCCTGCCTCCCTGGTTGCTCCAGAGGCCCAGCGTCCTTTTAAACTTGTCGGAGTACCGGAGGAGCTGCACTCCTGCGTTTGTTTTTACCTCCTTATTTTATGATATTTTAAACCAGCATCCCGACCATGTACCAGTATTTACGGATGGCTCTAAACAGGGGGACTCTGTTGGTTGTGCTATTGTTTTCCCTGATCGAGTCGTCAAGTTACGGCTTCCTGCGGCGTTTACCATCTTTGACGCCGAATTGTTTGCGATTTTGCGGGCATTGGAGCAGATGAGATGTGTTCCCAGTCTTAAGTTCCTCATCTGTTCTGACTCCCTGAGTGCCCTTCAGACCATGCAACACTTGTACCCAGCGGATACGGTCGTCCAGAACATCCATGATGCCCTACTCCACCTGCAGCGGCAGGGGAAGGAGGTTTCCTTCTGCTGGGTGCCGGGGCACGTGGGTATTAGGGGAAACGAACTGGCGGATGTGGCTGCCAAGGATGCATGTTCCCTCCCTCACGTTGTTGCATGTGCGGTCCCCCTCCATGCTGTTACCTCCCTCCTGCGTTTTCGCGTTCTGCGTCAGTGGGAAGAGGAGTGGCTGGCAGTCGGTGAAAATAAGCTGCGTCTGGTCAAGGTCACCACGCGGCCATGGCGTACGTCCTACCAGTCATGCAGGCGGGATGAGGTTCTCCTCACTCGCCTCCGCATCGGGCACAGTCCCTTCACACATGGTTTTTTACTCCGGCGGGAGGATCCCCCAATCTGCAGTGCTTGTGGCGTCCAGATTACTGTCCGCCACATTTTACTTGACTGTCTTTTATTCTCTGACCAGAGGGCGGTGGTTTCTTTGCCACCGGATTGGCCCTCTATTTTGAAAGACGACGCAACGTCTGTGGTTAAGGTTTTACGGTTTTGTGTCCTGTCCAATTTGTTGCCACGGATTTTAGGGAGAGGGTTTTAATGTGCTGCTGGATGACTGGCTCACTCAGATTTTAGGTAAGAGGTCCGCCAGTCACGAATACTTCCTTGTTTCCCTTCGGTTTCTGTCCTCCCTTCCTTGTGTTTCCTTTCCTTTTTTAGTGCGCTCCTTCTCCTCTTGTTTTGCCTCTGTCTGTGAGGCTGTGGAACTGCGTCAGGTCTGTGTCTTTTAGCTGTTCCCCTTGTTCGCTGTTCGTCTTAGTCCCTTCACTGCATGTGTTCCTGTTTTTATGCGTTTGGGCGCTGATGACCACGCTGTTTAGCGCCCGTAAACCTCAAACACACACACACACACCATTATGCTACGCCGTTAACAGCGAGCAGAGCGCTGAATAAGGCATATACTGCCATCGGAAAAACTTTCGAGAGCATTTTTTCCTTTCCTAAGGCCCACTCAGGCGAAATATTTAAGGCACGTGATGTGGAGACCGACATCCTTCTACACACGCAATTTGGGCGAAATCAGCGAGTCCCGATTGGCGACCTCCCCTTGTAAGGTCAGACCCAAACTTCTGTATGTCTTCAACCGTGTGTCAATAAGCTGCATTCGTACATTGAATTAAAATGTCTGTCCTTTACGGGGATACACACAACTGAAAGTCACTCGCCCGGCATCGACAGGTAACTACTGTATTGCAGCGCCTTGTGTTATTCAGAATTACGATGCAATATCGTAAACACTAAACCATTTCACGCGGAAGATGTTACCACACCTTATCCAGAGAATCGAGTGCGAACAACATGAACGCCATCTATCCTACTGATCGAGCGGCCAAAGGTAGTGATGTTGGAGTATTTATTAATTATGTAGCAGAGCACAGCCTCTCCTTGGCAACATAATGATCTAATTGATTCTGCTCTTGCGTACCCGTCTCCGGTCCTCAGTTCTGCTATGTTTGCCGAGAGAATTCGTTACAGGGTCTTCACGTAAGAGATACTAGATTGGACGTAACAATGTCTAGCGTAGTTTACCTAAGCAGTAATGTTACGGGACTAACGAAGGCGGTTCGGTGTGCATTGTTCTAGCCGTTATCTGCTGAGTTGTTCGCAGTCTGTCTTAACAGTACTGAGGTGTTGAAATGTTTACGCTTCCCGGTTGGCGGCTGCCGACACTTACGCGGGACTGAGTGACGTCTGCTGTTCGAACTTAGTAAGGAAACAGAAAATAATTTGCTTCACTAATTCTTTCGTGTAACGGGTTTACAGCGCATGAAACGTTGAGGTACTGTGGCACTACCCATAGAAAATGTGGTGGTGCACCGTTGTGTACAAACGGCAGTCGTTTCTGCTCGAATACCAGCCTGGCCAGCAGGTGCTGCTTGCCAATACTTACGAATGCTAATGCTGCACTTCTGCGGAAGGCTCATTTCGAACTGTGAACAAGCAGTCAGTAAAATCTCCTTATTTTCTACGGTTCCTGGTGTTGTAGACATTTTACCTGCTTGAATTTAATGAAGAAAAATTACATTACTTCCCGGTTCTCATTATACATCATTTATTAAAAATAAAACTTGTTCACACTAAATGTCAAAAGGCTGTTGATAACGAAGGTGTCGACATTTTCAATGCGGGATCGATAAAAATTGATTGGTTCTTGAGCAAACTATCTGGAATTGGCGATGGGAATAAATGGAAATCCGATGGCGAAATATCGCGCGAGTATGGTGGGTGTGGCAATACTTTCCACCCAAACTCAAGTTTTTTTCCGGGGTTCGTCTTGTGCAGTGCGATCTTGCATAATCGTGATGCAGCATAACGCCATTTCTGTTGATAGTCGCTGGCACTTTTCAATTACAGACCGATTTCCTCTATCCTTTTGTTCACAGTAAAGGTCTGTATTCACGGCTTGTCCAGATTTCAACACGTCGCAATAAACCACCCCACGAATACTCCACCAACTACACAAAAGCGCCTTTCTGACGTGTAAACCTGGCTTAGCTGTACTTCGTCGCGATTCATTCGGGGAGGGCTACTGCCTTTTGCGTTTTGGATTATTATGGAGGAGCTATTTTTCAACTCAAATGATCAAGCGATCAAAATACTCTTCTGTATTGTACCGCTGATGCAATAAGTTGCATGGACGGATTAACTTTGTTCGTCTTCATCAGTCTACTGAAATGAAATGGAACGTGTCACTAGGGCCTCCCGTCCGGTAGACCGATCGCCTGGTGCAAGTCTTTTTAACTCACACCACTTCGGCGACTTGCGTGTCCATGACTGTAAATGTTCTTGTCTTTGGTAGTCAAAGTTTGGTTACGAGTGTTTGACACTTCATCGATTGTCTGACACGGATTCGTTTCCGCTCCCGCCCTTAACATGTCGTTATGTAACGTTGTTCGTCGTCTTGATCGATACGAGTCGGAAAGATAAAAATTAGCAGATATGCACTTAGAAAATTGTTGCTGTCATTTACGATCGTGTTTTGCACTTGGATGAACATGGTAAAAGATTTTGGCAGAAACTACGCTTGTGAAACTCAAAACGCATACAATGCTTGACATATACCTCTTGTGGTGTTTGCCTGGCTATTTCACCATTAATTTGAAAAAAAAAGAAACTTAAAATTTGGTAATTAACGAGTAAACAAGCCACTTCTAACATTAAAATGTCTTTGTCATTTATCACAACATCGTGCACTTCAAAGTCGTGACAAACGAACATCGACATGCGCAAAAGTGACATTACTACCCGGCCCCAATGATATATTTAGCAGCCTGAAGTGTACAAGCAACCCCTCCGCCCTCTGTTATTTAAACAATCTAACTCCCTTTATAAAAAAAAACACGCATTGTCACAGTCCAGATGAGAAAGGTTTGGGTAATTTACGCTTCTTTTCGAGAAACAGTAATTTTTCTCTCATCTCAATATTTATTATGTTATCTCTCCTGAACCACGTTGCGTGAAACGACATAAATTTGCAGGCACATGAAGTGCTGTATGTGGAAAGTGTCTGAAAATGTATTGCGAGTAGATTAATAAATTATGATGTCGTGCCTCATGCTGAAGTTTTACTGCATAAACAGCAAATACGTAGTAAGCGATGAAATTTTGTCATCTTTGACGAATATTTGATCATATTTCCTTGTAAAAGAAATATGACTGTCGAAGAAATTTAAGCCGGTATTACACTAAGATCTTTGATCTGGCACTAAAAAGGAGTATTAAACTGTCGTCATATTTTTCGTCAAATTTCGAGATGGCGGACAACCTATTATAGCTGCTTGTACCACAAATCCATTGTGTGTGCAATTGGAATAAAAAGGGGTGGAAAAAAAGGAAACATGAAGCCATGGGTATAACGTCGAGTAGTAAAAGCACTCACATGCAGCTCTCTTAACAAATTTTGCAGGAGGACCTCAGGTCTTATACAAATTACTTACGAATGTATCAGAATGCATTTCAGTATTTGCTCAGAGAAGTGGCTTCTTATATTAAAAATCAGAATACTCACTTGAGAAATGCTGTATGTGCAGAAGGCAGGCTCACCATTCTACTGCGATTGCTTGATACAGGAGAGAGCTCTCTCTAGTTTACAATACAGCACTCTAATACCATATTGCACATTAAGCAAAATAATTCCAGAAATGTGTGAAGCGATTTATAAAGCACTGAAGGGGGAATATCTTAAGGTATATAAATGTTAATACAGTACACGATATGGGAAATAAGAACTATTTTTATTGTTGAGTAGTTTAATTGATAGAATTAGTGTTCCAACAACGACAAAATTAATAATAAGTACGAAACAGATGAAGTGCTTCTTAACTTGTGGCATTCAGAGTTCAATAAAATACGAAGGAAATATATGGTTCAAATGGCTCTGAGCACTATGGGACTCAACTGCTGTGGTCATAAGTCCCCTAGAACTTAGAACTACTTAAACCTAACTAACCTAAGGACATCACACACATCCATGTCCGAGGCAGGATTCGAACCTGCGACCGCAGCGGTCGTGCGGTTCCAGACTGAAGCGCCTTTAAACGCGCGGCCACTCCGGCCGGCTGGAAATATACACTCCGGGAAATGGAAAAAAGAACACATTGACACCGGTGTGTCAGACCCACCATACTTGCTCCGGACACTGCGAGAGGGCTGTACTAGCAATGATCACACGCACGGCACAGCGGACACACCAGGAACCGCGGTGTTGGCCGTTGAATGGCGCTAGCTGCGCAGCATTTGTGCACCGCCGCCGTCAGTGTCAGCCAGTTTGCCGTGGCATACGGAGCTCCATCGCAGTCTTTAACACTGGTAGCATGCCGCGACAGCGTGGACGTGAACCGTATGTGCAGTTGACGGACTTTGAGCGAGGGCGTATAATGGGCATGCGGGAGGCCAGGTGGACGTACCGCCGAATTGCTCAACACGTGGGGCGTGAGGTCTCCACAGTACATCGATGTTGTCGCCAGTGGTCGGCGGTAGGTGCACGTGCCCGTCGACCTGGGACCGGACCGCAGCGACGCACGGATGCACGCCAAGACCGTAGGATCCTACGCAGTGCCGTAGGGGACCGCACCGCCACTTCCCAGCAAATTAGGGACACTGTAGCTCCTGGGGTATCGGCGAGGACCATTCGCAACCGTCTCCATGAAGCTGGGCTACGGTTCCGCACACCGGTAGGCCGTCTTCCGCTCACGCCCCACCATCGTGCAGCCCGCCTCCAGTGGTGTCGCGACAGGCGTGAATGGAGGGACGAATGGAGACGTGTCGTCTTCAACGATGAGAGTCGCTTCTGCCTTGGTGCCAATGATGGTCGTATGCGTGTTTGGCGCCGTGCAGGTGAGCGCCACAATCAGGACTGCATACGACCGAGGCACACAGGGCCAACACCCGGTATCATGGTGTGGGGAGCGATCTCCTACACTGGCCGTACACCACTGGTGATCGTCGAGGGGACACTGAATAGTGCACGGTACATCCAAACCGTCATCGAACCCATCGTTCTACCATTCCTAGACCGGCAAGGGAACTTGCTTGTCCAACAGGACAATGCACGTCCGCATGTATCCCGTGCCACCCAACGTGCTCTAGAAGGTGTAAGTCAACTAACCTGGCCAGCAAGATCTCCGGATCTGTCCCCCATTGAGCATGTTTGGGACTTGGTGAAGCGTCGTCTCACGCGGTCTGCACGTCGAGCACGAACGCTGGTCCAACTGAGGCGCCAGGTGGAAATGGCATGGCAAGCCGTTCCACAGGACTACATCCAGCATCTCTACGATCGTCTCCATGGGAGAATAGCAGCCTGCATTGCTGCGAAAGGTGGATATACACTGTACTAGTGCCGACATTGTGCATGCTCTGTTGCCTGTGTCTATGTGCCTGTGGGTCTGTCAGTGTGATCATGTGATGTATCTGACCCCAGGAATGTGTCAATAAAGTTTCCCCTTCCTGGGACAATGAATTCACGGTGTTCTTATTTCAATTTCCAGGAGTGTATATATATTGCGACCACACACTATTCCAGCTTGCTGAAAAACTGCCTGAATGTTTCCAGACGTGGAGATGGATAGCTGTAGCTGTGATTGTGGGTATGAAGTCCCTTGCAGCATATTCCACCTGTCTGTCAAGACCCGATTAATAGCATGCATTGTGTCCCTTGCTCACCGCCACTGCCCTCCCCCGCCCCTCCCCCCTATCCTAGTTAAAGTAAGGTTATCAAAAAGAGAGTCGAAGGAACATACAAACTTTGACAAAACTGTGGTGTGTTTGTAAACATGCCTTCAAATAGCTGTAGCGATGCCAGCGCTCCAAGTGGATACTTCTCACACTGCAATGAACAGAAGACGAACGACTTACGATGAAATCTATGGCGAGGCTCTAGGTTTGATCGTATTTCTTGGCCGAAAGGCGAGATTTGACAAAGTTCACTATAACAGTCAAATTTCTTTGATATAAATATTCGACAACCAACTTTGAGAAAGGTATATGATAGTGTAATATCGGCCTTATTCCTTGGCTGGGACAACAGGAAAATGTTTCGAAGAGGTTTGAAATGATGTGTAGAGTTTGTTTGCCTTCGCTAAGTGCCCTCATTGTTAAACACTATGAAAACGAGGTGTGGCTATAAAATATTGGGACTGATGCTGTCACAGACTAAGTATGCATGCACCAAAGATGAACGACCAGGAACTGTAAAGCGTGAGGCATTCCTAGTTCAATGCGGCATCTCTGGTATCTGTAGATCAGGGGTGGTCAAGATTTCGGGTCGCAGGCCATGCCCGGGGCCGAATGCCAAAGCACTCAGTCTCACTTCACACTTTCCTCACCGCCATGCTGCGCTGTCTGATGGCGTGGAGAGGGGAGGGGGGGAGGTGAAACATAGCGACGAAGGTGCCGCATTTAAATGGCTGTACAGTCGTAATGTATACGACTTCGTCTTTTATTTTACCGTTTCTCGACAACACACATCACAAACAAAATACGTTTTCAATATTAAGTAATAATTTTTGGCGCACTGAAGATATAATATAATTCTGGTACAAACTGTCGGCATACGGGGAGATGCAGACAATTTCACAGAGTTTCACACTCAAGTTGCCATGTAATCGTGACTTCTTTTTTCGATTATAGAACTAAATGTCTTTCGCAGAAATATACCGATCGGAATATTGTAGTACTTTTGGAACCTCATTATGTAGACTTGTAAGATCTACCTGAGAGAAGCAATGTAGACGTCCTGGTCAATTTTAACGTGGGAAGATTTGTAATTAACTCTGGAACTGCCTTACAGCTCAGTCAGTTACACCTGGGCATGCACAGGGGCACGGTCGACTGAAACGGCAAACGGTCTCGAAATGAGATCGGAAACAGACTGAGAATTTCCTCAAAACCTTTACAAATTTCACACCTATCACAATGAATTCTTCTTTTTCTTTAACGCCAATTATCGTAGGGAACTGTACTGTCTTTGTCAGAATGTGTCCTTTCTACAACGCGATTTTATTTTGAAATGCATCCACATCAAATCAGAAATAAGTTGTCACAGTGTCTTACTGTGGACAATGTGGGGCCAAGCCCACTTCAAATGCGAAGTCTGAAATCCATTCCGGATTTTCCAGTTTTCGTTTCTGGTCTCCTTTTTCCTTTATAAAATCAACAATGCAGAGATTTAAATGGAAAAAAAATCGTTCCAGGCACGCCCGTTCCCTTAACCAACGTATTGTGCAGTAATATATGAAGTCTTCGTATTCTTTGTTCATTTCTATTGAAAATGGAATAATGCGTACGACTTTAGAAATTTTACTAGTCGTACCACCAATTTCTTCAAGTGCTGCATACCTGAAAATTTAGCACGAACTGCTTCTTGCGGTGCGGAACAATGAATCCCATCTGTCGATCGTTATAATTTTTTTCTCTTTCATTGTCATATAAAAGTTTAAATTCTTTCTGCACGATACTACGTATTATGTCGTTTTGTAGTAAATAAGCAGTACTCGTCGCTTATGGGAATTGAGAATTATCATTCCTCTCTTCTGTTATTTCCATTCATTTTTAAGGATTGTTACGATCGGTGGCTAGACAGCCTCTTTTGTGCAAACAGCCACTGTTCGTGGTGTGAAGAACATTCACGCGTCCAAACAGCAGACGGTGAACAACGGTGACGGCACGATTCTGCCCAACTCAGAGTTGCGCCGACCGCACCGCACCGCACCGCACCGCAATGCTAAACCAACTGTCGCACTGTTCTGGGTACTTCTGAGAAGGCCGAGCGACAGGCCGGACCTCGGTCAGCATGCGGCCTGTCCTACATATGCTGCGCGCGTGTAGCTGGCCACACAGTCGTTGGTCCTACTATAGACAATTCAGTGGGACTTTGTTTTGGAGGGACAATAATAAAGCGTTGAATTGTCATGAAGTTTCACACGAAACTTGAAAAAACCGCTACTGAAACCTATCTTTTATTAAAAGAAGTGTGTGGCGAAGACTGTCAGGTACGCGAGTTTTTGAGTGGTTTAAGCGTTTCTGAAATGATTGAGGATGACTCAGGCCCGGGACACCATTCAGCATTCAGAGTGGATGAAAACATCGAAAAAATAAGTAATCTGATTTGCTGTGACCATCGATTGAGTATTCTATCGATTGCTGAAACTTTAGGAACGAAAAATGTGTGAGACAAATTTCTCATGTCAGATTGCTTATGTAGAAATAGTATGCGACAATAGTGTCGGAAACACAATCGAACGAAAAGAAGTTCGTGGAAATGTTTTTACTGGCACTTTGAATCTTGATCTCCTCATTCGATCTTTTTTCAGTCTCGGTCAAGTTGGCCCCTCCATTGCATGGACGGGCGCTTGGTTTTCCCACTTATGATCCGGAAACTAAGATCCTTCACATGTCATTATTGTTTCCAAGAAATTAGGATCATTTTTAGTGGTATTCAAAGCGAAGATGATCTTTCTTATATTCATGGAACTGTGTATCTTCACTGGGTTCCTGAAGGTCAAACTATCACTCAAAGTTGCTAATTTGAGGCTCTTGCTCAACTCCGAGAGAATATGGGGAAAAAACCGCCCCCAATTCAGGAAGAACAAGTCATAAATACTGCATCAAGACAACACACCGGGTCATGCCACATTGTCTGATAAGAGGTTCCAAGCGAAGTACAGTATTCCATTGTTAGACTACTCGTGTTGTTCACCCGACATAGCATCATGCGACTTTTATCTGTTTTCTAAAGGTCAAATCTGCTTTCAAAATAAGGTTCCAGTCCGTTGGAGCAATGAAAGAAAAAGCGACACGCGTTATCAAGAAGCTGACGGAAAACGGATTCCTGGAGTGTTGCAGACGTACTAGAGGGGAGTATATTGTGGGTGACAACAACCAAATACACTGCCAGTTAAAAAAGTAGCACACATGGAGAGTCGACATTGTCAGTACATCCACTACCCCCAGGTGACAAATGGCGTAATCGGATCAAAATCAATGGTTTTAGTGCAGACTGCCCACAGATAGCATAGTGGCAGAGTGCCTTCTGTGATCACCCTTTAATAGGGATTGGTCACCGCCAGCAGGCCCAGTGTGGTGCAAACGTGTGAATCAGACAGACAGCCATGCCACACAGACGCTCTCTTGTTTCCTACTTCTAGCTGTGCGAGTTTTAAAGACGCCAAATTGTGACCTTCTGAATGGGGGATTGCTCTTTTTGGAGGATTGCAACGGAAGCTGCGTTTTATTGACAGGACACTTAGAAAATGTAACAGACCCACTAAGGAGACTGCCTACACTACGCTTGTCCGTCCTGTTTTAGAATAGTGCTGCGCGGTGTGGGATCCTTACCAGATAGGACTGACGGAGTACATCGAAAAGTTCAAAGAAAGGCAGCACGTTTTGTATTATCGCGAAATATGGGAGACAGTGTCAGAGAAATGATTCAGGATTTGGGATGGAAATCACTAAAAGAGAGGCGGTTTTGGTTGCGACGGAATTTTCTCACGAAATTCCAATCACCAACTTTCTCCCCCGAATGCGAAAATATTTTGTTGACACCGACCTACATAGGGAGAAACGATCACGACGATAAAATAAGGCATATCAGACCTCGTCGGAAAGATATAGGTGTTCATTCTTTCTGTGCGCTATACGAGATTGGAATAATAGAGAATTGCGAATGTGGTTCGATGAACCCTCGGCCAGGCACTTAAATGTGACTTGTAGAGCGTCCATGTAGATGTAGATGTAGATGTAGGCTACAGGTGCTGGTATCAATGGTCATGTGATTGTAAGGGCAGCAGTGGCAGGTGTTACAGGTACCATGCCACAGATGAGAGGGCTTGTGAGCCCAGGCGTGTCAACAAAGTAGGCTATGGGCACGCACAACTCTCGCCCGCCTTCCACTCATGCCACAGTAGCGACGTGCGTCACTCGACTGGTTTTGTCAGAGGATCACTTATTCAAATGCACTCGTACAGGCAAACTACTATCATTTACGTGCTTTGCACCAATGAAGACCCCGGCGCGCTACTCCATATACCAAGACATACTAGCCCCTCCCCAAGCTTTATGGTCTTGTATGCGACACGCTACAATTATCGCTCTCCTTTGGTGTTTCTGGAGATAACGCTGACCAGTGTTGGGTAAGTGCAGAATGTTGTTAGGCCCTTTTTGCTGTTCTTGCTTTAACCCCTTAAAATTTTATTTTATGATTTCAATTTCGGCATTAAGCCATTTTCAAGCATCTACAAAACATGATACCATTCTAAACTGTTGTATTTACATTGTGTTAACAGTAGATATAACAAGTTTTGTAATTTTTTAAAATTTTATTTTATGATTTCAATTTCGGCATTAAGCCATTTTCAAGCATCTACAAAACATGATACCATTCCAAACTGTTGTATTTACATTGTGTTAACAGTAGATATAACTGGTTTTGTAATTTTTTGGTTGATTTGGGAGAGGGGACCAACCAGCGAGATCATCGGTCCCATGCTCTAAGAAGGTTGAAATCACAGCACAGTGAAGTGGAAGGTATAACGTGCAAAATAAGACGGAAAAGGGACATCACGGCAGCAGGAAGATAGAAAAAAACGATGGTGGGTGGGAACGGGGAGAGTAGATGTGCCCCAGAAACGATGGTGGGTGGGAACGGGGAGAGTAGATGTGCCCCAGAAACGCTACATACGACGGGGCACCAGCACTCCCACCGACCCATCCTGACACCTACATCATACCATTAGCAAGATACAAATGGGACAACAACAGGTGAAGAAGACACAAGAAAAGAGGAAACAAAACAGGACAACAGGCCAGACAAAAATATAGGGAAAAGGTGGAGAGAACCTGGGAAGTGTCAGGGAAAGCTCGAGGCCTCCATAACCAACGTCTACGCTAACTGAAGGTCTCAAATGCCAGAGGAAAATTCAAGGACTTTTATCAGAGATTACACGCCACTTTCGCGAAGAAAACCAAGGACTAATTTAGCTATGTGAGGATCATCCCCTAACAGCTGAGACAAGGAAGGTGGAAGGGCTAAAAGGTGAGAGCAGTCCAGAAAAATATGGATCACCATGTGCAGAGCCCTGCAACTACAAAGAGATGTTGGCTCATTGCGTAATAAGAAATCATGGGTCAACCTAGTATGGCAGAGGATGGTAGACTACTGCTGGGAGAGGCAGAGGGAAGAAAGCCATATGGTGGGAGTCTTCTTGATGGCATGAAATTTGTTAGACATGGGGATAGCATCCCAAGAGCCAGCATATGATTGAGCAACAAAGGGATTTGATGTAAGGGCGCAAATCGTTCCTGGAGGTGTGTCAGAGAATGGGGGGGGGGGGTGACCATCTACCCCCCCCCCCTCCCCCTCAAGTCAGATGATCACAAGTTACATGATGGGATACCTACATGGTCAGGTTGCCAAAGGAAAACAACCGAACGAACAACACACCAAGATCAGCGAGAAGGTCACATGGATGGAAGGCACCAAGGGGTGGTGAGAAAAACAGTGAGCAAGAGCTTGAAGTCTAATGATTGAGTCCCTACATAATAAAAGTTAGATGAGGGAGGATTGTTTACTGTGGAATTGACGGCCATCTCTCAGGCCCTCTGTTTTAATGCACACCCCACACATGACACGGAACATGTCTTGCCTGTCAACAGAAGAAGTGGGCGCATATTCCACATAATCAGTAGATACAGAGCCATCCTGAAACTCCCATAACAATATTCAGAATGAAAAACCAAACACCATTGGAGTGATGGAGGCTTTTGGGTCCTGGAAGATATCCATCTGAATCTGTGTTAAGCAACTAACCTATGGGTTGTGGTTCAGAGAGAATGTGGGGAAGAGGACAAGGAGAGGAGATGGAAGTCATGGTTGAGAGAAGCAAGGCAGAGCTCAACTGGTAAATCCACTTGAGGGTGGGCAGCAGGGGAAGAGTGAGCAGTGATGGTATAGGAAAGCAGGAGCTAGGACTGCTGAATCAAAAGTGAAGGGACCCATTGTCAACCAGAAGACTATTGACAGTGCTAGTGTGAAAGCCACTAGTGGCTGAACGGATACCACTATGGTGAACCGAATCCAAGAGTAGTAGTGTGGGAGGGGCATCTGATGCATAAATTGACAAGAACACTCCAGATGGGATAGAACTAATGCTCAGTAAGGGTGGAAAAGGGTCTAACAATAGGCTTTCTTGCCCAGGCTTCTTGGTACACAAAGGAGATTAAGTTTATGAAAACAGCCAACCTTCAGGTGATAGATATGGGGTAACCAAGTAAGCTTGTTGTCAAAAAGAAGACCCAAGAAACACAACTCGGGGACCACCGTCAGGTGTTGAGAATCAAGGTAGAGCTCCAGATCAGGATGGCCTGTAGCATGGTGACAGAAATGAAACACCATTGGCTTATGGGAAGGAAATTGAAAAATGTGTGAGTGCGCCCATGTGGACATGCACTGGATGGCACCATGAAGGTGTCGTTCCACAGAGGCCATCCGCACACAGAGTAGGGATGACCAACGGTCTGGCATAGCCCACAAGTCCATTAATGGTGATTAGAAAATGGATACTTAATACAGACCCCCAGGAACACCATTCACCTGGGTCTGTGGAGAACTGAGAACAGTGCCAACCCAAACTCTGAACGACTGGTGGGACAAGAACTGGTATGTAAAAATTGGGAGAGGGCCCTGAAGACCCCACTCATGGAGCATAAGGAGGATGTGATGACACCAAGCTGTGTCATAGGCCTTGTGAAGATCAAAGAAAACTGTGACGACAGTGATGTGAGAAGGCCTTCCAAACTGCTGTTTGCAAATGAAGCAGATGATCCTGAAAGCTGCACTGATAAGGAGACAACGGATCCCAAGATTCAAGGACCCAGTTCAGCTGATGATCCACCATCCAATCTGTTAACTCGCAAGGGATTTTTGTGAGGTCGATGGGCTGGTAACTATCAAGAGACGACAGATCCTTGTAGGCTCAAGGACAAATAGAATAATACTGTGCCTTCATTGAGAGGTGGAAGAACTGTGGAGACAAACACGTGTAAACACCTGGAGGAGATATTGTCTATGTGGAAGAATGAGGTGTTGAAGCAATTGTTATATGTGGAAACAGAGCCAGGAACTGAATCATGAGGAGGAGGAGGAGGAGAAGAATAAGGAGGAGAAGGAGATCTCATTTTGTAAAAGGTTCGTTGTAGGAATCCCCTTGACAAGGGGTAAAACCTTAGAGCAAAGCTTCAGCATGCTTTTTCCAGTGGAGGAAGACAGTTGGATAGGAGGCTGTCGCCAATACCATTGCATGATGGATCGTTGTGTGTTCTTCGAGAACCGATGGATCTGCAAGAAGGGCAAGGCCTGGAATGGAAGACTGCTGCTGACAATCTTGGGAGGTACAGACTGTAGCCCACACCTGTGATGAAGGGACAGAAAACCTAGAGAGAAGACAAAGTATTCCAACACATCTGTTTGATTAAATAAGAGGCTTTGACGTGAAGACGTTTATAGGTACTAACGCCAGCCAAGGACAGATGCCAGGTTGCAAGGTGTGACGACGATCACGGACAGGAGTAGCAATAGCCGTGCTCCACTACAGAAATGACCGATGGTGGACAGGGCCTTTCAATTGTGGAACAGCAATGCCATTAGCACAGATTATCTTATTGATATATCACAGGCAACTTCAATAGAACTTGACAAAGAAGGTAGAACCTGGGAGATATAGAGAGGCCAATCAGCAGGACGGAAAGCTCAGGGGGGAAACCTGGAAATCAGGAATGGGAAGGGAATGAGAGAACAAAAGGAAAGTGATAACTGTCACAGAGATCATTGTATGACGGCCAGTGTAAGGAAGGAAGGCGGAAGAAGAACAGATCGAAAGATCAATGGTAGAGAAAGTGCTACATGCAGCACTGGAATGATTGGGGGAACCATCAGTAAGAAAGCACAGGTCGTGGTCCACATGAAATTTGACAATGAGGGGCCCATGACTAGATGAAGAAGCACTGCTCCATAAATGCTGATGGGCATTAAAATCCACAAGGAGGAGTAAGGAATGGGGGAAGTTGCTGAAGAATGGCAGTTAGGACAGCAGATACAGGTGCCACTCAGGAGGGGGGGGGGGGGGGGGGGGGAGATGGTCACAAAAGGGCTTCTAATATGGTACAGTCTCCACTTGAACTCTACCATCACGGTTTGCAAAGTGGGATCCACCTACTAACAATACCAGACCAACATGTGGACAACGCCAGAAACCCACAAAGGCCTGACCTGGTTTTGACAGAAAGCATGGAACCCACAAAATGTCTGTGGGTGAACATCAGTAAAATGAGATTCCTGGAGAATGACATAAGCTGCTGAGTAAAAGGGAATAAGGGATTGCAAATCTGGGAGATGACACTCATAGTCATTACACTTCCATTGAATAATCAAGGGGCGAGTATCCAAATGGGAGGCAAACGAGCTGGAGGCAGTTGTGTCACCAGCTCACCACCTGTCACCAGCGAGGATGGAGTGGCATCCAGAAATAAGATGTCAGAGTCAGTTTGTGAGGGGGGACATAAATCCCAGGACAAGGCTTCCACATGCCCCTGAAGGTGCCGTGTTTCACTTTCGGTTCTGGATCTTGCAGAAGCCTGGTCTCTCCCTCTGCCCTGTCCTCAGCCTTTGAATGAGAAGAAGAATGAGCGACCTTGCAGTGCACAGACTGTGTGTCTCCTGGTTGAGTTGTAGCAGGCTTCCATCCTGAGAGACGCCTGGAGGAGGGGTCCTGGGGGGGGGGGAGGGGGGAAGGAGAGCCTTGTCACCAGCAGGCGCCATAGAAGTGGGACACTTGTTTGGCCAGGGAAGGGGTGGCATCCAGAGGGGAGAGGCTGGGAACTGCAGTGGAGGGGGAAAGGAGAGGGTTGATGGGGTAAGGAAGAGGGAGGAGAGGCGACAGTAAAAGTCATCAACACAGGGCGGAGTCGATTCTATTTTTGAGGAGCCTCAGTGACGATGCAGGGACTTTTTATCTTCTTTCTTTCCTGTAAGCCAGAGAGTGAGGGAGTAACAATCATGACAACTTACACACATGGGTGGTGGAACACAGGGGCTCTCCTAATGGAGTGGTTCAAATGGCTCTAAGCACTATGGGACTTAACATCTGAGGTCATCAGTCCCCTAGACTTAGAACTACTTAAACCTAACTAACCTAGGGACATCACACACATCGATGCCTGAGGCAGGATTCGAACCTGCGACCATAGCAGCAGCGCAGTCTGGACTGAAGCGCCTAGAACCGCTCGGCCACAGCGGCAGGCTCCTAATGGGTTGGGTGGGTATAGCCACCACATAGAGAGTCTGCTGTACATCAGGAAGACTTACCTGAAGCGCAACCACCGAAGGAAGCACTGAAAGCACCTTGTGGGAGGCGGGATGTGCAGGTTCCTATCACCCTCCCAGAGAGGGTCAGGGTTGTGTGTTATCAATGTATCTCCCTCTAAAGCCAGAATAACAGCACCAGTATTGGTGCAGATGTCTTTGCGACCTTTCTGAAAACGACAAACAAAATGAATGCCCTTTCGTTCCAGATTAGCCAGAGGTCCTCATCAGTTTGCAGGTTGAGGTCCCAGTGAAAAATTACTCCTTGGACAATATGCAGAGACTGGTGAGTTGGAAGAGAGACTGGGACGTCGCCAAGTCGCCAAGACGACCACAGGCATAAAGGGCTGCAGAGTGGGCGGCAGGAACACCTTTGATCAGCAGGAAATCTGACTACACCTTACTGATAGACTCCACTTCACCAAACTTGACTTCGATATTACCCACACAAAAAAAAGCCCGGCCTCCGAGGGAAGGGGAGGATATAGTATCGTAAGAAGCAATCGAAGAGATAGCTGTATGAGACCAGCCACATTTTTGGAGCTTGATACACTTCATTTACAAAGAATCTGCCTTGATACGTCTGAACGGGTGTAGTAATTTTTCTCTCCCAGTGTACGTACACCCGTCCAGGCCATAGCAGCATCACCTGGCGAGGACTGACAACCCCCCCTCCCCCCCACACACACAGTTTCACTGAAGGTGCTGTCCTTGTGTAGAATAGGGAAGGCACTTTATTTAGTTGAGTCTGACCGAAGGCAGATTGTTATGGCCCAGATGCTCGGAACGAGCATTTCAGAAACGGCACGACTCTTCGGGTGTTGGAGGAGTGCTGTCGTGAGTGTGCTGAACACGTGACGAAACTACCGTTAAACCCAAGTCCAGATGTGAAGTTTAAAATTTTCACCGCTAATTAAATGTTCTAAGAGATTTCGGAATTGCTGCCAGTCGTCGTAAAGCTCATTTCACGGTATTTCAACGGTACACCTGCCAATCATATTCAGGTGAGCCATCTTAGACTCTTCGATGGTTCACCTGAAGATGGCTGGCAGGTGTTTAGTTGAAATATTGTGGAATGAAGTTTACGACGACCGGCTGCAATCCCGTAATCCCTTCGAACACGTCTGGATGTTGTGGGGTTGGTTGACCATTCCATCATTACAAGTGTCTGACGTCGCAGGGTGAGCAGACTGATGTTAGTTTCACCCACTTCGCCAAGTGTCCTCTTGTACCAGACTTTGTGTTCAGACACTCCTGCGCTCTCTCTAATATTAGAGTGTACTGACTTAAAATCGGCACATGCGTGGGTCGTCAGAGGCAGAGGCGCATCGTTAACACCACGACATTGGCAACAACGACTGAAATGAGCACGTGACCACTGGCACTGGATGTTGGCGCAGTGGCAGAGCGTTGCACGGTCCGATAAATCACGATACCCTCTTCATCATGTCGATGGGAGGGCACAAATCCGGCGTTTTCCATGAGAACTTTTCCTTGACACCTGCACTGTGGGACGAAGAAAAGCTGATGGAGGGTACTTGATGCTCTGGGGAACACTCAAGTGGCATCTATGGGTCCAGCGGATCTCGTGCAACGCACCACGACGACCAACGAGTATCGTACACAGGTTGTAGACCACGTACATCCCTTCGTGACTGTCACGTTTTCTGCCGATACTGGCTTTTTTCAGCAGAGTAATACGCCACGTCATAAGGCTAGGAGTGTGATGGAGTGGTTGTGGGCACACAGTGGCAAGTTCCATTTGACGTGCTGGCCTCTCAGCTCGCCAGATCTGAGCCAGATCGCACACACGAGGTATGTGATCAACGTCGCATCACATCTCATCGCCTCCCAAGGGTGGACATACCGGCTATTAGGCAGGCGGTTATAATGTTCTCGCTGATCAGCTGATGTTTGGAAATGAAATGTTTTACAGCAATAGTCCCGTTATTTTATAACCACATGTCGTATACCTACTCTGGATAATTCGCGTGTTCCGTTGCACGGATTGTGTTCAACGTCTAACGGAACATTATACCTTTTGGTGAGTAGATTACGACAGTGTTTTAAAGTTTAAATTTGCTTCATCATTCTATGGAATACTGGAAATGAAAGTTTTGTTACTCCTGGAAGCCTTTACATAGGCAACATGGAACTGGATTCCCGCGTGACTGTTTCGGCCGTTTAGTAACGCAGATTTTAGAAGAGCGATCGTGGAGGAAGTCGGGGCTACGCGGCGCCTCCCGGTCCGCAGACGCAGTCCGCCGGCCGGGCGTGATGCGGGGCTGCGGCGGCGTCAAGGCGCGCCTGCAGCGGCCGCGCAGTGCTGCCAACCGCAGCGGGCTCTGGGAGACGCTGCGCCACACGGCGTCGAGCGAGGCGGCTGCCGCGGTGGTGGTGCAGGCCGTGGTGCGCTCCGGGCTGCTGCAGACGCTGCCGCGCGCGTGCCTCGCAGGCGGCGCACGGGCCGGCCGGAGGCGCTCCTGGTTCCGGCCGCCGGACGCTCTGAGCACGGGCCCCGCCCTGCACGTGGTGCCCGCCAAGTGCACGTGGTTCATGCGCCGGTACCCTGTCAAGCCGTGTCTGCCGTACCGTGGCGCCATCGATGAGGTAACTTCGTACGACTGTGCATGGTGCCACATGTAGATTTAACTGTTTTCAGGACTGTGGGTCTTTTTCAATAAAAGGCGAATCTACGGACATCTCATTAGACCCCGAAATTTCGGTATGGAATTGGTAGCGCCTTACGGTAGACAAACAGACCGCCAGCTAAATAGACTCGTCACGAAAGATGTCGTTTTGCTGCGAAAAAATTTCAGCTTAGCTTATGTCCGGCTTTAGCCAGCTTTCAGTGCCTATAACGATTTGACCATCAGCGCTTTCTATTAGCGCTTGGAGCTCTGGTATTTTCCCAACACAGTTACGACAATTTACAACTTTTATACCTATGGTTCCTGTATCTACGTTCCTCTTGTGTTCAGCATGCACCCTTTGTGACTGAAGCCCTTCTTGTGTTTTCCCGAGACCCTCTAACCTAAAAAACCGCCCAGTCCACACCACACAGCCCCTGCTACCCGTGTAGCCGCCTCCTGCGTATAGTGGACATCTGACCTATTCAGCGGAACCCGAAACCCAACCACCCTTTGGCGCAAGCCGAGGAATCTGCAGCCTACACGGTCGCAGAACCGTCTGAGCCTCTGATTCAGACCCTCCATTCGGCTCTGTACCAGAGGTCCGCAATCGGTCCTGTAGACTATGCTGCAAATGGTCAGGTCTGCTTTCATCTTGCAAGCAAGACTGGCAGCCTTTACCACTTCTGTTAGCCGCTCGAAACCAGAGAGAATATCTTCTGATCCAAACTGACACACATCATTGGTACCGACGTGAGTCACCATCTGCAGCTGGCTGCACCCTGTGCTCTTCATGGCATCCGAGAGGACCCTTTCCACATCAGGAATGACTCTACCCAGTATGCACACGGAGTGCACATTGGATTTCTTACCCTTCTTGTCAGCCAAGGCCCCAAGGGGCCCCATATCGCGCCTAGCGTTGGAGCTCCCAACTACCAATAATCCCACCCTCTGCGCCGGCCGCTGGTGGCCGAGCGGTTCTAGGCGCTTCAGTCTGGAACCGCGCAACCGCTACGGTCGCAGGTTCGAATCCTGCCTCGGGCATGGATGTGTGTGATGTCCTTAGGTTAGTTAGGTTTAAGTAGTTCTAAGTTCTAGGGTACTGATGACTTGAGATGTTAAGTCGGATAGTGCTCAGAGCCATTTTGAACCCACCCTCTGCGATTGCCCAGATCTTGCACGCTGAGTGGGTTCCTCTGAAACAGGACAGGCGACAGCATCTGGCTGGGGTCTCAGCACTATGAGACTTAACATCTGTCCCCTAGAACTTAGGTTAGTTTGGTTTAAGTAGTTCTATGGACATCGGACACATCCATGCCCGACGCAGGATTCGGACCTATGATCGTAGCAGTCGCGCGGTTCCGGAGTTAAGCGCCTAGAACCGCTCGGCCACCGCGGCCGGCTTGCCGACATAGAAAAAAGCGTTCGGCAATGTGACGCGGCGCAAGGCGTTCGAAATTCTGAGGAAAATAGGTATGAGCTGTAAGGAAGTATCGGTAACACACAATATGTACGAGAAACAAGTAGGTAGAATAAGAATTTAAGACTAAGCACAAAGTGCTCTAGTAAAAAGGATGCAATACAGGAATGAAGTCTTTCTTCGATGTGCAGACTGAACGTCAGGGGCGAATCACTGACAGAAATAAAAGACAGGTTCTCTCAGAGAAAAAAAGTGTCTTGCATTATTTATTAAAAGTGTCCTGCATTATTTATTGAACACCCTCGTAATTCCGCTACTGTCAATTTTGTTTAAAAAATGTGGAATTTGTTGTGGGACATAGTGGAATATTTCCGCTTCATGAAGCTCCGGTAAGCCTTCAAAACGGCGCCTGTAACGGCGGTGCGTTCCAAGCAGAGAGCTGCCATTGAGCTTCTTGTGGGTGGGGGGGGGGGGCGGGGGGGTACATCTCTGACATTCATAGGACCTTGCAGAATGTGTACAGAGACCTGGCAGTGAACAAAAGCAAGGTGAACCGCTGAGCGAGGCGTCTATTATCATCGCAAGTGTTCTTCGTCATGCACTTTACGACCCGCATCTCACACGTTATTCCATCGGTTTGGCCCAATGCAGGATGCACTCCGCGGAAAGCAGTACGTGGATGACGGGGAGGTTAATGGTCGGCGTCTGAGCCAACGTGTGCTGCCTCAATGGAGTGGTACCAGGAGGGCATACAGGCCCTTCCAGTAAGATGGTGCATTGAATGGAGATTATATTGAAAAATAGGGTTTTGAAACCGAAAGAGTGGGGAATTATAAAGTCTTCTGAAATCCTGAATAAAACAAACCTTCCAGACGAAAAATGTACTGCATTACTTATAGAACGCCCCCTGTAAAAGTCAGTGGTAAGATTCGCTGATTACGTTGATATACTCAGTGAAAGTGAAGAAGAAATTAGACTTTCGATGCCATTCAGCAGATCCCGTATGAGTACAGATCATGGATAGAGGGTAACTGAAGAAACGCCAAAGAAATGTGAATAGCGATAAACTTAACACAAAAAATTGATCTCCACGAAACAGACGAAGTGAAGGAACTCTGATACCTTGGAAACAACATAAAAATACAGACGACGACGAAAAGTGGACTACGAAGCAGACTGACACAGGCAAAGACTGAATGCAGTCAATTACTTTTAGGTTGTTGTTGTTGTGGTCTTCAGTCCTGAGACTGGTTTGATGCAGCTCTCCATGCTACTCTATCCTGTGCAAGCTTTTTCATCTCCCAGTACCTACTGCAACCTACATCCTTCTGAATCTGCTTAGTGTATTCGTCTCTTGGTCTCCCTCTACGATTTTTACCCTCCACGCTGCCCTCCAATACTAAATTGGTGATCCCTTGATGCCTCAGAACATGTCCTACCAACCCATCCCTTCTTCTGATCAAGTTGTGCCACAAACTTCTCTTCTCCCCAATCCTATTCAATACTTCCTCATTAGTTATGTGATCTACCCATCTAATCTTCAGCATTCTTCTGTAGCACCACATTTCGAAAGCTTCTATTCTCTTCTTGTCCAAACTATTTATCGTCCATGTTTCACTTCCATACATGGCTACACTCCATACGAATACTTTCAGAAATGACTTCCTGACACTTAAATCAATACTGGATGTTAACAAATTTCTCTTCTTCAGAAACGCTTTCCTTGCCATTGCCAGCCCACATTTTATATCCTCTCTACTTCGACCATCATCAGTTATTTTGCTCCCCAAATAGCAAAACTCCTTTACTACTTTAAGTGCCTCATTTCCTAATCTAATTCCCTCAGCATCACCCGACTTAATTAGACTACATTCCATTATCCTTGTTTTGCTTTTGTTGATGTTCATCTTATATCCTCCTTTCAAGACACTGTCCATTCCATTCAACTGCTCTTCCAAGTCCTTTGCTGTCTCTGACAGAATTACAATGTCATCGGCGAACCTCAAAGTTTTTATTTCTTCTCCATGAATTTTAATACCTACTCCGAATTTTTCTTTTGTTTCCTTTACTGCTTGCTCAATATACAGATTGAACAACATCGGAGAGAGGCTACAACCCTGTCTTACTCCCTTCCCAACCACTGCTTCCCTTTCATGTCCCTCGACTCTTATAACTGCCATCTGGTTTCTGTACAAATTGTAAATAGCCTTTCGCTCCCTGTATTTTACCCCTGCCACCTTTAGAATTTGAAAGAGAGTATTACAGTCAACATTGTCAAAAGCTTTCTCTAAGTCTACAAATGCTAGAAACGTAGGTTTGCCTTTCCTTAATCTTTCTTCTAAGATAAGTCGTAAGGTCAGTATTGCCTCACGTGTTCCAGTGTTTCTACGGAATCCAAACTGATCTTCCCCGAGGTTGGCTTCTACTAGGTTTTCCATTCGTCTGTAAAGAATTCGTGTTAGTATTTTGCAGCTGTGACTTATTAAGCTGATAGTTCGGTAATTTTCACATCTGTCAACACCTGCTTTCTTTGGGATTGGAATTATTATATTCTTCTTGAAGTCTGAGGGTATTTCGCCTGTTTCATACATCTTGCTCACCAGATGGTAGAGTTTTGTCAGGACTGGCTCTCCCACGGCCGTCAGTAGTTCCAATGGAATATTGTCTACTCCGGGGGCCTTGTTTCGACTCAGGTCTTTCAGTGCTCTGTCAAACTCTTCACGCAGTATCATATCTCCCATTTCATCTTCATCTACATCCTCTTCCATTTCCATAATATTGTCCTCAAGTACATCGCCCTTGTATAGACCCTCTATATACTCCCTCCACCTTTCTGCTTTCCCTTCTTTGCTTAGAACTGGGTTTCCATCTGAGCTCTTGATATTCATACTAGTCGTTCTCTTATCTCCAAAGGTCTCTTTAATTTTCCTGTAGGCGGTATCTATCTTACCCCTAGTGAGATAGGCCTCTACATCCTTACATTTGTCCTCTAGCCATCGCTGCTTAGCCATTTTGCACTTCCTGTCGATCTCATTTTTGAGACGTTTGTATTCCTTTTTGCCTGTTTCACTTACTGCATTTTTATATTTTCTCCTTTCATCAATTAAATTCAATATTTCTTCTGTTACCCAAGGATTTCTACTAGCCCTCGTCTTTTTACCTACTTGATCCTCAGCTGCCTTCACTACTTCATCCCTCAAAGCTACCCATTCTTCTTCTACTGTATTTATTTCCCCCATTCCTGTCAATTGCTCCCTTATGCTCTCCCTGAATCTCTGTACAACCTCTGGTTCTTTTAGTTTATCCAGGTCCCATCTCCTTAAATTCCCACCTTTTTGCAGTTTCTTCAGTTTTAATCTACAGGTCATAACCAATAGATTGTGGTCAGAGTCCACATCTGCCCCTGGAAATGTCTTACAATTTAAAACCTGGTTCCTAAATCTCTGTCTTACCATTATATAATCTATCTGAAACCTTTTAGTATCTCCAGGGTTCTTCCATGTATACAACCTTCTTTCATGATTCTTAAACCAAGTGTTAGTTATGATTATGTTGTGCTCTGTGCAAAATTCTACCAGGCGGCTTCCTCTTTCATTTCTGTCGCCCAATCCATATTCACCTACTATGTTTCCTTCTCTCCCTTTTCCTACACTCGAATTCCAGTCACCCATGACTATTAAATTTTCGTCTCCCTTCACAATCTGAATAATTTCTTTTATTTCATCACACATTTCTTCAATTTCTTCGTCATCTGCAGAGCTAGTTGGCATATAAACTTGTACTACTGTAGTAGGTGTGGGCTTCGTATCTATCTTGGCCACAATAATGCGTTCACTATGCTGTTTGTAGTAGCTTACCCGCATTCCTATTTTCCTATTCATTATTAAACCTACTCCTGCATTACCCCTATTTGATTTTGTGTTTATAACCCTGTAGTCACCTGACCAGAAGTCTTGTTCCTCCTGCCACCGAACTTCACTAATTCCCACTATATCTAACTTCAACCTATCCATTTCCCTTTTTAAATTTTCTAACCTACCTGCCCGATTAAGGGATCTGACATTCCACGCTCCGATCCGTAGAACGACAGTTTTCTTTCTCCTGTCCCCGCCCGGAGATCCGAATGGGGGACTATTTTACCTCCGGAATATTTTACCCAAGAGGACGCCATCATCATGTAATCATACAGTAAAGCTGCATGTCCTCGGGAAAAATTACGGTTGTAGTTTCCCCTTGCTTTCAGCCGTTCGCAGTACCAGCACAGCAAGGCCGTTTTGGTTATTGTTACAAGGCCAGATCAGTCAATCATCCAGACTGTTGCCCTTGCAACTACTGAAAAGGCTGCTGCCCCTCTTCAGGAACCACACGTTTGTCTGGCCTCTCAACAGATACCCCTCCGTTGTGGTTGCACCTACGGTACGGCTATCTGTATCGCTGAGGCACGCAAGCCTCCCCACCAACGGCAAGGTCCATGGTTCATGGGGGGGCCTTCATTTGAGAAAGAGCTTTGACAATGTGCAACTGAGAGCAGCGTTGTGCTACAGAGAATCATGGAATGTGGGAAGCTGGGAAAATAAGAGAATCGAGGCGTTTGTTATGTGGTGTATAGAGGGATGTTGAAAATTAGCTGGACTGGTAAGATACGGAATAAGTAGGTTCTCCACAGAATCTGACGGGGGGGCGGGGGGGGGGGGATAAAAAAGGAGGAAGTGTGGAGAATACAGACAAGAAGAAGGGACAGGACAATAGGGTGTGTTTTAGGTATCAAGGAATAACTCCCACGGAGCTTGAGGGAATTTTACAGAATAAAACGCCTGAGAGATTGGAATACATTCAGTAACTAGGGGAGGGCGTTGGGTGTTAAGTGCTGCTCTGAGATAAAGAAGCTGCCGCAGGGAAGAAATACGTAGCAGGACGTATCATACCAGTCAGAAGAGTGATGACAGTACCAAGTACTTCTTTCCCTTTCGAGACACATGTCTGTAAGAAAATATTGGCTATTCGTTGTTTTTGTTTTTCCATGTCACCACGAATGAAAGTTTCTTTTTTACGCGTGTGTTGAGCGTTTCCTCTGAATTAATACTATTACCGATCTATTACACACTTTCTCCCTTTTTTTCTGAAAAGAGCCTCTCATCATGTGCTTCTTTTGCCGGCCGCGGTGGTCTCGAGGTTAAGGCGCTCAGTCCGGAACCGCGCGACTGCTACGGTCGCAGGTTCGAATCCTGCCTCGGGCATGGATGTGTGTGATGTCCTTAGTTTAGTTAGGTTTAAGTAGTTCTAAGTTCTAGGGGACTGATGACCACAGAAGTTAAGTCCCATAGTGCTCAGAGCCATTTTTATGTGCTTCTTTTCCACTATATGCTGATTGTTCCTACTATTCACACGACTTCGCGCAAAGAACGATTCAGTTCACTTTCTGATTTTGTAGTGCAAGTAGTCGTCGTAAAGTAGAACTAATCTTTCGACTAGGATCACGTTTTAATTTTACGATGGATCTGAACATTTTGTTCACTGAAGAGCTTATATCCAGGTTCACCAACTATTACTATGTTGTTGTGTAACGTTCTCTACATGTTTTTTGTGGTGCCACCGCCAGACACCGCACTTGCTAGGTGGTAGCCTTTAAATCGGCCGCGGTCCGTTAGTATACGTCGGACCCGCGTGTCGCCACTATCAGTAATTGCAGACGGAGCGCCTCCACACGGCAGGTCTAGTCTAGAGAGACTCCCTAGCACTCGCCCCAGTTGTACAGCCAACTTAGCTAACGATGGTTCACTTCCTACATACGCGCTCCTTTACAGAGATGACAGCTTAGCATAGTCTTCAGCTACGTCATTTGCTACGACCTAGCAAGGCGCCATATTCAGTTACTATATGTCTTCTGAACAGATAATATTGTGAATCATGTACCGTCAAAGGCGACGTTCCTCATTAATGGATTAAAGTTAAGTATCAAACTATGTCCGCTATCTGAACTGTGATTCCTTGTCATGTTCCAGACCTTCCCTCGTCACGCCAGCCTGCGTGAGCTAAAACGCGTGCATTTCGGCCTCCTCTAGTAACACGGTGTTGGCTCTTTTGCCAACACAACATTTTTCCCCTCATTCCGCTTCGTTTTTTATTTTATGTGTGTCATCTGTCGTTCAGAATGGTACCGGGAAACTACTGCAGTTTCCGAAGTGATGTATCTCCTTCCCGTGCATTTCCAATCTGTGGCATTTCCGAACAGCTGATAGACCACTTCAGTATGATCCATGTGAGCTCTAAGTCGGTCTTTTCGGATGTTATTCCGTTTTTTCTTGCTCCGTTTTAACATTGGGGGCTTACACATTGCACTTATAGTCATCTCTTACTTTTGATGTGGAGTCACATGGCTGAGGCCTTACGCATCAAAAGTTTGATGTCATGATGTGATAACTCATAGACATTATTATAAAACAGCTTAGCATAAAGAGTTTTTTCTGTACAATTGTTTGTATTAGGCTGGAAGTATCGAACATAGGTGATAACCTTCATTCAAAGGATTAATAAATCGCGAAAATCAAAGACCTTTACCTGAATCCAGTCATATAAATAATGGATGAGAGGATGACGAATTATTAGATTTTTTACAGTAAGTAGATAACTCCAAAACCCAGAGGGCGGTAAGTCATTTTGCAACAAAATCAAATAATTGTTTTTCATTGCAAAGCACATACAAATTCAATTTTTATCTATCGGTTACTAAGGACCTTAATTACCCTAATTACTAGGGTTGCGCAGAAAGTAACGCACCGCGTCATTTTTCTCAGCCGAAATCAATGCTTGTGACGTACCTCACCTGCAGCACGCTATCTGTTGAAACTGACGGAAACTTGGCGCGCTCACTCGGGAGACGTAAAGTTTCGCATTCGTAGCAATGTGCGGTCATTGAATTTCTCACTGCAGGGAACTAAACTTTAGGGAATATTCACATACGCTTCTGCAAAGTCTATGGAGCATCTGCTGTCGACAGAAGTACAGTTAGTCGCTGGGCACAGATGGTGAGGTCATCAGAAGGCAATTCGGCGGAGCCTCACGATTTTTAGCGGTCGGGGAGACTATACATGGCTGTCACACCCGACATGCAGCAGCGAACTGATGTTTTCAATCGTGAGTTTGGGCCATTAAAGGATGCCATTAGTGGAAGACATTCTGAGGTCAATGAGGAGGTGATTCACAAAGTGAAGCACTGGCTCCGCCACCAGGACAAAGATTGCTACCGACAGGGCTTACAAACCGTTGTTTCACGCTGGAGTAAGACCATAGAATGGAATGGAAATCACCATACTTTCGTGTGTGTATTTTATCTACACACCCTACTTTTCCACGTAATTCTCATTACGTTCAATTAAGAACTGAAGGAAAAAATGCGGTGCATTACTTTCTGGGCAACCCTCTTATGTCTCTATGTGGAACACACAATTTTCGTTCGTAAAACCCAGTTTTTGGCGCATTGAGTACATAAGTAAATTTAAAATTGGTGTTTACAGAAAATTTTCATTTCTTTGAGAAAGAACCCTTTGGAAATACGCTCTTTAATTGCTGTTGGAGACATTTGAGTTCCTGCATAAGTCACTCACGCCATGATTTCCTCGCTCATGGCTTTTGAATTCACAGGACGCGTGTGAAACCCATCTGGGTGTGAGGATTTGGAGGCTTAAAAATATTGCCGACATGGCCCGAGCTGGACCACGAACTGTGTGCGAGGAGGGGAAACCGTGGCGAGTGACAAAGTGCATTCGGCCCCTCGTGTCACTACCGATTAGGCCTGCTGTGAATAATAAATCGGAGGAATTCTGAAACTAACGAAGAGCTTCCGTCACCCCTTCAATGCAGTTCGGCCCGACTCGGTTTTCACGTGTCTCCGAGTCCAGAGATAGTTTTCTTATACTTCCAAATTCGTTGCCATCAGTCCGGCCCAAACCGGTACGAACTGCGTGCGGGTAAGGAAACATGTGAGTAACGAATTGTTTCAGACAGTAACACAACGATACACAATAAGATGGAGACCCATCCTGGATTTTCAATTGTTTGATGCACAATCAAGAATACGCACAGCATCCAGAAGCTCTAGGAGGTCAATGTGGAATACAGAAAATTAAGGTATCAATGTTAACGCGAATCTAAGACTACACGGACAATCGAAAAACACAATTAATATAAATTTTTTTCTGGAATCTGCTTTAAATCGACGGCTTCACATCGGAAGAGAGAAACAGTAGTTCACTCTCAAAACACTGACAGCGCGACACACTGTCATGTTCCGGAAAATAAATATTGTAAAACTATTTGAAAAAATCATTGTCATCTCCATCATGCACGAATGTTGTCCTTTCCAAAATACTAGTCTTAGGTTCGTCGAGGGCCCTCCGTTATCACTGACTTAAGAATGTTTTCTGCTACAGTTTATATTGCGAAACTGGGATAATTATAATTATAATTAGGAGTATTAGATAATAATAATAATTATAATATTATAACGATAATAATGAGGTTTTGTTTTCGATGAGTAGTGATTAAAAGTAACATTTTGTCGTGAATACGATAAAATTAAGTGAGAAATTATAGTTAAATCAATGCAATGATATGAATAGCCGGCCGGGGTGGCTGAGCGGTTTTAAGTGCTACTGTCTGGAACCGCTACGATCGCAGGTTCGATCCGGCCTCGGGCATGGATGTGTGTGATGTCCTTAGGTTAGTTAGGTTTAAGCAGTTCTAAGTTCTAGGGGACTGATGACCTCAGATGTTAAGTCCCATAGTGCTCAGGGCCATTTGAACCATATGAATGAATACCCTTAGCTGCTTATTGAGCTTGATATACATCAACGGGGCAGTTGAAAATGTGTGCCCCAACTGGGACTCGAAAACGGGATCTCTTGCTACATGGCAGACGCTCTATCCATCTGAGCCACCAAGGACACACAGGATAGTGCGACTGCCTCCTGTGAGACCCACATTCCCAGCTTACTGTCCCGCACTATATTCGTAGTGCCCCCGCCCATTACACTCATTACTCGCGGCTTTACCGATTCCCGTAAGAGTTCGGGTACTGTTTGTGCATCCGCACAGAAGAAGAAGATGGCCAAATGGCCGGTGAGCCTAAGTGAGACACGAGTTCTTGTTTGAAGCGGAAATAATTAACTTTTTACATTATAACGTACATGTCAATCGCTTACCCGTAGGTCAAATTTTTGGGGCTCGTAAGTTACGAATATTTAGGAAGCGTGCTAAGTATACTGCTCAACAAATGTTTGGAATACTACCGTAAAATTTAGTCTACGATAGTACAGGTCTCATTGAGCTAGGCACTTCGTTTGGTGTGTAGGCTCCAACTGGATAATGCATGGTGTTTGCTACTTGCATGCTTTATGGCCGCTTCCCAATCACGTAAACATACCGCTGCCGCAGCGGCACATCACGAGCAGTCCACAACAACAGCATCATTAGGTTTGAGTGTCCGCCCCGATACCTGAGTGGTCAGCGTGACGGATTGCCATCCTACGGTTCCGGGTTCGATTCCCGACTGGGTCGAACATTTTCTCCGCTCAGGGACTGGTCTTCACCATCATTTCATCCCCATCCAGCGTGCAGGTCTCCCATTGTGACATCGAATGTAATAAGAGCTGCACCAAGGCGGCCGGACCTGCCCTGCAAGGGGCCTCGCAGCCAATGACGCCAAACGTTCATTTCATTTCCATTTGGTTTGAGTGACATGTAACCGATCAGCAACATCTTGCTGTGTTTGATAGTCAGGATAGTGGTTTTACTTTCAGCAGGCCAGTGTGGTGCACGCCTCTAAGTGGCGTGTTTCTGCAGTTCTCAGAAAGTGCTTGGTCTAAGGTGTGGAAAAATATAGAGAGACGGGAAGCGTGAACGATGGATTGGTTGGTTGGTTGGTTTAGAGGCGGGAGAAGGGAGCAAACTATGATGTCATCGGTCCCTTGTTCCTAATAAAACAATGCCACAAGTGGTAGAATAAAATGGAGACATATAACACAAAACGGAAAGAAAGGAAAAGCCACAAGAACGAACACTAAAAGGAACAAAAGAGGACAAGAAAACAACAGAGAGACGATAGAAACAGAAGAGAGTAGAACGTGAAAGCAGATTACAGTGGCTGGCCAACCACGAGAATAAAAACGGAAAGCCATCCACTCTGCACCACATTAAAACCTCCACCCTAAAAGCAATCGGGTGGAGGACACAGAGGGACAAAGGACAGGCGCTAAAAACTACATAGAAGTGTAAAACCCACTGTCACGGACAAGACGTAAAACTAAAGCTGCTGTGGAGGCATTGTCGCCCAACACCGAAGGCTGGGTGCTGGGAAAGTTAAAAGTCTGCCACAGCGCGGCTGAAAGTGGGCAGTCCAGAAAGAGAGGGACGACTGTCATTTGGGAGCCACAGTGACACTGAGGTGGGTCCTCGCGACGGAGTAGGTAACCATGCGTTAGCAACGTACGGCCAATGCGGAGCCGGCAGAGGACAACTGATTCCCTGCGAGAGGCCTGCGTGGAAGACTTCCAGACATTCATAGTCTCCTTAATGACACGCACTTTGTTGTGCGTGCTGTTATGCCATCCCGTCTCCCAAAGCCGGAAAACCCTGTGGTGTAAGACAGAACGCAGGTCATCTTCGGACATGCCGATCTCCAGAGGCGGTTTCCGCGTCGCCTATTTGGCCGGCCTGTCGGCAAGTTCGTTGCCGGGGATTCCGACGTTTCCTGGGGTCCACACAAGCACCACGGAACGGCGGGACTGTTCCAGGGCACAGACAGACTCCTGAATGGACGCTACCAGAGGATGGAGAGGGTAGTACTGGTCGATAGCTTGTAGGCTGCTCAGTGAGTCAGTACGCAAGAGAAATGACTCGCCAGGTCAGGAGCGGATGTCCTCAAGAGCACGAGATATGGTCGCCAACTCTGCAGTGAAAACACTGCAGACAGCTGCAAGGAGTGCTGCTCAATATATCCTCCATGAACATATGCGAAGCCTACGTGACCATCAGCCGTCGGTGTAAACCACTTCAGAGCCCAGGAACACGTCAAGAATCGAGAGGGAATGACAGCGGAAAGCGGCGAGGCTAACGGAGTCCTTACGGTCGTGCAAAAGGTCCATACGAAGCTGCGGCCGAGGGTTACACCGTGGAGGCGTTTGCGATTTAACTGCAAGGGGAGGTGGTAAGGGGAAGGACCAGTTCAGAGAGAAGGGACCACACGCGAACCGCAGTCATTAGCCCCGATCTAGGCCGCCAATGCGGGAGATGGACTGCCTCGGGCAGGAAAAGGTGACGGTAATTCGGATGCTCAGGGAAACTATGTGTGTTGGCGAGTAGTTGTGCACGTCTGATCTGCAGTGGAGGGACACCAGTCTCCACCAGTACGCTGGTCACTGGACTCGTCCCAAAAGCTTCCGTCGCTAGTCGAACCCCACAGTGGTGCACAGGGTCGAGTAAATGTAACGCTGAAGGCACAGTCGAACCATAAATCACACTCCTACAGTCATTTCGGGATTGGGCAAGGGCTCTGTAGACCTACAGCAGAGTAGAGCAATCTGCACCCAATTGGTGTTGCTCAGGCAACAGAGGGCATTAAGGTGCTTCCAGCATGTCTGCTTAAGCTGACGAAGATGACGGAACCAAGTCAATTGAGCATCGAAAACCAGTTCTAGGAATTGATATGCCTCCACAACAGTGAGTGGAACGTCAGCAAGATAAAATTCTGGCTCTGCATCAACGGTACGACGCCGACAGAAGTGCATGACACACGGCTTCGTGGCTGAGAACTGGAAGATGTGGGCTAGAGCCCATGACTCTGACTTGTGAATGAGTCCCTATAGAGGCGGCTCAGCAACACTAGTACTGGAGGGGCAGTAAGAATTGCAGAAGTCATCCGCATATGGAAAAGGTGAGATGGATGGCCCTACAGCTGCTAGACCGTTAATGCCCACTAGAGATACACTCAATACAGAACCCTGTGGGACTCTATTCTCCTGGATATGGATAGAACTATGGGAGTCACCAACTTGGACACAGAAAGTACAGAGCGACAGGGAGTTTTGGATAAAAATCGGGAGTGGTCCCAAGAGTCCCCACTCATACAATGTGGCAAGAATATGATGTCGCCAAGTCTTGTTATATGCTTTACGTACGTCAAAAAAGATGACAATTAGTTGTTGCCGTCTGGAAAAGGCTGTTCGGATGGTAGACTCGATGGACGCAAGATTATCAGTGGTAGAGCGACACTGCCAGAAGCCGCTCTGACATGGAGCCAGCAAGCTATGTGACTCCAGGACCTAACCCAACCGCCAACATACCATACACTCCAACAGCTTACAAAGAACGTTGGTGAGGCTGATGGGCGAATAGCTATCCACATCAAGCGAGTTTGTACTGGGTTTGAGCATCGGAATGATGGTGCTCTCCTGCCACTGCGATAGAAAGACGCCATCGCACCAGATTCGGTTGAAGATGACGAGGAGATGTCGCTTGTAGTCAGATGAGAGATGATTAATCATCTGGCTGTGGATGCGATCAGGCCCAGGAGCTGTTTCGGGTCAATGTGCAAGGGCACTGAGGAGCTCCCACTCTGTAAATGGGGTGTTATAGGATTCACTGCAGCGTGTAGTGAATGAGAGGTCGTTCCCGTCTAGCTGCCGATTGAGTGTGCCAACGGCTGGGGGGTAATTCTCAGATGCAGAGTTTTGAGCAAAGTGCTCGGCAATCGCGTTTGCGTCGGTACATAACTCGCCATTTGTGGTAACACCGGGGACAGCTGTTGGGGCCTGGTACCTGAAAATACATTTGATCTTCGCCCAGCTCAGACTTGAGAGAGATATGTCTAGACCATCAGGTGCCACACGCCACCTTCCCACACTCCTGCTTTCGTCGTTTGATAAGGTAGCGAACACGGGCATGGAGACGTATAAGGCTATGAGGTGCTCCAGGGAAGGGTGGCGCTTATGCTGCTGTAGAGCTCGCCGACGCCCCTTAATTGCTTCAGCGACTTCTGGAGACCACCAAGGGACTGCCTTATGCCTCGGGCACCCTAAACAGCGAGGGATCGCGTTTTCTGTCGCAGAAACAACTGTGCTAGTCACCTGCTCAACCATCACATCGATGTTACCGTGTGTGTGTGGGGGGGGGGAGATTCAGCGGTGACAGCAGAGGTGAAAGTTCCCCTGTCCGCCTTGTCCAAAGCCCATCTGGGCAGGCGTCCATGCACCTGATGCTGGGGCAGTGACACGAAGATGGGGAAGTGGTCACTGTCACACAGGTCGTCATGTGCTCTCCAGTGGATACATGGGAGAAGTCCTGGGCTGCAAATTGATAAATCAATGGCCGAGTAACTACCTTGAGACACACTGAAATGTGTGGTGGCCCCAGTATTTAAGAGGCAGAGGTCGAATTGCGACAGTAAAGTTTCGACATCTGTGTCTTGGCCAGTAAGCATGGTACCACCCCACAAGGGGCTATGGGCATTAAAATCTCCCAGAAGTAGGAAAGGTTTAGGGAGTTGATCAATCAGTGCAGCTTATACATCCAGGGGTACTGCATATCTGGTGGAAGATATACATTCCTGCATCGTCATTCTGACAGCCACAGCTTCAAGAAGGGTTTGAAGGATCACATGTTCACTACAGACCGAGTTTAGGACATAAACCCAAACTCCACCTGACACTCGATTATAGTCGCTATGGTTCCTGTAATATCCCTTTCAGCCACAGAGGGCAGAGGTCCACATTGCTGGGAACCAGGTTTCCTGGAGGGCAATGCAGACAACAGGTGTAAAGCTTAACAGTTGCTGTAGCTCAGGGGGCGGTAGAAAAAACCACCGCAATTCCACTGGAGGATGACATCTTGAGACTGGGAAGGCATGGTTCAATGAGGCAGTTTACGCGAAAGAGTCACGTGCTGATACCGAGTTATTGCCTGAGCAGTCTATATGCAATGTGTCTGAGGATCTGGCGAGATCTAGGTCCTCAGTGGACGCCAAAATCTCCACCCTATCCTCAAACACAGAGCTTGTAGGTAGCGGTGGTGTATGTTCTACCCCAATTTCTGTGGACTTAGGTATTTTCTTTTTGGATTTCTCTCACTGCTTCTTGGGTTTCCCTGGCTGGGAGGACTACACTGGCTCAGTCTCTCAGGCTGAGGATGAGTGTGTAGCCCTACGACCAGCTGCTTTTGGGCTCTTCAGCCACTGGTGGGTGTCGTCTTTCCCACTAGAAAAACTTAGGAAGGGAGTGGCCCAAGGGTCCCCTTCCTAGCAAGAGAAACCGAAGAAGACTTATGCTTTTCTGGCTTAAAAGGGGGGATGGACTTCCCTGATGGTTGAGGGGGTGTTGCTCCCCAAGTAGGTGGGCAGCACTTCCCTCCCTATTGCTCCTGCAATACCATCAAGGAGGCATGTGTAGCCTTCCAGCTCTGAGAGATGACCTGGGTTGGTGGAGCTGATGGCGCCAGACGATATCATATACACAGGATATAGGCATTCAAATTTTCACTTAGCATCAGGTCAGTCTGTCCACGGTCTTGTACTACAAAATTTTCCTTTTTTTTCTGGAGACTCCTGCATTAAGGCGAGCAAGGTGAATGGTGCTCTACACAGTTGACACAGATGGGAGGTTGGATACATGGAGTATTGAGATGTGATGGGCGTCCGCAATCTCGGCATGTGACACTGGAAGTACAGCAGGAAGACATATGGCCAAACTTCCAGCACTTTAAGCACCCCATCGGGGCAGGGATAAAGGGCTTTACATCACACTGGTAGACCATCACCCTGACCTTCTCGGGCAATGTATCACTGTCAAAGGCCAAGATGAAGGCACCAGTGGCAACCTCATTATCTTTCAGACCCCGGTGGACACCCCAGACGAAATGTACACCTTACCACTAAATTGGCGCGCATCTCATTGTCGGACTGCAAAAGAAGGTCTCTGTGAAATAGGATAACCTGGACCATATTTAAGCTCTTATGGGGCATGATGGTTACAGAAACATCCCCATCTGGTCACAAGCGAGTAACTCCCGTGACTGGGCAGAGGATTCTGTTTTGATCAAGACTGACCCAGATCTCATTTTGGACAAACCCTCCACTTGTCCTCGACATGCTCAACAGAAAACTGATGCTTCATCATCATGAAAGATTCCCCATCAGCTCTCGAACATAAAAGGTACTGGGACGAATAAGATCCAATGGCATCCTTAGCCTGACGTTCCTCTCATGATGTGGCCAGGAAGGAGAACAATTTTGGGTCGTACTTCTGTGCATTGAATTGAGCTCGTGACCGCTCAGAGACTGCTGGTGTTTCACCACCAGCAAGGGATGATGGACTGCACTTCTTTGCGTGTCATCTGCCCTGATGCCACCCACTCCTACCAGGCCCCTCCCCATGTTCGCCACTCAGCTGCAGCAAAGGCCACCTGGCAGGATGGCCATTGTTGGGAGTCCCATTGTCCCAGGGGGATGGCCATCTACCCCTTGGCATACATGGGGAGTTAACGGCGGAGGCATCAGTAGAGTGATCCCTGTGTGGTCAGGGGGCTACAACCAACAGGATACATGGCAGCCCCACCACAACGGATTGGCTATCATGCTGGATATCAGGTGCAATGAAGTCCATGGCCATCGTCAATGCAGAAATCGACACTGCATAGTGCATGGTGGAAAACGCACCCAGGTAGGTGTCCTTGCCCAAGAGATGGAGAATGGGTGGGACTGCAATGCGACAATGAGAAGGTGGGCAAGATCTCAATACACGATGGACACAATTTACCTTGTAAGGCGCCCTTCCCCAATTGGTTAGCTCTTCGGGAAAATTTTGAAGAGTGGAGGTCCAACCCTACAGGGGAACATCACCTAAAGGCCTAAACATGTGAAATTCTTGTCAGTCACCTTGTACGACAGGGAGGAATACCTCAGGCCTATTCTAAACCCCGGACCCAAAGAGGGGGGTGAATGATAGGCTTTGCAGTGATATTCCTCGTAAGGCAGCACTAATGCTCAATCGTTTCCTCCAACTGTCGGTTCGTAGGCCCCCATCATCATCTGCCAGGAATAATGGAAATGACTTTGCCCAGACAACATAGATTCGTACCTCAGGCCAAACAGTGCATAGAAGACTGCATGGGTGTGGTCTTCATTCCGGAAGGTCAATGCGAAGTTTTGCACTCAACCAACGGAATCGACGCAATTGGAGGACCTAGACTCTTGCACATAAACATTGGACCGTTGAAGAATGGAGTAATGTCATTTTTGCCTACGTGACCAAGATTGGTTTGCGACTGGGCACTAGGCGTTTTAGGGTTTAGAGAATCACTAGATGACACCAAGAACGTCAGTACGTTCAAAATGTCCATCCCTTTGTAGCGATCTGGGAGGGAATAAAAATGGGATGGTGGACTCTCCAATTCCCATGTACGGCAATTCGACTTGGATGAAGTTGTCGGAGATTTCACATCTGTAGGATCTTTTTGAGGGATCGGAGGCCAGTCAGTGAGAATCAAATGCTAGAATATAGTGTGGTGGTGTCACGGTTTCTTCAAAGATGCAACATCAACCAAATTAATTCGACAGCACAGTACCGAGATATGAAAGCAACCGAGAGTGCATGGGATGTGTTGAAGATTGCACAGAGTCCAAATCCACCTGACAATGAGCATCTTCAGGACCTCACTGAAGCTGTCGTTGATGAGAGGGACCTCGTACTGTAAGATAAACTTGATGGTCTCATCCAGAGCATGCCTCGCACTGTGGAAGATCTCCGCCGTGTGCGAGGAGGACTTTCTCATTACTAAAGGCTGGTGGTGGAGGTGGTGGTGGTGGTGGTGGTGGTGGTGGTAGTGATTGTTGTCGTCGTCGTCGTCGTTGTCTAAAGATTTTCACTAGTTCTGTTTTCAAGATGTGCGCTTAAGATAGAACCTGCTTTGTTTTGTAATGATTTTTTGTAACTAACCAAAAAGTTCATGTTTTCAGAAGGACTTATGTTTATTTTGTTAATAAGGTATTTTACAATGGCTGTACTATAAAAAGTCGTGGTACTGAACACTATGATATTCCAAATTCTGTTGAGGTGTGTATTTTAATTCCATTTTAAGCGTTTAATATGTGTTACAATCCGTGATAAGTGAGGTATTGGCATAGGGTAGCCAGACGGGGAGTGGTGTGCGCAGATTGTGGGCAGGAATTTCACTGTTGCAACTGCAGTGGAGAATTAAATGAGGAACTCTACGGGGCTCTCCCATGTAACTGTAGGCTCTGCAAAAGAGGCAGGAGAATCGTCGAACAGGAGGCAAAGATTTGTTGCCTTCATCGCGAATTAGATTTCTCGAAATCTTAAGTAGACAGGTTAAAGAGGGAAAAAAGATTGTGGGAACTGGGTAAACATAACGCATAATGGGCGAAGACGGAACAACTCAGCAACTTCATGTACGTTTGTTCTTTCCATATCCAATAAGACTGACTTGTTACGTGAAGTAGGAGAGGAAGAACCTCATACAGCTGTAGGTCACAATTAGGTGCAGCAGACTTATAGCAAAGAAACTAAGTGTAAGTTAGTACCAAAAGAGAGTAATAAGAAAAGAGTCTTGCTGTTATGTTGTAGTCATGGGAGGGTTGTAGGCCAGATGGTACAGAATAGCGCACTAGATCACAAGCATTTTAAAGCCACATGCCAGCCTTAGCCAAGTTACAGACGACATAGGGAAGATTTTGACAAAGAGGTTCAGGTTATCATAATATGGGGAGCAGGGAACGATCTTTCTGAAAACCGAAGTGACAGTTTCATCCAGATCAACCATAATGCTGTTTGTGTGTGTGTGTGTGTGTGTGTGTGTGTGTGTGTGTGAGTGTGTGTGTATGTATGTATGTATGTATGTATGTAGCTGCTACTTCCAAAAACACACACACACAAAAACGTGATTTTTGTGTAGGTCTTGCCGCGCCATCACCAGCTATACGTTAACTCTGCTGTGAGCCATGTGAACACCTAGTTGTATGGCTGCTGCGCACTGGAATGTAGCAAAACGCCCTGCATTTCTGTGCGATTTTAACTTGGAGATGGGAACATACTGGACACTGTGTACATATGAGTAACACAGGGAAAGCTAGCTTGACTGAGCTTCTTGCACAATATATAGGGATAGAAACCACCATAACACAGTAGGAGATACCTGCGGTTACTGGTATAGGAGGTACCGGTTTTAGGTTAAATTCAGCATTCAGACACAATGTAGTGAAAGTAATTAAAATAACTGGAGAGTTACACGAAGTGCTTAAGAACGAATAGGAATGTAAGATTACATTGCTCAGTGATATTTTTCCTTCTTATTTCATCAGCATACTATAACTCTTCTGTCTGTTTACAAAATTTAGAGAGCTCTGAAGAAATCGATATCCTGTGCCTCTCTCAGCATCACATAATCACAGGCTTAGAGAAGTTAAATGTAAAAGGTTACATTGTAGCATCTTAGCAATGTTGAACTAAAATGGGAAAAGAAGGAGCAGAAACGATGAATTACGACAGAAGTTCAAAAGCGATGTGGCAGATAGCTTTCGTAGTGATCAGTACACAGATGGGTGTGCTTCAAATTAATACTGAACAACAGTTCACTTTTAATTGTAATTGTAATTGCATATTGATCCCGAAATGGACATTTTCCATTGTTTATGAGAAATCAAGATCCCTTACTATGCTAGCTGACAGACAGCAGCAAACAGTTAATAGTATGCGGTTATTTCAATGTGAAATGTGTTAAGGATTCTGATACAAAAAAATAATCTGGAAAGCTTATTCCGATCCTACGATTTCATGTCAGTAATAACATTCCGACATAGGTGGATGAAGGCAGCAGGAACTTAACGAATATCTTCTTCTAGGTCATACAAAGCAAGGCAGTAAGTGATATCCTTTAATAAATGCTCTATCTCATCATGCTACACAATAGGCTAGAATAAATGAGATAGTGCGTTGCAGAATAGATATTCGGCAATAGAAATCAGAATAATTGATGACTTCAGTAAAAAATTTTTAAGAATAGCCTACAAGAGTCACAAACTCAAGGTAATTTTTTGATAGCGACTGAAGTATGCCCTTGTTTAACCATTCTTTAAGAAAGGTGATAGGAGGAATGTCAGTAGTGAAACAGATCGGTATTACGGACATCATTTTACAAAATTTTTGATAAAGTGATGTGTTCTAGAAGAGTGATTTACTCAAGATAGCATTCTCAATAGACCAAAACTTCTGAAATACAAATAGTATTCCATCTGAGAAATAATATTTACAGGTTCACTCACCAAATTTTACAAGCATTAAATAGCAAAATATTGCACTGGTTGGTATTTTCTCTGTCCTATGTAAGGCGTTTGACTCTGTCAACCGCGGTATTCTCCTACATATACTATAATTGAAATGGTAGTCTAGTCAACAAAAGGGTAATGTCATATCTACTCAAAAGAACGCAGAAAGCTGTACTTAGAGGATCTCCCCTGATGACACTGGCTGAATTACTGAGCGTAGGGAAACCACGTATTTGATTTCTCGCCAATCTTTGGTCTGCCACTGTTTGTGACATATGTATACGGTTTTCCATCTAATATATGAATCTTCTCTTTCTGTAAACAGTGTTCTTAGTAGTGTCATTTACTCGTTTTCTGAGAATGGTCTCATCCTCAGTTTTAAAAAGACGCAGCGTATTCAGTTCCGCACGGCTAGAGGTACTACGCCAATGATGACAAAATAACGAGGAGAGTGGATACTTACGTTGTTTTACGAGTTCAAAAATGTGCTTTTTCCAGTTTAAATGCTTATCATTACAGACACCTATTTCGACACATTTGCGCTTAGAGTGATTGCAAATGTTGGAAGGAGCAACCCAGTAAGCCGACATATTCTGCGTATTATGATATAAAAATGTAATATGAAATATTGTGCTGGGGCTATTCAACTTTCTTTTTCAAAATGTTCATTTCTCAAAAATCTGCTGCAAGAATAATATGGGGCCCTCACCCACGATCATCTTGTAGATATCTGTTTAAGGAGTTTGGTCTTTTGACTTCTGCTTCACACTATATTTATTCGCTCATGAGGTCCAAGAAAAAGAAATGATTTACATAATTACGATACCAAAAGGAAACGCGGGATTAATCACTCCACATTAAGGTTATATTTAGCACAAGAAGGGGAACACAGTACTGTAACTAAACATTTTGATCGCTTATCTAGTGATATAGCATGTCTGACAGACAGGCAAGTAAAATATGAAAGGAAACTGAAAAAGTTTCTCCTGGACAGCTCCTTCTGTTCTGTAGAAGAATATCTGTAAAAAGTGGTGGTTAACAATTACCAACTCACATTTATGTATTTAATAACAATACCAACAACGAAACTTATAACGTTCGGCACGTAGTCAGATTTACCAATTAATTTGCGATGTAGATGTATAATGAGTCTTTCAATAGCATTACGATGATCGTGCAAACGATCCACAGAACACGGAAACTAAGAAACCAACCCACAGAATCCTTACGGCCATGGAATGTTTGTGCATTCGGTCCTAATATCGTTAGTTTCCTTTTATTTTCATGTATCACACCTTTCACACAGTTTCCAGGGCCGCTATGCTTCTTGTTGACAGCCCTCACAGATTGCTAATTGGACAATGCTACGTAATAGACTTGGCCACTGTTTCTATGTTTCGATACAGTGTATCGATACGTGGAACTGTTTCAGTGTTTCGGAACGGCTGTGGTTCACTGTTTCGAAACAGTTGTGTTTCATTCCGCCCCTGTCTCGGATAACCGGACCAGATTCGATCTCGAGCCAGACACAGAAACTGTATCGTTGTTTCAAAATAAGTCTGTTTCTGTCCACCTGTGCTTGGAACGGACTAATTGTATCGAAACAGTGATGTTTCATTCTGCTCTGTGTCGGACGAGAATCGGGATCGGCACAGGTACTGAAACACAACATACCACTTCAAGAAACACTTTCAAGAGTGTCGAAATCTTTTTGAGAAGGAATAATATGAAGCTTAAGATATCTGAAAATAAAGCTTCGTTTCTAGCTGACTGTCCTATTCCGAAATGGTGTAACATCTGCCTTATAAACACTAACCAAACAATAAAACAACGCATACTATTCACATTCAAAATAATAAATATATGAAAATCATTCAGTTAAATTACACTTTTTTTATAGCATACGCTTCTCTGTTCATGTACAGTAATCATATTAAAAAACGCAAGTAAGCCCACAAGATTTTGAATAAAAAAAGGCGTACAGTGACCGTTATTAGACTTATACATAAATTTGATGTAGGTATAATTGCAAGCGATCTGTTTGACATATCATTGATAGTGTAATGGTGAACGGGAAGGGCTGGGAAGCATGGTGGATTTATAATAACGATTCGAAACACCTTGAAAGACAAAATTTTTTCTGTTATATTTTGTTATATATTCGAATTATTTGGCGTTATTTGTGAGTCTATAGTCACTGTGCCTATTATCCACAATGATTCCCTTTGTGTGCATGGAAATTAGCAGGATGGGTATATTACCCATACTAACGGAATGTGGGAATCCCAGTAGCATATCCGTTGGTTCTGCAGTTTGCTCCCACCTCCAGTTCCGTTCGTGGTGGTTCTTCTGTCTTCAGCTATGGCTGTCCTCAGCCAATTGAAAAGTATGAAAGTCACACGACACGAAAGCAGCGCATTTGCTGCAGGAAATACGAAACTGCCAAGACGCCAAAGTGATAGTTTCATACTTTCTGCGACATAATTAGCGCTCTCGCACCTCATTTGTGTTTATAGGGACACACTTATACAGAAGGCATTCAAGATGATAAAATGTGTTTATTAGATTACAAAACACAGAGTGCTTCACTGTTTCGAAACAGCTTATCGAAACATTACATTGTACTTTTTCATTTGTTTCGAAACAGTTACGTGTTTCAGTTTGTCCAGCTCTATTACGTAATGAGTTAGTGTACTCCAGAGAACCAATTAGATCCAGATCCCTTCGACCGAGTTTCCACGGTTCACACGACACGACACGACACGACACGACACGAGATGAGACGCGCACGCGCCATGCTCAGCAGCGGCCGCGCGCCGTTGCAGGTGCTGTCGCGGCTGTTCGTGTCCGGGCTGGTGGCCAAGTGGCAGGACGTGAGAGTGGGCGCAGCCAAGGCGCTCATCCGCTGCGGCGACGCACACCACCGCGGCGCCTTCCACCTGCGCGGCCCTCCGGCGCTGAAGCCGTTCTTCGTGGACGACCTGCAGCTGCCGTTCTACATACTCGCTGCCGGCCTCGCCGCCGGCCTCGCAGCATTTGCCGTAGAAATTCTAGCGTTCTACAAGATTAGATACCTACATTCGCTATTCTCTAGCAACCGTACGTGAGCTTAGCTGATCGAGGAAACTGATCCAAATAAAACATACGGCTACTCCAGACTTCTGCAACTTGCAGCAATCAAAATGTGTGTGTATTCTGTCATCCACTCCTTTCACATCCGTCCTACACGAAATGCAAAACAAGTATCGTAGATGTAACTGACTGTTTATAGTTTGCACTCCTGCGACGCATATTACAGACTGTCTGTGATAGAGATCGTGGGCACAACACGTCTTTGTAGAATTTTGTGGACGCACTGCTGGTTTAGTAAGAGACCTTCCATCATACTGTGACCGATGTAACTCTTCCTCACTTCTTAACTAGAGCTTCCTTTCCTGTCATCAGATAGGTAAATTTCTTTTGAGGGAAAGGATTGCCTGTCAGCACGACCGTCAAACATCTGCAGTATCGTGAGAATCCGGCGCTATGAATTTTTAAGGGGCGATCAAAAATTTTCCGTTCGAAGACTGTACACTTCACAATCGATATGCTGATCAGGCAAAGTCGCAGTGAGCATTTAGACAGTCATCCCACCGACGCAACAGGCTGAAGATACCCGTTTGGCAAATCACCGGGTCCTGCAGCGTGAAAACGTCTAACTGCCTGCTGTACATACTTGTCAGACAAGAAAGCTTGAAGGTTGGGTGATTACTAAGGAACTAGGGCGTGATAAGCGCACACGGAAAGATCAGGACTACAGGGCGGGTGCTCGAGCGTCTCCCATTTGAGTGAGGCTGTTCTCCCGGATGGACTGGCGTCTGGTGCCCAACCACAACCAACACAGAACTTGGACCACCATTCGACAATTGTGGTTTTCGACAGACGTGCTACCGCATTACCATTCCCTGCTGCGGGTTCAGGGGTAGGAATAGACCCGCGGTATTCCTGCCTGTCGTAAAAGGCGACTAAAAGAAGTCTCAACTGTTTCGGCCTTTAATGTGATGGTCCCCTGAGGGCTGTGAAAACTCCATTTCTAAATTTTTCCGTTAGTGCGTACCATTTGGGGAAGGACACCTTCCGTGGTGCATTCTATATCCATCTTTCCCTAAGACCTGGCATATTCGTTTTTGTCATGGAGTTGGACTTACACTGAGCTTCCGACCATATCGGCTGCAGTGTGTTCCAGGTAGCGTACATTCCCTCCATTGTGCCCTTCCATCTTTGCTCCCTTTATTAATGGATACTTGACACCTGACAACCAGCACGGTACCCAGTCCGTTGTGGTCGGGTCGTCATGTACCCTCTTGGTGGTAGCCCCCTGACTAAACAACAGGGATCGCACTGCTGATGCCTGAGCTGCTATCTTCCCACGTATGCCGAGGAGTAGATACCTATGCCTCTGGGACATCGGGACTCCCGGCAAAGGCCATCCTGCCAGGTGGTCTTTGCTGTGGCTGGGTGGCGCCCGTGGGTAAAGCCCCTGGTCGGAGTGGGTGGCATCAGGGCGGATGACCTGCAATGAAGCGTGGTACATCATCTCTCGCTGGTGGGCCTCCACCAGCAGTCTCTAAGCGATCGAGATCTAACCTCACCTGGTGTGTACGCATGTTGATGGTGAATCATTTATGTCGACCAACCCCCAGTTTTTTGTGGAGCATTTAGATGACAAGTTCAGGGAGGTGGAGGGCTTGTCCAAAATGCGCTCTGGTTCAGTGCTCATCGAAACAGCATTATCTGCCCAGTCACAGAGGTTCCCCGCTTGTGACAAGTTGGGGATGTTTCAGTTAGCATCACGCCCCATAAGAGTCTCAACATGGTCCAGGGTATTATATTCAACAGGGATCTTCTTCTGCAGTCCGACGATGAACTACGCACCAACCTAGAACGACGAGGTGTTCACTTCGTCCAGCACATCCATCAGGGTCCGAGGGATAGTCAGGTGTCCGCTGGTACCTTCATCTTGGCCTTCGAGGGTGATGTCTTACCTGAAAAGGTTAAGGTGATGGTTTACCGTTGTGATGTGAAGCCATATATCCCTCCTCTGATGCGGTGTTTTAAATGCTGGAAGTTCGGGCACATGTCATCCCACTGTACTTCTGGCATCACATGTCGAGATTGTGGACGTCCTTCTCATCCCAATACTCCATGTGCCCCGCCTCCTATCTGTGTTAACTGCAGAGAACACCATTCCACCTGCTCACCGGACTGTAGGATATTCCAGAAAGAAAGGAAGATAATGGAATATAAGACCCTGGACCACCTGACCTACACTTAGGCAAGGCGGAAATATGAGCGGCTACATCCTGTGCCAATGACATCAACCTATGCGACTGCTGTAACACCGGTTCGATCCTCTACCGTGTCCTTGCATACAGTTGGCTCTCAGCTATGTCAGAATTCACCAGCCCCCTTGATTGTGGGGGCACTTCACTCCCTGTTGCTCCTGCTCCATCTACTTCAGGAGCAACACCACCCCAACCGCCGGGGTCTTTGGTTCCCACTTCCCAGCCCGAGAAGCATGAGACTTCTTCGGCTACTGTCGCCAGGCAGGGGTCCCTTGGGGCCCTCCCATCCCAGGCTTTGCCCAGTGCCAAAGCGGACACCCACAAATTTCTGAAGCAACCACCAGTCGCTGGTCGTAGAACCTCGTGGTCGTCGTCCGTCCCTGAGACTGACTCAGTGAGATCTTCCCAGCCAGAGCCACCACAGACACAGCGTGCAAAGCAGTTGAAGAAAAAGGCTCCCAAGCATCCTTACATTGCGGTGGCACCCGTCCCACCACAACCTTCCAACTCTGCGTCTGAGGATGAGGTGGAGATTCTGGCTCCCACTGAGGACCTGGATCTCGCCAATCCCTCAGACGAGATGGATAGCTATTGATTGCACAGGTAGTGAATCGGAGGCAGCAGGGGCCCAGGAGGCGTAATCTGCCTCCCCAGTTCCTTCACGCATTTCTCAGCCATGGACAATATCATCCTCTAGTGGAACTGCAGCGGTTTCTTACACCATCTAGCTGAGCTCCGACAACTTACCAGCCTTAACCCTTTCCTGTGTATTGCTCTGCAATAAACTTGGTTTCTAGCAATGCGAACCCCCGCCCTCCGTGGTTATCGGGGTTATCTGGTGGCGCCTGCATCTATGTTCTTCACTCCCTTCACAGCGAGTCTGTCCTTCAGCAAACACCTTTAGAGGCTGTCGCTGTTCGGGTGTGGACGCCACAGGCTGTTACCATCTGCAGTCCACCGGATGGTGAAGTCCCGCAGCATGTCCTGGCTGCACTGATAACGAACTGCCGCCGCCTTTCCTGCTACTGGGCGACTTCAACGCCCATAACCCTCTGTGGCGTGGGTCAGTGGCAACAGGTCGAGGCGCCACCGCTGAGAACGCATTGGCACAGCTAGACCTTTAGATTTTAAATGATGATGCCTTCACACATTTCAGTGTGGCACACAGCACGTTTTCCGCCATCGACCTTTCGATTTGCAGCCCTAGCCTCTTACCTTCTGTCCAATGGAGTGTGCATTACGACCTGTGTGGTAGTGACCACTTTCCGATCTTTCTGTTACTGCCACAGCGTCACTCTCCTGGACGCCCTTGCAGATGGGCTATGAATAGGGCTGACTGGGACTTGTTTTCCTCCACTGCCGCTATTGAACCTGTTTCTCATAAAGCCATTGATGCGGTGGTTCACTCAGTCACCACCAGCATCGTTACTGCCGCAGAATCTGCCATTCCCCGTTCTTCTGGGTCCCCTCGGCGGAGGACTGTGCCTTGGTGGTCGCATGAGATCGCTGAAGCGATTAAAGATCGCCGGCGGGCGCTCCAGCGTCACAAGCGACATCCCTCCATAGAACACCTCATCGCCTTCAAACAGCTGCATGTGCGGGCCCGCCGCCTTATTCGCCAACGCAAGCAGGAGTGCTGGGAGCGGTATGTGTCCACCATTGGCCTCCATGTCTCTCCATCGCAGGTCTGGGTCAAGATTAGACGCCTCTATGGCTATCGGACCCCTGTCAGCGTCCCAGCGCTCTCACTGAATGGAGCAGTTTGTACTGACTCCGACGTAATTGCAAACCGCTTGGCAGAGCATTTTGCTCTCAGTTCCGCTTCTGCAAAATACCCACTGGCCTTCCACTCCATTCAAGAGCGGATGGAACATCGGAGCCTTTCATTTCGCACCCACCATGCTGAATCATACAATGTTCCATTTGTAAGTAGGCTGTTTAGGTTTTTTTATTGGTAACGCCACCTCTGTATGAAAATCACTGGCTGTGCTGTGGGCAGTCTGTGTCTGCTTTGCATTGTTGTAATACTCGCCATTGTAGTGTTGGGCAGCGGCAGCTGGATGTGAACAGCGCGTAGCGTTGCGCAGTTGGAGGTGAGCCGCCAGCAGTGGTGGATGTGGGGAGAGAGATGGCGGAGGTTTGTAATTTGTCATGAACTGCTATATTTATATATGATGATATCAAGGTAAATACATTGTTCGTTCTCTATTAATATCTTTCATTTGCTAACTATCCCTATCAGTAGTTAGTGCCTTCCATAGTTTGAATCTTTTATTTAGCTGGCAGTAGTGGCGCTCGCTGTATTGCAGTAGCTTGAGCAGCGAAGATTTTTGTGAGGTAAGTGATTTGTGAAAGGTATAGTTTAATGTTTGTCAGGGCCATTCTTTAGTAGGGAGTTTTGAAAGTCAGATTGCGTTGCGCTAAAAATATTGTGTGTCAGTTTAAGCACAGTCCTGTATAATTGTTCTAAGGGGACGTTTCATATGTCGACCCTTAGCCGAGGATACCTCACTGGAATCTTCTGATTTTTTGTAGTAGTTTGTGTAATTAGTGTACATTTTGTTTATTGCTAGCGCGTAATTGTAGAGAAAATCTCCTTTGTAGTTGCAGACTTTCATTGTTGTACAGTAAAACAGTTGTGGCATGCATGTAGATTTGCACCAAGTATTTCGCAGCTGCAATTAACTAGATATTATTTTCAGTGTTATGTTAATGTGTTCTCTTATTTTTGATCTTCAAATTGTGTTTTTCTGTGTTGTCGTGTGAAATACTGTGACAATTATGGCGTGTGAAAAACGTAATACTAGGCTCCAAAGTAAACTGAGAAATGACAGTGAAAATGAAAGCAGTGTGTTAGCGCCACCGAGTAATGAATTAACTAATGTTCAAAGTAGTAATTTGGTAATTGTGCATAGGGAAATGGAGCGGGCTGCAAACAATGGTGTAGACAGTGAAACAGGTAGTGAACAGGGAAGCGTTATCGATCGATTGGTCGGCAACAGCTCGCCTCAGGAATCGGGAACGACAGAACACAATATTGCAAATACTGCAGACTCAGGTTTTGGGTTCCCACCGTTTTCTCAAATGAGTTAAGACACATTTTCCACTTGTCAAAATGTGAATGTTGCCGGTGCAACTTCACTGCCGAAAAGCACTGAGGAACATGTTTCAGACACCAGTGCATTGTTATTACAATTAATGCAACAGATGGGACAAAAGCTTGAAAAGCTAGACACACTGGAACAAAATCAGAGACAAACACAGCAACAGCTTCAAAAGTTAGACTCATTGAAACAAACTCTTGAACAAACGCGTGAAGATTTAACTACTGAGTTACATAACATTGAATCGAAATGTCAAAAAGTCTGTAATGACGTAAAAACTCAAATTTGTGAGCATTTTCAACCTATTTTTTGGCGGCATGAAAATGCATTACAGAATCACGAAGCAGCCATAAAAGAACTGCAAATTATTGTTCATGAAAATCATGAGACCTTGCAAGCTAAATTTGACTCAGTTGCATCTACCGATTCGGTTACGCAACTTGCAAAAACTCAGGAAAACTTTAAGGACACAGTAGATACTCTGAAACTTGGTTCAGAAAAACACACTGAAGAAATAAGTACACTATCGGAGAAAGTAGCCGAACTTTCGGATCAGGTCACTAACTTATCTACAAAGGTAGATGATAATCTGATTGATGCAAGACCGGTAGTCTTTAATGACACAGAAGAGTCCGAAAATATTAGGAAATTCAAACAAAATCAGAATCAAATTAATACACAACACCAAAGAGAAATCCGGGAAGTACAAGATCAGCTGACATAGGTAATACAAGAATTACGTATTTCAGAGGACACTCGCGCTCCAACACGGGAAGAGGGACTTAGAAATACGGAAAAGCCGCAAAATAATAACACAGGGCATTTCGGAAGTTATGAAAGAAATTGGCAAGGTGCACCGAATTTTGAAATGGAACCGCCGAAACGACGTAACAATGACCGATATGCGACTCGCCGACATGATGACTTTGACTATAAGCTGTTCATTACTACACGTAAATTCAAAACATTTAAGAATTCTGGCAACGACATTCATCCACAAGCATGGCTCCATCAATTCTCTCATTGTTTTCCTCCCAACTGGTCGTTGGAACACAGATTAGAATTTATGTGTGGCTATTTAGAGAATGAACCAGCTGTAAGAATGCGATCGGTCATTCACGATTGCCACAGTGAAGGAGAATTTTATCATTCCTTCCTCTCAGCATATTGGTCTCAAGCTACACAGGACGGAGTGAAACATAGCATCATAATGATGAAACATTTCGAACAATCTGAATTTTCAAGTCTTGTGAAATATTTTGAAGACATGTTGCACAAGAATCAGTACCTGTCAAACCCATACAGCCCCTCAGAACTCATCGGCATTTGCTTAATCAAACTGCCTGAACATTTACGACATATTATTTTGGCAGGACGTTGCAAAGACGACATTGAAGCATTTCAGGGACTGTTACAAGAACTGGAAATTGACACTGACAATCGCGGAACGCAGGAGCACAACAATTACAGATCACATCCGTCGCAATTCCGCGATGAAAGAAATAATAACTGGACACGACAAAGCTATTCTCACAACACATATCGTGACCAAAACAGACACCACCCGTACGACAACCGTTGGCAGAGTAGTAATAATTACAGGGAAAGATCACCTCTCCGCGGCAGTGACTATCACAGAGACAATCAGAGAAACAGACAATATGGGAACCAAAATAATTATTATTACGGGAGACAGAATAACTTTAGACGCAACGGTCCAGTGCGCAGTTACGATTCAGGGAGAAATTCTCCACCACTTAACCGACAAGAAAGAAACTACAGGAACTACCGACATGACGACAGACGATGTGATCGTAACGACAGACCTGAATTGCATCAGAACTGGCGGGACTTAAACAGGGCAGGGCCCTCTCGTCACGGTGAATTTGTAGAAGTTAGGTCTCCAAATCCCAATAACGACGAGCGCCAACAAATAGACAATAGGCAATGACTCACACCGCTGGCAGCCACAAAACGTTCTTATGACACTAACGACGCAGCTGCCGTATCTAGTAATTACGTAAAAATGGAAGATATTAGGGACATCTTACTCCAAGAACACGACGTAAAACATAACAACGTTGCATATCCTGTGATTTGCATTACAGTAAATGACGTAAAATTTACGGCAGTACTTGACTCTGGCAGTCCCATTTCAGTAATCAGTGAAACAGCCTTTAGCAAATGCAACAAATCGAACGATTGCCCCACACTTCCGTTACGTAAGATTAGATTACAAGGTGCAATCTTTGGAAAAAGTGTAGATGTACGCCAACAAACCAACTTAGAATTCTTTTGTCAAAGCCACAGCTTCTCTATGAACTTTCTTATTGTTCCATTATTGTCGACGGAAATTATACTGGGAGTAGACTTTTTGAATGAATACAAAGCAATCTTAAACTTTCACGATGCTGAAATAACTTTAGAAAAAGAAGGTAAGTCAGTAGCTTTGAAATTTGAAGATTGGCTCTCAAACCATGACGAAGAAATTAATCGACTTTACCTCCTGTTAGACAACAGTTCGGAATTTTCGACGGAACTTGACGCTAACAATCATTCTGCAAGTACTGACAGGGATGATATCGACGGCGCATTTGACACTAATAAGTTAATTCAGAATAAAATTAAAACAATTGAGAATTGTAATGACACTGATAGGCAGAACCTTTTTGAGATTTTACAAGCACATTCCACAGTTTTTACTCACAAAACAGGAACAATCAAGGGATTTCAATACCAATTTCGTGTTCGTGAGCATACTAAATTTTGTGTTAGACCATATGCAATTCCAGCACATTATAGGGACCGTGTTAGAACAGAAATACAATCTATGCTCGACGAGGGCATTATTGAGCCTGCAGTAAGCTCATACAACAATCCATTACATGTTGTTGAGAAGAAAAATGGATCGATCAGGCTTGTCTTAGATTCGAGACAAATCAATACGATCATTATTCCTGAAACAGACAGGCCGCAAACGTTGGAAGAACTTCTTCAAAATTTTAATGGTGTAAAAGTGTTGTCTTCCATTGATCTCAGATCCAGCTTTTATCAGATCGAACTTCATCCAGAATGTAGAAAATACACAGCTTTCCTTTGTTTCGGCGTTTGTTATCAGTTTCGGAAACTTCCCTTTGGTTTGAACATTTCTTCAGCAGCATTCATTCGCGGGCTAAATTCCATATTACCTGAGTTCTTAAAACGTCACATCACCTTATATGTGGACGATATTCTAATAGCAGAAGCTTCATGGGAACTACATAATCGCATCCTCAACAGTTTGTTACGTATTTTTGCAGAATCTGGAATTACAGTTAACTTGGAAAAGTCTGAATTCGGTAGGTCAAAGGTGAGGTTTTTGGGACATATTATTTCTTCTGAAGGCATTCAGCCGGATCCTGAAAAGTTAGAAGCAATCAGAGCCATTCCAGTTCCATCCACAAAAAAACAAGTCCGCAGTTTCCTAGGTCTCGTAAATTTTTACCGTCGTTTTCTGAATATGCAAATTCTAGTTACACCAAAACTTTGTTCTCTCACTGGAAAAAATACTATTTGGAACTGGGACGAACAAGCACAGTTGGAATTCAGTTCTTTGAAAGAAGCGTTACTTAACGCGCCAATACTAGCTCATCCAGATCTGTCACAAGATTTCTGCCTTAGCACGGATTCTTCCAAAGTCGGCCTTGGTGCCCATTTATTTCAAGAAGCCATAGAAGATGACATTACTGTTCAGAAAACCATTGCTTTTGCTAGCCGAGTGCTAACAAAATCTGAAAAAAATTATTCCGTTACTGAATTAGAAGCTTTAGCTATCGTTTGGGCATTTAACAAATTCCGTTTCTTTCTTTCTGGTAAGCACGTAAAAGTATACAGTGATCATCGTGCATTACAATTTCTTATGTCTTCAAAATTAAATCATGACAGGTTAAAACGTTGGGCATTGTTTCTGCAAGAATTCCACTTTACAATAGTCTACATTCCCGGCAAGGAGAACATTGTTGCGGACGCGCTGTCACGCGCACCGGCTGGGCTTGAGAAAAGTAACACACAAGGCAACCTCGAGAAAAATTTCAGTATTCTTTACATTCAGAAAGTCGCCTTTGAAAACTTCATCACCACATCTTTAAAGGACATTGCTCATGAACAAGATAAAGATCCGATTTGGAAAGACATCAAAAGTAAATGGCATGAAAAGACACACACTCAGATTCGGCATTATTACCTGGTTAGAAACAACATACTCTTCAAACGCTGCACTGTTGATGACAAGCTATGGGTACTTTGCATTCCAGACGATTTTGTTAATAAGCTCATTTGGTACATTCATTTCAGCTACGCACATTTTGGTCCACGAAAATGTTATCATATTCTTCGAACGACTTGTTATTTTAACAATATGGAAAAGAGAATTCGAAGAGTCTTGTCTATTTGTAAACTTTGTCAAAAGGCGAAACCATCTACTGTCTCACATCGTGCTCCGTTATTTCCTATTATTCCTTCTAAATTAAAAGAATTTGCTGCTGTTGATCTCTTGGGACCGCTTGTCAGAACATCTAATGGATTTTCGTACGTTTTAGTCGCTGTTGAACTTACTTCAAAATTTGTTTCTTTCGCTCCGTTACGTAAAGCCACTGGACGATCTGTATCCAACGCCTTTGTTAAAAATTTCTTACGTGAAGTTGGACACGTTAGCAAAGTCATTTCAGATAACGGACCTCAATTCAGATCTGCTGTTTGGTCACGCATGCTTCGCAACCATAAAATCAAACCTGTTTTTATTTCATTGTACTCACCACATTGTAACCCGTCTGAACGGATTATGAAAGAAATCGATAAGCTTTGCAGACTTTATTGTCATAGAAAGCATCAGCATTGGGACAGATATTTACACTTATTTCAAAATGTGCTGAATGAAATGCCTCATGATTCCACTGCTTTACCACCTACTCTTGTACTAAAGAATGAAGAACCACCGAACAGAATCAGAGAGCTTGTACCTTTCCCAAATACACGTAAACTTCGACACAAAGACATAATTGATTTGGCTCTTAAAAATATAAAATCTACAGCAGACAAAAGGAGAAAACTACATGGTAAAGCAAATGCAAAGAAATTGTATATTGATCAGAAAGTTCTCATTAAAGCTCATTCATTGTCACATAAGAAGAAACACTTGAGTCACAAATTCTTTCTAGTTTACAATGGACCTTACAGAATCCGACGTATACCACATGATAATTGCGTTGAAGTTGAAACTCTGCGTACTAGGAAGAGTAAAGGTTTACACCACATTTCACATGTAAAACCGTTTATTGAAAGGTAATCTGCTTTTTAACTTTGTCTTTGCCATATAACTTTTCACTTTACATTACTAGTATGCTGTGTTAGACTTAAGAAACTGCTAACATACAACAATGTTTGAAGTTAAATATCCAGTCTAGAACCTAGGGAACATTTTTAAACAGAAATTACGAATGCATTGTTATAGTGAACAGACGTCACAGTGTTGTATTTGTACATTCTTGCTTGTTAGTTGCACGATTACATAACGACTATCAGGCTTACATACTTAGAACATTTACCAGTACTGCTAATGAGATTTTAATGCAACATTTTGGTTACCTGAAAATACATTCTGTATTTAAAGTACTTTCTGTGAGATACCAGATGACACAGTGGTTAGTTTATGGGACAGCTACACGATTTATATCACGACGTTACTAATGTGTGACAATTTACATTGTTGCTTTTGCGGAGTATCTGTTTTATATCTGCACAGTTTTTCTGTATTATTCTGGAAAGTAAAACATGTTTTAATAGTAACTTTTGTGATATAGCTACAATGAGACAGCCTTTTCCGTAGCACAACAATACGTTACACCACAGTAATTTCTTCATCACAACAATAAGCGTAATAACTAAGATATCTATACGCAAAGCATTTCACTTTTGTTTATCATGAGGTAAGTACATTGGCTTCTGCAGAACTTAGCTTTTGGAGGACGATAACTACGACACTTCCACAGAGATTATCTTACAACAAGATGCACATTTAGCGCTACAGGACACGTATTTCAGTGATTAATGTTGTACTTAAAACATTTATTTTTAAAGATTTTTGAATTACAAAGAAAGTTTTCCGTGATACATTTCATTCCATTGCTGTAATCTGTAACACCTGAGGGTGTAATTACATTAATCCTCAGGGGGGTACACGCTTACTTTGTGTACCATGTGTGTGGCAACCACAAGGAACCCTAGCTAATATGGTATTTGCTTATACAACTTTACACATCGGTACCATATTTCTCTAACACACAAATTACACAGCTATCTGATCATGTAACTGAGAGATAAACTTTTTTATTACATCAGTGACATATGTTTACGCAATTACAGAGTTGGATTACTTCACACTTACGAAATTGTATTTTGTCTGTACTGTGTGAACCGTTCATATTTTTTTTGGAACCATTGTGATACTATGAGAGCTTTGAATGATGTATTTGGTATGGATTCATGATTTTTAAAGTACGTTTGAGGCAGATGACACTTTTGACATGAGCAGAGAATTTTTTTAATTATTGGAGGAAGCTACGACGATTTTGAGATTTGACTGAGGTGTTATGATGTTATTTTTACGACGACAATGTGTATTATGCTGCTGAGGTATGTTTATGATTAATAGGCTGATGCTATATGAGTTACTTGATTATGATACTTATCTGTTATGATGCAATATTGAAGAAGTGTCGACGAATAAGGTAAGGAGTAATGAATAGTGGTTAGGGACGCTGACTTGTGAAAAAGGATGTTGGAAACCGAGAATCGTACTTTAAGAGTTATGAAATGTGTGTGTTAATGCGTGACTGTATCACAATGCCGGCGAAAATTTTTTTGGACACTTATATTTATAGGATTTTGTTTCTACAGATTTGCAACGCTAATTCTTGACCTGTGAAATATTTTTATGTGAGACTGTCACTGTAGCAGAAACTGCTGTCGTAAATATTTCCGTAAGAAAGTTAAGTGACCACCTGCACGTAATGCGTCGCGGGCACCGAAAAAAAAAAAAGCCATTAGCCTTTCAGCGGCACAGGTAGAAAAAAAAGAAAAAAGGTAGGCCTTTATCCTCGCCATTGACATTCCTTTAGAGAAAGTATTGCAAATGCGACACCCTCATTACTTCCATTAACCTTGCTATTGACATTCCTTTGTGGAAAGCATCGCAAATATTACACGCTCATTACCTGAAAACATATGATTACTCGTACTTTGTGCTAATTACTGAAATGCTTATGAATTGATGGGAAATATTCGTACATCTGCACACCTGATTATGACAAGTGTCTTTCTACGAGAGTTCAGAGCTACTGAGTTACGAAATGCCACATGACTATTGAATGATGTTTTTATGCTTTGGTTTGCGTAATTGCTTATTTCATTTGACATCTGGTTTCCAGCTGTGTTGCAGCATTGCTTTTATAAAATAAAATGCATTTGCTAATGTGAATACTTTCTGTCAACAGATTTATTAAATAATTATTTTATGACCCACATTCTTCGATAAAGGAGCTCTTGGAAAGGAAAGAACAATAAGAAGGAACTAGTAACAGTAACTGCATACATAATATTCTTTTCAAGTACATGGTAATATTTCTTTTACAATAAGTTGTTGTGGTGCACCACTTTAATTACATAGATATTAAGATGTGAATATACATTTCCCTTATCTGCATTGTTGTTTTTACTGTAATACTTTTTCTGCTTGAGCTATGTCATGTTTAGGTATAAGTTACTGCTGTTTGCCAGGTGTTGTGTTACTGAATTTGACTTTGTGTTACTCTGCTAAGCCAATTTTACTACTCATTTATTTTTCATGTTGCTGCACATTGGCTCATATTAGTTGTAATTTTGCATTTTATCTGTTAATTTAGATTTGCTGCTGCTTGCTTTGCAAATTGGCATTTTTTTGTCATTGCTGTTTGTGATAATTTGTTATGTGATGCTGCATTGCCTTGTCCCTTAGTTTAGCATCTGAGCTCAGTAGATTTAAGTTAGCTTAAGAGGGGGTAGACTATATAAGAGAATGAGTTGCGATGAATTGGAAGAAATGCATTGAGAAGTTAAACGAAAAAAGTACAGAAAGCAGGTACAGATAGTACTTTTGGGAATAATGATGAACAAAGGGAGATCTCCATGCAAAATACTGCAGTAAAACAAACCCTGTCCTTTCCTTTGGTGTCATCCCTCTATATGTTTGTGTACTCTTGTGTATTTGTGTTTTTCCTGTCTTTATGTGTTTATCTGATAAGAATTGTAGAATTTTTCTAGTACTAAGCTACATTCACTATGATGAGGAATACTGTTATCCTCAAATATAATTGGCATTAATAATATGTGATTTACCTTATAAATATGCTTACACATTATTTATTCTGTTTTGTTTTAATGCTCATGTGTGAAATTGATGTTTCAAAAGTTATTCTGATCTTTTATGTATTTACTAATGTCATAATTCCTGTAACACTGATGTATATGTTATTTCGATTCTTTTGTAAAGCCCATATTACTACAAATGTTATCTGTATTATTATGTTTTTAATGATGTATTTTGTACCTTTGTTATTGTATTCTCATGTTATAAAATTGTAATTGACACCAGTTTATCAAACTAAGTAACTTGTAAGCATTCATTTCACTGCACACATTTCTGTTGGTCATAGTATATGGACAATATGTGAGAAGTAGGGACTGATAGTGTTTGCACGTGTGTTAATGATTCAGCAAGGGACTGGATAACAGCATTGCTGGTTCTAAGGACAATTTCAAAAACTTTGTGAGTGCACAAGTGGTGGTTTATGGACTTGCTATATTATCCGCAAGACTCTTCAACGGTGATTGTGCACCTGCACAGTCACAACAGATGGCTGCTGGCTATCTCTCCAAGGACTACAGTGGGTCTGCATCTTTGATGACCCACCAGTACCATTATCTCTACAAGGACTACAGTGGGTCTGCATCTATGATGACCCACCATGCCATTATTTCTACAAGGACTGCAGTGGGTCTGCACCTCTGGTGGCCCACCAATACCGTAATCTCTACCAGGACTACAGTGGGTCTGCTCTGTGATGACCTACCTACCAATACTCTTCAAAATTTCGACTGACTCTGCTGTGGGTTTGCTCTGTTGTGGCCCATTACCTGCCTGCATGTCGAGAGTCAGCACTGTCTTTCCATTGGAAGGACAACACTACTTCTTCAAGACTGCATAGAAATCCACTACTTCCGTGTGCATTTTCTTTTACTGCTCAGACTTTGAGAAAAACACTGCTATTCTCCTGTTATGTACGATTATGACTGTCTTTATGGACTGTGAGAGAATTTTAGCTTTTGACCAACATTGTATCAATAAGTGTGTGCATTTGATTTCTTTGTTATTGTAATTATGAAAAAAATGTTCAAATTTTTATTGGCCACTGCCCAATCCAATTTGTAAAATTTTTTTGTGGGGAGCATGGGGGCTATGTAAGTAGGCTGTTTAGGTTTTTTTATTGGTAACGCCACCTCTGTATGAAAATCACTGGCTGTGCTGTGGGCAGTCTGTGTCTGCTTTGCATTGTTGTAATACTCGCCATTGTAGTGTTGGGCAGCGGCAGCTGGATGTGAACAGCGCGTAGCGTTGCGCAGTTGGAGGTGAGCCGCCAGCAGTGGTGGATGTGGGGAGAGAGATGGCGGAGGTTTGTAATTTGTCATGAACTGCTATATTTATATATGATGATATCAAGGTAAATACATTGTTCGTTCTCTATTAATATCTTTCATTTGCTAACTATCCCTATCAGTAGTTAGTGCCTTCCATAGTTTGAATCTTTTATTTAGCTGGCAGTAGTGGCGCTCGCTGTATTGCAGTAGCTTGAGCAGCGAAGATTTTTGTGAGGTAAGTGATTTGTGAAAGGTATAGTTTAATGTTTGTCAGGGCCATTCTTTAGTAGGGAGTTTTGAAAGTCAGATTGCGTTGCGCTAAAAATATTGTGTGTCAGTTTAAGCACAGTCCTGTATAATTGTTCTAAGGGGACGTTTCACATTCTGTGAGTGGGAATTTCACAGTGCCCTAGCTGCTTGCCCTGATACAGCTCCTGGGCCAGATCGCATCCACTGTCAGATGCTGAAAGACCTTTCAGTGGATTGCCAGCGACGCCTACTCGACTTTTACAACCGTATTTGGGTCGAGGGTGAGTTTCCGTCGCAATCCTTTTATTGTCCTGTCAGCTTTTAGCCGTGCTTAGGTAGACATTTGCGCTGCCTGGTACGCTCCCTGCCCTTTTAACTGATGACCCTGCTATGGCGGACTTAGTTTTGCGTTTTATTCAGGCAGGCGGTTTTTATCATTTAATCTGAGTGTTTGTTATGTTCTTCTGTGTTGATTCTGGCCTTTGGCCTGCGGTTTTAGACTGAGATATGTTTCTCGGTGGTTGGCCTTTCATTTTTTTCCTCTGTGGTCGTCCAACCTCCGTCACACTCTGTGTGATTTTAATTTGTTTTGTCTGATCTCTCTTTGAGTCGCTCTTGTCCTGTGTCGTCTGCCGTCTTTTCTTTTGTTCGTTTTTTTATTCTCTGTGGGTAATTTTAGTTTTTTGGAAAAAGGGACCGATGACCGCCACAGTCTGGTCCCTTTAACCCCCACAAACGAAGCAACCAACCAATCCGTCGCAATGGCGGGAAAGCATTGTTATCCCCGTTTTGAAACCTGGCAAGAACCCTTTGGAGGTGGACAGCTATCGCCCCATTAACCTCACCAACGTTTTTGCAAGTTGCTTGAACGGATGGTGAGCTGGTGGTTGGGTTGGGTACTCGAGTCTTGGGGCCTTCTGGCTCCGTCTCAGGGTGGGTTCCGTAAATGCTGCTCTTTCGCCGCCGGCCGCGGTGGTCTAGCGGTTCTAGGGGCTCAGTCCGGAGCTGCGCGACTGCTACGGTCGCAGGTTCGAATCCTGCCTCGGGCATGGATGTGTGTGATGTCCTTAGGTTAGTTAGGTTTAAGTAGTTCTAGGGGACTGATGACCATAGATGTTAAGTCCCGTAGTGTTCAGAGCCAGATGAACCATTTTTTTTTTTTTTTTTTTTTTGCTCTTTCGCCGACAGTCTGGTGAGCCTGGAGTCAGCCATCCGTACAGCCTTTGCCCGCCGTCTGCACTTGGTCGCTGTCTTTTTCGACGTGCGGAAGGCGTATGATACGACATGGCGTCATCACATCCTCTCTACGCTTCATGGTTGGGGTCTTCATGGTCCACTACCGATTTTCGTTCGAAATTTTCTGTCGCATCGAACCTTCCGCGTGCAAGTCTCGGCCTCCCATAGTTCCTCCCGAGTTCAGGAGAACAAGGTGCCACAAGGAGCTGTTTTAAGTGTCTGCCTGTTTTTAATAGAAATTAACGGGCTCGCTGCGGTGGTGGGAACGTCTGTCTCAGCGTCCTTGTATGCTGACGACTTCTGCCTTTACTACAGCTCTATCGGCATTGCAGCTGCTGAACGTCATCTGCAGGGCGCTATCCACAAGGGGCAGAGTTGGGCTGTAGAGCATGGCTTCCAGTCTTCAGCAGCCAAGACCTGCGATATGCATTTCTGCCGGCGCCGCACTGTTCACCTTGAGCCAAAATGGTTCAAATGGCTCTGAGCACTATGGGACTCAACTGCTGAGGTCATTAGACCCCTATAACTTAGAACTAGTTAAACCTAACTAACCTAAGGACATCACAAACATCCATGCCCGAGGCAGGATTCGAACCTGCGACCATAGCGGTTTGCGGTTCCAGACTGCAGCGCCTTTAACCGCACGGCCACTTCAGCTGGCACATCACCTTGAGCCACGGCTTTATCTTGACGGCGAACTTCTTGCTGTGGTGGAGAATCATAGGTTTTTGGGAGTGGTTTTTGATGCTCGGTTGACTTGGCTGCCTCATATTTGGCAGCTTAAACAGATGTGTTGGCGGCATCTAAATGCCCTGCGATGCTTGAGCCACACCAGCTGGGGCGCGAACGATCTACCCTCTTACAGCTCTACCAGGCGCTAATCCAGTCCCATCCGATTATGGGAGCCTGGCTTATGGTTCAGCATCCCCTTCTGTGTTGCGCGTGCTGGACCCAATCCTTCACAGCAGGATACGACTTGCCACTGGTGCTTTCCGGACCAGCCCTGTGGACAGCATACTTGTGGAGGCAGGTGTCCATCCACTGCAGTTACGGCGCCAACGTTTACTGGCCGCTTATGCTGCTCATGTTCTTAACTTGCCTGGGCATCCAAATAATCGTCTCCTGTTCCAGCCGTCGGTCGTCCATCTCCCAGATCGTCGGCCGCGGTCGGGTTTGTACGATCGCGGTCCGCGTCAGAGAGCTTCTCTCCGGGCTTGGGGTTTTCCCTTTACCGACTCCTTTCCGGCCGCTCTTCGTACACCCCTGTGGTGTGTGCCTCGCCCTTGCCTTCGGCTCGAATTGGCACAGGGCCCGAACGACTAAGTCGCTCCAGAAGTCTTCCGCCGCCGCTTTTATTCCATCCTAGCCACGCATCAGGGGTCTGGCGTTGCTTACACTGACGGTTCGATGGTTGCTGGTTGTGTTGGTTATGCTCTAACTCTAGGGGACCACTATGAACAACGGTCATTGCCGGCTGGCTGCAGTGTTTTCCCTGCTGAGCTGGTCGCCATCTTTTGTGCCCTAGAGTATATCCGCTCCTGCTCACGTGAGTCGTTCGTTATCTGTAGCGACTCCCTGAGCGGTTTACGAGCTATCGACCAGTGTTTCCCTCGTTCTCGTCTGGTGATGGCTATCCAGGTGTCCCTGCATACTCTTGCCCATTGCAGCCGCACTGTGGTCTTTGTGTGGACCCCAGGCCATGTTGGGATACCCGTCAATCAAAATGTTGACCGCCTGGCGAAAGAGGCCATCAGTAAAACATCTCTGGATATTGGCCTCCCAGAGACTGATTTGCAAGCAGTCCTGCGCCGAAAAGTTTTTGCGCTTTGGGACGCTGAATGGCGCGATCGGACCACGCCCACTAAACTCCGTGCCATAAATGAGACGACGACTGTGTGGCGGTCATCCATGCAAGCCACCCGCAGGGACTCAGTCGTCCTTTGTCGGCTCTGCTTTGGGCACACCCGACTGACACACAGTTATTTACTGTGTCGTGAGGACCCACCTCTTTGTCATTGTGGGGCGGCCTTGACAGTGGTCCATATTCTGTTGGACTGTCCCCTTTTAACTGTGCTCAGGCAGACGTTTGCGCTGCCTGATACGCTCCCTGCCCTTTTAACTGACGACTCTGCCATAGCGGACTTAGTTTTGCGTTTTATTCGGGCAGGGGGCTTTTATCGCTTAATGTAGGTGTATGTCTTTTTGTGTTGATTCTGGCCTATGGCCTACGATTTTAGTCTGATTTTTTAATGTGTTTCTCAGTGGTTGCCTTTTCCTTTTTGTTTCTATAGTCGGCCAACCACTGTCACACTCTGTGTGATTTTAGCTCGTCTTGTTTGGTCTTTGTCTGAGTTTCTCTTGTTCTGTGTTGTCTGTCATCTATTCTGTTGATCGTTTTTATTCTCTGTGGGTGTTTTTAGTATTTGGAAAATCGGACCGATGACCGTAGCAGTCTGGTCCCTTTAATCCCACAAACCAACCAACCAACCTGCGACCCACTCGAAGGGACTCAGTAGTCCTTTGTCGGCTCCGCATTTGCCACGCCCGCTTGACAGACAGCCATTTACTGTGGCATGCGGACCCGCCTCCCTGTCGATGCGGGTCGGCTTTGATGGTGGTCCACATTTTGTTGGCATGGCCACTTTTAACTATGCTCAGGTAGACGTTTGCGCTGCCTGATACGCTCCCTGCCCTTTTAACTGATGATCCTGCCATGGCAGGCTTAGTTTTGCGTTTTATTCAGGCAGGGGGTTTTTATCATTTAATCTGTTTGTTATGTTCTTTTGTGTTGATTCTGCCCATTGGCCTACTGTTTTAGACTGAGTTTTTAATATGTTTCTTGGTGGTTGGCTTTTTTTTCTCTCTATGGTCGGTCAACCACCTTCACACTCTGTGTGATTTTAATTTGTTTTGTCTGATCTCTGTATGAGTCTTTCTTGTCCTGTGTCGTCTGCCGTCTTTTCTGTTGTTCGTTTTTTATTCTCTGTGGGTATTTTTAGTTTTTGGAAAAAGGGAACGATGACCGTAGCAGTCTGATCCCTTTAATCCTCCAAACCAACCAACCAACCCCATTACCATTCTTCAAGCTCCGATGGCTGTCTACCAGTGTCTGTCCTTCGGAAGCCATGACGGGAACAACAAAATGTTTTCCTGTTTGAACGCATATGGTAATAACGTCGCCATAGTTCACGTTTCTATATTTACTGCATCCACATTGGAAAGACACGAATGCGACATTGATCCATAGCCTACGTGTCAGCACTTATATACCAGCATCGAAGTCGCGCTACTTTGCACTCACTCCGTAGCAACGCCCTCAAAATGAATCTCCTCTTATTATTCAAACAGAAATGAAATTTAAGTTAAAATCCATTTAAACTGTTTCTTGCCTGAAACTTTCGCTTGTCACAAACACTCAGACAGCATTTCCAGTATGGAAACCACCAAACCACGATGCCGGTCTGTCAGTGGAAGTAACCCAATTGCACACGGAAATGGATTTAACCTAAAAAGTATTCAAAATAAAAAGAAAACCCCACGGCGAGATAATGTATCTCTAGTATTCTAATGGTTAATTAACAACTACATTATAACAGGGCAGAGAAGGCAGTAGCGCTTACCAGCTTAGTGACAGCACACAGCCGGACGCTGTGGACGAGCGGTTCTAGGCGCTTCAGTCCGGCACAGCGTTGCTGCTACGGTCGCAGGTTCGAATCCTGCCTCGAGCATGCATGTGTGCGAAGTCCTTAGGTGACTTAGGTTTAAGTAATTCTAAGTTCTAGGCGACTGATGACCTCAGATGTTAAGTCCCATAGTGCTTAGAGCCATTTGAACCATTTTTGACAGCACATACGTGACCTGCAGCTGACAGTGTAGGTTTCAGCTCTGGCGTCCACTCACACCCCATTCTCGCAACGTGACTCAATTAATAGGAAGGGTGACACCAAGTGCTGGAGGTCAGAGAATGCTGTTATCTAACATGGGTGCAGACTGCTGCGCCAATGTGAACAAGCAGCAGTGTGAGAACGAGAAACTAATGAGTTGGAATGTTGTGACACCAGCTGAATTCTGGAGAGACACTGCGCTGACGTACCTTAGTTACGTCTTTAGGGGATGGCAACCACTTTACCAGCGTTTATGTTGTAATATATTGATTATTCCTTGCTACTGTAGTGTTATCTTGGAGCTGTGAGAAAGGAGGATAGGCGTTCCAAGGCGAGGAAGCAGAGACGATGCTGAGGGCAGACGAAACTAGGAGAGATATTGTTACGTGAAGTAAACCGTAACGGGGGAGCCCTGCGAAAATGCAGACGCCACCAGAAGCGGTCCCAGGGCATTAGTTACTCTTCAGGGAATTAAAATGTAACTTCATATGTCGTCTAGACGCTGTTGTAGGTTGCCACCGTAGAACTTTGTAACCAACAGGCGCGAAGTAGCGTATAAAGCCGGCTTGATACCAGCCCTGAGAACAGCAACGTCAGTAGGCCCACAAGGGTTAGAAAGAGAGCGGAAACGCCAAAAACTGTTGGACTCCCCGCAGTAGGGGTTGCTAGGTCGAGAGGCGGGGCTAAATGACGTATAACAATAACGTTGCAAGCCTTATTTGGCAGAGCAGTTACGTTTAGCTTTCAACTGAACAATGTTGATACCAAATAAAGACACAGTGCAACTGCATTAACATCCCCGCCTTAGGAGCAGTACCTACGGGATTGGCTGGGTGGCTTTAAGTGGGAAAAACAGTGCCCCCACGCGACTCTTTAAAACCCCTAGAGTCGGCACATCTTTGGCGTCAAGTAGCCTCTGCTGGACACTAGCGCCACTCTGAGACAGCGGCGAGAACTGCGTTCGACAGTGGCTGGGGCAGTCGCAGGCCCATCGAGCTGTGTGAGGCGGGCGGGCAGGACTTGCAGCGAGGGAGGTGTCAGGTGTTTGTGGGACGAAACTGGGCACGCGAGCTGAGCGGGAGTGGTGTGCGTTCTGCTGCATAACACTGCTTCCTGTCGTTTGGAAGGGAAAGCGGACCAGCTTGCGTTCGATGGCGACGTTACCGGTAATACACGCTTGTGGGACTGTACAAAGGGCGGAGTCTGTTCAGTCGTGTTATGCAGTCGGACACTATGCGGAAATGGTACGTTAACTCTATTACATAGACTTTAATCGAAGGTACACTCTCCTGCCCGAGTTTTCTGTTTTATGATGAGTAGAATCCAAGTTCCGTTTACGTTCGGTATGTGCCGTGGTACCTTTCTAGTGCAGCAGGAATTAATACTTACTCTGCTATAATGCTGCGATGAGGGAGTGTTAGAGTGCGCGTCATTTACGACGGCGGCCGAGTTTAGGTTCGTTCTGCGCACCTGACGTCACAAAACACAGTCAGCCAATGAACAGAGAACGACGTTGCCAGAGCTCGACTGCAGTGCAGAGCACGGACGAGTGTCTTCAGTTTTAGAAACGTTCAATCATAACTAAAGTAATTGAACAAAAGCAATGGCTTGATAGCAGACTTTCTTTTATAGAAAGTTTGGAAAAAGCATTCTTTATACCAATTGCTTCATATTCTATTAATTAATTAAACCAAACAAGCACTAAGACTCCTAATTCAGGCGATAGGAACGACAGGTGTTTTTATCATGCTCACAATAAAGAACAGTGGTAATTGTTTATTTCCTATTGTACTTCGACGAAACGTGAGTAATTCATAGTCATACCAACAGTGTTTGTCGATATTTTGAGTGATATTTTAGAGTCCTCCAGGAGTTCTGTTGAATGACGAGCTGCGTTAGCGTAATGGTTAAAGTTTTTGGCTACCAAGCGAAAGGTTCTGAGATCAAACCTTGTTCGGTGCTTAATTTCTTTATTTAAAAACAATATCGAAGTGTCTTACTTCATTAGTTTTATTCGTTTGAATGTAATTTTTTGAAATTTCTAGTGCTTTGTCTTTTCATTATAATCATAAGTTTTCGGTTTTTTAATTTTGTCCTCCAATATTTCTTTTCAGAGCAATTAAAACCAATGAAAAGGCACACATACAATATTCATGTTATCTGTTTTGTTAGTATATCTTCTATTCATATTGAGATACATTCTTTTGCGACAGTATTAAAAGTATTATTTAGAGCAGAATTTCGGCTCGTACGTTGCCGAGCTACTTGATTGTCTGACGCAATTCTTTGCTTCGCTGCTTTGCCAACATCATATTCAATGTTTTCGTCGACTGATCTATGTTTTGCCAAGTATGTGCTGTCCGTTGTGACAAACACAAATTGTTTGCGCACTGCACCTCACTGACAATATATTTTAATTTCTATGTTTTATTACATCCACAATTCAGTTCTGTGTACTTCGTCAACTTTGTTTTAATCAGAACGTTTTAGAAAAAAGCGAAATGACTCTGGTATAAATAAAAGTTTTATTACAGTCGCGAAAGACGGAATATATCTCAATATCACATAAGACACCTATCCGGTAATTAAATTAAATGAGATATTGTTATACAGTAAATTTTAAATGAAATTTAGGTATCTTGTCCACATTTCATTCTCAACATTGTGGCAACTAAAATCGACCATACGGAAAGTATACGCTATGGACTTTTACCTCTGCACACTCTTCAAAATTTCGTGCAATGGTTTACTACATTTAATGCTGCACAATAAGTGCGTTGAATATCGAAACAAAATTAAGTCATTTATGGAGGGAAGGTATCAGTCAAGAAGATGTGTAAAAACCAAATTTTTGGGCCAAATAGTTTTGATGAAATCGAATGATAAGTGTGTCAAAGCAGTCAGAACACCATGTGTCTGCACAGGCGAACTGTGCAGTGATGACAAAATCGCGCACAGCGCGGAAAGCGGGGAGCACGTCTCTATAGCAGCGAAAGGGTTAATGCGCGCTCCCCCCCTAAACGTAAGTTTGCGAACTGTACTATACTATGGCGCTGCTTCTCTTGGAGCGTGCGTCGTTTGCAACTGGCAACGCAGCAATCTCCCACATCTGGGCGGGCATGCGCGAGCCGCCAAGATAAAAGAATTGAACTATAGCAGCGAGCTGACTAGGGCCGCGCAACTGTATTGTCCGGTAGGCACGCGGACACTGTTTGTGCACCATTATTGTACCTTGCATGGCTCTTGCAGTTTTACTAAGCTACACTGAGCTCGTTTGACATTCCAGTTTGCATCTGGCAGTGGCAGACAATCCCGAAGTACACAGGGTGTTAGCGGTAAGTGCAGATATCTCTATTTACGACTAGGAACAGTGCGTGATCGACATTGTTAGTCGAATTAGCTATAATCATTAGTTGTTTGACTTAGGGGAGGGGACCATACAGCGAGTACATCGGTCTCATCGGATTAGGGAAGGATGGGGAAAGTTGTCGGCCGTGCTCTTTCAAAGGAACCATCCCGGCATTTGCCTGAAGAGATTTCGGCAAACCACGGAAAAACTAAATCAGCATGGCCGGACGCGGGTTTTAACCGTCGTCGTCCTAAATGGGAGTAGTCTCCTAACCCCTGCGCCACCTCACTCAGTATAGAATCATTAGTCTGCATATGAAGTAAATACTGATTTACGTTTATAGGATGGTTAGCACCTCCAAGTATGCGTAGCACAAGCAACTCATTAATAGTTGTTTTCTGTTGGGCTGCAGGTAAGGTATTGAAGAGTGAATGCCTGGGAACAAAATGCACTGTGCTTGTCAGTATAGAGTATTCATTTCGTGGCACAGTTAGATTATACAAAAACACTATATATATCCGTCCTAAGACAAAGACACATCATTCGAAAAAAATGTTCTAGGTGAAAAGTTAATATTAATAAAGAGAACATCTGTTTGTGATACAGCTGGCCACATCCTAACCATTCCTCCCGCGTGGGTGGCGTATTTGCAAATGGGAATCTCCCATTTTTAAAGAATTTCCCCCATTTTTGTTGCATATTTAGATTGTAGGGATTTTTTTGGCGTACAGTTTATTCAAACCATGGTTTTTTCATCCTAGAAGGTGCTGTCATCGGCAAATGTAAAATGTGTACAACCTTACACTTCTATTCATTTATTAACTCGTCCGTGGAAGACATGTACACGCCTTTAATTGACGATATTTCAATTACGGCAGCACTCACGGAGTCCCATCGAAATCAAGCACAACGATCGCGAGAGGGAATGGGACGCACCGATGTGGAGCATCCAGGTGGGAACAGAAAACTTATTAAAGCCGCGTCTTCGTGTTCTAATGGTTGATATTTACGTTGGAAATTTAGTGTTGCAAATTTGGTTGTGCAGTATAGTATGTTTACATTTAGCGTGATCCAGGAACAGACATTGAAACAACCAGTCTCTAGACAAAGATTAACATTTACATCGTAAATTAAATGAAGAACCAAATGCGTCGGTTCTTTGTTGCAACAACACGAACTCTTGGTATTGTATTTCGTTCGTGATAGATGGCGCTGTTGTAAACCAATGGTTTGAGTAAACCGAAGTTATTTTTTTAACGTAGAATTCGATTATGCAATAAAATGCGGGTTCCAACTTGAAAATAAAAAGCTAACGGATTATATTATACGAAAATGGCTACAATTTCAAAGCACTTCAGTGGAATGCCGGACGTTTTCCACGCCGGACATTTGCCCCTACGCCAGGTAGCGATCCCTCAGGTAAGGGACGCCCTTCCTCGTACTACTTCTGTCCGCTTTCAAACCGCCGTCTCCACATCTTACTCGATGCAACCAGTACGTAAGGGACCTTCTTCTTCGACATCTTGGCCGAATACAGAGCTTCTTTCCCGAAATCGAAATATTTATAACTTTTGGGAAACGAAAGCAATACCGACGATTATGTCAGCATAAATATAGATTCCTCAGTCTGTACGGTAGCTTCCTTTCACGCTTACTGATTGCGATAGAAACAGTCCATCGCCATGGGAGCAACAAGAAAGGAACGATGTAAAGAGAATGCGAATGTACGCTAATCATTTCTTCTTGATGACTGCATTTGTGCCTACTTTAATTACTACAACTGCATGCCCAAAACACAACAAGGAAAGAAGAAATGTGTATGTGAATGTTTGAAAAGAAGAACGACATACTCTATATTAATTTACTCTCTAAAATACGATATCCGTTGTGGTGAAACATTAGTTAATAAAGTGTAGCGGGACAATTTTTAAAACATGACTGAAAATACTCATACGTTGACTAAATAGAAATAAGAACATCTATGATTGACATGTCATCTAAAGTCGACGTACAATTTTAAATGTAAGAAATAAGCACATGAAGTAATACAGAGTGGTATGCTTGTAACGTACGTTGTTCTCCATTGTTTAGCTCTGGTATTTACAGGGTCACAGAGAAAGCATCCTAGGTTTTGGAGCGAAAAGCCGTAATTGTAATGATCTGCACTAGAACAGAAACAAGAAGCACAACTTAAGGAAAAATAATGTAATGTGTATTCCAGCTCACAAGCGACATTGAAGCAGATAGTTCCTGTGACTTAGTACGGGCAGAGGTTACATTCGACAACCGGAACAAATTAACAACTGGCTCCCTTTACTGACCCCCCAGTCTCAGATGAAACGGTTGCTGAACAGATCAACGAAAACTTGAGTCTCATCACAAATAGGAACCCTATTCTACAATTATAGTTGGCAGTGACTTCAATCTACCTTCCGTATGTTGACAAAAATACATTATCAGACCCTATTGTAGACAGAAAACAACTTCTGTAATTGTTCTAAATACTTTTTTTAAAATTGAACAATTAGTTCATGAGGCCATTCAAATTGTAAATGGTTACGAAACACACTTGACCTCCTGAGCATCACGACGGATACAGGGATTAGTGAACACAGTCGTAACGAGGCTCAATTCCACAAAGAAATTCACCAAAACTAAACGCGAAATATACCTATTTATAAAAGCAGCTAAAAATTCGGTTGACTTCTTTCTAAGAGACAGTCTCCAATCCTTCCAAACTATGTAAGTGAAGACCATATGTGGCTTAGTAAGTACCTTTACTGCGCGACGGTAATATTACTGATGAAGTGGAGTTACTAAATGCACTTTTCCGAAATTCCTTCACCGAAGAAGACGAAGTAAATATTCCAGAATTCGAAATGAGAACAGCTGCAAACATAATATAGAAGTAGATATGCTTGGTGTTGCGAAGCAAATCAAATTACACTATCAAATAACTGATGTTGCAGAGGTGCCTGAACTGTCAGTGACAGAGGAAATCATCAAATATCTTTTCAAAAGTCCCTAATGTATACGAAAAGTAGGTCTAATACGTTTCTGATGTTCTTCAATAACGATTAATTTTCAGTAGTAGCTCTTTGCCTAGTTTCAGTTGCTTTTACCGGCCTGTTTAAAGATAATCAACAATTTAGTAAGGAATTTTAATTTTTGAAGGACTATATCTAAATGTACTTAAATAGATTTACATCTACTATAAATGTTTGCAGCTAAACTTGAATAAAAAAAATATTTGAGATGCCAAAATTGTCAACCTTAGGATCAGATCAGTTTTGGGATGTCAATTTTAGGTTCAATTCAAAGGTTCAGTTTCCATTTTCTTTTACAAACCTTACACTATCAGTTTAACGAAGCATGATATTTTAGGTGATAGTTGCGACTCTGAAGCTTAAGAAAATAATTTTAGAACTCACAATTATTTAGTAGTATGGCCATAATATTAGAAGGTAGAAAACAGTTATCTTAACGTGACAACAATAGGATCTCTTACTTAAAAAGGAAATTGCTATTGAAAAAAATTAGATGTAACTTTAAATTCTGGTTACAGGAGGATCAGCTAGTTACATCGTTAAGCTATTTAGGGATACTTTTGTGAGGCTTGAAACACGCTTTAATTTTTACAATAAAGGCTGATTCCCATTTCACTTTCCACAGGCTTTGGACTCTCAAAATGATAAATGACCATTTACCATTTTGGCGTGTTTAAAATCAGTCTAAACAGGCTGAACTAATGTACACTCTATTTACAATTACAACTTAATATTAGCGCCGATAATGCTGCTTCAATGTTTTAGTAATTTTAACTCAGTAATCTGCGAGGTCTCAGTAGTATTCATAGTTTTAATGCATTATTTTTAACGTATTTTAGTCCAGTTTCTGAATATGTGCAATGGCTTTCAAGCAATGCCTAATGTTGCCAGTCTCTTTATAATTCTTTACGATTCTCTCTATCCTGTCGTCCAGCTTCAAGTACTTCTTCTTCCTCTTCTTAGCTTCAAGATTCATTTCCAATTTCATGTACATGCAGTTTGTGAGCTCTACTTCCTTTTTCAAGCACTCCACCAAATAGGTGATTCTAGGGTGAGGGTTTCCAATAATACTATTTATTTTGTTGTGCCACCCTTCAACAGCATTCGTCGTTCGGTGCCTTTTTCCATAGCAGTTCCACATTTCTATTGGGATATCTTCATTATGTAGCCAGTTGTCCACAAAGTAGTTAAAAAATAGAGCATTCCGTTATCAGGAGCTTCTGCATGAATCTCAATCCATCCATTGCTTACGTCGTCCGGTTTTACAAATGCAAGCGCTGCACACATGCTGACGTGAAGTCTTACATCCTCGTTCTGGCGGTACTCCTCAGTTAGACTGAGAACTTGAATTCTCCTCCATAAACTCTTCTACATGTGGAAATAGCATCCATTTATTTCAATTGTGGGAAAAACTTGACGAATGGCCGATATCGCAGCTGCCTCAAAATCGACATTCACTTCTTTAGGACACCACTCAGGGATTGCCTGTTTCATCAGACGAAACAGACGAACGTATGTGTCTTTCTTCTTATTTGGGAGCAGTGCAAATACAATAGGAAGAATGTTTGTTTCTTTAATCGGGCCTCCTAAGTCTACGTGTGTGGTGTAGATTTGTGCGAACTACTTGCTGCAGCACTTAAATGTTCCATTCATAAAAAAATGGAAACATGTTTTTAAAGTTTCTTTTCCCTTGCTTCCACTAAAAATCATTATTCTCTCCTCTAATCTATCGTCTTCTAAAAGAAAACCAGTGCCATCTCCCATTTTTAATAGATCTTGATGAAGATCAATTTCATAAGAGTTCGTAGGCTCTTGTTGGTTCCCCTGTCGACGACGCACGGTTCTCTTCATACATTCTGAATTCGGCATCACTGAAGTCGTAACCTTTATTATGAAGATTTCCCATTTCATCCGCGTAAATCTCCGATAACTGTGTAGTTTCTTCTTGAGACCTTCTCTTCGCCCTTTCCACTTGCTTTCTCATTTCCAGAGCCACATCGTCAGGTGGTCCACAGAGATGTTCTGATACCTTCAATACTTCTCCGTTCTTGGAAAGCTGCTTTCTCTTGCAATGATCCGCTTTTCGGCGTAAGCACATCCACATAACAACACCTTCTTTAGATTCCCTCTGTTTAAGATACGCGTAACCATTGTAATGAGCAGAAGGCGTGCCCTTGTTCGTTGTAATAACTTCCATACTGATGGTCACGTTAGGAACTTCGAAAGCAAACTGAGTGTAAGGACTTTTGTTGCGACCAGTGTGCGGGTTCGGTGACCGTCCACGGGCATTCCAGGGGTTGGGCGGCGTGTGAGGAGGAGGAGGAGGAGGCGGCGGCAAGGGACCCGACCCTTCGGAGCAGGTAAAATCGTGGCAAATGTCCGGCGTGGCAAATGTCCGGACACCCTTCAGTGTAGTGATGGGCTAAACTGCTATTTTCCGATATCAGTGATTTTTGTGAATGCTACTTTTCAGTATCTGTTATTCTTAACAGTGATTTGTCGCAGTTAAGGAACCTAGGTCGTGTATCCCTCCGGCACTGCTATTTCTGCTACTTCTGTGACTTCTGCTACTTCTGCGATTTCTGCTACTTCTGCGATTTCTTTGACTCCTGCTACTTCTGCGATTTCTGCTACTTCTGCGATTTCTGTGACTCCTGCGATTTCTGCGACTTACCACCGTATGAAAAAGTTACATCTGTCAACACAGAAAACTGCATCTCAACAAACCTGTCATTAGTAAGTATGTTTTACGTTTGTTCTTCCGTTGGCTTTAATTATGTATTAAAGAAACAACTGTGAAAATATTAATAGTGTAATTAATATGTAAGTAGTCATACAGTACCATAATAGTTCGTGTTTAGAAAATGAATTCTAACATATTGTTATGTTCACAGGTACCCGAACTACATTTCAGTCACTCAGTAAAGTGAGAACTCAAAATATCACTGTCAACAGATCTGCAGAAATTGCCACTGCTCTTTAGACCGTTTTCCTCAGACGAGAGGTTAGTTTCTAAGTGTTGCGATGGAGTTAATTACTTCAGTGAGATCGTTCTTGCAAATGTGAAATATACCCCATTGAGTGGCTTTCATTACAGCAAATATTAGCAGTCTACTCTGTCAACTGCATTGCTCGTAATTAGTACCAGCAAAAATTGTTTAATAATCCTTGTGATTTTGCAGACACAGTTCTGACTCTGATTCCTTGTTGCTGTACGTATCTATCCACATCAAGGCTGTTGAGACAGACTCGTGAAGATTCAAGACAGCTCTTAGAGGATTTGCAGTTTAAAAGTGACATAATTGTGAAGTAAGTGTGCAGATGAGTGATTAAACTGTGTTTTATTGAAGTTGTTGTGCGATTTTAAAGGAATAATAAATGTTAAATACAGTGAGTCAATATTGAAAATCTCATTTTCCACATGTTAAGCCGTCCTATACCCGTAATTTTCCGCCACTTATTTATTGGTAAACACTTGTTGGAGTGTGACATGCCTTCCCCCCCTCCCCTTTCTCCACAATCTTTGTGTGACACTGACCTGTAACATATCTCGAAGTCTACAATATGCATTTTGAGGCTGTTAATATGAAAGTGGGAAGTACAGATCTTACAGTAAAATCAGGAATAGCTTAAGTGCATTACTTGAAAGTAACACAGGAAAAGCTTACTTATGTAGGTGGTAGTAGTGTCGGCAAAAAGTTCTTGTGTGTGAAGTTGCCATGTAGAACACCAGGTGTAAAGCTTTTCTTCCGAGTCTTGAACTGTGTCGGAAGAAAAGTGAGGCATTCATATGACTCAAGAATATTGTTTTCATTTCACTACACTTATACAGGTGTCAAAGTTGTGCTGTGTTAGCATTGCAAAGTCCTGTAGGCATGTGGAGTATTAACCAAAACTGTCATATTGGAAGCAGAATCAAACACATTTCTTACTTTACTGGATATTTTCAGGAGAAAAAGGCAATGTTGCTTCTTATTAATATAATACATTCAGAGTCACAGCTGTGTTTGACCAACCATAACTGATGCTGAATGTGCATGTCGTCATATAATATGAAAGGCTTATTTCCATAGTGGTACAAGTCTATTACCTCCACTTTTCTGTCTATAATGCTTCTGAAATTAATGCTCCAAACAAACATAAATAAAGGTTCATCTCTAGCAAGAAGCCAATGCTTGAATATTTCTGGTATCTCAACTGGAGATTTTTCCGCGCTCATTTAACTATACGACTCTGTATCTCAAAATGAACAAAAATGGACTTGTACCACTATTGTAATAAGCCCTTCAGATGCACACACAGCACACCGATCTCGTAAGGGACAAGGCTCGCATAACGAAGTCCGTACGTCGGTCAACAGATGGCACTAAGAAAAGAATGTTAACTGCGCTTTTCAGTTGCTACTTGCGACTCTTAGTTGCGACTTGTCACGGAAATCGCAGTTTGACTCGGTAGCGAATAGCGTAGTATGAACTTTGCTCATCAGATGGCACTGCTAACTGCGCTTTTTAGTTGCTACTTGCTACTCTTAGTTGCGACTTGTCACGGAAATCGCAGTTGGACTTATTGTGACTTGGCAAGACAGCCAAGCCACTAGGAGGTGAAGCCGAAAGGCACGCGTTTAAGCTCACGCAGGCTGGCGTGAGATCCGGAACAGTTAAAGGATTAGAGTCTAGCAAATAAAGTACGTAGCTGTTGGAATACTTAACTTTAATCCATAATTGGTGAACATCGGTCTGACGGTACATGCATCACAAGATAAATAGCAAATGATAATGGCGCCATGCTAGGTCGTAGCAAATGACGATCTGAAGGCTATGCTAACTATCGTGTCGGCAAATGAGAGCGCAATTTGTCAGTGAACCATCGCTAGCAACGTCGGCTGTACAACTGGGGCGAGTGCTAGGAAATCTCTCTAGACCTGCCGTGTGGCGGCGCTCGGTCTGCAATCACTGACAGTGGCGACACGCGGGTCCGACGTATACTAACGAACCGCGGCCGATTTAAAGGATACCACCTAGCAAGTGTGGTGTCTGGCGGTGACACCACAGGACTCGATAGCACGTCGCAGGGATGAGCGTAGTACGAACTTTGGCCAACAGATGGCATTGTTTACTGCGCTTTTTAGTTGCTACTTGCGACTCTTAGTTGCGACTTGTCACTGAAATCGGAGAAAGCAGTACGGAATTCGGCCAACAAATGGTTCTCGGCGTTGAATGTGAAATGCTACTTGCGACTGCTAACTGTGACTGAAATCGCAGTTACATTTTGTAAAGTTGTTATTGTGATATCTGTGACTTCTCAATCACTGTGATTTCTAACAGATACGCGATTTCCTGCCCACCACTACTTCAGTGTCTGTAAAGTCGCAGCCTTAGCGGTCGGTTGTGTGTGCGCGGCGCTCCCGCCAGTGCTGCTTAGTGGCGTTTTACTTCTGCGCGGGCTTTGATTAATGTTTACTGTCTGAACTTCAGTGTATACTTTCGCACCTGAGACTCCTTTTTAAATCAGTTTCAGTTTTGGTAGCGAGCGTCCAAATATTTACGAATTTGGCGATTGGTACTTCAAAAACGTCTTCATCTGGTACTTTACGTTACTCCTACGCGACTCCGGAACATTTATACACCGTGAAATTGAGGAACAAGGAAATCTGCCAAAGGATTATGAACGTGACAAACGGGGATGCCAAGTATAAGAGAAGCACAGGCGAGGTGAGTCGTGTTACCGTTACTTATGCTGCGTTGGGTCCCAGAACCGTGAAAGTGCATCTGTTACTGTTTGAACTCAATCTGGCGTACATTAAACAGGCCCTTTCTTAATTTTTACCGTGTATACAGTAACAGCAGATCGGTGGGGCGGTAACATGCACTACAAGCTGGGTAATGGTGTGAGAACTGTTAAAATTATAGAAGGTATGTGGGATTGTAAATCAATGTGTATGGCTTCAAAGCTTCGTAATTTACGAGGGGCAATCACGTACTACTTCTGCCCGTAACATGCCGGTCACCTTAGGGTGGAGTGTTCGCGAAGACGACCAGTAAAGCTCCTGCCGAGTTTGATTCGGGAGGCAGGCCGCTGGCCCGTTAGGCCGCAGTCGGCAGCCGTTTGTTTACTCTCCGCTACAGCGTCGTGCCTCCCGATGACGTAGCACTCGCTGCCGCGGCAGTAGTGACTGAAGCGTGGCACACTAGTGCGTCCCCCGCGATCGATGACGTGATAATGTCCGACGTTCAAGCAAACGTTTGCAATAACCGCGCACTCTAATGTTGTTCCTGAACTAAGTTCGCGCTCACGCAACTACAGTTTTGAAAGACTCTGTTGCAAGGGACGAAGGCACATCTTGCGCCCCGTCGGACAACACTATTGTCACATCCAACGTGCAGGCAACCAAATCTTCGAATAAACGTAACAGCACCAGCAACAACGTCCGAAAAGCAACACCACAGCTAACATACAACGTCACAGATCACACTGCGACGCGAGAAGATCATTCGGGTGTCACTGAACAAGCGTTTCCTGCTTAAAAAAAAAAGTCTATAAGGTCCGTATCCTAGTCCCTGAAAGATATCCAAGGCCGATCCTCGCCTGACAAAAAGAAACTTCGCATTGCTCGTAGAGGAGCTACTGAGGCAGCACAGCAATTAAGGCCAGTAGCCCAACAAGTAGCTGCAAAACTGAAAAACAGCCAGCCTGAAACAAAGGCGACATCCGCAACTGCTACCTTAGAATCCATGGACTCCGACGACAATCGAAAATTACCACCAGGTGGTCATTGGTGGATGGACAATGAAACGGACAGGAATAGGGGCCAACGTAGTTTTATATTGGACTGCGTGTGTGAATTTGTATGTATGGACCGAGCGGCATTTAGTGGTTCGGGAATATCTCCTCCCCAATGACCGATACTTTCACTTACAACATAAGAACGATTAACATTAACAGAATTCAGAGTGATGTAAAATTCAGAGCGCTCACAGACTTCCTATACACCGCTACTGTAGACGCTGGGCTCTTACAAGAAGTCTGCGTAGGACCGAACACGTCGGGATTTGTAGCCATAACGAACATCAGCAAAGAGCACCACACAGAAACCGCAGTCCTACTACGAGATTGACTGCCATTGTTTCGACAAGATATGACCCGTCTATTTGCAAATCATATTATGTTCTAGTTCTAGGCGCTACAGTCTGGAACCGTGCGACCGCTACGTTCGCAGGTTAGAATCCTGCCTCGGACATGGAAGTGTGTGATGTCCTTAGGTTAGTTAGGTTTAAGTAGTTCTAAGTTCTAGGGGACTGATGACGTCAGAAGTTAAGTCCCGTAGTGCTCAGAGCCATCCTTTTTATGTTCGAAAGATGGATAAAGATTGTCAACGCACCATCCGGCAGTAACGGCCGAAAGGGACGTTCTTACTTTTGTAAAAATGATGTGCCTCTCTAAATTAGTGAATATGCAGCGAATTGTATCCTAGTGGGAGATTTTAACTGCGTGATCTCAGCAAAAGACCAAACACCGAACTTTAATAACTGCACAGAAATCGGTTGACTGTCTCGTCTCTGGACTGAAACTACTTCACGCCTGGGAGAAGATACAAGGGAAGCGCGCCGCATTCCCGCACACAGCCCAGCCAGAGAGGCCGCGTATACGTCCCCTCCGCTCTCGGCCACGATGAAGTGAACAGTGACGTTGCTCCAGTCGGCTTTTCTGACCAAAGTGCTCATCAGTACTACATAAAACTCCAACGCCCAGAAATGTTTCGTGAGAGGGGGTGCTGGAGAATGAATAGCAGCCTGGTGTAAGACAAACAGCTCGATGTAGACATTCAGCGGGCGTGGGAGCAAGTAAAACGCTTCAAAACCCAATGCGGATCGGTTATTGAATAGTGGCTACGTAAAAACATAAGTTTCAGTTTATCAGTAGCAAAAAGTTACGCTTACCAGAAGTCCTACTGGGTCAAACAAACGATGGAAATTTATTCTGATGTCTGTGTGAATTGTACAACGCAAACTGATGACACTTATCGCCGTGGTACAATGCGAAAACAAATGGAAGGCACGGTAACGCGATCCCAACAAAGGGCGTCGGTTCGGAAGAAACAGCCTCACTCTACCACACTGTACGGACATTGAGGTGGGAGAAAGCGAAGCTGATTCAAGAGGTTGTTGATGGGACGGGGACTGTAGTTACACACTTGTGATGAGATATCGCGTTTTCTTGTAACTACTACAGAGAACTTTACTACAGGCAGGAGATCACTATTTCATTGAGAACTTCCGTGCAAAGTGTGTCAGTTTCCGTAACATCTCGTGAACACGATGATGCGCTTGAGGCCCCATTGAATGAAGACTGTATATAAAGGAGGCCGTGATCAGCGCCAAAAAACGAAATTCCGCGCCGAGACCGTCGGGTCCAGGAGATGATCAATACTTCTGGAATATCTTGGCCCCAACATCAGCAAGTTGAGCTAATCAAGTGTGGCAGCTTAAATCTGTACCAGAGGAACTCAAGGAAGGCTTCAGTGTGCCTTTACCCGAACAGGTCTCATTTCATGTCTCCTCTTCCTGTTTCGTATCACCTTACTTAACTCAGACTTAAGGTTTTTAACACTGATTGTGAAACAGCGAATGCAACAGGGGGGGGGGGGCTGTTACATAAAACAGTGAGGAAACGCCAATATGGTGCGGTACCTGGACGCAGTGTAGTATCAGTTGCCTGAGACCTACGGGATATCAACTGTACTCTGGCGGAGAGTAAAGACCCTGGTGCCGCGCAAAGTGACCACGGGGTTCGAAGCGCCATACCGCGGTTTGCACGACCCCTCCCGCCTGAGGTTACAGGCCTCCCTCGGGCGTGTGTGTGTGTGTGTGTGTGTGTGTGTGTGTGTGTGTGTGTGTGTGTGTGTGTGTGTGTCTGTGTGTGTGTTTGTTTGTGTGGTTTTAAAAAATGGTTCAAATGGCTCTGAGCACTATTGGACTTAACAGCTGTCATCGGTCCCCTAGAACTTAGAACTACTTAAACCTAACTAACCTAAGGACATCACACACATCCATGCCCAAGGCAGGGTTCGAACCTGCGACCGTAGCGGTCGCTTGGTTCCAGACCGAAGCGCCTAGAACCGCCCGGCCACCACGGCCGGCTTGTGTGGTTTTAGCATAAGTTAGTTCAGGTAGTGCCTAAGTTTAGGGACCAATGACCTCAGCAGTGTGATCCCTTAGGAGTTCACACACATTTGAACATTTTTGAAGACCCGGCTCGCGACCATTTTTAGACCTTGTAAAAGCGTATGACTGCATACATAAACCATGAATATCTGATTAAGGTACTGATGAAGATGGATTTCGGCCATCGTTTCGTCAGAGTAACGCAGCATTTCATTTCCAGCGCCACATCACGTATCCGGAATAACGGCCATCCGTTCGACAAAATTGTAATTAGGAGATCTATCAGGTAAGAACGCCCCCTTCTCAATGGCGTTGTACGCCTTCGCGGTGGATGCCGTACTCGCACGCATAACCCAGTGACCATTTGGAATCAACATTGGAACGGAGAAAGTGGCTTGTGTTGCTTATGCTGATAAGGTCTGCTTAGCAGTACAATCCATAGCAAATCTGACAGACGTGGAGAACCTCGTCCACGACTTCAACGTGGTCACCGGTGCGAAACTAAAAAAGACATTGGTATGCTATCCATCTCGATTGGTGTGCCACGAGAGCACAGTACAAATCTATGAGTCTAAGGCGGAACGGTACCAGACGTGATGGCGACAAAAAACTGTCCCAGACATGTTGCACAAGATCAGAGCTACACCGTGCATTTATTGTGACAGAGAACTAGATCTCCTGCAAAGAATACACATAGAATATCTACAAGCGAGCGGAAAATTGGTGTTTACAGAAAATTTTCATTTCTTTGAGAAAGAACCCTTTGGAAATACGCTCTTTAATTGCTGTTGGAGACATTTGAGTTCCTGCATAAGTCACTCACACCATGATTTCCTCGCTCATGGCTTTTGAATTCACAGGACGCGTGTGAAACCCATCTGGGTGTGAGGATTTGGAGGCTTAAAAATATTGCCGACATGGCCCGGGCTGGACCACGAACTGTGTGCGAGGAGGGGAAACCGTGGCGAGTGACAAAGTGCATTCGGCCCCTCGTGTCACTACCGATTAGGCCTGCTGTGAATAATAAATCGGAGGAATTCTGAAACTAACGAAGAGCTTCCGTCACCCCTTCAATGCAGTTCGGCCCGACTCGGTTTTCACGTGTCTCCGAGTCCAGAGATAGTTTTCTTATACTTCCAAATTCGTTGCCATCAGTCCGGCCCAAACCGGTACGAACTGCGTGCGGGTAAGGAAACATGTGAGTAACGAATTGTTTCAGACAGTAACACAACGATACACAATAAGATGGAGACCCATCCTGGATTTTCCATTGTTTGATACACAATCAAGAATACGCACAGCATCCAGAAGCTCTAGGAGGTCAATGTGGAATACAGAAAATTAAGGTATCAATGTTAACGCGAATCTAAGACTACACGGACAATCGAAAAACACAATTAATATAAATTTTTTTCTGGACTCTGCTTTAAATCGACGGCTTCACATCGGAAGAGAGAAACAGTAGTTCACTCTCAAAACACTGACAGCGCGACACACTGTCATGTTCCGGAAAATAAATATTGTAAAACTATTTGAAAAAATCATTGTCATCTCCATCATGCACGAATGTTGTCCTTTCCAAAATACTAGTCTTAGGTTCGTCGAGGGCCCTCCGTTATCACTGACTTAAGAATGTTTTCTGCTACAGTTTATATTGCGAAACTGGGATAATTATAATTAGGAGTATTAGATAATAATAATTATTATAATATTATAACGATAATAATGAGGTTTTGTTTTCGATGAGTAGTGATTAAAAGTAACATTTTGTCGTGAATACGTTAAAATTAAGTGAGAAATTATAGTTAAATCAATGCAATGAAATGAATAGCCGGCCGGGGTGGCTGAGCGGTTTTAAGTGCGACCGCTACGATCGCAGGTTCGATCCTGCCTCGGGCATGGATGTGTGTGATGTCCTTAGGTTAGTTAGGTTTAAGCAGTTCTAAGTTCTAGGGGACTGATGACCTCAGATGTTAAGTCCCATAGTGTTCAGAGCCATTTGAACCATTTGAATGAATACCCTTAGCTGCTTATTGAGCTTGATATACATCAACGGGGCAGTTGAAAATGTGTGCCCCAACTGGGACTCGCAAACGGGATCTGTTGCTACATGGCAGACGCTCTATCCATCTGAGCCACCAAGGACACACAGGATAGTGCGACTGCCTCCTGTGAGACCCACATTCCCAGCTTACTGTCCCGCACAATATTCGTAGTGCCCCCGCCCATTACACTCATTACTCGCGGCTTTACCGATTCCCGCAAGAGTTCGGGTACTGTTTGTGCATCCGCACAGAAGATGGCCAAATGGCCGGTGAGCCTAAGTGAGACACGAGTTCTTGTTTGAAGCGGAAATAATTAACTTTTTACATTATAACGTACATGTCAATCGCTTACCCGTAGGTCAAATTTTTGGGGCTCGTAAGTTAAGAAAATTTAGGAAGTGTGCTAAGTATACTGCTCAACAAATGTTTGGAATACTACCGTAAAATTTAGTCTACGATAGTACAGGTCTCATTGAGCTAGGCACTTCGTTTGGTGTGTAGGCTCCAACTGGATAATGCATGGTGTTTGCTACTTGCATGCTTTATGGCCGCTTCCCAATCACGTAAACATACCGCTGCCGCAGCGGCACATCACGAGCAGTCCACAACAACAGCATCATTAGGTTTGAGTGTCCGCCCCGATACCTAAGTGGTCAGCGTGACGGATTGCCATCCTACGGTTCCGGGTTCGATTCCCGACTGGGTCGAACATTTTCTCCGCTCAGGGACTGGTCTTCACCATCATTTCATCCCCATCCAGCGTGCAGGTCTCCCATTGTGACATCGAATGTAATAAGAGCTGCACCAAGGCGGCCGGACCTGCCCTGCAAGGGGCCTCGCAGCCAATGACGCCAAACGATCATTTCATTTCCATTTGGTTTGAGTGACATGTAACCGATCAGCAACATCTTGCTGTGTTTGATAGTCAGGATAGTGGTTTTACTTTCAGCAGGCCAGTGTGGTGCACGCCTCTAAGTGGCGTGTTTCTGCAGTTCTCAGAAAGTGCTTGGTCTAAGGTGTGGAAAAATATAGAGAGACGGGAAGCGTGAACGATGGATTGGTTGGTTGGTTGGTTTAGAGGCGGGAGAAGGGAGCAAACTATGAGATCGGTCCCTTGTTCCTAATAAAACAATGCCGCAAGTGGTAGAAGAAAAAGGAGGAGACATATAACACAAAACGGAAAGAAAGGAAAAGCCACAAGAACGAACACTAAAAGGAACAAAAGAGGACAAGAAAACAACAGAGAGACGATAGAAACAGAAGAGAGTAAAACGTGAAAGCAGATTACAGTGGCTGGCCAACCACGAGAATAAAAACGGAAAGCCATCCACTCTGCACCACATTAAAACCTCCACCCTAAAAGCAATCGGGTGGAGGACACAGAGGGACAAAGGACAGGCGCTAAAAACTACATAGAAGTGTAAAACCCACTGTCACGGACAAGACGTAAAACTAAAGCTGCTGTGGAGGCATTGTCGCCCAACACCGAAGGCTGGGTGCTGGGAAAGTTAAAAGTCTGCCACAGCGCGGCTGAAAGTGGGCAGTCCAGAAAGAGAGGGACGACTGTCATTTGGGAGCCACAGTGACACTGAGGTGGGTCCTCGCGACGGAGTAGGTAACCATGCGTTAGCAACGTACGGCCAATGCGGAGCCGGCAGAGGACAACTGATTCCCTGCGAGAGGCCTGCGTGGAAGACTTCCAGACATTCATAGTCTCCTTAATGACACGCACTTTGTTGTGCGTGCTGTTATGCCATCCCGTCTCCCAAAGCCGGGAAACCCTGTGGTGTAAGACAGAACGCAGGTCATCTTCGGAGATGCCGATCTCCAGAGGCGGTTTCCGCGTCGCCTATTTGGCCGGCCTGTCGGCAAGTTCGTTGCCGGGGATTCCGACGTTTCCTGGGGTCCACACAAGCACCACGGAACGGCGGGACTGTTCCAGGGCACAGACGGACTCCTGAATGGACGCTACCAGAGGATGGAGAGGGTAGTACTGGTCGATAGCTTGTAGGCTGCTCAGTGAGTCAGTACGCAGGAGAAATGACTCGCCAGGTCACGAGCGGATGTCCTCAAGAGCACGAGATATGGTCGCCAACTCTGCAGTGAAAACACTGCAGACAGCTGCAAGGAGTGCTGCTCAATATATCCTCCATGAACATATGCGAAGCCGACGTGACCATCAGCCGTCGGTGTAAACCACTTCAGAGCCCAGGAACACGTCAAGAATCGAGAGGAAATGACAGCGGAAAGCGGCGAGGCTAACGGAGTCCTTACGGTCGTGCAAAAGGTCCATACGAAGCTGCGGCCGAGGGTTACACCGTGGAGGCGTTTGCGATTTAACTGCAAGGGGAGGTGGTAAGGGGAAGGACCAGTTCAGAGAGAAGGGACCACACGCGAACCGCAGTCTTTAGCCCCGATCTAGGCCGCCAATGCGGGAGATGGACTGCCTCGGGCAGGAAAAGGTGACGGTAATTCGGATGCTCAGGGAAACTATGTGTGTTGGCGTGTAGTTGTGCACGTCTGATCTGCAGTGGAGGGACACCAGTCTCCACCAGTACGCTGGTCACTGGACTCGTCCCAAAAGCTTCCGTCGCTAGTCGAACCTCACAGTGGTGCACAGGGTCGAGTAAATGTAACGCTGAAGGCACAGTCGAACCATAAATCACACTCCTACAGTCATTTCGGGATTGGGCAAGGGCTCTGTAGACCTACAGCAGAGTAGAGCAATCTGCACCCAATTGGTGTTGCTCAGGCAACAGAGGGCATTAAGGTGCTTCCAGCATGTCTGCTTAAGCTGACGAAGATGACGGAACCAAGTCAATTGAGCATCGAAAACCAGTCCTAGGAATTGATATGCCTCCACAACAGTGAGTGGAACGTCAGCAAGACAAAATTCTGGCTCTGCATCAACGGTACGACGCCGACAGAAGTGCATGACACACGGCTTCGTGGCTAAGAACTGGAAGATGTGGGCTAGAGCCCATGACTCTGACTTGTGGATGAGTCCCTGTAGACGCGGCTCAGCAACACTAGTACTGGAGGGGCAGTAAGAATTGCAGAAGTCATCCGCGTATGGAAAAGGTGAGATGGATGGCCCTACAGCTGCTAGACCGTTAATGCCCACTAGAGATACACTCAATACAGAACCCTGGGGGACTCTATTCTCCTGGATATGGATAGAACTATGGGAGTCACCAACTTGGACGCAGAAAGTACGGAGCGACAGGGAGTTTTGGATAAAAATCGGGAGTGGTCCCCAGAGTGCCCACTCATACAATGTGGCAAGAATATGATGTCGCCAAGTCTTGTCATATGCATTACGTACGTCAAAAAAGATGACAATTAGTTGTTGCCGTCTGGAAAAGGCTGTTCAGATGGTAGACTCGATGGGCGCAAGATTATCAGTGGTAGAGCGACCCTGGCAGAAGCCGCTCTGACATGGAGCCAGCAAGCCATGTGACTCCAGGACCTAACCCAACCGCCAACATACCATACACTCCAACAGCTTACAAAGAACGTTGGTGAGGCTGATGGGCGAATAGCTATCCACATCAAGCGAGTTTGTACTGAGTTTGAGCATCGGAATGATGGTGCTCTCCTGTCATTGCGATAGAAAGACGCCATCGCACCAGATTCGGTTGAAGATGACGAGGAGATGTCGCTTGTAGTCAGATGAGAGATGATTAATCATCTGGCTGTGGATGCGATCAGGCCCAGGAGCTGTTTCGGGTCAATGTGCAAGGGCACTGAGGAGCTCCCACTCTGTAAATGGGGTGTTATAGGATTCACTGCAGCGTGTAGTGAATGAGAGGTCGTTCCCGTCTAGCTGCCGATTGAGTGTGCCAACGGCTGGGGGGTAATTCTCAGATGCAGAGTTTTGAGCAAAGTGCTCGGCAATTGCGTTTGCGTCGGTACATAACTCGCCATTTGTGGTAACACCGGGGACAGCTGTTGGGGCCTGGTACCTGAAAATACATTTGATCTTCCCCCAGCTCAGACCTGAGAGAGATATGTCTAGACCATTGGGTGCCATACGCCACCTTCCCACACTCCTGCTTTCGTCGTTTGATAAGGTAGCGAACACGGGCATGGAGACGTATAAGGCTATGAGGTGCTCCAGGAAAGGGTGCCGCTTATGCTGCTGTAGAGCTCGCCGACGCCCCTTAATTGCTTCAGCAACTTCTGGAGACCACCAAGGGACTGCCTTATGCCTCGGGCACCCTAAACAGCGAGGGATCGCGTTTTCTGTCGCAGAAACAACTGTGCTAGTCACCTGCTCAACCATCACATCGTGTGTGGGGGTGGGGGGGGGGGGGGGAGATTCAGCGGTGACAGCAGAGGTGAAAGTTCCCCAGTCCGCCTTGTCCAAAGCCCATCTGGGCAGGCGTCCATGCACCTGATGGTGGGGCAGTGACACGAAGATGGGGAAGTGGTCACTGTCACACAGGTCGTCATGTGCTCTCCAGTGGATACATGGGAGAAGTCCTGGACTGCAAATTGATAAATCAGTGGCCGAGTAACTACCTTGAGACACACTGAAATGTGTGGTGGCCCCAGTATTTAAGAGGCAGAGGTCGAATTGCGACAGTAAAGTTTCGACATCTGCGTCATGGCCAGTAAGCATGGTACCACCCCACAAGGGGTTATGGGCATTAAATCTCCCAGAAGTAGGAAAGGTTTAGGGAGTTGATCAATCAGTGCAGCTTATACATCCAGGGGTACTGCATATCTACATTCCTGCATCGTCATTCTGACAGCCACAGCTTCAAGAAGGGTTTGAAGGATCACATGTTCACTACAGACCGAGTTTAGGACATAAACCCAAACTCCACCTGACACTCGATTATAGTCGCTATGGTAACTGTAATATCCCTTTCAGCCACAGAGGGCAGAGGTCCACATTGCTGGGAACCAGGTTTCCTGGAGGGCAATGCAGACAACAGGTGTAAAGCTTAACAGTTGCTGTAGCTCAGGGGGCGGTAGAAAAAACCACCGCAATTCCACTGGAGGATGACATCTTGAGACTGGGAAGGCATGGTTCAATGAGGCAGTTTACGCGTCAGAGTCACGTGCTGACACCGAGTTATTGCCTGAGCAGTCTATATGCAATGTGTCTGAGGATCTGGCGAGATCTAGGTCCTCAGTGGACGCCAAAATCTCCACCCTATCCTCAAACACAGAGCTTGTAGATAGCGGTGGTGTATGTTCTACCCCAATTTCTGTGGACTTAGGTATTTTCTTTTTGGATTTCTCTCACTGCTTCTTGGGTTTCCCTGGCTGGGAGGACTACACTGGCTCAGTCTCTCAGGCTGAGGATGAGTGTGTAGCCCTACGACCAGCTGCTTTTGGGCTCTTCAGCCACTGGTGGGTGTCGTCTTTCCCACTAGAAAAACTTGGGAAGGGAGTGACCCAAAGGTCCCCTTCCTAGCAAGAGAAACCGAAGAAGACTTATGCTTTTCTGGCTTAAAAGGGGGGACGGACTTCCCTGATGGTTGAGGGGGTGTTGCTCCCCAAGTAGGTGGGCAGCACTTCCCTCCCTATTGCTCCTGCAATACCATCAAGGAGGCATGTGTAGCCTTCCAGCTCTGAGAGATGACCTGGGTTGGTGGAGCTGATGGCGCCAGACGATATCATATACACAGGATATAGGCATTCAAATTTTCACTTAGCATCAGGTCAGTCTGTCCACGGTCTTGTACTACAAAATTTTTCTTTTTTTTCTGGAGAATCCTGCATTAAGGCGAGCAAGGTGAATGGTGCTCTACACAGTTGACACAGATGGGAGGTTGGATACATGGAGTATTGAGATGTGATGGGCGTCCGCAATCTCGGCATGTGACACTGGAAGTACAGCAGGAAGACATATGGCCAAACTTCGAGCACTTTAAGCACCCCATCGGGGCAGGGATAAAGGGCTTTACATCACACTGGTAGACCATCACCCTGACCTTCTCGGGCAATGTATCCCTGTCAAAGGCCAAGTTGAAGGCACCAGTGGCAACCTCATTATCTTTCAGACCCCGGTGGACACCCCAGACGAAATGTACACCTTACCACTAAATTGGCGCGCATCTCATTGTCGGACTGCAAAAGTAGGTCTCTGTGAAATAGGATAACCTGGACCATATTTAAGCTCTTATGGGGCGTGATGGTTACAGAAACATCCCCATCTGGTCACAAGCGAGTAACTCCCGTGACTGGGCAGAGGATTCTGTTTTGATCAAGACTGACCCAGATATCATTTTGGACAAACCCTCCACTTGTCCTCGACATGCTCAACAGAAAACTGATGCTTCATCATCATGAAAGATTCCCCATCAGCTCTCGAACATAAAAGGTACTGGGACGAATAAGATCCAATGGCATCCTTAGCCTGACGTTCCTCTCATGATGTGGCCAGGAAGGAGAACAATTTTGGGTCGTACTTCTGTGCATTGAATTGAGCTCGTGATCGCTCAGAGACTGCTGGTGTTTCACCACCAGCAAGGGATGATGGACTGCACTTCTTTGCGTGTCATCTGCCCTGATGCCACCCACTCCTACCAGGCCCCTCCCCATGTTCGCCACTCAGCTGCAGCAAAGGCCACCTGGCAGGATGGCCATTGTTGGGGGTCCCATTGTCCCAGGGGGATGGCCATCTACCCCTTGGCATACATGGAGAGTTAACGGCGGAGGCATTAGTAGAGTGATCCCTGTGTGGTCAGGGGGCTACAAACAACAGGATACATGGCAGCCCCACCACAACGGATTGGCTACCATGCTGGATATCAGGTTCAATGAAGTCCATGGCCATCGTCAATGCAGAAATCGACACTGCATAGTGCATGGTGGAAAACGCACCCAGGTAGGTGTCCTTGCCCAAGAGATGGAGAATGGGTGGGACTGCGACAATGAGAAGGTGGGCAAGATCTCAATACACGATGGACACAATTCACCTTGTAAGGCGCCCTTCCCCAATTGGTTAGCTCTTCGGGAAAATTTTGAAGAGTGGAGGTCCAACCCTACAGGGGAACATCACCTAAAGGCCTAAACATGTGAAATTCTTGTCAGTCACCTTGTACGACAGGGAGGAATACCTCAGGCCTATTCTAAACCCCGGACCCCAAGAGGGGGGTGAATGATAGGCTTTGCAGTGATATTCCTCGTAAGGCAGCACTAATGCTCAATCGTTTCCTCCAACTGTCGGTTCCTAGGCCCCCATCATCATCTGCCAGGAATAATGGAAATGACTTTGCCCAGACAACATAGATTCGTACCTCAGGCCAAACAGTGCATAGAAGACTGCATGGGTGTGGTCTTCATTCCGGAAGGTCAATGCGAAGTTTTGCACTCAACCAACGGAATCGACGCAATTGGAGGACCTAGACTCTTGCACATAAACATTGGACCGTTGAAGAATGGAGTAATGTCATTTTTGCCTACGAGACCAGGATTGGTTTGCGACTGGGCACTAGGCGTTTTAGGGTTTAGAGAATCACTAGATGACACCAAGAACGTCAGTACGTTCAAAATGTCCATCCCTTTGTAGCGATCTGGGAGGCAATAAAAATGGTATGGTGGACCCTCCAATTCCCATCTACGGCAATTCGACTTGGATGAAGTTGTCGGAGATTTCACATCTGTAGGATCTTTTTGAGGGATCGGAGGCCAGTCAGTGAGAATCAAATGCTAGAATATAGTGTGGTGGTGTCACGGTATCTTCAAAGATGCAACATCAACCAAATTAATTCGACAGCACAGTACCGAGATATGAAAGCAACCGAGAGTGCATGGGATGTGTTGAAGATTGCACAGAGTCCAAATCCACCTGACAATGAGCATCTTCAGGACCTCACTGAAGCTGTCGTTGATGAGAGGGACCTCGTACTGTAAGATAAACTTGATGGTCTCATCCAGAGCATGCCTCGCACTGTGGAAGAACTCAGCCATGTGCGAGGAGGACTTTCTCATTACTAAAGACTGGTGGTGGAGGTGGTGGTGGTGGTGGTGGTGGTGGTAGTGATCGTCGTCGTCGTCGTCGTCGTCGTTGTCTAAAGATTTTCACTAGTTCTGTTTTCAAGATGTGCGCTTAAGATAGAACCTGCTTTGTTTTGTAATGATTTTTTGTAACTAACCAAAAAGTTCATGTTTTCAGAAGGACTTATGTTTATTTTGTTAATAAGGTATTTTACAATGGCTGTACTATAAAAAGTCGTAGTACTGAACACTATGATATTCCAAATTCTGTTGAGGTGTGTATTTTAATTCCATTTTAAGCGTTTAATATGTGTTACAATCCGTGATAAGTGAGGTAATGGCATAGGGTAGCCAGACGGGGAGTGGTGTGCGCAGATTGTGGGCAGGAATTTCACTGTTGCAACTGCAGTGGAGAATTAAATGAGGAACTCTATGGGGCTCTCCCATGTAACTGTAGGCTCTGCAAAAGAGACAGGAGAATCGTCGAACAGGAGGCAAAGATTTGTTGCCTTCATCGCGAATTAGATTTCTCGAAATCTGAAGTAGACAGGTTAAAGAGGGAAAAAAGATTGTGGGAACTGGGTAAACATAACGCATAATGGGCGAAGACGGAACAACTCTGCAACTTCATGTACGTTTGTTCTTTCCATATCCAATAAGACTGACTTGTTACGTGAAGTAGGAGAGGAAGAACCTCATACAGCTGTAGGTCACAATTAGGTGCAGCAGACTTATAGCAAAGAAACTAAGTGTAAGTTAGTACCAAAAGAGAGTAATAAGAAAAGAGTCTTGCTGTTATGTTGTAGTCATGGGAGGGTTGTAGGCCAGATGGTACAGAATAGCGCACTAGATCACAAGCATTTTAAAGCCACATGCCAGCCTTAGCCAAGTTACAGACGACATAGGGAAGATTTTGACAAAGAGGTTCAGGTTATCATAATATGGGGAGCAGGGAACGATCTTTCTGAAAACCGAAGTGACAGTTTCATCCAGATCAACCATAATGCTGTTTATGTGTGTATGTGTGTGTGTGTGTGTGTGTGTGTGTGTGTGTGTGTGTGTGTATGTAGCTGCTACTTCCAAAAACACACACAAACGTGACTTTTGTGTAGGTCTTGCCATGCCATCACCAGCTATACGTTAACTCTGCTGTGAGCCATGTGAACACCTAGTTGTATGGCTGCTGCGCACTGGAATGTAGCAAAACGCCCTGCATTTCTGTGCGATTTTAACTTGGAGATGGGAACATACTGGACACTGTGTACATGTGAGTAATACAGGGAAAGCTAGCTTGACTGAGCTTCTTGCACAATATATAGGGATAGAAACCACCATAACACAGTAGGAGATACCTGCGGTTACTGGTATAGGAGGTACCGGTTTTAGGTTAAATTCAGCATTCAGACACAATGTAGTGAAAGTAATTAAAATAACTGGAGAGTTACACGAAGTGCTTAAGAACGAATAGGAATGTAAGATTACATTGCTCAGTGATATTTTTCCTTCTTATTTCATCAGCATACTATAACTCTTCTGTCTGTTTACAAAATTTAGAGAGCTCTGAAGAAATCGATATCCTGTGCCTCTCTGAGCATCACATAATCACAGGCTTAGAGAAGTTAAATGTAAAAGGTTACATTGTAGCATCTTAGCAATGTTGAACTAAAATGGGAAAAGAAGGAGCAGAAACGATGAATTACGACAGAAGTTCAAAAGCGATGTGGCAGATAGCTTTCGTAGTGATCAGTACACAGATGGGTGTGCTTGAAATTAATACTGAAAAACAGTTCACTTTTAATTGTAATTGTAATTGCATATTGATCCCGAAATGGACATTTTCCATTGTTTATGAGAAATCAAGATCCCTTACTATGCTAGCTGACAGACAGCAGCAAGCTGTTAATAGTATGTCGTTATTTCAATGTGAAATGTGTTAAGGATTCTGATACAAAAAAATGATCTGGAAAGCTTATTCCGATCCTACGATTTCATGTCAGTAATAACATTCCGACATAGGTGGATGAAGGCAGCAGGAACTTAACGAATATGTTCTTCTAGGTCATACAAAGCAAGGCAATAACTGATATCCTTTAATAAATGCTCTATCTCATCATGCTACACAATAGGCTAGAATAAATGAGATAGTGCGTTGCAGAATAGATATTCGTCAATAGAAATCAGAATAATTGATGACTTCAGTAAAAAATTTTTAAGAATAGCCTACAAGAGTCACAAACTCAAGGTAATTTTTTGATAGCGACTGAAGTATGCCCTTGTTTAACCATTCTTTAAGAAAGGTGATAGGAGGAATGTCAGTAGTGAAACAGATCGGTATTACGGACATCATTTTCCAAAATTTTTGATAAAGTGATGTGTTCTAGAACAGTGATTTACTCAAGATAGCATTCTCAATAGACCAACACTTCTGAAATACAAATAGTATTCCATCTGAGAAATAATATTTACAGGTTCACTCACCAAATTTTACAAGCATTAAATAACAAAATATTGCACTGGTTGGTATTTTCTCTGTCCTATGTAAGGCGTTTGACTCTGTCAACCGCAGTATTCTCCTACATATACTACGGTTTAATTGAAATGGTAGTCTAGTCGACAAAAGGGTAATGTCATATCTACTCAAAAGAACGCAGAAAGCTGTACTTAGAGGATCTCCCCTGATGACACTGGCTGAATTACTGAGCGTAGGGAAACCACGTATTTGATTTCTCGCCAATCTTTGGTCTGCCACTGTTTGTGACATATGTATACGGTTTTCCATCTAATATATGCATCTTCTCTTTCTGTAAACAGTGTTCTTAGTAGTGTCATTTACTCGTTTTCTGAGAATGGTCTCATCCTCAGTTTTAAAAAGACGCAGCGTATTCAGTTCCGCACGGCTAGAGGTACTGCGCCAATGATGACAAAATAACGAGGAGAGTGGATACTTACGTTGTTTTACGAGTTCAAAAATGTGCTTTTTCCCGTTTAAATGCTTATCATTACAGACACCTATTTCGACACATTTGCGCTTAGAGTGATTGCAAATGTTGGAAGGAGCAACCCAGTAACCCGACATATTCTGCGTATTATGATATAAAAATGTAATATGAAATATTGTGCTGGGGCTATTCAACTTTCTTTTTCAAAATGTTCATTTCTCAAAAATCTGCTGCAAGAATAATATGGGGCCCTCACCCACGATCATCTTGTAGATATCTGTTTAAGGAGTTTGGTCTTTTGACTTCTGCTTCACACTATATTTATTCGCTCATGAGGTCCAAGAAAAAGAAATGATTTACATAATTACGATACCAAAAGGAAACGCGGGATTAATCACTCCACATTAAGGTTATATTTAGCACAAGAAGGGGAACACAGTACTGTAACTAAACATTTTGATCGCTTATCTAGTGATATAGCATGTCTGACAGACAGGCAAGTAAAATATGAAAGGAAACTGAAAAAGTTTCTCCTGGACAGCTCCTTCTGTTCTGTAGAAGAATTTCTGTAAAAAGTGGTGGTTAACAATTACCAACTCACATTTATGTATTTAATAACAATACCAACAACTAAACTTATAAACGTTCGGCAGGTAGTCAGATTTACCAATTAATTTGCGATGTAGATGTATAATGAGTCTTTCAATAGCATTACGATGATCGTGCAAACGATCCACAGAACACGGAAACTAAGAAACCAACCCACAGAATCCTTACGGCCATGGAATGTTTGTGCATTCGGTCCTAATATCGTTAGTTTCCTTTTATTTTCATGTATCACACCTTTCACACAGTTTCCAGGGCCGCTATGCTTCTTGTTCACAGCCCTCACAGATTGCTAATTGGACAATGCTACGTAATAGACTTGGCCACTGTTTCTATGTTTCGATACAGTGTATCGATACGTGGAACTGTTTCAGTGTTTCGGAACGGCTGTGGTTCACTGTTTCGAAACAGTTGTGTTTCATTCCGCCCCTGTCTCGGATAACCGGACCAGATTCGATCTCGAGCCAGACACAAAAACTGTATCGTTGTTTCAAAATAAGTCTGTTTCTGTCCACCTGTGCTTGGAACGGACTAATTGTATCGAAACAGTGATGTTTCATTCTGCTCTGTGTCGGACGAGAATCGGGATCGGCACAGGTACTGAAACACTACGTACCACTTCAAGAAACACTTTCAAGAGTGTCGAAATCTTTTTGAGAAGCAATAGTATGAAGCTTAAGATATCTGAAAATAAAGCTTCGTTTCTAGCTGACTGTCCTATTCCGAAATGGTGTAACATCTGCCTTATAAACACTAACCAAACAATAAAACAACGCATACTATTCACATTCAAAATAATAAATATGTGAAAATCATTCAGTTAAATTACACTTTTTTTATAGCATACGCTTCTCTGTTCATGTACAGTAATCATATTAAAAAACGCAAGTAAGCCCACAAGATTTTGAATAAAAAAAGGCGTACAGTGACCGTTATTAGACTTATACATAAATTTGATGTAGGTATAATTGCAAGCGATCTGTTTGACATATCATTGATAGTGTAATGGTGAACGGGAAGGGCTGGGAAGCATGGTGGATTTATAGTAACGATTCGAAACACCTTGAAAGACAAAATTTTTTCTGTTATATTTTGTTATATATTCGAATTATTTGGCGTTATTTGTGAGTCTATAGTCACTGTGCCTATTATCCACAATGATTCCCTTTGTGTGCATGGAAATTAGCAGGATGGGTATATTACCCATACTAACGGAATGTGGGAATCCCAGTAGCATATCCGTTGGTTCTGCAGTTTGCTCCCACCTCCAGTTCCGTTCGTGGTGGTTCTTCTGTCTTCAGCTATGGCTGTCCTCAGCCAATTGATAAGTATGAAAGTCACACGACACGAAAGCAGCGCATTTGCTGCAGGAAATACGAAACTGCCAAGACGCCTAAGTGATAGTTTCATACTTTCTGCGACATAATTAGCGCTCTCGCACCTCATTTGTGTTTATATGGACACACTTATACAGAAGGCATTCAACATGATAAAATGTGTTTATTAGATTACAAAACACAGAGTGTTTCACTGTTTCGAAACAGCGTATCGAAACATTACATTGTACTTTTTCATTTGTTTCGAAACAGTTACGTGTTTCAGTTTGTCCAGCTCTATTACGTAATGAGTTAGTGTACTCCAGAGAACCAATTACACCCGGATCCCTTCGACCGAGTTTCCACGGTTCACACGACACGACACGACACGACACGAGATGAGACGCGCACGCGCCATGCTCAGCAGCGGCCGCGCGCCGTTGCAGGTGCTGTCGCGGCTGTTCGTGTCCGGGCTGGTGGCCAAGTGGCAGGACGTGAGAGTGGGCGCAGCCAAGGCGCTCATCCGCTGCGGCGACGCACACCACCGCGGCGCCTTCCACCTGCGCGGCCCTCCGGCGCTGAAGCCGTTCTTCGTGGACGACCTGCAGCTGCCGTTCTACATACTCGCTGCCGGCCTCGCCGCCGGCCTCGCAGCATTTGCCGTAGAAATTCTAGCGTTCTACAAGATTAGATACCTACATTCGCTATTCTCTAGCAACCGTACGTGAGCTTAGCTGATCGAGGAAACTGATCCAAATAAAACATACGGCTACTCCAGACTTCCGCAACTTGCAGCAATCAAAGTGTGTGTGTATTCTGTCATCCAGTCCTTTCACATCCGTCCTACACGAAATGCAAAACAAGTATCGTAGATGTAACTGACTGTTTATAGTTTGCACTCCTGCGACGCATATTACAGACTGTCTGTGATAGAGATCGTGGGCACAACACGTCTTTGTAGAATTTTGTGGACGCACTGCTGGTTTAGTAAGAGACCTTCCATCATACTGTGACCGATGTAACTCTTCCTCACTTCTTAACTAGAGCTTCCTTTCCTATCATCAGATAGGTAAATTTCTTTTGAGGGAAAGGATTGCCTGTCAGCACGACCGTCAAACATCTGCAGTATCGTGAGAATCCGGCGCTATGAATTTTTTAAGGGGCGATCAAAAATTTTCCGTTCGAAGACTGTGCACTTCACAATCGATATGCTGATCAGGCAAAGTCACAGTGAGCATTTAGACAGTCATCCCACCGACGCACCAGGCTGAAGATACCCGTTTGGTAAATCACCGGGTCCTGCAGCATGAAAACGTCTAACTGCCTGCTGTACTTACTTGTCAGACAAGAAAGCTTGAAGGTTGGGTGATTACTAAGGGACTAGGGCGTGATAAGCGCACATGGAAAGATCAGGACTATAGGGCGGGTCCTCGAGTGTCTCCCATTTGAGTGAGGCTGTTCTCCCGGATGGACTGGCGTCTGGTGCCCAACCGCAACCAACACAGAACTTGGACCACCATTCGACAATTGTGGTTTTCGACTGACGTGCTACCCCATTACCATACCCTGCTGTGGGTTCAGGGGTAAGAATAGGCCTGCAGTATTCCTGCCTGTCGTAAAAGGCGACTAAAAGGAGTCTCAACTGTTTCGGCCTTTAATGTGATGGTCCCCTAAGGGGTGTGACCACTCCATTTCAAAATTTTTCCGTTAGTGCGTACCATTTGGGGAAGGACACCTTCCGTGGTGCATTCTATATCCATCTTTCCCTAAGACCTGACATATTCGTTATTGTCATGGAGTTGGACTTACACTGAGCTTCCGACCACATCGGCTGCAGTGTCTTCCAGGTAGCGTACATTCCCTCCATTGCGCCCTTCCATCTTTGCTACTTTTATTAATCGATACTCGACACTTGACAACCAGCACGGTAGCCAGTCCGTTGTGGTCGGGTCGCCATGTACCCTCTTGGTGGTAGCCCCCTGACTACACAACAGGGATCACACTGCTGATGCCTGAGCTGCTATCTTCCCACGTATGCCGAGGAATAGATACCTATGCCTCTGGGGCATCGGGACTCCCGGCAAAAACCATCCTGTCAGGTGGTCTTTGCTGTGGCTGGGTGGCGCCCGTGGGGAGAGCCCCTGGTCGGAGTGGGTGGCATCAGGGCGGATGACCCGCAATGAAGCGTGGTACATCGTCTCTCGCTGGTGGGCCTCCACCAGCAGTCTCTAAGCGATCGAGATCTAACCTCAATGGCAAGAAATACGAACCACGATCATTTCTCTCCCTGGCCACTCCATGGGAGGAACGTATGGCTAAAGAAGGCAGTGGAGATTATTCACACTGGTACTTGGTGTGTATGCATGTTGATGGTGAATAATTTATGTCGACCAAGCCCCAGTTTTTTGTGGAGCATTTAGATGACAAGTTCAGGGAGGTGGAGGGCTTGTCCAAATTGCGCTCTGGTTCAGTGATCATCGAAACAGCATCCTCTGCCCAGTCACAGAGGTTGCCTGCTTGTGACAAGTTGGGGGATGTTTCAGTTAGCATCACGCCCCATAAGAGTCTCATGGTCCAGGGTATTATATTCAACAGGGATCTTCTTCTGCAGTCTGACGATGAACTACACACCAACCTAGAACGACGAGGTGTTCACTTCGTCCAGAGCATTCGTCGGGGTCCAAGGGATTGTCAGGTGTCCACTGGTGCCTTCATCTTGGCCTTCGAGGGTGATGTCTTACCCGAAAAGGTTAAGGTGATGGTTTACCGTTGTGATGTGAAGCCATATATTCCTCCTCCGATGCGGTGTTTTAAATGCTGGAAGTTCGGCCACATGTCATCCCACTGTACTTCTGGCATCACGTGTCGAGATTGTGGACGTCCTTCTCATCCCAATACTCCATGTGCCCCGCCTCCTATCTGTGTTAACTGCAGAGAACACCATTCCACCTGCTCACCGGACTGTAGGATATTCCAGAAAGAAAGGAAGATAATGGAATATAAGACCCTGGACCACCTGACCTACACCAAGGCAAGGCGGAAATATGAGCGGCTACATCCTGTGCCAATGACATCAACCTATGCCGCTGCTGTAACACTGGTTCGATCCTCTACCGTGCCCTTGCATACAGTTGGCTCTCAGCTATGTCAGAATTCACTGGCCCCCTTGATTGTGGGGGCACTTCACTCCCTGTTGCTCCTGCTCCATCTACTTCAGGAGCAACACCACCCCAACCATCGGGGTCTTTAGTTCCCACTTCCCAGCCGGAGAAGCATGAGACTTCTTTGGCTACTGTCGCCGGGCAGGGGTCCCTTGGGGCCCTCCCATCCCAGGCTTTGCCCAGTGCCAAAGCGGACACCCGCAAATTTCTGAAGCAACCACCGGTCGCTGGTCGTAGAACCTTGTGGTCATCGTCCGTCCCTGAGACTGACCCAGTGAGATCTTCCCAGCCAGACCCACCACAGGCACAGCGTGCAAAGCAGTTGAAGAAAAAGGCTCCCAAGCATCCTTACAGTGCGGTGGCACCCGTCCCACCACAACCTTCCAACTCTGCGTCTGAGGATGAGGTGGAGATTCTGGCTTCCACTGAGGACCTGGATCTCGCCAATCCCTCAGACGAGATGGATAGCTATTGATTGCACAGGTAGTGAATCGGAGGCAGCAGGGGCCCAGGAGGCGTAATCTGCCTCCCCAGTTCCTTCACGCATTTCTCAGCCATGGAAAATATCATCCTCTAGTAGAACTGCAGCGGTTTCTTACACCATCTAGCTGAGCTCCGACAACTTACCAGCCTTCACCCTTTCCCGTGTATTGCTCTGCAAGAAACTTGGTTTCCGGCAATGCGAACCCCCGCCCTCCGTGGTTATCGGAGTTATTATAGGAACTGGGCCGCTTATGAAAGGGTATCCGGTGGCGCCTGCATCTATGTTCTTCATTCCCTTCACAGCGAGTCTGTCCTTCAGCAAACACCTTTAGAGGCTGTCACTGTTCGGGTGTGGACGCCACAGGCTGTTACCATCTGCAATCCACCGGATGGTGATGTCCCGCAGCATGTCCTGGCTGCACTGATAACGAATTACAGCCGCCTTTCCTGCTACTGGGCGACTTCAACGCCCATAACCCTCTGTAGGGTGGGTCAGTGGCAACAGGTCGAGGCGCCACCGCTGAGAACGTATTGGCACAGCTAGATCTTTCGATTTTAAATGATGATGCCTTCACACATTTCAGTGTGGCACACAGCACGTTCTCCGCCATCGACCTTTCGATTTGCAGCCCTAGCCTCTTACCTTCTGTCCAATGGAGTGTGCATTACGACCTGTGTGGTAGTGACCACTTTCCGATCTTTCTGTTACTGCCACAGCGTCACTCTCCTGGACGCCCTTGCAGATGGGCTATGAATAGAGCTGACTGGGACTTGTTTTCCTCCACTGCCGATATTGAACCTGTTTCTCATAAAGCCGTTGATACGGTGGTTCACTCAGTCACCACCAGCATTGTTACTGCTGCAGAATCTGCCATTCCCCGTTCTTCTGGGTCCCCTCGGCGGAGGACTGTGCCTTGGTGGTCGCATGAGATCGCTGAAGCGATTAAAGATCGCCGGCGGGCGCTCCAGCGTCACATGCGACATCCCTCCATAGAACACCTCATCGCCTTCAAACGGCTGCATGCGCGGGCCCGCCGCCTTATTCGCCAACGCAAGCAGGAGTGCTGGGAGCGGTATGTGTCCACCATTGGCCTCTATGTCTCTCCATCGCAGGTCTGAGCCAAGATTAGACGCCTCTATGGCTATCGGACCCCTGTCAGCGTCCCTGTGCTCTCACTGAATGGAGCAGTTTGTACTGACTCCGACGTAATTGCAAACCGCTTGGCAGAGCATTTTGCTCTCAGTTTCGCTTCTGCAAAGTACCCACTGGCCTTCCACTCCATTCAAGAACGGATGGAACATCGGAGCCTTTCATTTCGCACCCACTATGCTGAATCATACAATGTTCCATTCTGTGAGTGGGAATTTCACAGTGCCGTAGCTGCTTGCCCTGATACAGCTCCTGGGCCAGATCGCATCCACTGTCAGATGCTGAAACACCTTTCAGTGTATTGCCAGCGACGCCTCCTCGACTTTTACAACCGTATTTGGGTCGAGGGTGAGTTTCCGTCGCAATCCTTTTATTGTCCTGTCAGCTTTTAGCCGTGCTTAGGTAGACATTTGCGCTGCCTGATACGCTCCCTGCCCTTTTAACTGATGACCCTGCTATGGCGGACTTAGTTTTGCGTTTTATTCAGGCAGGGTTTTTTTATCATTTAATCTGAGTGTTTGTTATGTTCTTCTGTGTTGATTCTGGCCTTTGGCCTACGGTTTTAGACTGAGTTACGTTTCTCGGTGGTTGGCCTTTCATTTTTTTCCTCTATGGTCGTCCAACCTCCGTCACACTCTGTGTGATTTTAATTTGTTTTGTCTGATCTCTCTTTGAGTCGCTCTTGTCCTGTGTCGTCTGCCGTCTTTTCTTTTGTTCCTTTTTTTATTCTCTGTGGGTAATTTTAGTTTTTTGGAAAAAGGGACCGATGACCGCCACCGTCTGGTCCCTTTAACCCCCACAAACGAAGCAACCAACCAATCCGTCGCAATGGCGGGAAAGCATTGTTATCCCCGTTTTGAAACCTGGCAAGAACCCTTTGGAGGTGGACAGCTACCGCCCCATTAACCTCACCAACGTTTTTGCAAGTTGCTTGAACGGATGGTGAGCCGGCGGTTGGGTTGGGTACTCGAGTCTCGGGGCCTTCTGGCTCCGTCTCAGGGTGGGTTCCGTGAAGGCTGCTCCTTCGCCGACAATCTGGTGAGCCTGGAGTCAGCCATCCGTACAGCCTTTGCCCGCCGTCTGCACTTGGTCGCTGTCTTTTTCGACGTGCGGAAGGCGTATGATACGACATGGCGTCATCACATCCTCTCTACGCTTCATGGTTGTGGTCTTCGGAGTCCACTACCGATTTTCATCCGAAATTTTGTGTCGCATCGAACCTTCCGCATGCAAGTCTTGGCCCCCCATAGTTTCTCCCGAGTTCAGGAGAACAAGGTGCCACAGGGATCTGTTTTAAGTGTCTGCCTGTTTTTAATAGCAATTAACGGGCTCGCTGCGGTGGTGGGAACGTCTGTCTCAGCCTCCTTGTATGCTGACGACTTCTGCCTTTACTATAGCTCTATCGGCATTGCAGCTGCTGAACGTCAGCTGCGGGGCGCTATCCGCAAGGGGCAGGGTTGGGCTGTAGCGCATGGCTTCCAGTCTTCAGCAGCCAAGACCTGCCATATGCATTTCTGCCGGCGCCGCACTGTTCACCTTGAGCCGCGGCTTTATCTTGACGGCGAACTTCTTGCTGTGGTGGAGAATCATAGGTTTTTGGGAGTGGTTTTTGATGCTCTGTTGACTTGGCTGCCTCATATTTGGCAGCTTAAACAGATGTGTTGGCGGCATCTAAATGCTCTGCGATGCTTGAGCCACACCAGCTGGGGCACGAACGATCTACCCTCTCACAGCCCTCCCAGGCGCTAATCCAGTCCTGTCCGATTATGGGAGCCTGGCTTATGGTTCAACATCCCCTTCTGCGTTTCGCGTGCTGGACCCAATCCTTCACAGCAGGATACGACTTGCCACTGGTGCTTTCTGGACCAGCCCTGTGGACAGCATACTTGTGAAGGCAGGTGTCCATCAACTGCAGTTACGGCGCCAACGTTTACTGGCCGCATATGCTGCCCATGTTTTTAGCTTGCCTGGGCATCCAAATAATCGTCTCCTGTTCCCGCCGTCGGTCGTCCATCTCCCAGATCGTCGGCCGCGGTCGGGTTGTACGATCGCGGTCCGCGTCAGAGAGCTTCTCTCCGGGCTTGGGGTTTTCCCTCTTCTGCCTCCTTTCCGGGCCCCTCTGCGTACACCCCTGTGGTGTGTGCCTCGCCCTTGCCTTCGGCTCGAATTGGCACAGGGCCCGAACGACTAAGTCGCTCCAGAAGTCTTCCGCCGCCGCTTTTATTCCATCCTAGCCACGCATCAGGGGTCTGGCGTTGTTTACACTGACGGTTCGATGGTTGCTGGTTGTGTTGGTTATGCTCTAACTCTAGGGGACCACTACGAACAACGGTCATTGCCGGCTGGCTGCAGTGTTTTCACTGCTGAGCTGGTCGCCATCTTTTGTGCCCTAGAGTATATTCGCTCCTGCTCAGGTGAGTCGTTCGTTATCTGTAGCGACTCCCTGAGCGGTTTACGAGCTATCGACCAGTGTTTCCCTCGCTCTCGTCTGGTGATGGCTGTACAGGTGTCCCTGCATACTCTTGCCCATTGCAGCCGCTCTGTGGTCTTTGTGTGGACCCCAGGCCATGTTGGGATACCCGGCAATCAAAATGTTGACCGCCTGGCGAAAGAGGCCATCAGTAAAACGTCTCTGGATATTGGCCTCCCAGAGACTGATTTGCGAGCAGTCCTGCGGCGAAAAGTTTTTGCGCTTTAGGACGCTGAATGGCGCGATCGGACCACGCCCACTAAACTCCGTGCCATAAATGAGACGACGACTGTGTGGTGGTCATCCATGCAAGCCACCCGTAGGGACTCAGTCGTCCTCTGTCGGCTCCGCTTTGGGCACACCCGACTGACACACAGTTATTTACTGTGTCGTGAGGACCCACCTCTTTGTCATTGTGGGGCGGCCTTGACGGTGGTCCACATTCTGTTGGAGTGCGCCCTTTTAACTGTGCTCAGGCAGACGTTTGCGCTGCCTGATACGCTACCGCCCCTTTTAACTGATGACACTGCCATGGCAGGCTTAGTTTTGCGTTTTATTCGGGCAGGGGGTTTTTATCATTTAATCTGAGTGTTTGTTATGTTCTTTTGTGTTGATTCTGCCCATTGGCCTACTGTTTTAGACTGTTTTTAAACCGAGCGAGGTGGCGCAGTGGTTAGACACTGGACTCGCATTCGGGAGGACAATGGTTCAATCCCGGGTCTGGCCATCCTGATTTAGGTTTTCCGTGATTTCCCTAAATCACTCCAGGCAAATGCCAGGATGGTTCCTCTGAAAGGGCACGGCCGACTTCCTTCCCCATTCTTCCCTAATCCGATGAGACCGATGGCCACGCTGTCTGGTCTCCTTCCCCAAACAACCAACCAACCAACTGTTTTTAATATGTTCCTCAGTGGTTGGCTTTTTTTTCTCTCTATGGTCGACCAACCACCTTCACACTCTGTGTGATTTTAATTTGTTTTGTCTGATCTCTGTGTGAGTCTTTCTTGTCCTGTGTCGTCTGCCGTCTTTTCTGTTTGAAGAATGGTAATGGGGTTGGTTGGTTGGTTTGGAGGATTAAAGGGACCAGACTGCTACGGTCATCGTTCCCTTTTTCCAAAAACTAAAAATACCCACAGCGCGGAAAGCGGGGAGCACGTCTCTATAGCAGCGAAAGGGTTAATGCGCGCTCCCCCCCTAAACGTAAGTTTGCGAACTGTACTATACTATGGCGCCGCTTCTCTTGGAGCGTGCGTCGTTTGCAACTGGCAACGCAGCAATCTCCCACGTCTGGGCGGGCATGCGCGAGCCGCCAAGATAAAAGAATTGAACTATAGCAGCGAGCTGACTAGGGCCGCGCAACTGTATTGTCCGGTAGGCACGCGGACACTGTTTGTGCACCATTATTGTACCTTGCATGGCTCTTGCAGTTTTACTAAGCTACACTGAGCTCGTTTGACATTCCAGTTTGCATCTGGCAGTGGCAGACAATCCCGAAGTACACAGGGTGTTAGCGGTAAGTGGAGATATCTCTATTTATGACTAGGAACAGTGCGTGCTCGGCATTGTTAGTCGAATTAGCTATAATCATTAGTTGTTTGACTTAGGGGAGGGGACCAAACAGCGAGGACATCGGTCTCATCGGATTAGGGAAGGATGGGGAAAGTTGTCGGCCGTGCTCTTTCAAAGGAACCATCCCGGCATTTGCCTGAAGAGATTTCGGCAAACCACGGAAAAACTAAATCAGCATGGCCGGACGCGGGTTTTAACCGTCGTCGTCCTAAATGGGAGTAGTCTCCTAACCCCTACGCCACCTCACTCAGTATATAATCATTAGTCTGCATATGAAGTAAATACTGATTTACGTTTATAGGATGGTTAGCACCTCCAAGTATGCGTAGCACAAGCAACTCATTAATAGTTGTTTTCTGTTGGGCTGCAGGTAAGGTATTGAAGTGTGAATGCCTGGGAACAAAATGGACTGTGCTTGTCACTATAGAGTATCCATTTCGTGGCACAGTTAGATTATACAAAAGCAATATATATATCCGTCCTAAGACAAAGACACATCATTCGAAAAAAATGTTCCAGGTGAAAGGTTAATATTAATAAAGAGAACATCTGTTTGTGATGCAGCTGGCCACATCCTAACCATTCGTCCTGCGTGGGTAGGGTATTTGCAAATGGGAATCTCCCATTTTTAAAGAATTTCCCCCATTTTTGTTGCTTATTTAGATTGTAGGGATTTTTTTGGCGTACAGTTTATTCAAACCATGGTTTTTTCATCCTAGAAGGTGCTGTCATCGGCAAATGTAAAATGTGTACAACCTTACACTTCTATTCATTTATTAACTCGTCCGTGGAAGACATGTACACGCCTTTAATTGACGATATTTCAATTACGGCAGCACTCACGGAGTCCCATCGAAATCAAGCACAACGATCGCGAGAGGGAATGGGACGCACCGATGTCCAGCATCCAGGTGGGAACAGAAAACTTATTAAAGCCGCGTCTTCGTGTTCTAATGGTTGATATTTACGTTGCAAATTTAGTGTTGCAAATTTGGTTGTGCAGTATAGTATGTTTACATTTAGCGTGATCCAGGAACAGACATTGAAACAACCAGTCTCTAGACAAAGATTAACATTTACATCGTAAATTAAATGAAGAACCAAATGCGTCGGTTCTTTGTTGCAACAACACGAACTCTTGGTATTGTATTTCGTTCGTGATAGATGGCGCTGTTGTAAACCAATGGTTTGAGTAAACCGAAGTTATTTTTTTAACGTAGAATTCGATTATGCAATAAAATGCGGGTTCCAACTTGAAAATAAAAAGCTAACGGATTATATTATACGAAAATGGCTACAATTTCAAAGCACTTCAGTGGAATGCCGGACGTTTTCCACGCCGGACATTTGCCCCTACGCCAGGTAGCGATCCCTCAGGTAAGGGACGCCCTTCCTCGTACTACTTCTGTCCGCTTTCAAACCGCCGTCTCCACATCTTACTCGATGCAACCAGTATGTAAGGGACCTTCTTCTTCGACATCTTGGCCGAATACAGAGCTTCTTTCCCGAAATCGAAATATTTATAACTTTTGGGAAACGAAAGCAATACCGACGATTATGTTAGCATAAATATAGATTCCTCAGTCTGTACGGTAGCTTCCTTTCACGCTTACTGATTGCGATAGAAACAGTCCATCGCCATGGGAGCAACAAGAAAGGAACGATGTAAAGAGAATGCGAATGTACGCTAATCATTTCTTCTTGATGACTGCATTTGTGCCTACTTTAATTACTACAACTGCATGCCCAAAACACAACAAGGAAAGAAGAAATGTGTATGTGAATGTTTGAAAAGAAGAACGACATACTCTATATTAATTTACTCTCTAAAATACGATATCCGTTGTGGTGAAACATTAGTTAATAAAGTGTAGCGGGACAATTTTTAAAACATGACTGAAAATACTCATACGTTGACTAAATAGAAATAAGAACATCTATGATTGACATGTCATCTAAAGTCGACGTACAATTTTAAATGTAAGAAATAAGCACATGAAGTAATACAGAGTGGTATGCTTGTAACGTACGTTGTTCTACATTGTTTAGCTCTGGTATTTACAGGGTCACAGAGAAAGCATCCTAGGTTTTGGAGCGAAAAGCCGTAATTGTAATGATCTGCACTAGAACAGAAACAAGAAGCACAACTTAAGGAAAAATAATGTAATGTGTATTCCAGCTCACAAGCGACATTGAAGCAGATAGTTCCTGTGACTTAGTACGGGCAGAGGTTACATTCGACAACCGGAATAAATTAACAACTGGCTCCCTTTACTGACCCCCCAGTCTCAGATGAAACGGTTGCTGAACAGATCAAAGAAAACTTGAGTCTCATCACAAATAGGAACCCTATTCTACTATTATAGTTGGCAGTGACTTCAATCTACCTTCCGTATGTTGACAAAAATACATTATCAGACCCTATTGTAGACAGAAAACAACTTCTGTAATTGTTCTAAATACTTTTTTTAAAATTGAACAATTAGTTCATGAAGCCATTCAAATTGTAAATGGTTACGAAACACACTTGACCTCCTGAGCATCACGACGGATACAGGGATTAGTGAACACAGTCGTAACGAGGCTCAATTCCACAAAGAAATTCACCAAAACTAAACGCGAAATATACCTATTTATAAAAGCAGCTAAAAATTCGGTTGACTTCTTTCTAAGCGACAGTCTCCAATCCTTCCAAACTATGTAAGTGAAGACCATATGTGGCTTAGTAAGTACCTTTACTGCGCGACGGTAATATTACTGATGAAGTGGAGTTACTAAATGCACTTTTCCGAAATTCCTTCACCGAAGAAGACGAAGTAAATATTCCAGAATTCGAAATGAGAACAGCTGCAAACATAATATAGAAGTAGATATGCTTGGTGTTGCGAAGCAAATCAAATTACACTATCAAATAACTGATGTTGCAGAGGTGCCTGAACTGTCAGTGACAGAGGAAATCATCAAATATCTTTTCAAAAGTCCCTAATGTATACGAAAAGTAGGTCTAATACGTTTCTGATGTTCTTCAATAACGATTAATTTTCAGTAGTAGCTCTTTGCCTAGTTTCAGTTGCTTTTACTGGCCTGTTTAAAGATAATCAACAATTTAGTAAGGAATTTTAATTTTTGAAGGACTATATCTAAATGTACTTAAATAGATTTACATCTACTATAAATGTTTGCACCAAAACTTAAATAAAAAAAATATTTGAGATGCCAAAATTGTCAACCTTAGGATCAGATGAGTTTTGGGATGTCAATTTTAGGTTCAATTCAAAGGTTCAGTTTCCATTTTCTTTTACAAACCTTATACTATCAGTTTAACGAAGCATGATATTTTAGGTGATAGTCGCGACTCTGAAGCTTAAGAAAATAATTTTAGAACTCACAATTATTTAATAGTATGGCCATAATATTAGAAGGTAGAAAAAAGCTATCTTAACGTGACAACAATAGGATCTCTTTCTTAAAAAGGAAATTGCTATTGAAAAAAATTAGATGTAACTTTAAATTCTGGTTACAGGAGGGTCAGCTAGTTACATCGTTAAGCTATTTAGGGATACTTTTGTGAGGCTTGAAACACGCTTTAATTTTTACAATAAAGGCTGATTCCCATTACACTTTGCACAGGCTTTGGACTCTCACGCCATTTTGGCGTGTTTAAAATCAGTCTAAACAGGCTGAACTAATGTACACTCTATTTACAATTACAACTTAATATTAGCGCCGATAATGCTGCTTCAATGTTTTAGTAATTTTAACTCAGTAATCTGCGAGGTCTCAGTGGTATTCATAGTTTTAATGCATTATTTTTAACGTATTTTAGTCCAGTTTCTGAATATGTGCAATGGCTTTCAAGCAATGCCTAATGTTGCCAGTCTCTTTATAATTCTTTACGATTCTCTCTATCCTGTCGTCCAGCTTCAAGTACTTCTTCTTCCTCTTCTTAGCTTCAAGATTCATTTCCAATTTCATGTACATGCAGTTTGTGAGCTCTACTTCCTTTTTCAAGCACTCCACCAAATAGGTGATTCTAGGGTGAGGGTTTCCAATAATACTATTTATTTTGTTGTGCCACCCTTCAACAGCATTCGTCGTTCGGTGCCTTTTTCCATAGCAGTTCCACATTTCTATTGGGATATTTTCATTATGTAGCCAGTTGTCCACAAAGTAGTTAAAAAAATAGAGCATTCCGTTATCAGGAGCTTCTGCATGAATCTCAATCCATCCATTGCTTACGTCGTCCGGTTTTACAAATGCCAGCGCTGCACACATGCTGACGTGAAGTCTTACATCCTCGTTCTGGCGGTGCTCCTCAGTTAGACCGAGAACTTGAATTCTCCTCCATAAACTCTTCTACATGTGGAAATAGCATCCATTTATTTCAATTGTGGGAAAAACTTGACGAATGGCCGATATCGCAGCTGCCTCAAAATCGACATTCACTTCTTTAGGACACCACTCAGGGATTGCCTGTTTCATCAGACGAAACAGACGAACGTATGTGTCTTTCTTCTTATTTGGGAGCAGTGCAAATACAATAGGAAGAATGTTTGTTTCTTTAATCGGGCCTCCTAAGTCTACGTGTGTGGTGTAGATTTGTGCGAACTACTTGCTGCAGCTCTTAAATGTTCCATTCATAAAAAAATGGGAACATGTTTTTAAAGTTTCTTTTCCCTTGCTTCCACTAAAAATCATTATTCTCTCCTCTAATCTATCGTCTTCTAGAAGAAAACCAGTGCAATCTCCCATTTTTAATAGATCTTGATGAAGATCAATTTCATAAGAGTTCGTAGGCTCTTGTTGGTTCCCCTGTCGACGACGCACGGTTTTCTTCATAGATTCTGAATTCGGCATCACTGTAACAAAGTCGTAACCTTTATTATGAAGAGTTCCCATTTCATCCGCGTAAATCCCCGATAACTGTGTAGTTTCTTCTTGAGACCTTCTCTTCGCCCTTTCCACTTGCTTTCTCATTTCCAGAGCCACATCGTCAGGTGGTCCACAGAGATGTTCTGATACCTTCAATACTTCTCCGTTCTTGGAAAGCTGCTTTCTCTTGCAATGATCCGCTTTTCGGCGTAAGCACATCCACATAACAACACCTTCTTTAGATTCCCTCTGTTTAAGATACGCGTAACCATTGTAATGAGCAGAAGGCGTGCCCTTGTTCGTTGTAATAACTTCCATACTGATGGTCACGTTAGGAACTTCGAAAGCAAACTGAGTGTAAGGACTTTTGTTGCGACCAGTGTGCGGGTTCGGTGACCGTCCACGGGCATTCCAGGGGTTGGGCGGCGTGTGAGGAGGAGGAGGAGGAGGCGGCGGCAAGGGACCCGACCCTTCGGAGCAGGTAAAATCGTGGCAAATGTCCGGCGTGGCAAATGTCCGGACACCCTTCAGTGTAGTGATGGGCTAAACTGCTATTTTCCGATATCAGTGATTTTTGTGAATGCTACTTTTCAGTATCTGTTATTCTTAACAGTGATTTGTCGCAGTTAAGGAACCTAGGTCGTGTATCCCTCCGGCACTGCTATTTCTGCTACTTCTGTGACTTCTGCTACTTCTGCGATTTCTGCTACTTCTGCGATTTCTTTGACTCCTGCTACTTCTGCGATTTCTGCTACTTCTGCGATTTCTGTGACTCCTGCGATTTCTGCGACTTACCACCGTATGAAAAAGTTACATCTGTCAACACAGAAAACTGCATCTCAACAAACCTGTCATTAGTAAGTATGTTTTACGTTTGTTCTTCCGTTGGCTTTAATTATGTATTAAAGAAACAACTGTGAAAATATTAATAGTGTAATTAATATGTAAGTAGTCATACAGTACCATAATAGTTCGTGTTTAGAAAATGAATTCTAACATATTGTTATGTTCACAGGTACCCGAACTACATTTCAATCACTCAGTAAAGTGATAACTCAAAATATCACTGTCAACAGATCTGCAGAAATTGCCACTGCTCTTTAGACCGTTTTCCTCAGACGAGAGGTTAGTTTCTAAGTGTTGCGATGGAGTTAATTACTTCAGTGAGATCGTTCTTGCAAATGTGAAATATACCCCATTGAGTGGCTTTCATTACAGCAAATATTAGCAGTCTACTCTGTCAATTGCATTGCTCGTAATTAGTGACAGCAAAAATTGTTTAATAATCCTTGTGATTTTGCAGACACAGTTCTGACTCTGATTCCTTGTTGCTGTACGTATCTATCCACATCAAGGCTGTTGAGACAGACTCGTGAAGATTCAAGACAGCTCTTAGAGGATTTGCAGTTTAAAGGTGACATAATTGTGAAATAAGTGTGCAGATGAGTGATTAAACTGTGTTTTATTGAAGTTGTGCGATTTTAAAGGAATAATAAATGTTAAATACAGTGAGTCAATATTGAAAATCTCATTTTCCAGATGTTAAGCCGACCTATACCCGTAATTTTCCGCCACTTATTTATTGGTAAACACTTGTTGGAGAGTGACATGCCTCCCCCCGCCCCCCCCCCCCCCCCCCCACCCTTTCTCCACAATCTTTGTGTGACACTGACCTGTAACATATCCCGAAGTCTACAATATGCATTTTGAGGCTGTTAATATGAAAGTGGGACGTACAGATCTTCCAGTAAAATCAGGAATAGCTTAAGTGCATTACTTGAAAGTAACACAGGAAAAGCTTACTTATGTAGTGTCGGCAAAAAGTTCTTGCGTGTGAAGTTGCCATGTAGAACACCAGGTGTAAAGCTTTTCTTCCGAGTCTTGAACTGTGTCCGAACAAAGGTGAGGCATTCATATGACTCAAGAATACTGTTTTCATTTCACTACACTTATACAGGTGTCCAAGTTGTGCTGTGTTAGCATTGCAAAGTCCTGTAGGCATGTGGAGTATTAACCAAAACTGTCATATTGGAAGCAGAATCAAACACATTTGTTACTTTACTGGATATTTTCAGGAGAAAAAGGCACTGTTGCTTCTTATTAATATAATACATTCAGAGTCACAGCTGTGTTTGACCAACCATAACTGATGCTGAATGTGCATGTCGTCATATAATATGAAAGGCTTATTTCCATAGTGGTACAAGTCCTGCAAGTCCATTACCTCCACTTTTCTGTCTATAATGCTTCTGAAATTAATGCTCCAAACAAACATAAATAAAGGTTCATCTCTAGCAAGAAGCCAATGCTTGAATATTTCTGGTATCTCAACTGCAGATTTTTCAGCGCTCATTCAACTTTACGACTCTGTGTCTCAAAATGAACAAAAATGGACTTGTACCACTATTGAAATAAGCCCTTCAGATGCACACACAGCACATCCATCTCATGAGGGACAAGGCTCACATAACGAAGTCCGTACGTCGGTCAACAGATGGCACTAGGAAAAGAATGTTAACTGCGCTTTTCAGTTGCTACTTGCTACTCTTCGTTGCGATTTGTCACAGAAATCGCAGTTTGAGTCGGTAGCGAATAGCGTAGTATGAACTTTGCTCAACAGATGGCACTGCTAACTGCGCTTTTTAGTTGCTACTTGCCACTCTTAGTTGCGACTTGTCACGGAAATCGCAGTTGGACTTATTGTGACTTGGCAAGACAGCCAAGCCACTAGGAGGTGAAGCCGAAAGGCACGTGTTTAAGCTCACGCAGGCTGGCGTGAGGTCCGGAACAGTTAAAGGATTTGAGTCTAGCAAATAAAGTACGTAGCTGTTGGAATACTTAACTTTAATCCATAATTGGTGAACATCGCTCTTGACGGTACATGTTTTACAGCATCAATAGTAACTGGTAATGGCGCCTTGCTAGGTCGTAACAAATGACGTAGCTGAAGGCTATGCTAACTATCGTCTCGGCAAATGAGAGCGCAATTTGTCAGTGAACCATCGCTAGCAAAGTCGGCTGTACAACTGGGGCGAGTGCTAGGAAGTCTCTCTAGACCTGCCGTGTGGCGGCGCTCGGTCTGCAATCACTGACAGTAGCGACACGCGGGTCCGACGTATACTAACGAACCGCGGCCGATTTAAAGGCTACCACGTAGCAAGTGTGGTGTCTGGCGGTGACACCACGGGACTCGATAGCACGTCGCAGAGATGAGCGTAGTAAGAACTTTGGCCAACAGATGGCACTGTTAAGTGCGCTTTTTAGTTGCTACTTGCGACTCTTAGTTGCGACTTGTCACTGAAATCGGAGAAAGCAGTACGGAATTGGGCCAACAGATGGCTCACGGCGTTGAATGTGAAATGCTACTTGCGACTGCTAACTGTGACTGAAATCGCAGTTACATTTTGTAAAGTTGTTATTGTGATATCTGTGACTTCTCAATCACTGTGATTTCTAACAGATACGCGCTTTCCTGCCCACCACTACTTCAGTGTCTGTAAAGTCGCAGCCTTAGCGGTCGGTTGTGTGTGCGCGGCGCTCCCGCCAGTGCTGCTTACTGGCGTTTTACTTCTGCGCGGGCTTTGATTAATGTTTACTGTCTGAACTTCAGTGTATACTTTCGCACCTGAGACTCCTTTTTAAATCAGTTTCAGTTTTGGTAGCGAGCGTCCAAATATTTACGAATTTGGCGATTGGTACTTCAAAAACGTCTTCATCTGGTACTTTACGTTACTCCTACGCGACTCCGGAACATTTATACACCGTGAAATTGAGGAACAAGGAAATCTGCCAAAGGATTATGAACGTGACAAACGGGGATGCCAAGTATAAGAGAAGCACAGGCGAGGTGAGTCGTGTTACCATTACTTATGCTGCGTTGGGTCCCAGAACCGTGAAAGTGCATCTGTTACTGTTTGAACTCAATCTGGCGTACATTAAACAGGCCCTTTCTTAATTTTTACCGTGTATACAGTAACAGCAGATCGGTGGGGCGGTAACATGCACTACAAGCTGGGTAATGGTGTGAGAACTGTTAAAATTATAGAAGGTATGTGGGATTGTAAATCAATGTGTATGGCTTCAAAGCTTCGTAATTTACGAGGGGCAATCACGTACTACTTCTGCCCGTAACATGCCGGTCACCTTAGGGTGGAGTGTTCGCGAAGACGACCAGTAAAGCTCCTGCCGAGTTTGATTCGGGAGGCAGGCCGCTGGCCCGTTAGGCCGCAGTCGGCAGCCGTTTGTTTACTCTCCGCTACAGCGTCGTGCCTCCCGATGACGTAGCACTCGCTGCCGCGGCAGTAGTGACTGAAGCGTGGCACACTAGTGCGTCCCCCGCGATCGATGACGTGATAATGTCCGACGTTCAAGCAAACGTTTGCAATAACCGCGCACTCTAATGTTGTTCCTGAACTAAGTTCGCGCTCACGCAACTACAGTTTTGAAAGACTCTGTTGCAAGGGACGAAGGCACATCTTGCGCCCCGTCGGACAACACTATTGTCACATCCAACGTGCAGGCAACCAAATCTTCGAATAAACGTAACAGCACCAGCAACAACGTCCGAAAAGCAACACCACAGCTAACATACAACGTCACAGATCACACTGCGACGCGAGAAGATCATTCGGGTGTCACTGAACAAGCGTTTCCTGCTTAAAAAAAAGTCTATAAGGTCCGTATCCTAGTCCCTGAAAGATATCCAAGGCCGATCCTCGCCTGACAAAAAGAAACTTCGCATTGCTCGTAGAGGAGCTACTGAGGCAGCACAGCAATTAAGGCCAGTAGCCCAACAAGTAGCTGCAAAACTGAAAAACAGCCAGCCTGAAACAAAGGCGACATCCGCAACTGCTACCTTAGAATCCATGGACTCCGACGACAATCGAAAATTACCACCAGGTGGTCATTGGTGGATGGACAATGAAACGGACAGGAATAGGGGCCAACGTAGTTTTATATTGGAATGCGTGTGTGAATTTGTATGTACGGACCGAGCGGCATTTAGTGGTTCGGGAATATCTCCTCCCCAATGACCGATACTTTCACGTACAACATAAGAACGATTAACATTAACAGAATTCAGAGTGATGTAAAATTCAGAGCGCTCACAGACTTCCTATACACCGCTACTGTAGACGCCGGGCTCTTACAAGAAGTCTGCGTAGGACCGAACACGTCAGGATTTGTAGCCATAACGAACATCAGCAAAGAGCACCACACAGAAACCGCAGTCCTACTACGAGATTGACTGCCATTGTTTCGACAAGATATGACCCGTCTATTTGTCAATCATATTATGTTCTAGTTCTAGGCGCTACAGTCCGGAACCGTGCGACCGCTACGTTCGCAGGTTAGAATCCTGCCTCGGACATGGAAGTGTGTGATGTCCTTAGGTTAGTTAGGTTTAAGTAGTTCTAAGTTCTAGGGGACTGATGACGTCAGAAGTTAAGTCCCGTAGTGCTCAGAGCCATCCTTTTTATGTTCGAGTGATGGATAAAGATTGTCAACGCACCATCCGGCAGTAACGGCCGAAAGGAACGTTCTTACTTTTATAAAAATGATGTGCCTCTTTAAATGAGTGAATATGCAGCGAATTGTATCCTAGTGGGAGATTTTAACTGCGTTATCTCAGCAAAAGACCAAACACCGAACTTTAATAACTGCACAGAAATCGGTTGACTGTCTCGTCTCTGGACTGAAACTACTTCACACCTGGGAGAAGATACAAGGGAAGCGCGCCGCATTCCCACACACAGCCCAGCCAGAGAGGCCGCATATACGTCCCCTCCGCTCTCGGCCACGATGAAGTGAACAGTGACATTGCTCCAGTCGGCTTTTCTGACCAAAGTACCCATCAGTACTACATAAAACTCCAGCGCCCAGAAATGTTTCGTGAGAGAGGGTGCTGGAGAATGAATAGCAGCCTGATGTAAGACAAACAGCTCGATGCAGACATTCAGCAGGCGTGGGAGCCAGTAAAACGCTTCAAAACCCAATGCAGATCGGTTGTTGAATAGTGGCTACGTAGAAACGTAAGTTTCAGTTTATCAGTAGCAAAAAGTTACGCTTACCAGAAGCCCTACTGGGTCAAACAAACGACGGAAATTTATTCTGATGTCTGTGTGAATTGTACCACGCACACTGACATCACAGCTGATGACGCTTATCGCCGTGGTGCAATGCGAAAACAAATGGAAGGCACGATAACGCGATCCCAAGAAAGGGCGTCGGTTCGGAAGAAACAGCCTCACTCTACCACACTGTACGGACATTGAGGTGGGAGAAAGCGAAGCTGATTCAAGAGGTTGTTGATGGGACGGGGACTGTAGTTACACACTTGTGATGAGATAGCGCGTTTTCTCTTAACTACTACAGAGAACTTTACTACAGGCAGGAGATCACTATTTCATTGAGAACTTCCGTGCAAAGTGTGTCAGTTTCCGTAACGTCTCGTGAACACGATGATGCGCTTGAGGCCCCATTGAATGAAGACTGTATATAAAGGAGGCCGTGATCAGCGCCAAAAAACGAATTTCCGCGCCGAGACCGTCGGGTCCAGGAGATGATCAATACTTCTGGAATATCTTGGCCCCAACATCAGCAAGTTGAGCTAATCAAGTGTGGCAGCTTAAATCTGTACCAGAGGAACTCAAGGAAGGCTTCAGTGTGCCTTTACCCGAACAGGTCTCATTTCATGTCTCCTCTTCCTGTTTCCTATCACCTTACTTAACTCAGACTTAAGGTTTTTAACACTGATTGTGAAACAGCGAATGCAACTTGGGGGGGGGGGGGGGGGGGGACTGTTACATAAAACAGTGAGAAAACGCCAATATGGTGCGGTACCTGGACGCAGTGTAGTATCAGTTGCCTGAGACCTACGGGATGTCAACTGTACTCTGGCGCACAGTAAAGACCCTGGTGCCGCGCAAAGTGACCACGGGGTTCGAAGCGCCATACCGCGGTTTGCACGACCCCTCCCGCCTGAGGTTACAGCCCTCCCTCGGGCGTGTGTGTGCGTGTGTGTGTGTGTGTGTGTGTGTGTGTGTGTCTGTGTGTGTGTTTGTTTGTGTGGTTTTAAAAAATGGTTCAAATGGCTCTGAGCACTATTGGACTTAACAGCTGTCATCGGTCCCCTAGAACTTAGAACTACTTAAACCTAACTAACCTAAGGACATCACACACATCCATGCCCAAGGCAGGGTTCGAACTTGCGACCGTAGCGGTCGCTTGGTTCCAGACCGAAGCGCCTAGAACCGTCCGGCCACCACGACCGGCTTGTGTGGTTTTAGCATAAGTTAGTTCAGGTAGTGCCTAAGTTTAGGGACCAATGACCTCAGCAGTGTGGTCCCTTAGGAGTTCACACACATTTGAACATTTTTGAAGACCCGGCTCGCGACCATTTTTAGACCTTGTAAAAGCGTATGACTGCATACATAAACCACGAATATCTGATTAAGGTACTGATGAAGATGGATTTCGGCCATCGTTTCGTCAGAGTAACGCAGCATTTCATTTCCAGCGCCACATCACCTATCCGGAATAACGGCCACCCGTTCGACAAAATTGTAATTAGGAGATCTATCAGGTAAGAAAGCCCCCTTCTCAATGGCGTTGTACGCCTTCGCGGTGGATGCCGTACTCGCACGCATAACCCAGTGACCATTTGGAATCAACATTGGAACGGAAAAGTGGCTTGCGTTGCTTATGCTGATAAGGTCTGCTTAGCAGTACAATCCACAGCAAATCTGACAGACGTGAAGAACCTCGTCCACGACTTCAACGTGGCCACCGGTGCGAAACTAAAAAAGACATTGGTATGCTATCCATCTCGATTGGTGTGCCACGAGAGCACAGTACAAATCTATGAGTCTAAGGCGGAACGGTACCAGACGTGATGGCGACAAAAAACTGTCCCAGACATGTTGCACAAGATCAGAGCTACACCGTGCATTTATTCTGACAGAGAACTAGATCTCCTGCAAAGAATACACATAGTCAGAATATCTACAAGCGAGCGGAATGTACTAGCTGGGCTAAATCCTACCAGTCTCAACTCACCTTGCAGACAGTATACAGAAGGCGTTCTGTTGGTGTGTGGTCAGAGGCCACCTTACCAACCTCACGAGGAGGGATTTGTCTCATCAGTGCCAGACATAATTGGCGGACCTTACTAATCAACCGTATGCATAAAACTACCAACAAAGACACAACGAGCTTAACCAGGAACGTAACGCTATATTGGAAGCCATGCAGTATAATGTAATCAATTTCTGAAGCTATGATACCAATAACTCTTCGCCATATTAGGCTGTACTACTGCGAGTTCATTTGCATACGAGAAGCTGACAACGTCCATCCACCTTATACCAAACGTAAAATCTATGTTTTCTCTACCACCTGTCATTTAAAAATACCCGCAAGCTAAGTGGATTCCATCTGGCGAAATATCCATATCTCTGTATTGCCATCACGCGTCCGGTCTACATGGTATCTTATCATCGACGACAAAATTCCAGCTAATGAGAAACGGTACAACATCTACCTGAGCCTCACACGGCGTGCGGTCACACGGACACCTTAATTCACAGGTCTACCTGTGGTACCCGCACAGCTGGATTGATCACGGCGAAGCAGACTGGCAATAATTCACGTTATGCGCAACGTCGACGTCATGGAATTAACTAAAGAGGAAAACATAAGCAGCGGTGTGACCTAAAATCCAAATGGCCTCATTTTTCTTCCTGTGGAGGCTATCTTATATCATCAATCATCGTCATACAACACTTGAAGAATACTGTGCAAATATGGAATTTGTGCAAAGATAAGAGGACAAAGAGATTACAATGACACGTTCCACATCTGCGCCATAATTTTCAACATGTTAGCATACAATTTATTTAAGTCACTAGTTTGTATAAAAGCCAGAAGGATTTTCCATGCTCCTATGATTATTATTTCTTATTTTTTCCTTTATTTGGCAAGAAGCCAATTTTAGTTTCTACAAGAACACATGATGATGAAAGTAATATTCCTTCGATTTAAAATATCACTTGCCATGATTGGCACTTTTCCGTGTTGTATTCTTCTTAACCTTCTCCATAACTAAAAAAAAAAAAAAAAAAAAAAAAAAAAAATTCTGTTTCACAACAATGCAGAAGAAGGCTACTTTGTGAAGAACAGCCGGGTATTGCTTGAAATTTAATAGCTCTTGTCTCTACCATTACAAGTCTCTACCATTACAAATATCAAATGCTATATTTATATGCAAGAGTAATATAACTTCTAACAAGGATATTTTCAAGACTTGAAAACTAAGCAGCCCGCTGTTGATTAGTGCAGTGGGGTCAGGATTATTAAACATTCTTAAACACTATTTCATAAGGTCCATGTCTTGGCACCTGTATGCAAGTGATTACTACAAGGAAAGGAATTATTTAAACTGGTCCATTTACATAATCGAACCACAGGATAAATTACTTTAGGTACTGTTTGAACACGAAACCATTGGATACAGTGCAAAAATAACTAATGAATCCTGTACACAATTCTTATGAACTGTTAGCTGTATCTGATTCAGGGCAAATTTATGTCTTAATATATAAAGAAAATTTTCTTATAAAGTAAACTTAAGATGTAGTTTGCACATTCAACTATTGGGTACAGTACAGTGAATGTAGCACCTATTTCCTTCGAAATGTTAATTGTGTTTGCATTCCATCCTTCTGCTTATTTGTATGTATGTATTAAAATGTTCATATGTAATAAGAAAAGAGCATCTAGGTTTAACCAAGGAACACAAAAAAAAGAAAAAATGGTGTGTGTTAGACGAGTGCCTGGCCAGTGGGTGTGGTCGGTCACTGGCTGTACGACAGATACCTGTAATATGCGTAGCAACAAGGAAACCATATTAACATTAACTTGAATACTATATGGTAGCGTTGATACCGTGGCCTGAAGAATATTGTATACCGACCAAGGGACCAAACGGAATGGATTGTGCTGTTACGTAAATGAGCCAGCCGCTGTCTGCTGGAGAGAATATAAAACGTTTTGTTTGCCCTACCTGTTTCTAATGTACACTGATGATAAACTGATTTTTATTTGTGATATTTCATATGATAGTTTGAACAACGTATTATTTAAAAACATTTGTCACTCTGCGCGTACTGTACCTATAACATTACTATCTGAGAGCTCTTACTTTCCCAAGATTCTCTTAGTTTCAGAAACTTGCGAATTATTAACTTACCAGGAAGACAAATTTGCATATTAAATGCATGGATTAGCTTAGTATGCATGTAATCTACCCGGGATGGAAGTCAATCGCTTCGTGATTTTATCACTCTTTAGAATCTGTAATCCGGATTTAGCTGAATTTATTAATAACATGATTTTCCTTTGTGCGAGATGGATGTAGCGGTCGACGGTGCATTCCCAGCGTGAATCGCTCTGCGCAAGTCTGTGATCTACAGATTGAAACACAGTTGTTGTTACCCCCTAGATAAACATTAGGGGGGGGGGGGGCGGTTACGTTCTTTAATAGTGTGACTAAGTCGATGCGATGAGAAGACAGAGAGTGTAGAGTATTGTTACCAGACTTAGACTTAGTCCAGGACGCAGCCATAGCATTTCATGATATTGAGCTACACTGGCCTTGTCTGCGTAGCAATGTCGATAAAGGTATTATTTCAATCCCGAAACTAGAGGTGAGAAACTCTGGATGTGGCCTCACTCCATAGAGACTGTTCAAGTGCTATAGGTATTATAAAGGAGAATAGGTGTTCCAGTTTCTGAATTTGTTAGAAAACGCCATAAAATGTCTGATAGTGATATGATACTTGTATTTATGATTTACTGCGCTGAATTTTGTAATCTGGCCATACTTAGTAGTTTCCGACAAGTTTTGTAGAGGGTGAGTTTTCTAAGTTGGTATAGCACTATCCCTACATCAGGTTGGAGCTAAATCGGTACCCACGTGACAGCATGCTTACCAATACGTTCCTGAACGCCGCGCACAAAAGCTGTACTTTTTCGTGTCTCATACCACGCGGTCTGTTGGTGGCAGCTCTGGGGTCAGGGACAACTTGCATGCCTAACAGAAGGGTCGTCTTAGTGTTACTATCCTATAGTACAGAGGTCAAAATGTCTACATTACCCACTTCCTTCAGCTTAGGCAAAGGGAGCACATCGGTTGGTTCCTTTCGTATTCTATGTGGCCTACTATGAGCTTCAGGTGTTTCACTGAGACACCATTATTTCATGGGTGCCTTTTTACCATGTTTTCGTGCAGAATCGAGCCGCACGTTCCAAGACAAAACTTTCAGCGATTTACTGTACATAGCTAAGATATATTGTCAATAACCCGATAAATTTCTTGAACACCTGCATCTCAGAAACGGATATAGATGTCTAGTTACCCTACCGATTCACTTGAAATCCATTTCGACATGAAAATGTAGTTTGTAATGTGGTGTAGCATGGAGAAAGACGGTGTAAAATGTCTCCTTTATCATCACACTGGGAACCACGTGATGTTGTAATTAAGCACATGCAAAAATTTGTTTGCACTTAAAATCGGGTCTGAGGTATAAAATTAGTTTACTTATGTGCAACTAAAGTAACTCGAAATTATGAACTTTACTGACCAACACATTTATTTTCACGTGAATGATAAGCTCAGCTGCAGCTGGGGAAAGAAACGTGTCAGGAACATTTTGCATTTTTTATGCACCGGTAGAAGTATTTTTACACTGGAAATGTGGAGATTACTGTATCGGTCCACATCTAAGTACAGATCAATTTGGCTGGCCATTCAGAAGGGCCACTAATTTCACGAGCGCCACGACTCATACTGGTGATGGTAAAGAAATACGATTTATAAAATCGATCTGTAGCAGATTACACGAAGGAATAGGGGCTAATAGCGAACTACGTAGAGTTAAACAAATACACTGACGGACCTAACCATGATGACCAGTATCCACGGCAAGACTCAATGGCACGCTGTTGGCGTTACGAGGTAAGAAAAATGAGTGAGTAGTGATGAAAGGGGCATCATTGCCGCTGGGATAGCGGCCGTAACAACGGACTTTAACGAAGGGCAATAGTTGTGGCCCAGAGCCTTCAAAAGAGCATCTCGAAAATGATCATGACAGAAGCATGCGAACAGTTGGCCAGTGTTGGAAGTGCGGTTAAACTACGAGTAGGCGGCACGTTCTGTAAAGAGGTGCGAACGTGAAACCACTCTGCTGGTCAGGAAAAACGTAGTACAGAGTGGTTATATTCAAAGTGCAGCCACTCACAGAATCCCAGTGTGATCTCTGCCAAGTTCCTCTGTCATAGACAGTCTAATGGGTTAAAGCGGAACCGATTTAAGCTGGGAAAACAATTATTTGCAATTTTGACCACCCGGTGCAAATCTGGCGCTGTTACTGGACGAAAGACGTATAGATATGTTTCCATATGTAATGGATTAGGAACGGGACGTGGGTAGAAAAAGATAAACAGGTGAGAAAGAAATAATGTTGATTTTATTACCAAATGCCTTTTACACAGTTTGTTCAGTATGAACACCGCAAATGTCGTCGAAATGTTGCATATGATCAGCAGTTGCTTGCAGCCGTTCCACTGCAATCTGTATCCTGGCCTTCACATTAGGTAAACACCACACGCTTCCCTGGTAAACGCATTCTTTTACATAGCCCTAGAGCGAAAAGTCATATGGTTTCAGATCAAGTGGTATTGCAGGTCATGCATCTGGAAAGCCACTGGAGGTAACACGCTTGTGGAAGGTTGCATTACGCAGGTCTTTCACTGGGCGAGCGACATGAGGTGTCGCCCCGTCTTGCATTAAAACAATGGTTTCCACGCAGCTGCGCTCTTCCAAAACAGGAATCACGTGCTGCAAAGTGAGGTTTCGACGTGCAGGCGTCACGGTATACCTGACTCTGGATGAATTCTCTTCAAAGGAGAACGCATCGAGATTGGGGTGTTGTGCAAGAAGAGCCATTGCACTCGCCGTATAGGACTTTCAAGGTGCTTGTGAATCCGCATCACACATTCGGCAGTTTTGTGTATTCACTGTACCCTGTAATGTGAAATATACCTCCTCACTCCACATAATATTACTCGGCCATATATCATCAATTTTAATCCGTGCTAGAAACCGAACAGCAAATTCCAAACTTTGAAACAACTGAAACCTCATGATATGCAGTACTGTCTGGCTCCTGCACAGCTACTAGTGTAATATATTATTGCCGCCGTTCGCATAAAACAGTTTCGCTAGCAGTCCATGGTCTCCCTTCTCGATAGACATACTATTCTCTGACGTTATGGCTTGTCAAATAACAACGTGGATGACATGCCACTGCGTTAATGCAGAAGCGATACACGCAAAAAAAAAAAAAAAAAAAAAAAAAAAAGGGTTCATGTATAGGCCACTAAGGGCAAATCTGGCGCTGTACACTATGACGGTATGTCTACCTAGTTTATCGTATGGCAGTCAATTACAGCCCTTCATGAGATACTACACTTTAATTATAACCACCCAGTATTTATTTGATGTATTGTTTTGCTAACAGGCAGATAACGCTCCTCTACAATACACCACTGGTCATTAAAATAGCTACACCTCGAAGATGACGTGCTACAGACGCGAAATTTAACCGACAGGAAGGTCCTGTGATATGCAAATGATTAGCTTTTCAGAGCATTCACACAAGGTTGGCGCCGGTGGCGACACCTACAACGTGCTGACATGAGGAAAGTTTCCAACCGCTTTCTCATACACAAACAGTAGTTGACCGGCGTTACCTAATGAAACGTTGTTGTGATACCTCGTGTAAGCCGTGCGGGATTACCCGAGCGGTCTCAGGCACTGCAGTCATGGACTGTGCGGCTGGTCCCGGCGGAGGCTCGAGTCCTCCCTCGGGCATGGGTGTGTGTGTTTGTCCTTAGGATAATTTAGGTTAAGTAGTGTGTAAGCTTAGGGACTGATGACCTTAGCAGTTAAGTCCCATAAGATTTCACACACACACCTCGTGTAAGGAGGAGAAATGCGTACCATCATGTTTCCGACTTTGATAAAGGTCGGATTGTAGCCTATCGCGATTGCGGTTTATCGTGTCGCGACATTGCTGCTCGCGTTGGTCGAGATCAAATGGTTCAAATGGCTCTGAGCACTATGGGACTTAACTTCTGAGGTCATCAGTCCCCTAGAACTTAGAACTACTTAAACCTAACTAACCTAAGTACATCACACACATCCATGCCCGAGGAAAGATCTGATCCTGCGACCGTAGCGGTCGTGCGGTTCCAGACTGAAGCGCCTAGAACCGCTCGGCCACCCCGGCTGGCTGGTCGAGATTCAATGACTGTTACCAGAATATGGAATCGGTGGGTTCAGGAGGGCAATACGGAACGCCGTGCTGGATCCCAACGGCCTCGTATCATTAGCAGTCGAGATTACAGGTATCTTATCCTCATGGCTGTAACGGATCGTGCAGCCACGTCTCGATCCCTGAGTCAACAGATGGGGACGTTTGCAAGACAACAACCATCTGCACGAACAGTTCGGCGACGTTTGCAGCAGCATGGACTAACAGCTCGGAGACCATGGCTGAAGTTACCCTTGACACTGCATCACAGACAGGAGCGCCTGCGATGGTGTACTCAACGACGAACCTGGGAGCACGACTGGCAAAACGTCATTTTTTCGGATGAATCCAGGTTCTGTTTACAGCATCATGATGGTCGCATCCGTATTTGGCGACATCGCGGTGAACGCACATTGGAAGCGTGTATTCACTACGCCATACTGGCGTATCACCCGGCGTGATGGTATGGGATACCATTGGTTACACGTCTCGGTCACCTCTTGTTCGCATTGACAGCACTTTGAACAGTGGACGTTACATTTAAGATATGTTACGACCCGTGGCTCTACCCTTGATTCGATCCCTGCGAAACCCTACATTTCAGCAGGATAATGCACGACCGCATGTTGCACGTCCTAGTTCTAATATAATATATTTTTCCAATGAATACCCGTTTATCATCTGCATTTCTTCTTGGTGTAGCAGTTTTAATGGCCAGTAGTGTATTTACTAATTCGAATAAAACTGTCTGTATAACCTGAGTCTGTTTTTTATCTATCAGAAAATTTCAAATTTTGTTTTACTCCTCAGTGGGTAATTACCTACAACTTGGGCAGCTCAAATAAAAAGGTTCAGTTATGTTTCGGTGACAAATTAAATAATTTTACTATGTGAGGAAAGTGAGTATACACATGTCAGTCCATCCACTGTGCACATTGTCTTACTTTGCACCCTGCATACTAAAGAATGCGTAAGTATCACACGAAAATGTGTCCTACGCGTTTCAGATAGTTACAACAGAAGTTGTTACAATACTCTTTTTGCAGCAAGTACCGAATTGAGAGCAGAACACAACGATAAATATTTAACAGTTAGTACTCAGCAGTAAATGCCGTAATGCCTGCACTGGTACTACTTCTACAACTACATTATTATTATTATTATTATTATTGGCAGCGGTCAGATACAAAGCACTGGCAACATTAAGTCTCTTGATTGCTTTGCTTCTTACTTCTGAACCGGCAGAAATTAAGTTATTTACTACGTGTAGTCCTAAGTACAGTGTAACACACACTGGACTCCCATTCGGAAGGACGACGGTTCAATTCCGCGTCCGGCCATCCTGATTTAGGTTTTCCGTGATTTCCCTATATCACTTCAGGCAAATGCCGGGATGGTTCCTTTGAAAGGGCACGGCCGATTTCCTTCCCCATCCTTCCCTAACCCGAGCTTGTGCTCCGTCTGTAATGACCTCGTTGTCGATGGGACGTTAAACACTAATCTCCTCCCCCTCCTCCAGTGTAACAAATTTTAACTTGGTTGGTCTTAGAGGAAGCATGTATTGCAAGAAGAGTATACCCACTTTCTTTTTTGAGAAAGAGTTCTGGGTGGCACCCGCGATGCACTGAAAATAAAAAAAACTGACAATTACACTGAGGTGACAAAAGTCATGGGATACTTAGTGACGTGTCTGACCTCATTTTGTATGACGTAGTACAGCAACTCTACGTGGCATGGACTATCAAAGTCGTTGGAAGTCCCTTGCAGGAATATAGGTATTGCTGCCTCTATAGTATTGCGGAAATATTGCTGGTGCAACAGTTTGTGCGCGACTAACTTTTCGGTTATGTCCCATGAATGTTCAGTGGGTTTCATGATGGGTTTCTTCAAACCAATCACCAACAATTGTGGCCCAGTAACAAGGCGATAACCGTCTATAAAAATTCCATCGTTGTTTGGTAACATGAAATCCGTGAATGGCTAGAAATGATGTCCAAGTAGCCGAACACAACAATTTCCAGTCAATGATTGGATCCTACGGTCCAACTGCACCAATCCAGTCGACGTGAACACAGCCTACAGCATTGTGGAGCTACCACCACAACCACCTTGCACAGTGGTTAGTTGACAAATCGGTTCCATGGCTCCGTGGGGTCTGCACCACAGTCTAGCCCTACCAGCAGCTCTTGCCCCCTGAAACCGGGACTCACCTGAGCAGGCCACGATCTTCTGGTCTTCTAGGGTCCGCCCAATATGGTCTGGAGCCCAGAAGAGGCGCTGCAGGTGATGTATTGTTAGCAAAGGCACTCACGTCGTTCGCCTGCTGCTATAACCTATTTACGCCAAATTTCGTCGCACTGTCATAACCGATACATTCGCCGCTCGTTCCACGTTGTGTGTTAGCAGCAGGGATTTCTTTGAACACGACTCAAACAACACCACGGAAATCAAACTGTTTTCATCACAGTCGAGGAAATCTCGAGTTCTGTTCGATCTTTCGATCGTCCTGCGAACTCGTGACTTTTTGGTACTATCAGAGCGACCTGCCTTAACGTTTTTAATTAACTAAGGATTTTAACAATAAAAATAAGTGTGAAACACGTACTGAATTATTTTCAGGGATGTAGGTCACGGGTGACAACGGCAATTAGTAAATAAATAAAAGGTGGCAATCGTGCTTCTGTGTAATTCTTGAGCTTTCGGTCTTCCCGCGATCTGCTAAGTTCTGGTGGTACCATCTGCAAGACAAGTCACTCCGCTGTAACCTATTCTCGCGATAAAAATTAGAGCCACTTTATTGCGACACAGTTCTTGTAGTCTAGAATTAAATTCCAGATAGTTGCCTTGTCTGAAGTTTTCAAAGTGAATGACAGGTAAAAACAACGCGGCTACCTTCAAATGAAACAATCATTTCCAACCTATTTGGTAAATCAATACCGCCTCTGATAATCAAATACTGTTCATATCTTTTGTAAGACAACGTTTTCGTCTTTGTATTTTAAGTAAAGACTACAGTTTCACATACTGTGTGTATCGATATATAAACATTTAGTCCAATTTTTAATTTCGTTCGAATACAATAAGACTTTGTCCAGTGGTAAGATTTAATGCTGTTTCCTGCATTGTTTCACGAAATTACGAACAAGCCTTAACCGTTACCTATGACTCAGCAAAAATTTCTCCGTTTCTTTCTCATCCTTTGCACTCACGCGAGTCTAATGTTACGTGATTGTTCGCCGTTCCCAATACGCCGCAGCGTTCCATAATCTCGATCCAATGTGAACGCGAATATCGTTTGCCCAGCACAAGTTACCACAGAAGATTTAACGACCGACAAAAGCGGCGTTTGCATAAAATAGGGCCGTCGGCCACTCCATAGTCCGTGGTGAGAAATAATACCTGAAATTTGATATCCTCGACACGCTGTTGACAGAGTTACTGAATTCAGTATTCCGAGATACACAATTTCCGACACTGAACGTGGAATGGTTGATGAAGCCACAGGCATGGGACTTTTCCGACGTGATTATAGACATACGACGTGAATGAACAGTCTCGCACCCTTTTCACGTAAATCACAGGAGTACAAACGATAGCTTCGCGAATGAACTGCCCTTTACATCTTGTGTACCTAAATGTAAGCGGTACTAATTGTCTTATTGACTCGTTAGTTCGTGGTACGATGCAACTCCTACAAAAAACTAGATTTCATTTATCTTTCATCCTTTTTCATACGTAAGTGTTCAAAGAAAATCTGCTTTCATTCTGAAGTTCAGCTGGGTGCTAATTTTCGTGATGGTGAGCAGGGGGCTTGATAATACAGACATCAAAACGACTGTGGATGTTGGGTCACAGATACAGTCGCTTTCACTGTTCAGAGATGTCACTAAACCCGCCAAAAGATTTAAACAGCCATGCATGAGCAGCGCCTATTAGACGCAGGGGGTCCGACAGCCGATCAGTTCGAGTCATTCCACCAGAAACGTGGTACAAAGCTCGTGTTGTATGAAGTTCTACCATGCCTAGATGGCCAGTACCGCGGTTCGATTGCGTCCGCATTGTTACTTTGTGCCAAGAAGGGCTCTCAACAACGGAAGTGTCCAGGCGTTTCTGAGTGAACCAAAGCGATGTTGTTCGGACATGGAGGAGATACAGAGACACAGGGACTCTCGATGATATGCCTCGCTCAGGCCGCCCAATTGCTAGTACTGCAGTGGATGACCACTGTTGTTGTTGTTGTGGTCTTCAGTCCAGAGACTGGTTTGATGCAGCTCTCCATGCTACTCTATCCTGTGCAAGCTTCTTCATCTCCCAGTACCTACTGCAGCCTACATCCTTCTGAATCTGTTTAGTGTATTCATTTCTTGGTCTCCCTCTACGATTTTTACCCTCCATGCTGCCCTCCAATACTAAATTGGTGACCCCTCGATATCTCAGAACATGTCCTACCAACCGATCCCTTCTTCTAGTCAAGTTGTGCCACAAGCTCCTCTTCTCCCCAATTCTATTCAATACCTCCTCATTAGTTATGTGATCTACCCATCTAATCTTCAGCATTCTTCTGTAGCACCACATTTCGAAAGCTTCTATTCTCTTCTTGTCTAAGCTATTTATCGTCCACGTTTCACTTCCATACATGGCTACAATCCATACAAATACTTTCAGAAACGAGAAATGACTACTACCTACGGATTATGGCTCGGAGGAACACTGAGTCGTAACACGACGTCCTGTTGCTGCACGAAAACCATTATTCAGCATTATGGCGTTGCTGTCAAACTGTGCGCAATAGGCTGCATGATGCGCAACTTCACTCCCGACGCATATGGCGAGGTCCATCTTTGCAAACATGATACCATGCAGCGCCGTACAGATGGGTCCAACAACATGCCGAATGGACCGTTCAGGATTGGTATCACGTTCTCTTCACAGATGAGCTTACAATGTCTTGTTAGAGACGTAGATTGCCGACCTGGCCAGACATCACCTGGACGTATCAGAGACGTGGTACGTTTACCATGCCGAACAAGTGCATGTCGTGTGAGAGACGTCGTCGGTCAGCCGCGCCAAATGTAAACAGAACGTCTCTGACACGCTGCGGAGCTGATCGAGTACACGTGGCATACACGAAGTGATCTTGGCCGCATTCGGAACTGCCGACATTACAATAATACTTTCACAATGTTCCAGACGTGCAGCAAACGTGTTCACGAGGAAAGGAAGACGTGGTGGGATAGCCAACAATGATTTTTCAGGATATTTTGACAGCGGCAGTGACAGTGGTAGCGACGTTTTACCTCCTGTACGAAAACAGTGTAAGTGGCTGGTGATTGAAGATGATACTGACGAAGAAGAGCAAACCTACCAGCAACAATCAGAGTCGTGGATGTTGCAAAAGGAATACAATGAACCAACAGTCTGGACGTATACGGAAATTCCCGGAATAAAGAAAGCAGCTTTACAGCACGTGAGTAGAAGCATAAGAGAATTAGACGTTTTCTATGTCTATCGCCACATAGCATGAGTTATCAGTGAAATGGCATGATTATGGCTTTGCACCAATTATGCCAACAAAGTGAGGTAGACTCGAGTGGTCTATTATTGGGAGTCTATTACTTGGGAGTGTGCTTTCGTCGATTGTCTAAGCCTCGCGTGTCAGTAGGAGCTTTCAGCAGCTTATTTCAGTAATAATTCACATATGGATATTTTTGAAATGTGACGATTGTCGCTTTGTAGTAACTGCACCAACAAAGTGACAGCAGTGTACCTGTGGCTTTCTTCAGCGACTTCTTGGTGTAGCGTCACATGTGCTGCACTGCTGTTGAAATAGCTCGTTAATATTTTATAAATTGTAGACTTCATTTACTTATTTTATAGTTTCTGTTAATATTTGCCGTAAAAGTAAATTATTAGTGGATTTTCATTAATCTCAGTCTTTCTTCCTGTGTTATTGACTCGAGTGGTCTATTATTTGTGAGTGTGCTTTCGCTGTTCGTCAAGCCCCGCGTCTCAGTAGTGTGTTTACATTTTGCGGCGTGCACTGCAGCTGTAGCGGTTATAGGCTAAGTACGGACAAACTTATTTGTGCTCCGTAATACAGTTATTAAATTTAATAGATTTCAGTGGTGTTGCGTGCCGTTTGTGGCGAAATAACGACTTAATAAACTTTTGTAATCGTTCGCTCGCTGTGTTGTATAGAGTTTTCAGTGTGTTGAAGTCGTTTAGTAAATTTCGTGCTTTAGTTTTCAACTGACGTTATTATTCTTCCTAGTGAAATATTTCAGTAAAATTTTCATTCAGTGTTTTAACTTCGCTTAGTGTTACAGTGGTCGTTTTAATTGATTTAGTTTTTGCTAATAATTTTGTGAAGTTTTGCTGGTATTGATATTAGCTGTGTTGTAGTAGTATTAATACAAGTAGCTGCTTTCTTAGTAGGCAGAGAATTTCGAGACCATTATTGTTAGTTCTTAAATAGTTCTACTGGTGTAACTGAACTTTGGTAACGTAGACGTATAGTTTTTTTTTCAGTAACTGTAAAATTTTACCATGAGTGAAAAGTGTGGTCTCTGTCGTAGGTTTGTGAGTAGTGTTTTACGGTGTGGGATTTGTTCACAGTATTTTCATTGGGGGGAATGCAGTGGGGAAGCCATTTTAGGGAGATCCTCTCTTGGGAATGTAGAATCTGTAGTAAAAACAAGTTACTAGAGGAGCAGGAACGTAAGATCTGTGCCCTTCGTGTGCAATTACAATGTGCAAAGGAGGAGCTATATAGGTTGAGGAGGGTGAAGGATGGTGGGGAATGGGAACTGGCAGTTGACAAGAAGGTAGCTAGGAAGAGGAGGTATTCCGACAGTTATACTTTGCATATATGCAATAGATTTGACCAGTTGTCAGAGTTGAGTGGATAGGGGCCTCATGTAGCTGCAGATGTAGGTAACTTGCAGCAGTCCTCAGCAATTAGGAGGCCTAGGTTAGTTGCAAAGTCTAGCAGAAAGAAGGTTCTGCTGCTAGGTAGTTCCCATAGTAGAGGTGTGGGCCAGCAGTTGCAGGAAGTGTTGGGGAGTGAGTACCATGTCAGCAGCATTGCTAGTGCAGGGTTGGCTCAGGTGACTGAAAGCATAGGGGAGTTATGTAACAATTTTACGAAGGAGGGTCAGGTAGTGATAGTAGGTGGAGCAGGGAACAGTCTTGATAGGGACGGGGAATATGATGTCAGTGGTGACTTGGTTAAGATAGCTACTCAAACTGGTGGCACTAATGTGCATTTTGTGCAACTGTTTCAGTGTCATGATCGGCCTCACCTTAATGCGGCTGTTAGGCGCGTTAATGTGGGGCTGGGGAGGGCACTGATGGCGGAGGGCATGGATCACATCTCAGTGGTGCCAGTTGGGTCGATCAGTAGATGGGGTTTCACTAGGCATGGCCTGCACCTCAATAGGTATGAGAAGGGGAGGCTGGCTAAGCTTATAGGTGACATTGTAGTGGGTGGTGGTAGTGGTGTCACTCATGGAAAAATTCCTGTAGTAGTTGGTGTTAGAGCTGCACCTTTTTTAGACTGAAGTCAGCTAATAGGTAAACCTGCTTAAAGGAAGTGCTTCTAACTAAGGCTCACCTCCAGAGGATGTAATCTTTCCAAGTAGAGAAGGAATTAGCATATTTCATCAAAATATGAGGTATTAGAGATAAAGTTAGTGATATGCTAATAGATGTTAACTCTGAAATTATTGGTGTATCAGAGCACTACTTAAATAATTTGATAATTCAGAGGCTTCCTTTACCAGGCTACAGATTAGCTGGCGGTTTTTCAAGGAGTTCCTTGCAGGGTGGGGGAGTGGCTCTGTACGTAAAAAAAAAAAAAAAAAAACCGTATTCCATTTGAGTCCATAGATGTATCACGACACTTCACTGAACAGATATTTGAAAGTTGTGTAGCATTAGTTGAATTTAGTGAAACTAAACTTCTAATTGCTGTTGTTTATAGGTCCCCTAACTCTGACTTCAGAGCATTTTGGCTTAAGCTTGATTCACTTTGTAGGAAGTACCATAAAGTAGTTATATGTGGTGACTTAAATATTAATTTTGTATATGACTGTGCAGGAAAAAGGATGTTTGTAGATCTCCTAAATTCATGTGATCGGATGCAAAATGTGTTTTTTTCCAACTAGGGTGCAGGGGAACAGTAGCACAGTCATAGACAATATTTTTATTCATTCTTCATTACTAGATGGGCATTCTGTTTGTAAAAGGGTGAATGGCCTTTCAGACCATGATGCACAAATTTTAACACTAAAAGGTTTTTGTACTCAAACCAATGTCATATTTAATTACAAACTACATAGGAAAGTTAATCCAACAACAATAGAGAGTTTTTTAAAGCTTGTCAAGGAACAAGAATGGCAAGATGTTTATAGTGCCGATAATATAAATGATAAATACAATGCTTTCAATATTACATTTCTCATGCTCTTTGAGTGTTGCTTTCCATTAGAACATTCAAACGAGGTACTAGCAGTAATGGACAGCCCGGATTATATCAAAATGTTAGAAGTAGGCCTAGTCACAATCAAGCTACAGTAGCCCATTACAAACAGTGTTGTAAGGTGCTTAAAAATGTTATTAGCAAGGCAAAAAGTATGTGGTATGCAAATAGAATACCTAATTCACATGATAAAATTAAAGCCATATGGTCAGTTGTGAAGGAAGTGTCTGGTCAGCAGCACAAGGTCGATGATATAAAGTCAGTTCGCAGTAATATTATTTCTGTTATTGATAAATCAGATATATGTACAGTGTTTAACAATCATTTTCTGAGCATTGCTGGTGAATTAAATAAAAATTTAGTTTCTACAGGAAATCATGTAAATTTCTTAGCAAATGCCTTTCTGAGATTGATGTCTGAAATACTCCTCTGCGATACAGACAAGAGGGAGATTGAGTCAATAATTAAATCACTGAAGACCAAGGACTCTCATGGTTCTGATGGAGTGTCTAGCAGAATATTAAAATATTGTGCTGCACATGTTAGCCCTGTATTTAGCCATACTTGTAATTTTTCCTTTAGGAATGGTCATTATTCTGAGCGATTAAAGTACTCAGTAGTAAAGCCGCTTTATAAAAAGGGAGAAAGGGATAATGTAAATCATTTTAGACCTATTTCTATGCCATCAGTGTTTGCAAAAGTTATCGAAAACGCTGTGTGTGTAAGGTTAATTGATCATTTTATATCTCATCATTTGCTATCAAATGTACAGTTCGGCTTTAGAAGTTGTTTGACAACTGAAAATGCTATATTCTCTTTTCTCTGTGAGGTACTGGATGGGCTAAACAAAAAGTTTCGAACGCTTGGCGTATTTTTTGATTTAACAAAGGCATTTGGCTGTGTTGATCTCACAGTATTACTCAAGAAGTTGGACCATTACAGAGTAAGGGGAGTAGCTCACAATTGGTTCACCTCTTACTTTAGCAACAGGCAGCAAAAGGTCATTATTCACAATGTTGATAACGGCTGTGATGTGGGATCTAAGTGGGTACTGTCTAGTGGGGGGTGCCCCAGGGATCAGTGTTGGGGCCACTCCTGTTCCTTATTTATATAAATGATATGCCCTCTATTATTATGGGTAACTCTAAAACATTTCTGTTTGCTGATGACACTAGCTTGGTAGTAAAGGATGTTGTGTGCAGCATTGACTCAGTTTCAAGTACTGCAGAACATGACCTCCATTCATGGCTTGAAGAAAATAAACTAACGTTAAATCACAGTAAGGCTCAGTTTTTATAGTTTCTAACACACAATTCAACAAAACCTGACGTTTTAATCTCACAGAACGGGCATATGATTATCGAAACTGAACATTTCAAATTTCTAGCTGTTCAGATAGATAGTAAGCTGTCGTGGAAAGCCCACGTTCAGGATCTTGTTCAAAGACTTAATACTGTCATTTTCACTATTCGAACAGTATCAAAATTGAATGATACTTTGACACGTAAATTACTAATTTTCTTTGCCTATTTTCATTCACTTATGTCGTATGGTGTGCTGTTTTGGGGCAACTCTTCCCATTCTAGGAGGATATTTTTGGCTCAGAAACGGGCGGTTCGGGCAATAAGTGGTGTGAGTTCACGAACCTCTAGTCGACCTCTGTCCACGAGTCTCTTGTGCAAAAAGGTGTGCAGTATTCTGCTGCAACCATTTTCAGTAATCTGCCACTCGAATTCAAAAATCTTAGCAGTAATCGACGCGCTATCAAATCGTAACTGAAGACTTTCCCCAAGGGTCACTCCATCTATTCTGTCGAGGAGTTTCTTGAAAAATTCAGCTGGTTATTATACTATTGCTAATAGCGTTTACTTAAACTTACGAACTGACTTGTTTCAGGTTCATGAACATTTATTTTCATCTATTACTGCTTTTATAAGTTCGTGTACTGACACGTTCCATGAACTTGGCGATTTGCTCGTCAACTTGGTCCTAAGGAACTTGACGAATAAATAAATAAATATAAATACATTCAGATCAGGTTATGGGTGAAATGCGACGATTTTAGCTTTGTAGTAAATATACCAACAAAGTGACAGTAGTGTGAGAGGAGCTATCTGCAGCTTCCTCAAGAGATAATTCTCTTAGGGTTATGAATGAAATGCAATGATTGTGGCTTTGTAGTAACTATACCAACAAAGTGACAGTAGTGTGACAGGAGGTTTCTGCAGCTTCCTTAAGACATAATTCTCTTAGGGTTATGAATGAAATGTGACGATTGTGGCTTTTATAGTAAATATGCCAAGAAAGTGACAGTAGTGTGAGAGGAGCTTTCTGCAGCTTCCTCAAGAGATAATTCTCTTAGGGTTACGAATGAAATGCAATGATTGTGGCTTTGTCGCTACTATACCAACAAAGTGACAGTAGTGTGAGAGGAGCTTTCAGCAGCTTACTTAAGAGGTAATTCTCATAGGGTTATGAGTGAAATGCGATGATTGTGGCATTGTAGTAAATATTCCAACAAAGTGACAGGAGTGTGACTGTGGCTTTCTTCATCTTCTTCGGAAATAATTCACATAGGGATATGGATGAAATGCGACGATTGAGGTTTTGTAGTAACTATACCAACAAAGTGACAGTAGTGTGACTGTGGGCCTTCCTCTTGTTAGGTGTTATTTTTGTGTAGTGACGTGGCATTTGGCTATCTTAATAGTTATAGTGACTCCTAGCTGTTGCTCCCCCTTCTTGACCTCCTTTACTTTCTCATTCTGACAGTTGCCAGTCCGCCAGAAGCAATACACAACTATAAGCCTGTAGTTGTTGTTAGTGCCTGCATTTGATCTTCTTGTATGGTAAAATTTTTCGTCGGTGACGAGACAGTTGGCTATTTAAGCCGACTTTATTCACATATGTGAACATGCAAACAGAGAGAGATACCCACAATGTGGGTTTACAAATGACAAAAGCAATACAGACATTAGACAGACAGAATAAGATGTGAATAAAATGGTATTGTGCGTGAGATAGACACCAGGCAGCGGCATAGAGACACACATAATTGGAGCATCTTTCGACACCAGTCTGGTGCATCATGCTCTTCTTGGCAGTCATGATGTCAAACTGCCGTGCCGCCATCACAGTACCGATAGCACCTGTGTAGCAATCGCCGAAAAGTGGTGGTGCTTGAAACCCAGCTGTCGCAGTTCCTGTGCAGATCAAGACGACCACACCCCCTCCATGAGATAGTGACCGAAGTGGCGGTGACCTTAACACTGCTGGGTGCTGGCTCCTGATAGCCTGGTGGACGACTTCCCTGTTGTAGACCGCGACGTTCTATTGGTGACAATCATCGATGTTAAGGTTTACGCCAACTACCTGGGCATCGACAATGTGGGCAGCATCGCCACGAACTGCCACGATGTCTGGCTATTTCAGTCCCTCCGATGTTCGGAGGTGGGGCTGCAGATAACCGTCGAAGCCCCTGCGACGAAGTCCCTGCATGATGTAGGACGCGAGGGCATTGTGTCGCTTCACATGGGCGTCGTGACTCCTGAAGCAGCAGTGCTGGACAACGTGATTCGCAGTTTCCTTGGCGTTGCAGCCAGCCTGGCATGTGATGGACAGCCGCAGGTTGTCAACCCAGCTATGTTGCCCAGATGTGTGGGCAGACTTCTTAAGGGCAGCGCATTCCCCGATAGATGCAGACGTTCGGTCCACGTCCGGCCCATCTGATTGCTCGTCCATATGATGGTGTCGTTCCCCCGAAGTTACTGATCAAGACTCCCAACTTCTCGCCCCAGAATGTCTTCGGCCAACTCGTCGGGTAGGACACCCAGTGCTCGCATCTTGACAAGCCAGTTCTGCCGCAAGAGAGGCCCAAGCCAGCTAGCTGATGGTACTTCCAGCCCTCCCAGATGCCACAGGGGCATGGAAGTAGCCAACAGGGACTTCCGCTGGCAGGCACAGCCAAGATCTTATTGCTGCATGGATGGCGGTGTCCATTGCTGACAGGGCCCCGAGGCAGAAAGAGCCAAGCGATGGTTGATACCTGGCAAGAGGATAGTTCTAAGGGCATTTAGACGCTGGTGTGGCTTCAATGGTGCCTTGGACAGAACTCTCAGCTGTCGCTCAACCTCCCGCCTGGGATGGAAGAGGCTGCATCCGCTTGTAGAGAACTCCAGGCCAATCGCCAGTGCTGGAACAATGGTATACCCAGCTCTGAAGGCCGTGGTGTCATCAACCTTCATCTTCTTCTCGCAGCCAGATGCAGCGAGGGCGAGAGTGAAGCACTTTCCGGGATTGACTTGAAGACCAAGGTCCCCAAGAGCTCATGTTGATGCATCAATAAGGTCCTGGAGCCCTCCTGGATTCTCAGAGAACAGCAAGAGGTCGTCAGCGAAAGTGGCAGCATTGAGACGTCGTCCCATCATGTCTCTCCTCTGCAGGTTCAGGATTAAGAATAGGCCCGCGGTATTACTGCCTGTCGTAAGCGGCAACTAAAAGGAGTCTCAAACGTTTCGGCCTTATGTGATGGTCCCCTGTCGGCTTTGACCTCCATATTATCAAAATTGGGGAAGGGCTCCTTACTTGGTGCATTGTGTCCATCTTGCGTTGAGAACTTTCGCCAGCTTATTCGTCGTTGCATTGCAGTCCTGCCTGCTCTCCATCTCTTGGGCATGGATACATTCTTGCATGCACTTCCCGCCATGCAATGTGCAGTGCCACTTTCTGCACTGACGGCGACCTAAAATCCAGCACGGTAGCCAGTCCGTTGTGGTGGGGCTGCCATGTACCCTGTTGGTTGTAGCCCCCTGACAACACAGGGATAGCTCTACTGATGCCTGCTCCGTTAATTCCCCATGTATGCCAAGGAGTAGATGCCCATCTCCCTGGGGCATCAGGACTCCAGGCAATGGCCATCCTGCCAGGTGGCCTTTGCTGTGGCTGGGTGGCGCCTGTGGGGAGGGCCCTTGGTCGGAGTAGGTGGCATCAGGGTGGATGACACGCAATGAAGCGTGGTACATCATCTCTTGCTGGTGGCAAGCCACCAGCAGTCTCTAAGCGTTCGAGGGCTCATTTTAAAGCTAATGTGTATGACCCCAAATTGTTCCTCTCCCTGGCCACGCCGTGGGAGGAACGAAAGTCTATGAATGCCAGTGAAACATATTCGCCCCGGTATCTCGTCTGTACCAGAGCTGCTGGGGACTGCTTTGTATCCGTGAAGCCTCAGTTCTTTGTAGAGCATTTAGAGGACAAGTTTGGGGCGGTGGAGGGCTTGTTAAAAATGCGGTCCAGTTCGGTATTGATAAAAACAGCATTCTCTGCCCAGTCACGGGCCTTGCTTGCTTGTAATAAGCTGGGGGATGTTTCCGCTACTATCACGCCCCATAAAAGTTTAAATATGGTCCAGGGCATTATTTTCCACAGTCCGATGATGAGCTGTGTGCCAACTTAGAGCGACGAGGTGTCCATTTTGTATGGTGCGTCCACTGCAGTCCGAGGGATCATCAAGTTGCCACCGGTGCCTTCATCTTGGCCTTTGAGGCTGACACATAACCTGAGAAGGTCGAGGTGATGGTGTACCATTGTGATGTAAAGCCATATATCACTCTCCCAGTGCGGTGCTTCAAGTGTTGGAAGTTCTGCCATATGTCTTCCCACTGTGCTTCCAGCCGCATGTGTCGCAATTGTGGTCGTCCATCCCATCCTGATATTCCATGTGCCCCGCCACCCATCTGCATCAGCTGCGGAGGGCACCATCCCCTCTGCTCGCTGGACTGTCCGATTCTGCAAAAGGAAAAGAAAATAATGGAACACAAGGCCCTGGACCGACTGACGTACACTGAGGCTAAGCGAAAATTTGATCGGATTCATCCGGTGTGCATGACGTCCTCTTATGCCGCCATTGTCACTCCTGCTACAGTTCCATCAGCTCCAATACTTCCAGTCAGCTCTCAGAGCAGAAGGACCACACTTGCCCCTTGATGATGGGGGAGGCACTTCACTCCCTGTTGCTCCTGCTCCATCTACTTCAGGAGCAACACCCTCCCAGCCATTGGGGCATCAGTTCCCCCTTCCCAGCATAAGACTTATTTGGCTCCTCTCGCCAGGAAGGGGTTCCTTGGGGACCTCCCTTTGCAAGTTCCGACCAGTTTAATAGAGCAGACACCCGCAAGTGGCTCAAAGAACCACCGGTCGCTGGTCGTAGGGCCTCACGGTCGTCGTCCGTCCCTGAGACTCACCCAGTGAGGCCCTCCCAGCCTGAACCACCGAAGGCACAACGAGAGAAGCTGAAAAAGAAAAAGGTTCCCAAGAATCCCGACATTGCGGTGGCACCCGTCCCACTGCTTCCTACAAGCTCAGTGTCTGAGGATGATGTCGAGATTCTGGCGTCTTTTGAAGACCTGGATCTCGCAGGTCCCTCATACGCCATGGATGTCACTTGCACGGGTACTGAATCGGTGGCAGCGAGTGAACAAGCGGCGTAAACTGCCTTCCCAGTACCTTCATGCCTTTCCCAGCAATGGAATATCATCCTCTAGTGGAACTGCAGCGGTTTCTTCCATCATCTAGCTGAGCACTGACAACTTATCAGCCTACACCCTTTCTTCTGTATTGCTCTTCAGGAAACTTGGTTTCCAGCGATGCGAATCCCCGCCCTCCGTGGCTATCGGGGTTATTATAAGAACCGGGCAGCTTATGAAAGGGTGTCTGGTGGTGTCTGCATCTATGTCCTTCACTCTCTTCACAGCTAGTCTGTCCCTCTACAAACAGCTTTAGGGGCTGTCGCTGTTTGAGTGTGGACGCCACAGGCTATTACTGTCTGCAGTCTCTATCTTCTACTGGATGGTATGTCCCACACCATGTCCTGGCTGTGCTGATAGCCCAATTGCCGCCACCTTTCTTGTTACTGCGCGTGGGGTGGGTCAGTGGCAACAGGTCGAGGCGCCACTGTTGAGAATGTATTGGCACAGCTCGACCTCTCCCTTTCAAACGATGGTGGCTTCACACATTTCAGTATGACGCATAGCACGTATTCCGCCATCGACCTTTCGATCTGCAGCCCTAGCCTCTTACTGTCTGTCCAAAGGAGTGTGCATGACGACCTGTGTGGCAGTGACCACTTCCCAATCTTTCAGTTACTGCCACAACATCACTCTTCTGGGCGCCCTTGTAGATGGGCTATGAATAAGGCTGACTGGTACTTGTTCTTCTCCAGTGCCGCTATTGAGCTTCTTTCTAATGACGCCATTGATGCGGTGGTTCACTCAGTCACCACCGGCATCGTTACTGCCACAGAATCTGCCATTCCCCGTTCTTCTGGGTCCCCTCAGTGGCGGAGTGTGCCTTGGTGGTCGCCTGAGATGGCTGAGGTGATTAAAGATCGCCGGCAGGCGCTCCAGCGTCACAAGCGACATCCCTCCGTAGAACATCTCATCGCCTTCAAACAGCTGTGTGCGCGGGCTCGCCGCCTTATCCACCAACGCAAGCAAGAGTGCTGGGTACGCTATGTTTCTATTATTGGCTTCCATGTCTCTCCACCGCAGGTCTGGGCCAAGATTCGACGCTTCTATGGCTATCAGACCCCTGTCAGCGTCGCTGCGCTCTCACTGAATGGAGCAGTTTGTACTGACTCCGACGTAATTGCAAACCGCTTGGCAGAGCATTTTGCTCTGAGTTCTGCTTCTGCGAATTACCCACTGGCCTTCCACTCCATTAAAGAGAGGATGGAACGTCGGAGCCTTTCATTTCGCACCTACCATCCTGAATCTTACAATGTTGCATTCATTGAGTGGGAATTTCACAGTGCCCTAGCCGCTTGCTCTGATACAGTTCCTGGGCCAGATCGCATCCACTGTCAGATGCTGAAACACCTTTCAGTGGACTGCCAGCGACGCCTCCTCGACCTTTACAACCATCTCTGGGTCGAGAGTGAGTTTCCATCGCAATGGCGGGAAAGCATTTTTATCCTCATTTTGAAACCTAGCAAGAACCCATTGGAGGTGGACAGCTACCGCCCCATTAGCCTCACCAACGTTTTTTGCAAGTTGCCACCTGGCTCCGTCTCAGGGTGGGTTCCGTAAGGGCCGCTCTGCCACTGACAATTTGGTGAGCTTGGAGTTAGCCATCCGTAAGGCCTTTGCCCGCCATCAGCACCTCATCACTGTCTTTTTGACATGCGGAAGGCGTACGATACGACATGGCGCCCTCACAACCTCTCTACACTTCATGATTGGGGTCTCCGGGGTCCACTGCCGATTTTCATACGATATTTTCTGCCGCATCGTACCTTCCGCGTGCAAGTCGCGGCCTCCCATAATTCCTCCCAAGTTCAGGAGAACAGGGTACCACAGGGATCAGTCCTCAGTGTCTGCGTGTTTTTAATTGCAATTAACGGGCTCGCTGCGGCGGTGGGAACGTCTGTCTCCGCTTCGTTGTATGCTGACGACTTCTGCCTCTACTATAGCTCCATTGGCATCGCCGCTGCTGAACATCAGCTGCAGGGCGCTATCCGCAAGGCGCAGTCTTGGCCTGTAGCGCATGGATTCCAGTTTTCGGCTGCCAAGTCCTGCGTTATGCATTTCTGCCGGCGACGCACTGTTCACGCGGAGCTGCGGCTTTATCTTGACGGCGAACGTCTTGGTGTGGTGGAGTCACATAGGTTTTTGGGTGTGCTTTTTGATGCTCGGTTGATTTGGCTGCCTCATATTCGGCAGCTCAAACATATGTGTTGGTGACATCTTAATGCTCTGCGATGCTTGAGCAACACCAGCTGGGGCGCCGACCGATTTACCCTCTTTCGGCTCTACCAGGCGTTAATCCAGGCCCGTCTGGATTATGGGTTCCTGGCTTATGATTCCGCATCACCTTCTGCGTTGCGGGTGCTGGACCCAATCCTTCACGGCGGGATACGCCTTGTCACTGGTGCTTTCTGGACCAGCCTTATGAACATCTTACTTGTGGAGGCAGGTGTCCCTCCACTGCAGTTACAGCGCCAACGTTTACTGCCCGCTTATGCTGCCCATATTTTTAGCTTGTCCAGGCATCCAAATTATGGTCTTCTGTTCCCATAGTCGATCGTCCATCTCCCAGAACGTCGGCCCCGGTCGGGTTGTACGATTGCGGTCTGAGTCAGACACAGGCACAGGGCCCGAATGACTCAGTCCCTCTGGAGGACTTCCGCCGCCGCTTTCTATCAATCCTCTCCACGTATTGGGACTCTGGCGTTGTTTATACTGACGGTTCGATGGTTGCTGGTCGTGTCGGTTATGCTCTCACTCTAGGGGACCACTACGAACAACATTCCTTGCCGGCTGGCTGCAGCGTTTTCACTGCTGAGCTGGTCGCCATCTTTCGTGCCCTAGAGTATATCGGCCCCTGCTCAGGTAAGTCCTTCGTTATCTGTAGCGACTCCCTGAGCAGTTTATGAGCTACTGACCAGTGCTTCCTTCGCTCTCGTCTGGTGATGGCTGTACAGGAGTCCCTCCATACTCTTGCCCGTTGCGGCCGCTCTGTGGTCTTTGTGTGGACCCTTGGTCATGTGGGCATCCCGGGCAATGAACATGTTGACTGCCTGGCCAAACAGGCCACCAGTGAACCGACATTAGGCATTGGCCTCCCGGAGACTGATTTGCGAGCTGTCTTACTCCGCAAAGTATTCGAACTTTGGGACACTGAATGGCGCGCCCTGCCTGCACCAAACTTCAGGCCATCAAGGAGGATACCAGTGTGTTGCGCTCCTCCTTGTGGGTCTCTCGCAAGGAGTCTGTTGTCCTCTGCCGGTGTGCATTGGGCATACACGGATAACGCATGGCCACTTATTGCGACGTGAAGACCCACCTTTATGTCGCTGCGGGTCCGTTTTGACGGTGGTCCACACTTTGTTGGAGTGTCCACTTTTAGCTGTGCTGAGGTAGTTGTTCGCACTGCCTGACACGCTCCCTGCCCTTTTAACAAATGCGGGCAGGGGGTTTTTATCACTTAATCTGATTGTTTGTTTTTTTATGTTGAGTCTGACCTTTGGCCTACGATTTTAGATTGAGTTTTTAATGTGTTTCTAGGTGGTTTGCTTTTTCTTTTTTTTTTCCTCTATGGTCTGCCAACCACCATCACACACTGTCTGATTTTAATTCGTTTTGTCTGGTCTTTGTCTCAGTTTCTCTTGTCCTGTGTCGTCTGTTATCTTTTCCTCATTCGCTTTTATTCTGTGTGGGTGTTTTTAAGTTTTGGAAAAATGGACCAATGACCGTAGCAGTCTGGTCCCTTTATCCCCCAAACCAACCATCCGATTTGGTCTGGGAGGCGAGCAAGCATGAGGTCAAAGGAAAGATTAAATAGGATGGGAGAGAGAGGATCAGCCTGCCTGACAACCCTCGAAGGCTCCACTGGACCCAGCGACTTCTCAGGACCACAGATCACAGTTGTCCCATCCTCATAGCATCCCAGGATGTATCCAATGAACTCTTAGGGCAGGCCTCAGGGCACCATGGTCCAGAGAGTCGAATGCCTTGGACACTTCCAGGGACACAACGTAGAGGGAACGCATCAGATGGCCCGCCAGGATCTTATGGAATACCCTAGCGAGGACTGAGCAAACCCTGATCGGACAGAAGTCGGCGGTTGATGGTGGGGCGGCTTTCTTCGGAAACAGGGAGGTGCAGGCTTGAAGGAGTCAGGATGGAATGCGACAGGTCAAAAGGAAAAGGTCAAGAATTTTTAGGAGGACCTCACCGGGAAGACGGTGAAGCTGGGCTGGCGCCAGTCAATCAGGGCTTGCAGCAGAGCGACGAGGTGGGAGCGCTGAAGCAACTTCCTCCACAGCTGTTTGAAGGGAACCTCGATGCAGGAAGGCAACAGCCGACCCTCCAGACGGTCCACCCAGCCTGATGGTTGCCAGATGGAAAGGTCCTTCCAAAACTTCACCGACCTGGGAACAGCAGGTGGTGGGTGAAGGAGCGTTCCATCCAGAAGGCCACTGATGCAGCTAGCAGCGTTTTTCGTGAAGGCCCGATGACAGACGGCATACTGCCACCTACGCTGGGCCCGTTTCCTCTCTGGTGGCTGCGTCATCTGCTGGTAGGTAACAGGGTTGTGCGACCCCACTCTGCTGCCAATGGCATCAAGGGCAGGTGAGAGCATACCCATAATAGCAGAGGCCAATGTAGTTGATCCCAGCGCCACAATCTCATCAACAGAGCGGAACTTCGGCACAGACGACGGGAGGGTTACCAGAGTCGACCAGATAGCCAGGTCGACTGCGTCCTCAGCTGTAGGTGAGGGGGCGGGAGCTGTGCCGGACTCGGCAGTCACCGCAGCTGCAGCCGATGGATGCGGACCCAACCCAGCAGCAGAGAGGGCAGCAACCACCTCAGCAACCTGGTTCCTATTCGCAACCGCTCGACGCTGTCCCTTAATGGACTGAAGGGAGTGGTGGGGGAAAGCCTTCACCAGTTCTTGGTTGAGGAAACGGGTGCCCCTGAGCGTAAGTGCTGCTTCTCGCGTTTGATTTATTTATTTATTTATTGTTCCGTGGGACTAAATTAAGGAGAAGTCTCCATGGTCATATGGAACGAGTCAATACATGAAATTATAACACGGTAGAAGAAACAGATAAAATGAAATACAAGAAATGTATTCAGGTGACAGTTCATAAGTTTAAATAAAGAAAGTCGACAACGTAACACTGGAATTTGGTTAATTTTTCTGCTCTTCCAGGAGCTCCTCGACAGAATAGGAGCGAGCCATGAGGAAACTCTTCAGTTTAGACTTGAAAGCGTTTGGGCTACTGCGAAGATTTTTGAGTTCTTGTGGTACCTCATTGAAAATGGATACAGCAGAATACTGCACTCCTTACTGCACAAGAGTCAAGGAAGTGCATTCCACATGCAGATTTGATTTCTGCCTAGTATTAACTGAGTGAAAGCTACTAACTCTTGGGAATGAGCTAATACTGCTAACAACAAACGACATTAAAGAAAATATATACTGTGAGGGCAATGTCAGAATTCCCAGACTATTGAATACGGGTCGACAAGAGGTTCTCGAACTTAGACCACATATAGCTCGAACAGCCCGTTTTTGAGCCAAAAATACCCTTTTTGAACCAGAAGAATTACCCCAGAAAATAATACCATATGACGTAAGCGTATGAAAATAAGCGAAGTGGACTACTTTTCGTGTTGAACTGTCACTTATTTAAGATACTGTTCTAATGGTAAATAAAGCAGCATTTAGTTTCTGAACAAGATCCTGAACATGGGCTTTCCACAACAGCTTACTATCTATCCAAACGCCTAGGAACTTGAACTGTTCCGTCTCGCTTATAATATGCCCATTCTGTCTAATCAAAATATCAGTTATTGTTGAATTGTGAGTTAGAAACTGTAAAAACTGAGTCTTACTGTGATTTAGCGTCAAGTTATTTTCCACAAGCCACGAACTTATTCCATGAACTACATTATTTGATAATGTTCCAGTACTACATACGAGATCCATCACTACCAAGCTGGTGTCATCAGCAAACAGAAATATTTTTGAAACACCTGTAATACTAGAAGGCATATCCTTTATATAAATAAGAAACAGCAGTGGCCCCAGCACCGATCCTTGGGGAACGCCCCACTTAACAGTCCCCCATTGGGACTGAACATCGCTACCACTCTCAATATTGCGGAGAATTACCTTCTGCTTTCTGTTCTTAAAGTAAGAGGCGAACCAATTATAAGCGACTCCCCTTACTCCATAGTGGTCCAACTTCTGCAGTAATATTTTGTACTCAACACAGTCAAATGCCTTCGTTAAATCAAAGGAAACACCTAGCGTTCGCAACTTTTTATTTAATCCGTCCAAAACCTCACAGAGATAGGAGAATATAGCATTTTCAGTTGTTAAGCCATTTCTAAAACCAAACTATACATTTGACAGCAAATTATATGAATTTAAATGATCCAGTAACCTTGTATTCAGAAAGTGATTAGTCTACTGACTGGTTTGATGTGGCCCGCCACGAATTCCTTTCCTGTGCTAACCTCTTCATCTCAGAGTAGCACTTGCAACCTACGTCCTCAATTATTTGCTTGACATATTCCAATCTCTGTCTTCCTCTACAGTTTTTGCCCTCTACAGCTCCCTCTAGTACCACGGAAGTCATTCCCTCATGTCTTAGCAGATGTCCTATCATCCTGTCCCTTCTCCATATCAGTGTTTTCCACATATCCCTTTCCTCTCCGATTCTGCGTAGAACCTCCTCATTCCTTACCTTATCAGTCCACCTAATTTTCAACAGTCGTCTATAGCACCACATCTCAAATGCTTCGATTCTCTTCTGTTCCGGTTTTCCCACAGTCCATGTTTCACTACCATACAATGCTGTACTCCAGACGTACATCCTCAGAAATTTCTTCCTCAAATTAAGGCCGGTATTTGATATTAGTAGACTTCTCTTGGCCATAAATGCCTTTTTTGCCATAGCGAGTCTGCTTTTGATGTCCTCCTTGCTCCGTCCGTCATTGGTTATTTTACTGCCTAGGTAGCAGAATTCCTTAACTTCATTGACTTCGTGACCATCAATCCTGATGTTAAGTTTCTCGCTGTTCTCATTTCTACTACTTCTCATTACCTTCGTCTTTCTCCGATTTACTCTCAAACGATACTGTCTACTCATTAGACTGTTCATTCCGTTCAGCAGATCATTTAATTCTTCTTCACTTTCACTCAGGATAGCAATGTCATCAGCGAATCGTATCATTGAAATCCTTTCACCTCGTATTTTAATTCCACTCCCGAACCTTTCTTTTATTTCCATCATTGCTTCCTCGATGTACAGATTGAAGAGTAGGGGCGAAAGGCTACAGCCTTGCCTTACACCCTTCTTAATACGAGCACTTCGTTCTTGATCGTCCACTCTTATTATTCCCTCTTGGTTGTTGTACATATTGTATATGACCCGTGTCTCCCTATAGCTTACCCCTACTTTTTTCAGAATATCGAACAGCTTGCACCATTTTATATTGTCGAACGCTTTTTCCAGGTCGACAAATCCTATGAAAGTGTCTTGATTTTTCTTTAGCCTTGCTTCCATTATTAGCCGTAACGTCAGAATTGCCTCTCTCGTCCCTTTAGTTTTCCTAAAGCCAAACTGATCGTCACCTAGCGCGTTCTCAATTATCTTTTCCATTCTTCTGTATATTATTCTTGTAAGCAGTTTCGATGCATGAGCTGTTAAGCTGATTGTGCGATCATTCTCGCACTTGTCAGCTCTTGCCGTCTTCGGAATTGTGTGGATGATGCTTTTCCGAAAGTCAGATGGTATGTCGCCAGACTCATATATTCTACACACCAACGTGAATAGTCGTTTGTTGCCACTTCCCCCAATGATTTTAGAAATTCTGATGGAATGTTATCTATCCCTTCTGCCTTATTTGACCGTAAGTCCTCCAAAGCTCTTTTAAATTCCGATTCTAATACTGGATCCCCTATCTCTTCTAAATCGACTCCTGTTTCTTCTTCTACCACATCAGACAAATCTTCACCCTCATAGAGGCTTTCAATGTATTCTTTCCACCTATCTGCTCTCTCCTCTGCATTTAACAGTGGAATTCCCGTTGCACTCTTAATGTTACCACCGTTGCTTTTAATGTCACCAAAGGTTGTTTAGACTTTCCTGTGTGCTGAGTCCGTCCTTCCGACAATCATACCTTTTTCGATGTCTTCACATTTTTCCTGCAGCCATTTCGTCTTAGCTTCCCTGCACTTCCTATTTATTTCATTCCTCAGCGACTTGTATTTCTGTATTCCTGATTTTCCTGAAACATGTTTGTACTTCCTGCTTTCATCAATCAACTGAAGTATTTCTTCTGTTACCCATGGTTTCTTTGCAGCTAACTTCTTTGTACCTATGTTTTCCTTCCCAACTTCTGTGATGGCTCTTTTTAGAGATGTCCATTCCTCTTCAACTGTACTGCCTACTGCGCTCTTCCTTATTGCTGTATCTATAACGTTAGAGAACTTCAAACGTATCTCGTCATTCCTTAGTACTTCCGTATCCCACTTCTTTGCGTATTGATTCTTCCTGACTAATGTCTTGAACTTCAGCCTACTCTTCATCGCTACTATATTGTGATCTGAATCTATATCTGCTCCTGGGTACGCCTTACAATCCAGTATCTGATTTCGGAATCTCTGTCTGACCATGATGTAATGTAATTGAAATCTTCCCGTATCTCCCGGCCTTTTCCAAGTATACCTCCTCCTTTTGTGATTCTTGAACAGGGTATTTGCTATTACTAGCTGAAACTTGTTACAGAACTCAATTAGTCTTTCTCCTCTTTCATTCCTTGTCCCAAGCCCATATTCTCTTGTAACCTTTTCTTCTACTCCTTCCCCTACAACTGCATTCCAGTCGCCCATGACTATTAGATTTTTGTCCCCCTTTACATACTGTATTATCCTTTCAATATCCTCATACACTTTCTCTGTCTGTTCATCTTCAGCTTGCGACGTCGGCATGTATACCTGAACTATCGTTGTCGGTGTTGGTGTGCTGTCGATTCTGATTAGAACAACCCGGTCACTGAACTGTCCACAGTAATACACCCTCTGCCCTACCTTCCTATTCATAACGAACCCTACACCTGTTATACCATTTTCTGCTGCCGTTGATATTACCCGATACTCATCTGACCAGAAATCCTTGTCTTCCTTCCACTTCACTTCACTGACCCCTACTATATCTAGATTGAGCCTTTGCATTTCCCTTTTCAGATTTTCTAGTTTCCCTACCACGTTCAAGCTCCTGACGTTCCACGCCCCGACTGGTAGAACGTTATCCTTTCGCTGATTATTCAATCTTTTTCTCATGGTAACCTCCCCCTTGGCAGTCCCCTCCCGGAAATCCGAATGGGTGACTATTCCGGAATCTTTTGCCAATGGAGGGATCATCATGACACTTCTTCAATTACAGGCCACATATCCTGTGGATACACGTTACGTGTCTTTAATGCAGTGGTTTCCATTGCCTTCTGCATCCTCATGTCGTTGATCACTGCTGATTCTTCCGCCTTTAGGGACAATTTCCCACCCCTAGGACAAGAGAGTGCCCTGAATCTCTATCCGCTCCTCCGCCCTCTTTGACAAGGCCGTTGGCAGAATGAGGCTGACTTCTTATGGCGGAAGTCTTCGGCCACCAATGCTGATTATTTATCAAAATTTAGGCAGTGGCGGGGATCGAACCCGGGACCGAAGAAGTTTTGATTAGGAATCAAAGACGCTAACCCTAGACCACTGTACATATATGCGACTTATCAGTAACACGGACATTCCCACTATGCACTGATTCTATATCCTCGACTTGTCTCTGCAGACCAGCCACTTCTTTTACGACTGACCATATGGTTTTAATTTTATCCTGAGACTTAGCTATTCTCTCTGCACACCACATACTTTTTGCCTTCCTAATAACTTTTTTAAGCACCTTACAATACTGTTTGTAATGGGCTGCTGCATTTAGATTTTGACTGTTTCTAACGTTTTGATATAATTGCCACTTTATTCTACAGGGTATTCTTATCCCTCTAGTCAGCCACCCAGGCTGCCTGTTTGTGCTAGTACCCTGTTTTGAACGGAAAGCAACTTTCAAAGAGCACGAGATAAGTCTTGAGGAAAGAATTGTATTTATCGTCTACTGTATCAGCACTATAAACATCATGCCACTGTTGTTCCCTGATAAGGTTTACAAAGGTCTCTACAGCATCTGGATCAGCTTTCCTAAAAGGTTGATAACTGTATTTAACATGTGTTGCAGCACAAAAATCTTTTAGAGTTAAAACTTGTGAATTATGATCTGCAAGGCCATTCACCTTTTTGCTAACAGAATGCCCTTCTAGTAATGAGGAAAGAACAAAAATGTTGTCTACGGTTGTTCTACTGTTCCCTTGCACTCTCATTGGAAAGAATACGGTTTGCATAAGATTACATGAATTAAGGAGGTCTACCAGCATCCTTTTCCTTGCACAGTCACTTATACAATTAATATTGAAGTCACCACATATAACTAACTTTTTGTATTTCCTATAAAGTGAACCAAAAACCTCCTCTAGCTTTAGCAAAAATGTTGAGATCGGAGTCTGGGGATCTATAAATAACAACAGTTAGCAGTTTAACTCCACTAAATTTAACCACACCTGCACAACATTCAAACACCTTTTCAGTGCAGTACTTTAAAGCATCAGTTGACTCAAATGGGATACCGTTTTTCACACACATGGCTACTCTTCCACACCGCAAAGAGCTCCTACAAAAGCTGCCAGCCAACCTGTATCCTGGTAAAGGAAGCCTCTGAATTATCTCCTTATTTAAGAAGTGTTCAGATATACCAATAATTTCAGAGTCAACATCTGTAAGCAGTTCACTAACTTTGTCTCTAATACCTTGTATATTTTGATGAAATATAGTAATTCCCTCATTAATTGGATACCTAAGCTTTGTCGAAAGTGGTTTCTTTGTTAGAGAGACTTCCCTTAAGCAGGAATACCTATCAGCTGAATTCAATCTAAAAAAGGTGTCCCCCCTGCGGGTTTGGGGGTAAGAATAGGCCCGCGGTATTCCTGCCTGTCATAAGAGGCGACTAAAAGGAGTCTCAACTGTTTCGGCGTTTAATGTGATGGTCCCCATTGGGGTTTGACCTCCATTTTTCCAAATTCAACAGAAGTACGAGCCTTTTGGGGAAGGTCACCTTACGTGGTGCACCATGAGTCCTCTGTGCCCTAAGACCTTGGCACACATTATCGTCTTGGTGTCGTAACTGCACCCTCCATCCCTCATTTTGGGCATACACACCTGATGGATTGTGTCAGTTACGCCCTTAGTGCGTCACCATCTGCACCCACGATCACTATGGACTACCAATGGCACCCAAAATCCAGCACGGTAGCCAGCCTGTTGTGGTGGGGTCGTCATGTACCCTCTAGGTTGTAGCCCCCTGACAACACAGGGATCGTACTGCTGATGCCTGCGCTGACACCTCCCCACGTAAGCCAAGGAGTAGATGCCCGTCTGTCTGGGGCATCAGGACTCCCGGCAACGGCCATCCTGCCATGTGGCCTTTGCTGTGGCTGGGTGGCGCCCGTGGGGAGAGCCCCTGGTTGGAGTGGGTTGCATCGGGGCGGATGCCCCGCAATGAAGCAGGTAAAGCCTCAATCCGGTGGTCGCACGACCACCAACATCTCTAAGCGCGGTAAAGTCGACTTTAACGCTGTGGCATATGACCCCAAATCGTTCCCTTCCCTAGCCACGCCCTGGGAGGGACGCAGGGCTGCGGACAGACAAGAGCCATATTCGCCACGATACCTTGTGTGCAGCGGAACTGATGGGGATTGATTTTTGGGGACGAAGCCTCTGTTCTTTGTGACCCATCTTGAAGATAATTTTGGGGAAGTGGCATCTCTTTCCAAAATGCGGAGCGGGTCCATTTTGATACAAGCAGCTTCCTCTGCACAGTCAAGGGCGTTACTCGCCTGTGAGAAGCTTGGTGACATACCCGTCACTGTCACTCCCCGTAAGTCACTAAATTTGGTCCAGGGGATTATCTTTCATAAAGATCTTCTGCTACAGTCTGATGACGAGCTACGGGAGAACTTCGCACGACGAGGTGTACACTTCATTTGTCGTGTCTTTAGGGGACCCAAGGATAATAGGATCGCTACCGGTGCTTTCATTCTGGCCTTTGAGGGCGACTGCTTGCCTGAGAAGGTCAAGGTCATGATCTACCGGTGCGATGTGAGGCCCTATGTCCCGCCCCCTATGCGATGCTTCCAGTGCTGGAAATTCGGACACATGTCCTCCAGATGCACTGCCAGCCCCACGTGTCGAGATTGTGGACGACCTTCTCATCCCAATGCTCTGTGTGCTCCGCCTCCCATCTGCGTTAACTGTGGGGAGCATCATTCTCCCTGCTCGCCAGACTGTGCAGTCTACCAATGAGAGCGGAAGATACAAGAAATTAAGACCCTGGACCGTTTAACTTACCAAGAGGCGAGGAAGAAATTAGAACGGCTCAACCCCACACCTATGTTGAGGAGTTATGCTGCTGTCACACTGCGGCCACCAGTTCCTGCAAAGATTCCTCTCACAGTTGGCCCACCGAACAGTCACGTTACGCCTGCCCCACCACAGGTGGGGGCCACTCTCTCTTCCACTGGTCCCAAAACACCCGTCCCTCTCCAGCTGCTCAGCCGGGGACGCACGGACCTCCTCTGGCCTCACTTGTTCGGAAGGGATCCCTTGGGGGAGTCCCTTCCAAGGACTTCCCCAGTGTCTCACAAGACACTAGCCGGTGGCTGAAGAAGCCACCAGCTGCTGGTCGAAGGGCTTCACGCTCTTCGTCTGTTCCTGATAATGCTTCAGGAAAGCCCTCCCAGCAGGTAAACCCTCCTCCAAAAGACAAGAGAGAGAAGAAGCAGCTCTCTAAGAAGCCTAAGGACCCAGTGGTTCCCGCGCCACCGCTTCCTGTCAGCTCAGCCTCGGAGGATGAGGTCGAGCTCTTTGCGTCCCCTGATGACCTAGATCTCGCCGTGTCCTCAGAAACGATGGACGTAGCGACGTCCGTCTCTCAGTCGATGGCAGCATGTGACCCTGCGAAGTAATTTGATTTTTTCAGTGCCTGCATGCCCCTACAGGACACGCTTTGTACAATCCTCCAGTGGAATTGTGGCGGTTATTTTAGCCATCTACCTGAGTTACGTCAGCTTCTAAGCATGACACCTGCTTTCTGCATTGCCCTCCAGGAAACCTGGTTCCCGGCAATGCGGACCCCTGCCCTTCGTGTATACAGGGGTTATTACTGCAACCGTAGCAGTTACAATACTGTGTCAGGTGGAGCCTGCGTGTATGTCCTTACCTCTGTATATAGTGCTCCTGTGCCCCTTCAAACATCATTGGAAGCCGTGGCTGTCCGCGTAAGGCCTACCCAGGACATAACCGTCTGCAGTGTCTATCTCCCTCCAGGTGGTACAGCCTCCCTGACCGAATTGGCTGCACTTGTCGCCCAACTCCCCACGCCTTTTCTTCTCCTGGGGGATTTTAACGCCCACAATCCCCTTTGGGGTGGATCGAAGATTACTGGCCGAGGCAGAGATGTCGAGAATCTCGACTCCCAAGTCGACCTCTGCTTTTATACACTGGCGCCGCCACACATTTCAGTGTGGCGCATGGCACGTTCTCGGCCATAGATCTGTCGTTGTGCAGCCCAGGGCTTGTACCATCGGTCCACTGGAGAGTCCATGACGACTTGTGTGGTAGTGACCATTTTCCAATCTTCCATTCACTACCCCAGCGTCGCTCCCATGAACGCTTGCCTAGATGGGCATTTAGCAAGGCAAACTGGGAAACGTTTTCCTCTGCTGCCACTGTTGAATCTCTCCCCCACGGTACCATCGATGTGGCGGTTGAGACACTGACTGCAGCGATTGCTTCCTCTGCGGAACGTACCATTCCTCGTTCGTTAGGGTGCCCCCGGCGAAAGTCAATGCCTTGGTTGTCTCCAGAGGTCGCTGAAGCCATTAAAGAACGTCGGCGGGCTCTTCAGCGACATAAGCGGCACCCGTCTCTGGAGAACCTCATTTTATTCAAACGTCTCCGTGCTCAGGTACGGAGGCTTATCAAACGGCGGAAACAGGAGTGCTGGGAGAGGTACGTTTCCACCATTGGCTCCCGTACTTCACCCTCCCAGGTGTGGATGAAGATTCGGCGCATCTTTGGATTGCAGCACTCTACAGGTGTCCCAGGGCTTACCGTCAACAGGGCGCTATCCACCGATGCCGATGCAATCGCCGAGCATTTCGCACAGCACTATGTTCGGGCGTCTGCATCGGGGAATTACCCACCTGCGTTTCGCGCGCTCAAACGCCGGGAGGAAGGCAAACGGCTTTCTTTTGATTCTCGCCACCCTGAGGCGTATAACACCCCATTTAGTATGTGTGAACTCCAGAGCGCCCTGGCACAGTGCCCCGATACAGCCTCTCGGCCAGATGGCATCCACAATCAGATGCTCAAACACCTGTACCCAGGCTGTCAGTGGTATGTTCTTGCCATCTTCAACCGCATATGGGGCGATGGTGTCTACCGTCGCATTGGCGGGAGAGTCATTCCGGTGCTGAAGCCTGGTAAGGACCCGCTTAATGTGGATAGCTATCGGCCCATCAGTTTGACAAATACTCTGTGCAAGCTATTGGAACGCATGGTGAGTCGACGGCTGTGTTGGCTGCTCGAGTCTCGGGGTCTTCTGGCTCTGTGCCAGAGCGGCTTCCGTCAGGGCCGTTCCACCGCCGATACTTTGGTCTTTCTTGAATCTGCAATCCGCACTGCTTTTACCAGGCGCCAACACCTCGTCTCTGTCTTTTTCGATCTCTCCAGAGCATATGACACGACGTGGCGGCGCCATATTCTCGACACGTTGCACGGGTGGGGTCTCCGGGGCTCTCTCCCCATTTTTATTCAGAATATTTTATCTGTTCGGACATTCCGGGTTTTAATTAGCACATCCCATAGTACACTTCATATCCAGGAGAACGGCGTTCCAGACGGCTCTGTATTGAGCGTGCCCCTTTTCCTTGTGGCCATTAATGGCCTTGCAGCAGCAGTAGGGTCGTCTGTCTCACCCACGTTATATGGTGACGATTTCTGCATCTTTTTCAGCTCCTCCACCATTAGTGAACGTAGGTTGCAGGGAGCCATACGCAAGGCGCAGGCGTGGGCCCTAGCCCATGGGTTTCAATTTTCTCCTGCGAAGACTTGTGTTATGCACTTTTGTCGGCGTCGTACTGTCCATCCCCACCCTGAGCTTTATCTTCAGGATGCCATGCTCAGGGTTGTTGACACTTACCGTTTTCTGGGATTGCTGTTCGATGCCCGGCTTACTTGGCTTCCACATATTCGTCAGCTCAAGTGTCAGTGCTGGCGGCATCTGAATGCCCTCCGCTGCCTCAGCAACACAACGTGGGGTGCAGATCGTAATACGCTGCTGCAGCTCTACAAAGCCCTCGTGCTGTCCCGACTGGATTATGGGAGTGTGGCGCATGGCTCAGCGTCGCACTCAGCGTTGCAACTGCCGGACCCCGTTCACCACTGTGGGATTCGACAGGTGACAGGAGCATTCCGCACCAGCCCTGTTAATAGCCTCCTTGCTGAGGCTGGGGTTCCTCCACTTCGTATTCGGCGTCACCAGCTGTTAGCCAACTATGCTGCCCACGTCTGTTGTTCGCCCTGTCACCCTAACTATCGTCTCCTTTTCGCTAATGCGGCAGTCCACCTCCCACACCGGCGACCGCGATCAGGCCATACAATTGGGATCCGTGTTTGGTCGCTCCTTAATGAACTCGAGTGTTCGCCTCTTCCATCTTCTTTCCAGGTCCGCCCACATACACCACCTTGGTGTATTCGTCGGCCGCAGCTTCGGCTGGAACTTTCCCGATGGCCAAAAGATTCAGTTCCTCCGGCAGTCTTGCGCCGCCAATTCCTTGCACTCCTAGGCGCATGCCATGCCGCAGAGGTTATCTATACTGATGGCTCGATGGTTGATGGCCGTGTGGGGTACGCTTATGATCATGCGGACTATGTCGACCAGCGCTCCTTGCCGGAAGGCTGCAGTGTTTACACCGCAGAACTGACAGCCATTTTTCGTGCCCTTGAGCGTATTCGTACCCGCACTGGAGAGTCCTTCGTCATTTGCGGTGACTCGCTCAGTAGTCTGCAGGCTCTTGACCTGTGCTACCCACGCCATCCCATTGTTGGTGCCATCCAGGGGTCCATCACGCTCTTGAACAGCGTGGTCGTTCGGTGGTGTTCATATGGACCCCGGGACACGTTGGGATCGCGGGAAACGAACTCGCCGACAAGTTACCCAAAGAGGCTACCCGCAAACTGCCGTTGGAGATCGGCCTCCCGTCAACTGATCTCTGAACGGCTTTGCACCGTCGGGTCTTTGGGTTGTGGGGAGATGAATGGCGCACTCTGTCTGCACCCAACAAGCTGCGGCAGGTAAAGGAGACCACGACTGTGTGGGGTTCCTCCATGCGGGCCTCTCGCAGGGATTCTGGTGTTCTGTGTAGGCTCCGCATTGGCAACTCTTGACTGACGCATGGTCATCTGCTGCGTCGAGAGGACCTCCCTCATTGTCGCTGTGGTGTGAATATGATGGTGGCCCATATATTGTTGGACTGTCCGCTTTTAACCGCCCTCAGGCGAACTTTTAATCTCCAGGGTGATTTATCGTCTCTTTTAGGTGACAATGTCTCTATGGTAGATCGAGTTTTAAGTTTTATTTGAGCAAGTGGGTTTTATAGGTCCCTCTAATTTTATTGCGTCACCCTCTTTTGTGCTGTATATTTTACTTAGTTTTGTGTTGTCATCCGACTCCACCCTAAACTTTCAGGCTGGAGGTGTTAACGTGTTGCAGGGTGGCTGGCTCATCCTATTATTTTCGTGATCAGCCAGCCTCAGTCCTCTGCTGTACAGTTTTACTTCCTTCTGCCTTTCTTCTCTGTGTTGTTTTTGTTGCTGTGCTCCGTTTTCCATGTTTCTTTATTATTGACTTTGGGGATTTTCTTCCCCTGGAATTTTTATCTTGTGCTTCGAATGACTAATGGATGTTTTCCCTGTGCTCTGTGTGTTTATGAAACAAGGGACCGATGACCTCTGCAGTTTGGTCCCTGTAATCCTCAAACCAACCAACTAACCAAAAAAGGTGCAGCTCTAACAGCCACTAGTACAGGAATTTTCCCATGAGTCATCCCACCACCCCCACCTATGCTGTCACCTATAAGCTTTGCCAACCTCCCCTTCCCATACCTGTTCAGGTGCAGGCCATGTCTACTGAAACCTGTCCTGCCAACAGACTCCACCGACACCACTGAAATGTCACTGATGCCTTCTGTCATCAGCGCACCCCAAGTCTGATGTTATTACGCTTGACAGCTGTATTAAGATGAGGCCGATCGTGACGTTGAAACAGTTTCACAAAATGCACAGTCGTGTTGCTAGTCTAAGTGGCTATCTTTTCCAGGTCACCATCTATGTCATACTCCCCATCCCTATCAATACTATTACCAGCCCCACCCACAATCACTACCTGATCCTCTTTAGTAAAATCCCTACATAACCCCCCCTATGTTAAGTCACCTGAGCCAATCCTGCATTACGCTTCACAATGCTGGTGACCTGTTACTCATTCCCTAACAGTTCCTGCAACTGCTGGCCAACACCTCTACCATGAGAACTACCTAACAGCAGAACCTTCTTCTTTCTCTTAGACTTTGCAACTGTCCTAGCCACCATAACTGCTGAGATCTGCTGCATACTTCCTGCATCTACAGCTACTAGAGATTCCTCTCCACAAGACTCTGACAGTTGGACATATCTATTGCAAACACCAATAGTAAAACTATCTGAAAATCTCCTTATCCTAACAGATATCTTGCCAACAGCTAGCTCCCATTCCCCAACCCCCTTCTCCCTCCTCATCCTATCTAGCTCCTCCTGTGCGTCTTTCAACTGCACCTGAAGGGCACAGATCTTACGCACCTGCTCCTCTATCAACTTACTCTTGCTACATAATCTGCAGTTCCAGGAGAGGATCTCACCAGAATGCCCACTGGCTTCCCCACTGCATTCCCCCCAGTGAAAATACTTCGAACAAATCTCACACCGCAATCCACTACTCACTAACCTACGGCTAAGCCCACACTTCTCACTCATGGTAAAATTTTACAGCTATTGAAACAAGAAAATTACTTTAGCTAAGTTCCGCTAGTACAATAAGATGTTAAAAAACTGACTACAATAATCACAAACTTACTCTACAAGGGAAGTAACTACTATTATTAACAGTATTGATCAACAGCAAATGAGAATATAACAAAAGACTAATACAGTAAGAAAATTGAACTTATAATGACACAGTAACGAAACTGAAAACAGTTCCCAAAAAATTCTTCTGAAATTTTCACCAGAAAACACCAAGAACACCGGTTGAAGACTACTAAAGTTCCTAAATAAACCACCATACACAAACAATTAATTAGTACTTAGCTTTCGATGCGCCGCTACAGCTGCAACTGGTCAGCGCGGAATGCAAACAGAGGTAAGAGGTTAAGTTTCTCGATATGAAACACTCACAAATATCAGGTCACAACACAAGAAAGGCGGAGGTGAATGAAGAAACCACTAATAAGTCACTTATACAGTAAATATTATCACAAAAACCGTTAATATATGTATCTGAAACCAAAAAATATATGAAAACTTGGAGAGCGATCTCTCACGCAGTCACGCGCTTATGATGTCACACCAAAGCCTGCCCTCTGGTGATGTAATTTTTGGTCTGGTGACGAGGCGTTTGGCTACCTCAAGAGTGTCATAGTTACTGCTGAAAGTTGCTCACCCTTTTTTTCCACCTTTACTTCTCATGCTTACTCTTGCCAGTCCGACAGATGCGATATGCAACTATATGCCTCGAGTCTTAGTTACTTCCTCCAGTTGCTCCTCACTTTAGCTGAAATTTTTTGTCGGGTGATGAGGTATTTGACTACGTTAAGAGAGTCATAGTTACTCCTGCAGGTTTCTTGCCCGCTTTGGCAACCTAAACATTCTCATTCATACTGAGCCCAGGCCGCCAGAACCAATACACAACTATATGCTTTGTGTCGCCTTGACTCCCGGCAGTCTCTCCCCGTGTTTGCTGTTATTTTTGGCTGGCGATGGGGCATTTGGATATTTAAGCAGACTTTATTCACGTATGTGAACATACAAAAAGAGAAATACCCACAATTTTGGTTTACAAATGACAAAAAAATACATACATTAGAAAGGCAGGAAAACACGTGAATAAAGTGGTATTGTGCATATAGATACACATAATTGGGGCATAATCCAACACCGGTGCATCGTGCTTCTGTTAGCAGTCATGGTGTCAAACCGCCTTGCCACCATCACTGTACCGATGAGAACATGTGTAGCAATCGCCGAAAAGTGGTGGTGCTTGAAACCCAGCTGGCCCAGGTCCTGTGCAGATCTAGGCGACCACACCCCCCTCCATGAGATAGTGGCTGAAGTGGTGGTGATGTTCAACACTGCTGGGTGCTGGCTCCTAATAGCCTGGTGGACGGCTTCCCTATTGTAGAACGCGACCTTCTGTTGGTGACAATCATCAATGTCCAGGTTGACGCCAACTATCTGGGCATCGACAATGTGGGCAGCATCGCCACGAACTGCCACAATGTCCAGCTTCTTCAGTCCCTCAGATGTTTTGAGGTGGGGCTCCAGGTGGATGTTAAAGCCCCGGCGACGGAGGCCCTGCGCGATGTACGACGCAAGGGCATTGTGCTGCTGCACACGGGCGTCATGGCTCCTGAAGCAGTGCTGGACAACGTGATTGGCAGTTTCCTTGGTGATGCAAACAGCTCGGCAATTAGTGTCACCAACGCGACTTCGCTGCAAACGTGCCCGAGTTGGAAGGACATCAACCCAAATGTGAATGCAGGGTATAAAGTCGCCGCCTGTGATGGATATTCGCAGGTTGTCAACACAGCCATGTTGCCCAGATGTGCGGGCAGACTTCTTAAAGGCAGCGCCGTTCACCGATAGATGTAGCTGTTTGGTCCACATCCGGCCCATCTGATTGCTCGTCCGTATGATGGTGTCGTTCCCCCGAAGTTGCTGCTCAAGCCTCCCAATTTCACGCCCCAGAACGTCTTCGGACGACCCGTCAGATAGGACACCCAGTGCCCACATCTTGAAGAGCTGATTCCACCGCAAGAGAGGCCCAAGCCAGCGAGCTGATGGTACTCCCACCCCTCCCAACCCGCCCCCAGATGCCACACGGGCATGGAAGTAGCCAACAGGGACATCTGCTGGCAGGCACAGCCAAGATCTTATTGCTGCACAGATGGCGGTGTCCATTGCTGATAGGGCCCCAAGGCGAGTCCTTGAAAGTGCCAGGCCATGATGGATACTTGGCAAGACGATTGTTCTAAGGGCGTGAAGACGCTGTTGGCGCTTCAATGGTGTCTTTGACGGGACGCTCAGCTGTCGCTCGACCTCCCACCTGGGATGGAAGATGCTGCGTCCACTTGTAGAGAACTCCAGGCCAAAATACCGGAAAGTGCTCTCGATCATCAGGGCTGGAAGGGTGGTATACCCAGCTCTGAAGATCGCGGTGTCATCAACCTTTATGTTCTTCTCGCAGCCAGATGCAGCGAGGGCGAGAGTGAAGCACTTCCCGGGATTAACTTGAAGGCCAAGGTCCCCAAGGGCTGATGTTGCTTCATCAGTAGGGTCCTGGAGTCTCCACAAACAGCAAGAGGTCGTCGACAAAAGTGGCAGCATTGAGACGTCGTCACATCACGTTGGCACCAATGTGGTCTGGGAGGCGAGCAAGCATGAGGTCAAAGGAAAGATTAAATAGGATGGGAGAGAGGGGATCACCCTGCCTAACACTCCTAGAAGGCTGCACTGGACCCAGCGTCTTCCCAGAACCACAGATCACCGTCGTTCCATCCTCGTAGCATCCCAGGATGTATCCAATGAACTCGTGTGGCAGACCAGGCGCCCTCAGGGATGGGCCTCAGGGCAACATGGTCCAGAGAGTCGAATGCCTTGGACACATCCAGGGACGCGACGTAGAGGGAACGACAGTTCGCCCTGGCCTGCGTCATCGCCAAGTCCAACAGGAATGTATTGTGTAGCATCCCATCCTGAGGAAGGAACGCTCACTGACGCCCATCCAACAAAGGTCCGCATCAGACAGCCTGCCAGGATCTTATGGAAGACCCTAGCGAGGACTGAGCAAACCGTGATCGGACGGAACTTGGTGGGTGGTGCTGGGGCGGCCTTCTTGGGAGGTGCGGGCTTGAAGGAGTTGGTATGGGAGGCGACAGGTCAAAAGGAAAAGGTTAAGAATTGTAAGGAGGCCCTCACAGAGCAGTCGGCGAAGCTGGGCTGGTGTCAGTCCTTCAGGGCCTGCAGCAGAGCGATGAGAGGGGGGGGGGGGGGGGCGCTGAGGCAACTTCCTCCATCGTGATAGGGGCCCACAGTTGTTTGAAGGGAACCTCGATGCAGGAAGGCAACAGCTAACCTTCCAGACGGTTCACCCGGCCTGATGGTCGCCAGGTGGAAAGGTTCTTCCAAAACTCCACCGACCTGGGAACAGCAGGTGGTGGGTGAAGGAGCGTTCCATCCAGAAGGCCACTGATGCAGTGAGCAGCGTTTTCCGTGAAGGTCCGCTGACAGACAGCATACTGCCACCTACGCTGGGCCCGTTTCCTCTCCGGTGGCTGCGACATCTGCTGGGAGGTAACAGGGTTGTGTGACCCCTCCCTGCTGCCAATGGCATGAAGGGTGAGAGTCATAGTTACTCCTGCAAGTTGCCTGGCAATTTTGGCCACCTTTACATTCTAATTCATACTGAGGCCATTTCGCCAGAAGCAATACCTAACTATATGCTTAGTGTCGCCGTGACTCCCGCCAGTCTCTCCTCATGTTTGCTGTTATTTTTGTTTGTTGACGAAGCATTTGGCTACCCTAAGAGCGTCATAGTTACTCCTTCCAGTTGCTCCTCGTGTTTGCTGAAATTTATGGTCGGGTGACGATGCATTTTGCTATTTAAAGCCGTCTTTATTCCAAGGAATGAACATACATGAGATACAAGTACTGGGTGTCTTATACCAAGCCATACCTCCGGAATGGAGGTTCACAGGGCGTAACACCTCCATGTATATAGATGGAAATAAACATAACTTAAAAACGAAACAGAACAAAACACAGAAGAACGAAAGGAATAAAGACTGGTTCTTGCTCCTGTGAAAGACCCCAGCTATCAGGGTAGAAGAGAACCAGCGCTCTATCCAACGCCAGCCGTGGGCATCGGGCGACGAGCCGTCATACACTCGAAGATCTTGTTTGAAGCGCAGCACGACGTTAACATTCTTGATGAGACGATGGAAAATTCCCGCACCTTGAAGCCGTGCTTCAAGAGGTCACGCGCGGATTGTGGGGAACCAGATTCCCTTCGTTCAGGTTGGCCGAGGAGTGGAGAACACTCTGGACGCCGGGACGAAGGCCGAGGACAGCACGCCTGATGGACGGCGTGTTGTACTTCGCCGCCTTCTGCTGGTGACACCAGTCGAGCCGGAGGTGACCTCCGACTGTCTGGGTGCCGACGCGAGTCCACGCGCGAGGTACTTCACGACTACGTCGTGAAGTTTCACGCGGGACCCGTGCGTTTGCCCGTAAGTCTGGATGACGTGGTTGGCGGTCTCGACGGCCCTGCAGCCCGCGCGGCATCGCTTGTCAGCCGCGCGCTCGCGACTTCGACGCGCCTTGGAGGGCAAGGCGTTGATGCGGACGCGGATGCCGTTGAAGAAGTCACGACTGGCGTCGGTGACCACATGTCCCCGACCTACTCCGACGTCTTGAGAACAAGGCCTTCCCACGTCAGGTGCCTCTCGAGCGCCATGACCTCGCGTTGTACCCTGCGCAGGCCTGTGTCGTCCACAGCTGGCCCCATCTTCTGCAGTGTCAGGAGCGGCCCCGCTGTAGTATAGGGCCCATCCAGCGGGCAGATGCCCCCATGCGCTACAGGAGCGTGAAAGTAGCCCAAGGGGGTATCTGCTGGGAGGCGGAACCATCGTCTGACAGCTGCACCCACTGCGGTGTCCGTGGCGTTCAGGGCACCAATCTGAGTGCGGCTGAGAGCCAGCCCGTGATACAGGCCTGGCAGCAGCACGTGGACAAGGGTGTAGAGGCGCTATTGCAGCTTCAGAGGAGCCCAGGTGATGACGTCCAGCTGCTCCTGCAGATGGCGGCGCGGATGGAACAGGCACTGACAAGAAGAAGAGAACTGCAGCCCCGGGTATCAGAAGGTTTCACCCATGCATAAGGCTTGCATGGTGGCGTTGTCAGCTGTGGAGGTGATATTGTCCTCCACCTTCACCTTCTCCTCGTGTGCCCTTGGCTACTAGGGCGAGGGTGAAACACTTCAGAGCGCTGATATGCAGCCCCATATGGGCGAGGGCTGCTGTGGCTGCGTTGATGAGGGACTGCAGGCGCCTCTTCGCCATTACAATCAGCAGCACGTCATCAGCAAAGGCCGCAGCGTTGATCTTGCGACCTAAAGTCCAGGCTCCTTTGTGGGAAGGCAAGGTGTTTAACATCGTGTCCAAGGCCATATTGAAACGGAGGGTAGAGAGTGGGTCCCCTTGACGGACACCCCTTGATGGCTGCACGGCCATGCCCACGCCGCCGCTGCCCACTATCACCGATGTGCTGCCCCTGTAGCAGCTCTCGACGTAGTCAGCAAATTCGGTCAGAAAACCATGTGCTTTCAGCACAGGGCATAGAGCAGCATGGTCGAGCGAGTCGAACGCCTTAGAGACGTCGACAGATGCCACAAAGAGAGAGCGGCAGGAGCGCACTGCGTCGACAAGGGCCTGGTCGAGGATGAACGTGTTTTCCAGCTTCCCATCCCGAGGGATAAAAGCCCACTGACGTTCGTCCACAGCACACAGACGCATCAGGCGCGAGACCAGGACCTTGTGAAAGGTCCTCGTCAGCACCGAGCATATGGTGATGGGGCGAAAGTCAGCGTGGGATGCTGGTGCACCCGTTTTGGGGAGTAAGGTGGTGTGGGCTTGGAGGAGGAGGGAGGGAGGGAGGGTGGGAGGGAGGGAGGGAGGGAGGGAGTGCTCGCGCAAGGAGGATAAGATTCAAGAGCTTCAGCAGCACGTCGCATGGCAGGTAGCGCAGCTCAGTTGGAGTTATACTGTCTGGGCCCAGCTCAGAACCCATGCGTGGCAGAGAAGCAGCGACCTCTTCTTCTGTGACCGGTTGCCATGGGCACTCGAAGTCCACGGGCTGCGAGTGCGGCAGGAGGCTATCACTGATGGCGCCAGCGTTGGACTGCGGCTGTTGCTGGAAGAGGTCGGCCCAGAAGACCTGCAGGTCGTGTATGTCGGGTGGCGGCTGCAACAGGGTGGCATCCAGGAGGCCCCACACGCACCGCGTGTGGGATCGTTGCAAGGCCTCCTGTGTATGTGCCAGCTCCCACCGGCGCCGCTTTTTCCGCCGCTCAGGCGGCTGCTGCCGATTAGGTGGCGATGACCTGTGAATTCTCCCCCTCTTGGAGCCGACGGCGGCGAGGGCATCAGGGAGCATACCCAGGAGTCGTGGAGCCCCGCAAGATGCTCTCAGATGGACGCGTTGACATCGGCCTCTGGCGGTGCCGTCCATAGCGGTGTCGTGTTTTCCTCTACCCCGTCTGGCGGCGGCGACCCCAGCGCCCCTGGGCCGGATACTGGCCCCTCCGCGTCCTTCTCCCGCAGGGTGGCCAGAAACTCCTGTACACGCTGGCGGTGAGCAGTTTTCCACCTCTGGCACTTGATGTAATCGAGCGACCTGTCGGGAAAGAGTCGCAGAAGCTCCTGGTTGGCGAAGAAGAACCTGCAGTCCCCCTCAAGGGAGAGCTCCGCCGCCGCCCGGGCGAGTGAGACGGCCTCCTCCTCGGACCACCTCACACGTTTTCGGTCCGTCACGATGGCCGCGTTGGCTGCCACTTGGTGTTGTCGGCGGCGGTGGACCCCCAGGCCAGACTTGGTGGTGAAGACAGGACATTGGTGTGCTGCGTCCCATACAAGAACTTCAGCAGGGCTGGTTGGCTGAGTAGGCGCTGGGACAGCTGGATTCACACCTCCCCTATTTTCTTTCATGCTGCCCCCAACTAAGAAAGGGTATAATGCGTGGTGGGGCTGGTTACCTCCCCCTCTCCCCCCCCCCCCCCCAAGCCCCCAGTGCAGGCTTCCACTCGGCGAAATCAGTGGGCCCACATGAAGGAGGGAAGACCGCAGGAGAGGAGAGGCTAAGAGGGCTAGTCATAGTTAGTCCTGCCCATTGTTCCCCCTTTTTGGCAACCTTTACATTCTGATTCTTGCTGTTGTCAGTCCGCCACAAGTGATAAGCATATATATGCCTAGTGTCACAGTGACTCCAGCCAACCTCTCCTTGTGTTTGCTGATATTTTTGCATGCTGATGAGGCTTTTGGCTACCTTATCAGAGTCATAGTTACTCCTGCCAGTTGCTCCCTCTTTTTGTCCACCTTTATATTCTCATTCTTGCCCAGTCCGCCAGAAGCGATATGCAACTGTATGCCTAGAGGCTTAGTTACTCCTTCCAGTTGCCTCTCGCTTTTGCTGTAATTTTTGGTCTGGTTACGAGGTATTTGACTACCTTAAGAGAGTCATAGGTACTCCTTCCACTTGCTTTCCCTTTATGGCCATATTCACGTTTTCGTTCTTACTGGGCCTGAATGCCAGAAGCAATACGCAACTATATGCCTAGTGTCGCCGTGACTCCCGCCAATCTCTCCTCATGTTAGCTGTTATAGCCGTCTTTATTAACGTATGTGAACATACAAGATAGAAAATTACCCATATGAGTTTACAAATGACACAGACCTAACATACACTAGACCTGACAGGAAAAATACGCAAATAAAGTGGCGTTTGTGCCTGAGATAGGCGCCAGGCAGCAGCCCAAAGGAACATAAATTGGGCCCTCATCTGACACCAGTCCAGTGCATCGTGCTCGTAGTGGAAGTCATCGTCTGGAATCTTCTTGCCGCCATAACAGAACCAACGAGGACCTGCGTAGACAGGGCCGCAAAATGTTGGTCTTTGAAGCCCAGCCTGCGCAGCTCACGTGCAGAGGCAGGTGACCACACTCCACTCCATGAGATGGTCGCCGAAATGGTGGTAACATGCTGGGCTGCTGGGTGTAGACCTCTAACAATCTGGTGGACGGCTTCCCTGTCGTAGACCGCAATTTTCTCCTGGTGACATTGATCGACATCCAAGTTAACGCCCATGACTTGGGCATCGACAATGTGGGCTGCATCGCCACGAACTGCCACGATGTCCGGCTTCTTTAGGCCCTCTGATGTTCTGAGATGAGGCTCGAGGTGGACGTCAAAGCCTCGGCGACGAAGGCAAGTTGCCAAGGCATTATGCGGGCGTTGTGACTCCTAAAGCAATGCTGGACAACGTGGATGGCAGTTTCTTTGGCGACGCAACCTGCCTGGCAGTTGGTTTCACCAGAACGGCCACGAAGCAGCCTCGTCCCTGTTGGGAGGGCATTGATTCTGGTACAGCTATGTTGCCCTGGTGTTTGGGCGGACTTCCTCAGGGCAGCGCCGTACACCGACGTAAGCAGCCGTTCCGCCCACATCCGGCCAAGCTGGTTGCTTGTCCGTATGACTCCATCGTTCCACCGTAGTTGTTGCTCTAACCTCCCAATTTCGCGCCCCAGAACGTCTTCTGTCAGCCCGTCCAATAGGACTCCAAGATCTCGTATGTTGGCAAGCCGATTCTGTCGCAGCAGAGGACCAAGCCAGCGAGCTGATGGCACTTCCAATCCCCCAGATGCAACAGGGGCTTGGAAGTACGCGACAGGGATGTCCGCTCGCAGGCACAGCCAAGATCTGAGAGCTGCGTGGATGGCAATGTCCACTGCTGAGAGAGCCCCAAAGTGGGTCCTGGAGAGAGCCAGGCCGTGGTGGATCCCTGGCAAGACTACCGTTCTGACGGCGTGAAGGCGTTGTTGTGGTTTCAGTGGTGCCCTGGACAAGACGCTTAGCTGTCGCTCGACCTCCCGCCTTGGGTGGAAGAGGCTACATCTGCTGGTAGAGAACTCCAGACCAAGATACCAGAAAGTGCTCTCAACTGTGAGGGCAGGAATGATGGTATATCCTGCCTTGAAGGTGGTGATGCCATCGACCTTAATTTTCTTCTCGCAACCAAAGGCCGCGAGAGCGAGACTAAAGCACTTTCCGGGATTGACTTGGAGACCCAGGTCCCCAAGAGCAGATGTAGATGCGTCAATTAGGTCCTGGAGCCCTCCCTTTGTCTCGGCAAACAGCAAGAGGTCATCGGGGTAGGCAGCAGCGTTAAGACGTCGTCCCATGATGTTTTCACCAACATGATCTGGGAGGCGAGCAAGCATGAGGTCCAAATAAAGGTTAAATAGGATAGAGGAAAGAGGGTCACCCTGCCGAACGCCCCTCGAGGGCCCTTACTGGACCCACCGTCTTCCCCGGACCACAGATCACTGTTGCTCCATCCTCGTAGCATCCCAGGATGTATCCAATGAACTCTTCAGGCAGACCATGAGCCCTCAGGGCACCATGGTCCAGAGAGTCGAATGCCTTGGACACATCCAGGGATGCGACAGAGGGAACTACAGCACACCCTGGCCTCAGTCATCGCCAGGTCCAACAAGAAGGAATTGTGCAGCACCCCATCCTGAGGAAGGAAGGCCCGCTGATGGCCATCCGACACACAGGTCCACATCAGCCGCATTAGACTGCCTGCCAGGATCTTATGGAAGGTCCTGGCGAGGACTGAGCAAACCGTGAATGGGCGGAAGTCAGTGGGGGATGCTGGGGCGGCCTTCTTGGGCAACAGGGAGGTACGGGCTTCATGGAGTCGGGATGGGAGGCGGCGGGTCAGAAGGAAAATGCTTAACACTTTCAGGAGGACTTCACGGGGAAGACGACAAAGCTGGGCAGGTGTGAGTCCATGAGGGCCTGCGGCAGAGCGACGACGTGGGAGTGCTGCAGCGATGTCCTCCAACGTGATGGGCGCCCAAAGCTGTTCAAAGGGCACCTCAGTTGAGGACGGTAACAGCTGACAATCTAGACGGTCTACCCGCCAGATGGACGCTGGGTAAAAAGGTCCTTCCAGAAATCAACCAAGCCAGGAATAGCAGGTGGTTGATGAAGGAGTGTACCATCTAGAAGGCCATTAATGCACCGCGCCGCATTCTTGGAGAAGGTGCGCTGGCAGATGTAATACTCCCACCTATGCCGGGCTTGTTTATGCTCAGGTGGCTGGGACATCTGCTTGGGGGCGACAGGGTTGTGGGACGCCTCCTTGCTACCTATGGCAGCAATGGTAGGTGACAACATGCCCATGATGACAGGCCTTGATGCAGTTGGTCCCAGCGCCAGGATTTCGTCTATTGAGCTATACTTTGGACCTGATGGTGACATGGCTGCTAGAGTCGACCAGACAGCCTGGTCGACCGGATCCTCTGCTGAAGGTGAGGTCGCAGAAGTAGAGGGTATCTCAGCAGTTGGTGCAGTAGCAACTGATGAGCATAGTCGCTCTGCAGTAGCAGAGAGGGCAGAGACGAACTCGGCAACCTGGTTCCTGTAGGCTCCCACACGACGCTGACATTGATAGATTCAAGTGAGTGGTACGGGAAGGTCTTCACTAACTCTTGGTTCAGGAACTGGGCGCCCTCAAGTGTCAGCACTGCTTCAGCATGGGCCAGGCATAGAAGTTCTTCGCTAGACCACCTGGTCTTCATTCTCTGGATGTTAACCTCTGCGTTGACTGCATCAGGATGAGCCCTGTGGCAGTGGACACCAATACCAGTCTCGGTGCCGAAGCTCCGATGGCACTCCGGGCACTGAAAGGCCGGCAAGGCGACTCGACCCATACTGGCGATGTCAGATGGTGGCCCAACAACTGGCGCGGCACCTCCAGTGGGATGACCGCTACCTGTTCTATTTCGTTTGTTGGGGCCAGCTGAAACGAGAGGCTGGGAGGCAAGCCCTGAAAGTTCACCCCACTCTGTCGGTCGGAAAGCTCTGAGAAGGCACAGAGTTCTGTGCCTCCCCTCGACTCCCCTCGCGACTCCCGCCACGTGAAGGCCAGAGCTTGGATTTCCCACTGAGAGGCTAAGCGAATTATCATCCACTCGACATCGCTAGGTTGGTGAGGAGTGGATTGAGAGGATCCGTATATGACGCATCATGTGAGCATTAAGAGAGTCATAGTTACTCCTGCATGTTGCTCCCCCATTTTCTCCACCTTTACTTTGTCATTCTTACTTAGGCCAGTCGGCCAGAAGCAATACGCAACTATATACTTAGTCTCGCCGTGACTCCTGCCAGTGTCTCCTCGTGTTTGCTGTTATTTTTGTCTGGTGACAAGGCATAAGCTACCTTAAGAGATTCGTAGTTACTCGAGCCAGTTGCTCCCCATTTTTGGCCACCTTTACATTCTCATTCTTACTGTTGCCAGTCCGCCATAAGCGATACACAACTATATGCCAAGAGTCACAGTGACTCAGGCCAGCCTCTCCTTGTGTTTGCTGTTATTTTTGTTTGTTGACGAGCCATTTGGCTACCTCAAGAGAGTCATTGTCACTGCTGGCAGTTGCTCCCCCTTTTTGGCCACCTTTACATTCCCATTCTTACTCTTGCTTGTCCGCCTGAAGCGATACGGATATATGTGCCTAGTGTCACAGTGATTCCCAACAATCTCTCCTCGTGTTTGCTGTTATTTTATTCTGGTGACAATGCATTTGGATACCTTAAGAGTGTCGTACGTATTCCCGCCAGTTACTCCCCTTTTTTGGCCACCATTACATTCTCATTCTTACTCTTGCCAGTCCGACATAAGCGATACGCAACTATACACCTATAGTCTTAGTTACTCCCTCCAGTTACTTCTCACGTTAGCTGTAAATTTTGGCCTGGTGACAAGGCATTTGACTATATTAGCCGTCTTTATTCACATATTGTGAATAATACATTAAGTGGATACCCACAAAAAGGGTTTACAAGATGTCACAAAATAGAAAATAAAAAACACTTAAGAATAAACACAAACATGAACGAAGAAGGGGATTGTGCCTGAGGCAGCCAGGCAGCAGCCGAAGGGTTGAGTACACCCTATCCAACATAGGTGTGGGGCATCGTGCGGGGGTGAGGGGCAGTCATTGTGCCGAAACGCCGCGCCGCCATAATACTGCCCAGAAGAACTCCTGTGGCTAGTGTTGATAGGTGGCCCTTTGTCACACCCACCTCCTGCAGTGCTCTAGCGGAAGCTGGACACCAGACCCCACGCCAGTTGATGGTCGCCGACGTGGTAGTGATGTCCTGGACTGCCGGGAAGAACTTGTGCACCTTCTCGTGGACAGCCTGCCTGTCGTAGACCGCGATCTTCTCGCGATGACACCGATCGAGGTCGAGGGTGTCGCCGACCACCTGAGCGTCGATGATGTATGCTGCTCCATCACGGACTGCCACGATATCCGGCTTCTTTAGACCTTCAGATGTGCGTAGGTGAAGCTCTAACAGAACGTTGTAGCCCCTTTGGCGTAGGCATCGCGCCAGATAAGACGCCACTGCGTCATGTCGGGCAATGCGAGCCCCATCGCTCCTCTAACACTGCAGGATAACGTGGTTAGCCGTCTCCGTTGCGTTGCAGCCACCACGGCACCTGGTGTCATCCTCCATGCCACATAGGTGCTGTGCCTGGGTAGCAAGGCATTAATCCTGGCACGCAGGCAGGAGATGAAATCGCGGCCTGTGACGAACTGCTGGGTGTTGGACACCCAGCAGTGCTGCCCAGGTGTTTGGGCAGACTTACGTAGTGTAGAGCCATTGACCGATGAGTGAAGGCGCTCAGCCCAACACCAGCCCAGTTGGTAACTGGATTTAATGACATCTCCGCACCATTGCAAGGCGTTGTCCAGTTGAAGGATTTCTCGTCGCAACAAGTCCTGGGAAGAGTCGTCCACAGCCATACCCAGCCCCTACATCTTCGCAAGCCTCCTCCTTCGAAGAAGGGGACCAAGCCAGCGGGCTACTGAGACCCCCAAGCCCCCATGAGAGATGGGGGCATGGAAGTAACCAACAGGTGTATCCGCTGGCAAATGCAGCCAAGCTCGAACTGCTGCCCGCACGCAGACATCAAGGGATGAGAGGGCCCCCAGACGAGTCCTCCCCAAGGCTAGGCCATGGTAGATGCCCGGAAGGGTTATGGACCAAAGGGAGTACAGTTGCTGCTGAGGCCTTAGTGGAGCACGCTTGATGATGTCGAGCTGCTTCTCGACCTCCCGCCAAGAATGAAACAGACTTTGTCCGCATGTGGTGAATTGCAGACCCAAATTCTTGAATGTATCTCCCATTGCCAGTGCTGGAATGTTGTTACAACCAGCATGGAAGATGACCATCTCGTCGACCTTGGTCTTCTTCTCCTGGCCTGATGAAACAAAGAGAGTCATAGTTACTTCTACAAGTTACCCGCCCATTTTGGCCACCTTTATAATCTCATTCATACTGAGGACATTCCACCAAAAGCATTATACAACTATATGCATAGTGTCGCTGTGACTCCAGGCAGTCTCTCCTCGTGTTGGCTGTTATTTTTGTTTGTTGCCGAAGCATTTTCTACCTTCAGAGAGTCATAGTTACTCCTGCCTGTTGCTCCCCCTTGTGGGCCACCTTTACTTTCTCATTCTTACTGTTGTCAGTCCGTCTGAAGCGATACGCATATATATAGCTAGTGTCACAGTGGCTCCCATCAATCTCTCCTCGTGTTCGTTGTTGTTTCATTCTGGTGACAACACATTTGGCTACCTTGAGAGTCATAGTTACTCCTGCCAGTTGCACCTCCTTTTTGGTCACCTTTACATTCTCATTCATACTGAGGCCAGTTCATCAGAAGCAATACGCAACTGCATGCTTAGTGTCGCTGTGACTTCCTCCAGTCTCTCCGTACGTTTGCTGTTATTTTTGTCTGGTGACGAGGCATTTGGCTATATATAGCCGTCTTTATTCACTTGTGTGAATATACAAAATAGAAAGCTACCCATATAATGGGCTTACAAATGACACAGGCATAACAAACGTTAGACAGGACAGGAAAAACACGTGAACAAAATGGCGTTTGTGCTTGAGATAGGCGCCAGGCAGTAGTGCAGAGTAGCATAAATTGAGCCCTCATCCGACACCAGTCTGGTGCATCGTGCTCATAGTGGCATTTATCATGTCGAATCGCCTTGCTGACATCACAATCCCAACAAGGACCCGAGTAGCCATGGCCGCAAAATGATGGTCTCTGAAGCCCAGCCTTCGCACATCACTTGCAGAGGCAGGTGACCATACTCCCCTACATGTGATGGTCGTCGAGGTGGTGGTGACATGCTGGACTGCTGGGTGTAATCCTCTAACAACCTGCTGGATGGTTTCCCTGTCGTAGGCCGCGGCTTTCTCCTGGTGGCGTTGATCGACGTCCAAGTTAACACCAGCTACTTGGGCATCGACAATGTGGGCTGCATCACCACGAACTGCCACAATGTCCGGCTTCTTTAGGCCCTCCGATGTTCTGAGATGAGGCTCGAGGTGGGCGTCAAAGCCTCGGTGACGAAGGCCTTGCGCAATATAAGATGCCAAGGCATTATGTCGCTTAATGCGGGCGTCGTGGCTCATAAAGCAATGCTGGACAACGTGATTGGCAGTTTCTTTGGCGACACAGCCTGCCTGGCATTTGGTTTCACATGAACGACCATGCAGCAGCCTCGCCCGTGTTGTAAGGGCGTTGATCCTGGTATGTAGGCAGGAGATAAAGTCGTGGCCACCGATATAGCGTTGGGGAGTTATTCACCCAGCCTTGTTTCCCTGGTATTCGGGCAGACTTCCTAAGGGCAGCGCCGTCCACCGACAAATCCTACCGTTCCGCCCACATCCGGCCAAGCTGACTGCTTGTACGAATGGCCCCGTCGTTCCACCGTAGCTGTTGCTCTGTCGACCCATCTTATAGGACTCCCAAAGCTCGCATGTTAGCGAGCCGATTCTACCACAGCAGTGGCACAAGCCAGCTGATGGCGCTCCCAAACTCGTGAAAGTACTCAACAGAGATGTCCGCTGGCAGGCACAGCCAAGATATCAGAGATGCACGGATGGCGATGTGCACTGCAGAGAGAGCACCAAGACGGGTCCTTGACGGAGACAGGCCATGGTAGATCCCTGGCAAGACCACCGTTATCAAGGCGTGAAGGCGTTGTTGCAGCTTCAGTGGTGCCTTGGACAAGACGCTTAGCTGACGCTCGACCTCCCGCCTCGGATGGAAGAGGCTGCGTCCGCTGGAAGAGAACTCCAGACCAAGATACCGGAAAGTGCTTTCGACTGTCAAGGCAGGAAGGGTGGTATATCCAGCCTTAAAGGTCGTGGTGTTGTTGACCTTGATTTTCTTCTCGCGACCAGAGGCCCCGGGGGCGAGAGTAAAGCACTTTCTGGGATTGACCTGGAGACCCAGGTCTCCAAGAACTGATATAGACGTGCAAATCAGGTCCTGGAGCCCTCCCTTAGTCTCAGCAAACAGCAGGAGGTCGTCGGCGAAGGCGGCAGCATTAAGACGTCGTCTCATTACGTTAGCACCATTATGATATGGGAGGCGAGCAAGCATGAGGTCCATCCAAAGGTTAAACAGGATAGGAGAAAGAGGGTCGCCCTGCCAAACGCCCCTTGACGGCCGCAGTGGACCCAAGTGACTTCCCTGAGCCAGAGATCACCGTCACTCCATCCTCGTAGCATCCCAGGATGTATCCAATGAACTTGTCAGGCAGACCATGTGCCCTCGGGGCCGGCCTCAGGGCACCTTGGTCCAGACAGTCGAATGCCTTGGACACATCCAGGGACGCGACATAGAGGGAATTATAGCTCACCCTGGCCTGAGTCATCGCCAGGTCCAACAAGAATGAATTGTGCAGCATCCCATCCTGAGGAAGGAAGGCCCGCTGACGCCCGTCCAACACACAGGTCTGCATCAGCCGACCCGCCAGGATCATACGGAAGACCCTGGCGAGGCTGAGCAAACCGTGATCAGGCGGAAGTCAGCGGGCGACCTTCTTGGGCAGCAGGAAGGTACGGGCCTAGAGGAGTCGGGATAGGAGGTGGCGGGTCAAAAAGGAATAGGTTTAACACTTTCTGTAGGACCACACAGGGAAGACAACGAAGCTGGGCAGGTGTAAATCCATCAGGGCCCGCGGCGGAGCGACGAGGTCGGAGCCCTGCAGCAACGTCCTCCAACGTGATTGGCGCCCACAGCTGTTGAAAGGGCACCTCGCCGCGGGACGTTAACAGACGACAATCTAAACGGTCCACACGGCCTGATGGACGCCGGCTGAAAAGATCTTTCCAAAATTCAACCAAACCACGAATAAGAGGTGGTTGGTGAAGAAGTGTACTGTCTAGAAGGCCATTAATGCACTGCGGCCCATTCTTGGAGAAGGCGCGCTGGCAGACGAAATTCTCACACCTGCACTGAGCGCATTTACGCTCTGGTGGCTGGGATATCTGCTTGGGGGCGACAGGGTTGTGGGACGCCTCCTTGCTACCTATGGCATCAAGGGCAGGTGGCAGCATACCGATGATGACATGCTTTGATGCAGTTGGTCCCAGCGCCAAAATGTCGTCAACTGAGCGATACTTTGGGCCCGACGGTGGTAAGGCTGCTAAGGCAGACCAAATAGCCTGGTCGACAGGAACCTCTGCTGACAGTGGGGTCGGGGAAGCTGCGGATGTCCCCGCAGCTGGTACAGCAGCATCTGATGTGCGAGATTGCTCCGCAGCAGCAAAGACGGCAACAATGAACTCAGCAAACAGCCCCCCCCCTGCGGGTTTGGGTGTAAGAATAGGCCCGCGGTATTCCTGCCTGTCGTAAGAGGCGACTAAAAGGAGTCTCAACTGTTTCAGCGTTTAATGTGATGGTCCCCATTGGGGTTTGACCTCCATTTTTCCAAATTCAACAGAAGTACGAGCCTTTTGGAGAAGGACACCTTACGTGGTGCACCATGAGTCCTCTGTGCCCTAAGACCTTGGCACACATTATCGTCTTGGTGTCGTAACTGCACCCTCCATCCCTCATTTTGGGCTTACACAGCTGATGCATTGTGTAAGTTACGCCCTTAGTGCGTCACCATCTGCACCCACGATCACTATGGAATACCAATGGCACCCAAAATCCAGCACGGTAGCCAGCCCGTTGTGGTGGGGTCGTCATGTACCCTTTAGGTTGTAGCCCCCTGACAACACAGGGATCGTACTGCCGATGCCTGCGCTGACACCTCCCCAAGGAGTAGATGCCGTCTGTCTGGGGCATCAGGACTCCCGGCAACGGCCATCCTGCCAGGTGGCCTTTGCTGTGGCTGAGTGGCGCCTGTGGGGAGAGCCCCTGGTCGGAGTGGGTGGCATCGGGGCGGATACCCCGCAATGAAGTGGGTAAAGTCTCAATCCGGTGGTCGCACGACCACCAACGTCTCTAAGCGCGGTAAAGTCGACTTTAACGCTGTGGCATATGACCCCAAATCGTTCCCTTCCCTAGCCACGCCCTGGGAGGGACGCAGGGCTGCGGACAGACAAGAGCCATATTCACCGCGATACCTTGTGTGCAGCAGAACTGATGGGGATTCATTTTTGGGGACGAAGCCTCTGTTCTTTGTGACCCATCCTGAAGATAAGTTTGGGGCAGTGGCATCTCTTTCCGAAATGCGGAGTGGGTCCATTTTGATACAAGCAGCTTCCTCTGCACAGTCAAGGGCGTTACTCGCCTGTGAGAAGCTTGGTGACATACCCGTCACCGTCACTCCCCATAAGTCATTAAATTTGGTCCAGGGGATTATCTTTCATAAAGATCTTCTGCTACAGTCTGATGACGAGCTACGGGAGAACTTGGCACGACGAGGTGTACACTTCGTTCATCGTGTCTTTAGGGGACCCAAGGATAATAGGATCGCTCCCGGTGCTTTCATCCTGGCCTTTGAGGGCGACTGCTTGCCTGAGAAGGTCAAGGTCATGATCTACCAGTTCGATGTCAAGCCCTATGTCCCGCCCCCTATGCAATGCTTCCAGTGCTGGAAATTCGGACACACGTCCTCCAGATGCACTGCCGGCCCCATGTGTCGAGATTGTTGACGACCTTCTCATCCCAATGCTCTGTGTGCTCCGCCTCCCATCTGCGTTAACTGTGGGGAGCATCATTCTCCCTGCTCGCCAGACTGTGCAGTCTACCAATGAGAGCGGAAGATACAAGAAATTAAGACCCTGGACCGTTTAACTTACCAAGAGGCGAGGAAGAAATTAGAATGGCTCAACCCCACACCTATGTTGAGGAGTTATGCTGCTGTAACACTGCCGCCACCAGTTCCTGCAAAGGTTCCTCTCACAGTTGGCCCACCGAACAGTCACGTTACGCCTGCCCCACCACAGGGGGGGCCACTCTCTCTTCCACTGCTCCCAAAACACCCAGTTCGGGAGCAGTGCGCCCCGAACAACCAGGGACGTCAGTCCCCACCACTCAGCCGGAGAGGCGACTGCCCTCTCCGGCTGCTCAGCCAGGGAGGCGACAGCCCTCTCCGGATTCTCAGCTGGAGGGGCGACGGCCCTCCCACGCTTCTCAGCCAGAAGGGCCACAGCCCTCTCTGGCTGCTCAGCTGGGGACGCACGGGCCACCTCCGACCTCACTTGTTCGGAAGGGATCCCTTGGGGGAGTCCCTTCCAAGGAATTCCCTAGTGTCTCATTAGACACTAGCCAGTGGCTGAAGAAGCCACCAGCTGCTGGTCGAAGGGCTTCACGCTCTTCGACTATTCCTGATAATGCATCAGGAAAGCCCTCCCAGCATGTAAACCCTCCTCCAAAAGACAAGAGACAGAAGAGGAAGCTCTCTAAGAAGTCTAAGGACCCAGTGGTTCCCGCACCACTGCTTCCTGTCAGCTCAGCCTCTGAGGATGAGGTCGAGCTCTTTGCGTCCCCTGATGACCTAGATCTCGCCGTCTCCTCAGAAACAATGGACGTAGCAACGTCAGTCTCTCAGTCAATGGCAGCATGTGACCCTGCGAAGTAATTTGATTTTTCAGTGCCTGCATGCCCCTACACGACACGCTTTGTAAAAGCCTCCAGTAGAATTGTGGCGGTTATTTTAGCCATCTACCTGAGTTACGTCAGCTTCTAAGCATGACACCTGCTTTCTGCATTGCCCTCCAGGAAACCTGGTTCCCGGCAATGCGGACCCCTGTCCTTCATGGATACAGGGGTTATTACTGCAACCGTAGCACTTACAATACTGTGTCAGGTGGAGCCTGCGTGTATGTCCTTACCTCTGTATATAGTGCTCCTGTGCCTCTTCAAACATCATTGGAAGCTGTGGCTGTCCGCGTAAGGACTACCCAGGACATAACCGTCTGCAGTGTCTATCTCCATCCAGGTGGTACAGTCTCCCTGACCGAATTGGCTGCACTTGTCACCCAACTCCCCACGCCTTTTCTTCTCCTGGGAGATTTTAACGCCCACAATCCCCTGTGGGGTGGATCGAAGATTACTGGCCGAGGCAGAGATGTCGAGAATCTCATCTCCCAATTCGACCTCTGCGTCTTAAACACTGGCGCCGCCACTCATTTCAGTGTGGCGCATGGCACGTTCTCGGCCATAGATCTGTCTTTGTGCAGCCCAGGGCTTGTACCATCGGTCCACTGGAGAGTCCATGACGACTTGTGTGGTAGTGACCATTTTCCCATCTTCCTTTCACTACCCCAGCGTCGCTCCCATGAACGCTTGACTAGATGGGCATTTAGCTAGGCAAACTGGGAAATGTTCTCCTCTGCTGCCACTGTTGACTCTCTCCCCCACGGTACCATCGATGTGGCGGTTGAGACACTGACTGCAGCGATTGCTTCCTTTGCGGAACGTACCATTCCTCGTTCGTTAGGGTGCCCCCGGCGAAAGTCAATGCCTTGGTTGTCTCCAGAGGTCGCTGAAGCCATTAAAGAACGTCGGCGGGCTCTTCAGCGACATAAGCGGCACCCGTCTCTGGAGAACCTCATTTTATTCAAACGTCTCCGTGCTCAGGTACGGAGGCTTAACAAACAGCGGAAACAGGAGTGCTGGGAGAGGTACGTTTCCACCATTGGCTCCCGTACTTCACCCTCCCAGGTGTGGATGAAGATTCGGTGCATCTTTGGATTGCAGCACTCTACAGGTGTCCCAGGGCTTACCGTCAACAGGGCGCTATCCACCGATGCCGATGCAATCGCCGAGCATTTCGCACAGCACTATGTTCGGGCGTCTGCATCGGGGAATTACCCACCTGCGTTTCGCGCGCTCAAACGCCGGGAGGAAGGCAAACGGCTTTCTTTTGTTTCTCGCCACCCTGAGGCGTATAACACCCCATTTAGTTTGTGGGAACTCCAGAGCGCCCTGGCACAGTGCCCCGATACAGCCTCTCGGCCAGATGGCATCCACAATCAGATGCTCAAACACCTGTCCCCAGGCTGTCAGTGGTATGTTCTTGCCATCTTCAACCGCATATGGGGCGATGGTGTCTACCGTCGCAGTGGCGGGAGAGTCATTCCGGTGCTGAAGCCTGGTAAGGACCCGCTTAATGTGGATAGCTATCAGCCCATCAGCTTGACAAATACTCTGTGCAAGCTATTGGAACGCATGGTGAGTCGACGGCTGAGTTGGCTGCTTGAGTCTTGGGGTCATCTGGCTCAGTGCCAGAGCGGCTTCCGTCAGGGCCGTTCCACCGCCGATACTTTGGTCTTTCTTGAGTCTGCAATCCGCACTGCTTTTTCCAGGCGCCAACACCTCGTCTCCGTCTTTTTCGATCTCTCCAGAGCATATGACACGACGTGGCGGCACCATATTCTTGCCACGTCGCACAGGTGGGGTCTCTCTCCCCATTTTTATACAGAATTTATCTATCGGACATTCCGCATTTTAATTGGGACATCCCATAGTTCACTTCATATCCAGGAGAACGGCGTTCCACAGGGCTCTGTATTGAGCGTGCCCCTTTTCCTTGTGGCTATTAATGGCCTTGCAGCAGCAGTAGGGTCGTCTGTCTCACCCACGTTATATGCTGACGATTTCTGCATCTTTTTCAGCTCCTCCACCATTAGTGTTGCAGAACGTAGGTTGCAGGGAGCCATACGCAAGGCGCAGGCGTGGGCCCTAGCCCATGGGTTTCAATTTTCTCCTGCGAAGACTTGTGTTATGCACTTTTGTCGGCGTCGAACTGCCGATCCTCACCCTGAGCTCTATCTACAGGATGCCATGCTCAGGGTTGTTGACACTTACCGTTTTCTGGGATTGCTGTTCGATGCCCGGCTTACTTGGCTTCCACATATTCGTCAGCTCAAGTGTCAGTGTTGGCAGCATCTGAATGCCCTCCGCTGCCTCAGCAACTCAACGTGGGGTGCAGATCGTAATACGCTGCTGCAGCTCTACAAAGCCCTCTTGCTGTCCTGACTGGATTATGGGAGTGTGGCGTATGGCTCAGTGTCGCTCTCAGCGTTGCAACTGCTGGACCCCGTTCACCGCTGTGGGATTCGACAGGCGACAGGAGCATTCCGCACCAGCCCTGTTAATAGCCTCCTTGCTGAGGCTGGGGTTGCTCCACTTCGTATTAGGTGTCAACAGCTGTTAGCCAACTATGCTGCCCACGTCTGTTGTTCGCCCTGTCACCCTAACTATCGTCTCCTTTTCGCTAATGCGGCAGTCCACCTCCCACACCGGCGACCGCGATCAGGCCATACAATTGGGATCCGTGTTTGGTCGCTCCTTAATGAACTCGAGTGTTTGCCTCTTCCATCTTCTTTCCAGGTCCGCCCACATACACCACATTGGTGTATTCGCGGACCGCAGCTTCGGCTGGAACTTTCCCGATGGCCAAAAGATTCAGTTCCTCCTGCAGTCTTGCGCCGCCAATTCCTTGCTCTCCTAGGCGCATACCATGCCTCAGAGGTTATCTATAACGATGGCTCGATGGTTGATGGCCATGTGGGGTACGCTTATGCTCATGCGGACTATGTCGACCAGCGCTCCTTGCCGGAAGGCTGCAGTGTTTACACCGCAGAACTGACAGCCATGTTCTGTGCCCTTGAGCATATTCATACCAGCACTGGAGAGTCCTTTGTCATTTGCAGTGACTCGTTCAGTAGTCTGCAGGCTCTTGACCAGTGCTACCCACGCCATCCCATTGTTGGTGCCATCCAGGGGTCCATCACGCTCTCGAACAGCGTGGTCGTTCGGTGGTGTTCATATGGACCCGGGACACGTTGGGATCGCGGGAAACGAACTCGCCGACAAGTTAGCCAAAGAGGCTACCCGCAAACTGCCGTTGGAGATCGGCCTCCCGGCAACTGATCACTGAACGGTTTTGCACCGTCGGATCTTTGGGTTGTGGGGAGACGAATGGCGCACTCTGTCTGCACCCAACAAGCTACGGCAGGTAAAGGAGACCATGACTGTGTGGGGTTCCTCCATGTGGGCCTCTCGCAGGGATTCTGTTGTTCTGTGTAGGCTCCACATTGGCCACTCTTGGCTGAAGCATGGTCACCTGCTGCGTCGAGAGGACCCCCCTCATTGTCGCTGTGGTGCGAATACGACGGTGGCCCATATATCGTTGGACTGTCCTCTTTTAACCGCCCTCAGGCGAACTTTTAATCTCCATGGTGATTTATCATCTCTTTTAGGTGTCAATGTCTCTATGGCAGATCGTGTTTTAAGTTTTATTCGAGCAAGTGGGTTTTATAGGTCCCTCTAATTTTATTGCGTCACCCTCTTTTGTGCTGTATATTTTACTTAGTTTTGTGTTGTCATCCGACTCCACCCTAAACTTTCAGGCTGGATGTTTTAACGTCTTGCAGGGTGACTGGCTCATTCTATTATTTTCGTGATCAGCCAGCCTCAGTCCTCTGCTGTACAGTTTTACTTCCTTCTGCCTTTCTTCTCTGTGTTGTTTTTGTTGCTGTGCTATGTTTGCCATGTTTCTTTATTATTGACCTTGGGGATTTTCTTCCCCTGGAATTTTTATCTTGTGCTTCGAATGACTAATGGATGGTTTCCCTGTGCTCTGTGTATTTATGAAACAAGGAACCGATGACCTCTGCAGTTTGGTTCCTTTAATCCTCTAACCAACCAACCAACCATCAGCAACCTGGTCCCTGTAGGCCCCACACGACGCTGACAGTTGATGGATTCAAGTGAGTGGTGCGGGAAGGTCTTTGCTAACTCTTGGTTCAGGAACCGGGTGCCCTCGAGTGTCAGCACTGCTTCAGTGTGGGCCAGGTGTAGAAGTTCTTCATTAGACCATCTGGCCTTCTTCCTCTGGATGTTGATATCTGCATTGGCTGCATCAGGATGAGTCCTGCGACGGTGTACACCAAGACCAGTCTTGGTGCCGAAGCTCCGATGGCACACCGGTCACTGAAAGGCAGGCATGGCAGCTCGACCCGGGCTGGCGGCATCAGATGGTGGCCCAACAACTGGCGCGGCACCTCCAGTGGTAGGACCGCTACCTATTTTATTCCGTGCGTTGGGGCCAGCTGAAACAAGAGGCAGGAGGCAGGCAAACCCTAAGCCCTGATAAGTTCACCCTGCTCTGTCGGTCGGGAAGCTCTGAAGAGGCACAGAGTTCTGTGCCTCCCCTCAGCTGCCCTCACGACCCCCACCACGTGAAGGCCAAAGCTAGGATTTCTCACTGAGAGGCTAAGCAAACCATCATCCGCTCGACATCGCTAGGGTGCTGATAAGTGCATTGAGAAGATTTGTGTATGACGCATCATGTGAGCATTGAGAGAGGCATAGTTATTCCTGCCTGTTGCTCCCCCTTTTTGGCCACCTTTACGTTCTCATTCTTACTCTTGCCAGTCCGACAGAAGCGATACAGAACTATATGCCTAGAGCCTTAGTTACTCCCTCAAAATGCACCTCGTGTTTGCTGAAATATTTGTTCAGGTAAAGCTGCATTGGGCTACCTTAAGAGACTCATAGGTACTCCTTAAAATTGCTTTCCTTTTTGGCCATATTCACGTTTTCATTCTTACCGAGGCCAGACTGCCAGAAGCAATACGCAACTATATGCTTAGTGACGCTGTGACTTCCGCCAGTCTCTCCTCGTGTTTGCTGTTATTTTTGTCAGGTGATGAGGCATTTGACTATTAAAGACGTCTTTATTCACGTTAGTGAATATTCATATAGATGCATATACCCACACAGTGGGTTTACATTTGACATATACGGTACAAACATTAGACGGACAGGAAAAGACGTGAACAAAGATGGTGTTATGCCTGTGATAGATGCAAGGCAGCAGCGTAGACACACATAATTGGTCCATCACCCAATACAAGTCTGGGACATCGTGTACCTTATGGTCCATCACCCGATACCAGTCTGGGGCATCGTGCACCTTATGGCAGTCATAGTGTCAAACTGCCATGCTGCCATCACAGTTCCAATGAGTACCTGCCTAGCCATCGTCGCGAAGTGGTGGTTCTTGAATCCCATCTGACGCAGGTCCTGTGCAGAGGTGGGTGACCACAGCCCCTTCCATGAGATGGTAGCTGAAGAGGTGGTGATATTCTGGACTGCAGGGATCTGGCTCCTAATTGCCTGGTGGACGGCTTCTGTATTCTAGAACCGTGACCTTCTGCTGGTGACAATCATCAATGTCAAGGTTGAGGCCAACTACCTGGGCATCGATGATATGGGCTGCATTGCCATGAACTGCCATGATGTCCCTTGGATATCCTGAGGTGGGGCGCCAGATGAACATCGAAGCCTCTGTGTGATGGAGGACTCAAGGGTGTTGTGTCACTTCTGCAGTTTCCTTAGCAATGCAGCCAGCCCTGCAGTTAGTGTCACCAGCGCGACCTTGCTGCAACCATGCCCAGGTTGGAAGGGCGCTGATCCTAGTACGGATGCAGGAGATGAAGTCACGGCCTGTAATAGCTATTCGTGGGTTGTTGACCCAGCTATGTTACCCTGGTGTTCGGGCAGACTTCTTAACGACGGTGTCATCCACTGACAGATGCAGCCGTTCAGTCCACATCCGGCCCATTTGATTGGTCGTCCATATGACTGTGTTGTTATCCCAAAGATGCTGCTCAAGCCTCCCAATTTCACGCCCCAGAACGTCATCTGCTGGTCCGTCTCATAGCACACCCAGTGCCCGCATTTTCGCGAGCCAGTTCCGCTGCAGAAGAGGCCCAAGCCAGCGAGCTGATGGCACTCCCAGCCCCCCAGATGCCACAGGGTAATGGAAGTAACGTACAGGGACGTTGCTGGCAGGCGAAGCCAAGATATTACTGCTGTGCGGATGGTTGTGTCCATTGCAGACAGGGCTCCAAGAAAGGTCCTCAAAAGAGCCAAGCCATGGTGGATTCCTGGCAGGATGACAATTCTGAGTGCATGTCGCTCGACCTCCCACCTCGGATGAAAGAGGTCCGTCTGCTGGTGGAAAACTCCAGGCCAAGATACCGGAAAGTGCTCTAAATCGCCAGGGTAGGGAGGATGGTATACCCAGCCCTGAAAGTCGCTGTGTCATCGACCTGCATCTTCTTCTCACGGCCAGACGCCGCGAGGGCGAGTGTCAAGCACTTTCCAGTGCTGACTTGCAGACCGAGGTCTCCAAGGGCTGATGTTGCTGCATCAATAAGGTCCTGGAGCCTTTGCGAACAGTAGGAGGTCGTCAGCGAAAGCAGCAGCATTGAGGAGTTGTCCCATAACTTTGGCACCAATGTGATCCGGGAGGCGAGCAAGCATGAGATCCAAGGAAAAGTTGAATAGGATAGGAGAGACAGGATCACCCTGCCTAACACCCCTTGAAGGCTGCACTGGACCCAGCGACTTCCCAGGACCAGAGATCATCGTCACCCCATCCTCATAGCATCCCAGGATGTATCCAATGAACTCGTCAGGAAGACCATGGGCCCTCAGGGCGGGCTTTGGGGCACCATGGTCTAGAGTCGAATGCCTTGGACACATCCAGGGATGCAATATAGAGGGAGCGACAGTTTGCCTTGGCCTCAAGTCATTGCCAAGTCCAACAGGAATGTATTGTGCAGCATCCCATCCTGAGGAAGGAATGCCTGCTGACGCCCATCCAGCACACAGGCCCGCATCAGATGGCCCACCAGGATCTTATGGAAGACCCTAGCGAGGACTGAGCAAACTGTGATTGGCCGGAAGTCAGCTGGGGATGCTGGGGCGGCCTTCTTGGGCAACAGGGAGGTGCGGGCTTGAAGGAGTTGTGATGGGAGGCGAAGGATCAAGAGGAAAAGGTTGAGAATTTTAAGGATGACCTCATGGAGAAAACGGCGAAGCTGGACTGGGGTCAGTCAGCTGGGCCTGCAGTGGAGCGACGAGAGGGAAGCACTGAAGCAACTTCATCCATCGTAATAGGAGCCAACAGTAGTTCAAAGGGAACCTCGATGGAGGAAGGCAACCGCCGACCTTCCAGACGGTCCTACCAGCCAGATGGTCGCCGGGTGAAAAGGTCCCTCCAGAACTCCACCAACCCATATATAGCAGGAGGTGGGTGAAGGAGTGTTTCATCCAGCATTTCATCCAGAAGGCCATTGATGCAGCTCTCCTTCAGAAGGCCTGCTGACAGAGAGCATACTCCCACTTACGCTGGGCCTGCTTCGTCTCTGGTGGCTCCAGCATCCGGTGGAAGGCAACAGGATTGTGAGAGGTCTCCAAGCTGCCAATGGCATCAAGGGCAGCCGACAGCATGCCCATAATGACAGAGGCTGATGTAGTTGTCCTCAGCGCCAGGATGTCATCGACAGCGCTGAACTTCGACCCAGACGATGGGAGGGATGCCAGAGCCGACCAGGCTGCCGGGTTGACTGTATCCTCAGCTGTAGATGAGGGGGTGGGAGCTGCGCAGGAAAGCGCCGGCTCAGCAGCTGCAACTGATGGAAGTTCCCCAACCCCACAGCAAAGAGGGCAGCAACAACCTCGGTGACCAGGTTCCTATAGACTGTTGCTCGACACTGTCCTTTTGTGGACTCAAGTGAGCGGTGCAGAAAAGACTTCGCCAGCTCTTGGTTTAGGAACCGGGTGCCCTTGAGTGTAAGTGCTGCCTCAGAGTGGGCCAGGCATAGCAGCTCTTCACTGGACCATTTGGCCTTCGTCCTCTCGAGGGTCACCTCTGCATTGGCTGCACCAGGATGGGCTCGGCGATGATGTACACCAATACCCATCTTGGTCATAAAACTCCGGTGGCACTCTTGACATGTAACAGCAGACACTGCGGCTTGACCCATGCTGGCGCCATCAGATAATGCCCCAACAACTGGCGTGGCACTTCCTGTGGGAGGAACGCTACCTGATTTCTTTCTGTTGTTGGGGCCAGCTGAAACAGGGGCAGGGGGCAGGCAACCCCCAAGCCCCAAAAGATTCACCCTGCTCTGTCGGTCGAGAAACTTTGGAAGATCTACACCTGGGCATAACTTTCCTCAAAACCTTTCACGACCCCCGCCACATGAAGGCCAGAGCTAGGATTTCCCACTGAGAAGCTAAACGAACCATCATCTACTTGACATCGCTAGGATGCTGAGGAGTGGATTGAGAGAATCCATATATGACGCATCATGTGAGCGTTAAGAGAGTCATAGTTACTCCAGAAAGTTGCTCCCCCTTCTTGTCCACCTTTACATTCTATTTCTTACTCTTGCCAGTCCGCCAGAAGCGATAAGCAACTATACGCCTAGCATCTTGGTTACTCCCTCCAGTTGCTTCTTTCATTTGGTGTAATTTTTGGTCTTTTGAGGAGGCATTGGGCTATTTCAGCCGTCTTTATTCATAAATGAATAACACATACATAAGTACATAAAAAAACATGGCATATTCGGTATGCAGGTGCTATGTACCGCGCCACTGTCCACCACCAGAGTGGGGACTTACAGGGCGAACACCATGAGAAAAACTTATGTATATATAGAAAAGAAGCAAACACAAATGTAAAGACAAGAAAAGACAAAATAATAACAAAGACGGATATTCCTCCTGTTGACAGGCCCCAGGAGTCAAGGCAGAAGAAATATCCAGCAGCCTAGCCGACGGCGGCTCGTGGCATCAGCCTTGGCGCCGTCATTCGTTCGTAGATGTGATAACTCGTGCAGCAGCTCTGCAGTACTCTCGTGCTGATTATCGCTAGTTCTCGGGGTCGAAAGCCTAACGCAGAGAGGTCCTCGCCGACGCTGGAGACCATGCGCCCCTCCAATTCAACGTTGCAGTGGTCACAGTAACCTCCTCGACGTCTCGGTGCAGGTTGGAGATGGCATGCCGGATGGACGGCGTGTCGTAGTAGACCGCTTTCTGGGAGTGACACCAGTCGAGTCGGAGATCGTCTCCGACTACCTGGGCGTCGATCACGCGGACGATGCCGTCTTTAACCGCCACCACGTCAGGCTTGCGGATTCCCTCAGGTGTCCGGAGGCGGGGCTCCACCGAGCCATTGAAGCCCTCTGCACGAGTCCACGAGCGACATAGCGCACGATCGCGTCATGTCGTTTAACTCGAGACCCGTGCGTCCTGAAGCAAGCCTGTAGTACGTGGTTGGCGGTCTCCACGGCTTGTCAGCCCGCGCGACATCTGGTGTCCGCCTCACGCCCCCGACTGCGCCGTGCCCTCGTCGGCAAGGCGTTGATGCGGGCGCGGAGGGCGTCGATGTAGTCACGCCTAGATAGCAGGCGACTGGTGTCGGCGACTCATTGATGTTGCCCTTTGACGGCAGTGGAAGATGACAGCGCCGCACCGTCAATGGCAACGTGCAGGTGCACGGCCCACATTTCTCCAACCTGCGTCGACGATTTGAGGAGGTGGCCCTCCCACGTAAGGAGCGCTCCAGCACCTCAATCTCACGCTGCACCTCGTCCAGGCCTGCACCGTCGAAGACTGGTCCTATCTTCTTTAACGCCAGGAGACGGGACCGACGAAGGGTTGGCCTCATCCATCGGCACGATGGGATGCCGAGGCCCCCCTGGGCAACAGGAGCGTGGAAGTAGCCCAGGGGAGTGTCCGCCGGAAGGCGGAACCATCTCCTGACGGCGGCTCTGATTGTCACATCCGCGGCTTGCAGGGCACCCACTCGGGTGCGGCTGAGGACCAGCCCATGGTACAGGCCAGGTAGAAGTACATTGGTGAGAGCGTGGAGGCGCTGTTGCGCCTTGAGCGGAGCTCGGGAGATGACGCCAAGCTGCTCCCCCAGGTGGCGTCAGGGGTTGAAGACGCAGCTACCCGCGGTGGAAAATTGCAGCCCCAGGTACCGGAAGCTTTCACCCACACGTAGGGCAGGCACGGTGGTGTTGCCTGCCTTGAAGGTAACGTCTCCGTCTACCTTCACCTTCTTCTCGCGTTCAGACGCGACCAAGGCGAGGGTGAAACACTTCTGGGCGTTGATCTGCAGCCCCAGGTGTGCGAGGGCTGCGACGGCTGCGTCGATGAGGGACTGCAAGCACCTCGCGGTCGATGCGAACAGCAGGACGTCATCTGCAAAAGCCGCAGCGTTGACTCTGCGACCAAGTATCCGAGCTCCGATGTGGCAGGGAAGTTGACCAAAGACATAGTCCACCGCAAAGTGACGGACGCCCCTTGGCGGCAGCACAGACACGCCCACGCCGGCGCCGCCTGCTATCACTGTCGTGCTGCCCTCGTAGCACCTCTCGACGTACTCGATAAAGCAATCCGGCAGGCCATGAGCCCTCAGCACAGGGCGAAGGGCCGCATGATCCACCGAATCAAATGCTTTAGAGACGTCGATCGACGCCACAAAGACAGAGCGGCAGGAGCAGACTGCGTCAGTGAGAGCAGTGTCCAGGATGAAGGTGTTCTCCAACATCCCATCCCGGAGGATGAATGCCCACTGACGTTCGTCCACAGCACATGCACGCATCAGGCACGACGCGAGAACCCTATGGAAGGTCCGCGCCAGCACCAAGCAGACCGTAATGGGGTGAAAGTCAGTGGGGGATGTTGGTGCAGCCGTTTTGGGGAGAAGGGACATGCGCGCGCAAAGCAGACGCTCGGGAAGGGCACGGGCCAGAAGGGAGAGATTCATCAATTTCACGAGGACCTCATGCGGCAGGCGCCGCAGCTCCGCAGGAGTAAGGCCGTCCCGACCGGCCGCTGATCCTCTGGGTGGCAAGGCAGCAGCGACCTCCTCACATGTGACCGGCCCCCACAGGCACTCAAGAGCGACAGGCTCCGAGTGCGGCAGGAGGCGGTCACGGATGAAGCCCGCGCTGGAGATAGGCTTCTTTGTGAAGAGGTCCGCCCAGAAGTCCAGCAGACTGGGGATGTCGGGTGGCGGCTGTAGCAGGGTGCCATCCAAGAGGCCACACACGCAACGCGCGCGCGACCTTCGGAAGGCATCCTGCGTCTTGGCGTACTCCCATCGGCGCCATTTGCGCCTCTGCTGCGGCGGAGCGGCAGGCGGCCGCTTCGGTGGTTGACGCGGCCTCTGCGTCCTCATGCTGGTCCTCTCCCCTCTGGACCTGACCGACGCAAGGGCATCAGGGAGCATGCCCAGGATGACTTCGGGCGGCGTGCCCCGTCCCAGACCGATGACTCGGTCCAGAGCAGAGAAACGCTGGGCGGAAGCAGGCAGCCCTGTCAGATGCTCGCAGATGGCAGTGTCAGTCGGCCCCTCCGGCGGCGGCCCGGTGGTGTCGGCCGCGAAGTCATCGGCTGCGTCGTCGGGCGGCGCAGCGCCATCGCTCGCGTCAGGCAGTGGCCTCGCCGCTCCCCGGCGGGGCGCCGGCTCTTCCCCCCCGACCGATCTCAAGCGCCTCCATGAATTCGCTGACAAGCTGCTTGTGGGCAGCTTTCCGCCGTTGGCACTTGATGGCCTCGAGTGTTCGGTCGGGGAACATCATGGTCAGCTCTTGATTGACGAAGAAGAACCGTGCGTCCCTCTCAAGGAACAGTTTGGCCTCTGCTTTCGCGAGCGACAGGACTTCTTTTTCTGTCCACCTCGCGCGATGCCTCTCCGTGACGATCTCCGCATTGGCGGCCGCTGGATGTTGGCGGCGGCGGTGGACCCCGAGACCGTTTTTGGTGGTGAAGCTGCGGTGGCACTCACTGCAGGAAAAAGTAGCTACACATGTTATCGCATCTACGTCACGGCCGGTTGGCCGGATAGGTGCTGGGGAAGCTGGGGTGGCACCTTCAGCGGAAGAGCCACCACTTTTATTCTCTTGTAAGCTGCCCCCAACTATAAGGGATAGTGTGAGGGGGGCAGGTAACCCCCCCAAGCCCCTGGTGCGGTCTTCCACTCAGCGAAAATCAGCGGGCCCACGTGAAGGGGAGAAGACCGCAGGAGAGGAGAGGCTAAGAGGCCTAGGCCCAAGCATTGCGCAGCACTCTCCCTGTAACTACAACCCAAGGAAGGCACCTCACAGCAGCAGCACGCCTACATCAAAACCGCGCTTCGAAAAGCCGAGTTGGGATGCAGGCGCACCGCCGCCACTTAGCCACCTTAAGAGAGTCATAGTTACTCCTGCCAACATAGTCATAGTTACTCCTGCCAGTTGCTCCCCCTTTTTGGCCACCTTTACATTCTATTTGTTACTCTTGGCAGTCCGACGGAAGCGATACGCAACTACATGCCTAGATTCTTAGTTACTCCCTCAAAATGCACCTTGTGTTTTCTGAAATTTTGGTTAGGATAACGAGGCATTGGGCTATTTCATCCGTCTTTATTCCGAGGAATAAACATATACATACCTATATAAATGGTACACAAGGTAAATATGGGTGTTTTATACCTCGCCATGTCCTCCAACGGAGTCGGGACTAACAGGGTGAAACACCAAATAATATAGTATATATATATATATATATATATATATATATATATATATATATATACTAAAGGAAGAAAACACAAATTAAAGAGAAGAAGACAAAGCAGAATAAAGACGTTCTTCCTCTTGTTCGTAGACCCCATGAGTCAGGGAGATACGAACATCCAGCATCCTATCCGACACCGGCTCGTGGCATCAGTCTGTTCGTCGTCATGCACTCGTAGATGCGGTAACTGATGCAGCAGCTCTGCAGAGCCCTGGTGCTAAGTACCGCCAGCTCTCGAGGACGCAACCCCAGGTTAATGAGGTCCCTCGCCGACGCAGGAGACCATGTGCCCCTCTAATTCAGCTTTGCGGTGGACACTGTCACCTCCTGGACGTCATGATGCAGGTTGAAGATAGCACGCCGGATGGACGGCGTGTTGTAATAGGTAGCCTTCTGCGTACGACACCAGTCGAGTCGAAGATGGTCACTGACTACCTGGGGCTCCACGGAGACATTGAAGCCCCTCTGCACAAGCCCACGAGTGACATACTGCATAATTGCGTCATGTCGCTTGACTCGGGACCCGTGTGTCCTGAAGCAAGCCTGTAGGACATGGTTGGCGGTTTCAACGGCTTGGCAGCATTATAAAATTGTAGCGAAATGCAGGAAGATCTGCAGCGGATAGGCACTTGGTGCAGGGAGTGGCAACTGTCCCTTAACATAGACAAATGTAATGTATTGCGAATACATAGAAAGAAGGATCCTTCATTGTATGATTATATGATAGCGGAACAAACACTGGTAGCAGTTACTTCTGTAAAATATCTGGGAGTATGCGTGCGGAACGATTTGAAGTGGAATGATCATATAAAATGAATTGTTGGTAAGGCGGGTTGGGAGAGTGCTTAGAAAATGTAGTCCATCAACAAAGGAGATGGCTTACAAAACACTCGTTCGACCTATACTTGAGTATTGCTCATCAGTGTGGGATCCGTACCAGATTGGTTTGACGGAGGAGATAGAGAAGAGCGAAAGAAGAGCGGCGCGTTTCGTCACAGGGTTATTTGGTAACTGTGATAGCGTTACGGAGATGTTTAATAAACTCAAGTGGCAGACTCTGCAAGAGAGGCGCTCTGCATCGCGGTGTAGATTGCTCGCCAGGTTTCGAGAGGGTGCGTTTCTGGATGAGGTATCGAATATATTGCTTCCCCCTACTTATACCTCCCAAGGAGATCACGAATGTAAAATTAGAGAGATTAGAGCGCGCACGGAGGCTTTCAGACAGTCGTTGTTCCCGCGAACCATACGCGACTGGAACAGGAAAGGGAGGTAATGACAGTGGCATGTAAAGTGCCCTCCGCCACACACCGTTGGGTGGCTTGCGGAGTATAAATGTAGATGTAGATGTAGATGTAGATGGTGTCCGCCTCACGCCCCCGACTGCGCCGTGCCCTCATCGGGAAGGCGTTGATGCGGACGCGGAGGGCGTCGATGTACTCTCGACCAGATAGTAGTCAACTGGTGTCGGTGGCCCATGGAGGGTGCCCTCGGACTGCGGCAGATGATGATAGCGCAGCGCCGTCGATGGCGATGTGCAGGTGCGCAGCCCACATCTCTTCAACCTGCGTTGACGATTTGAGGAGGTGACCCTCTCGCATGAGGTGCCGCTCCAGCACCTCAATCTCGGGCTGTACCTCATCCAGACCTGCACCGTCGATGGCTGGCCCTATCTTCTTTAGCGCCAGGAGACAGGAACGGCGGAGGGTTGGCCCCATCCAGCAGCACAATGGAATGCCGATAACCCCTGGGCAACAGGAGCGAGGAAGTAGCCCAGGAGGTGGAACCATCTCCTGATGGCGGCCCTGATAGTGATGTCCGCTGACTTCAAGGCACCTACTCGGGTGCGGCTGAGGGCCAGCCCATGGTACAGGTCAGGGAGAAGCACGTTGTTGAGAGCGAGAAGGCGCTGTTGGGGGGCAGGCATGGTGGTGTTGCCTGTCTTGAAGCTGACGTCGCCGTCCACCTTCACCTTCTATTCGCACCCAGGCGCGACCAACGCGAGGGTGAAACACTTCTGGGCATTGATCTGCAGCCCCAGCTGTGCGAGAGCTGCGACAGCTGCATCTATGAGGGACTGCATGCCCCTCGGGGTCGGCGCGTACAGCAGGACGTCATCTGCGAAGGCCGCAGCATTCACTCTGTGACCGAGAATCCGAGCTCCGATGTCGGAGGGGAGTTGTCCTAGAACATAGTCCACCATAAAGCTGAACAGGAGGGGGGGAGAGAGGATCGCCCTGACGGATGCCCCGTGACGGCTGCGCAGACACGCCGACGCCGGCCGCTATCACCGTCGCAATGCCCTCGTAGCACCACTCGACGTATTCAATAAGGCAGTCCGACAGGCCATGAGCCCTCAGCACAGGGCGAAGGGCAGCATGATCTACCGAATCGAATGCTTTAGAAACGTCGATCGACGCCACAAAGACAGAGGGGCAGGAGCGGACTGCGTCAATGAGAGCAGTGTCCAGGAGGAGAGTGTTCTCCAACATCCCATCCCGGGGGATGAATGCCCGCTGACGTTCATCCACAGCACATGCACGCATCAGGCACGACGCGAGAACCTTATGGAAGGTCCGCGCCAGCACCAAGCAGACCGTAATGGGGTGAAAGTCAGCGGGGGATGTTGGTGTAGCCGTTTTGGGGAGAAGGGACGTGCGCGCGCGAAGCAGACGCTTGGGAAGGGCTCGGGCCAGAAGGAAAAGGTTCATGAGCTTTACGAGGAGTTCGTGCGGCAGACACTGCAGCTCCGCAGGAGTCAGGCTGTCCGGACCGGCCGCTGTTCCCCTGGGCGGCAAGGCAACCGCGACCTCCTCGGCGGTGACTGGCCCCCACAGGCACACGAGAGCGACACGCTCCGAATGCAGCAGGAGACGGTAACGGATGAAGCCTTCGGTGGAGATGGGCTTCTTCGTGAAGAGGTCCACCCAGAAGTCCAGCAGACCAGGGATGTCGGGTGGCGGCTGCAACAGGGTGCCATCCAAGAGGCCACGCACGCAACGCGTGTGCGACCTTGGGAAGGTATCCTGCATCTTCACATATTCCCAACGGCGCCGTTGGCGCCTCTGTTGCGGCGGCCACTTCGGTGGTTGGCGCGGCCTCTGCGCCCTCATACTCGTCCTCTCGCCTCTGGACCCGACCGACGCAAGGGCATCCGGGAGCATGCCCAGGATGACTTCAGGCGGCGTCCCCGGCCCCAGACTGATGATACGGTCCAGGGCCGAGAAACGCTGAGAGGAAGCGGGTAGCTCCGCTAGCTGCTCCCAGATGACAGCGTCAGTCGGCCCCTCCGGCGGCGGCCCGGTGGTGTCGGCCGCGAGGTCCTCAGCTGCGTCATTGGCTGGCGCAGCGCTGTCGCCCACGTAAGGTGGCGACCTCTCCGTTCCCCAGCGGGACGCTGGCTCTTCCCCCGACCGATCTCAAGTGCCACCATGAACTCAGGGACAAGCTGCTTGTGGGCAGCCATCCGCCTCTGGCAGTTGATCGCCTCGAGTGTTTGGTCGGGTAACATCCGTGTCAGTTCTTGGTTGACAAAGAAGAACCGTACGTCCCTCTCGAGAAACAGTTCGGCCTCCGCTTTGGCAAGCGACAGGACCTCTTCCTCTGTCCATCTCGCGCGATGCCTCTCCGTCACGTTCTAGTTGTTGGCGGCCGCTGAGTGTTCGCGGCGGCGGTGAACCCCGTTCTTGGTCGTAAATGTGCGGTGGCACTCGCTGTAGGCGTAGATCGCTGCAACTGCTACCACATCTGCGGCACGACCGGTTGGCCGTGCAGGTGCTGGGGAAGCTGGGTTGGCACCTTCAGCGGAAGGGCCACCACTCGTGATTTCTTGTGTGCTGCCCCCAACTGGAAAGGGATAATGCGAGGGGGAGCTGGTAAAAGAGTCTCAGTTACTCCTTCCAGTTGCTCCTCGCGTTTCCTGAAATATATGATCGGACGACGAGGCATTTGGCTATTTAAGCCGACTTTATTCACGTATGTGAACATACAAAAAGAGAAATATGCACAATTTGGGTTTACAAATGACAAAAACAATACAGACATTAGACAGACGGGAAAGCACGTGAATAAAGTGGTATTGTGCCTGAGATAATCGCCAGGCAGAAGCGTATAGACACACATAATTGGGGCATCATCCAACACCAGTCCAGTGCATCGTTCTCCTCTTGGCAGTCATGGCGTCAAACCGCTGCGCCGCCATCACTGTACCGATGAGCACCTGTGTAGCCATCGCCGCAAAGGGGTGGCGCTTGAAACCGAGCTGACGCACATGCTGTGCAGATCTAGGCGACCACACTCCCCTCCATGAGATAGTGGCTGAAGTGGTGGTGATCTTCAACACTACTGGGTGCTGGCTCCTAATAGCCTGGTGGACGACTTCCCTGTTGTAGACCGCGACGTTCTGTTGGTGACAAACATCGATGTTCAGGTTTACACCAACTACCTGGGCATCGACGATGTGGGCAGCATCGCCACGAACTGCCACAATGTCTGGCTTCTTCAGACGAATAGGCCTGCGGTATTCCTGCCTGTTGTAAGAGGCGACTAAAAGGAGTCTCATAAGTTTCGGCTTTATGTGATGGTCGCCTGTCGGGTTTGACCTCCATCTTTCTAAATTCTTCCGAAGAGCGAGCCAATTGGGGAAGGGAGCCTTACATGGTGCACTGTATCCATCGTGCGTTGAGACCTTTAGCCGGCTTTCTAGTCGTTTCAATGTTGTCTCACTCGTTTTCCACCTCTTGGGCGAGGATACTTTCTTGAGTGCGATTACCATTCTGCGCTGTGCACTGTTACTTTTAGCTGAGACGACGACCTTGGACCATTTTGCACGTAAGATCCAGCATGGTAGCCAGTCCATTGTGGTGGGGCCGCCATGTACCCTGTTGGTTGTAGCCCCCTGAAAACACAGGGATCGCTCTGCTGGTGCCTGCGCTGTTAACTCCCCACATATGCCAAGGAGTAGATGCCTATCCTCCTGGGGTATCGGACTCCCGGCAATGGCTATCCTGCCAGGTGGCCCTTGCTGAGGCTGGGTGGCGCCCGTGGGGAGAGTGCTTGGTCGGATCAGCTGGCATCAGGGCGGATGACCCGCAATGAAGTGTGGTACATCATCTCTCGCTGGTGGCCAGCCGCCAGCAGTCTCTAAGCGTTCTCGGGTTCAGTTTACCGCACAGAAATACGATCCGAAAACGTTCCCCTCCCTGGCCACACTGCGGGAGGAGTGTAAGTCTCAGGATGGCAGTAACAGTTATTCGCCCCGGTTCCTAGCTGATGGGGAGTCTTTCATGTCCACAAGGCCTCAGTTCTTTCTAGAGCATTTAGAGGACAAATTTGGGGAGGTGGAGGGCTTGTCCAAAGTGCGCTCTGGTTCAGTACTGATACAAACGGCATCCCCTGCCCAGTCACGATGGTTACTTCCTTGTGGCAAGCTGGAGGATGTTGCGTTACGATCACACCCCATAAGAGTTAATATATGCTCCAGGGTATTATTTGTCATAGGAATCTTCTTTTGCAGTCTGATGACGAGCTGCGCGCCAATTTAGATCGCTGAGGTGTACATTTCGTCCGGCGTGTTCATCGTGGTCCGAAGGATAATCAGATTGCTACCGGTGCCTTCATCTTGGCCTTCGAGAGTGATACATTACCAGAGAAGGTCAAGGTGATGATCTACCGATGTGATGTCAAGCCCTATATCCCTCCCCCGATGCTGTGCTTTAAGTGCTGGAAGTTCAGCCATATGTCTTCATGCTGTACTTCCAGCCTCACATGTCGAGATTGCGGATGCCCATCACATCCCGATACTCAATGTGCCCCGCCTCCCATTTGTGTCAACTGCAGGGAGCATCATTCACCTTACTTGCCAGACTGCATTATCTTACAGAAAGAGCGCAAAATCATGGAATATAAGACCATGGACCGACTTACCTATACTGAGGCTAAGAGGAAATATGAACACCTCAATCCTGTGCGAATGACTTCCTCCTATGCCATTGCAATGACAACCATGTTAGCCCCATCAGTTCAGCATATTCAAGCAAAAGCACCGAGCCGTACAACTCCATACACCTCATTGCCCATGGGGGGCGCTACCCACACTGTTGCACCTGTGCCATCTACCTCAGGAGCAACACACTCCCAACCCTTGGGGACGTCCGTCCCCATTTCTCAGCCAGAGAAGCGTCCAACTTCTTCAGCTACTCTCGCTCACAAGGGGTCCGTCGGGTAACTCCCTTCCCAGGTTTCCACCAGCAGGAAGGATGAAGCTCGACAGTGGCATAAGTTCCAACCAGCAGCTGGTCATAGGGGTTCGCGACCCTTCTCAGTCCTGGAGACTGGATCGGTGAAGCCCTTCCAGCCAGTGAAACCCAAGGTTCAGCGAGAGAAGTCCAAGAGAAAGACCTCTAAGGCCAAAGAACTTGCGATGGCACCCACCCCACCGCAAAGTTCCAGCTCTGCATCTGAGGACGAGGTGGAGATTCTGGCGTCCGCTGAGGACCTCAATCTCGCCAGCCCCTCAGACGCAATGGATAGCACTTGCACAGTTGTTCCTTCGGAGGCATCAGGTGGCCAAGTGGCGTAATCTTCCTCCCCAGTCCCTTCACGCCTTTCTCAGCCATGGACAATATCATCCTCTAGTGGAACTGCAGCTGTTTCTTCCACCATATTGCTGAGCTCCAACAACTTATCAGCGTTCACCCTATCTTCTGCATTGCTCTTCAGGAAACTTGGTTTCGAGCGATGCGAACCCCAGCCCTCCATGGCTATCCGGGATATTATAAGAACCGGGCAGCTTATGAAAGGGTATCTGGTGGCGTCTGCATCTATGTCCTTCACTCTCTTCACAGCGAGTCTGTCCCTCTACAAACACCTTTAGAGGCTGTCGCTGTTAAGGTGTGGACACCACAGGCTGTTACTGTCTGCAGTCTGTATCTTCCACCAGATGGTGATGTCCCACAGCATGTTCGGTCTACGCCGATAGCCCAATTGCCGCGACTTTTCCAATTACTGGGCGACTTCAACGCCCTTAACCCTCCTTGGTGTGGGTCAGTGGCAAAGGTCGAGGCGCCACTGTTGAGCATGGATTGACACAGCTCGACCTTTCCATTTTAAATGATGGTGCCTTCACACATTTCAGTGTGGCACATGACCCGTACTCTGCCATTGACCTTTCGATCTGCAGCCCTAGCCTCTTACCATCTATCCAATGGAGTGTGCATGGCGACCTGTGTGGTAGTGACCACTTTCCAAACTTTCTGTCACTGCCACGGCGTCACTCATCTGGGCGCCCTAGGCGAAGGGCTATGAATAAGGCTGAGTGGGACATGTTCTCATCCATGGCCGCTATTGCGCTTCTGTCTAATAGAGCCATTGATGCGGTGGTTCACTCGGTCACCACAGGCATCGTTACTGACGCAGAATCTTCCATTTACCATTCTACTGGGTCCCGTCGGCGGAGGCCTTTGCCTTGGTGGTCGCCTGAGATCGCTGAGGGATTAAAGATCGTCAGTGGGCGCTCCAGCGGCACAAGAGCCATCCATCTTTAGAAAACCTTGTCACCTTTAAACGCCTCCGTGCACAGGCCTGCCGCATCATTAGCCAACACAAGCAGGAGTGCCGGGAACGGTATGTCTCCACCATTGGCCTCCATGTCTCTCATCGTAGGTCTGGGCCAGGATTAGACGTCTCTATGGCTATCAGACCACTGTCAGCATCCCTGTGGTGTCACTGAATGGAACAGTTTGTACTGACCCCAACTCACTGCAAACGGTATAGCAGACCATTTTGCTCCCTGTTCCGCATCTGTGAATTACCCAGTGACTTTCTGCTCCATTAAAGACCGATTGGAACATCGGAGCCTTTCATTTGACACGCGCCATCCTGAATCCTACAATGTCCTATTTACTGAGTGGGAATTCCGCAGTGCCCTTGTCTCTTGCCCTAATACAGCTCCCGGACCAGATCGCAACTACTGTCAGATGCTGAAACACCTCTCAGTGGACTGCCTGGGACGCCTCTTCAACCCTTACAACCGTATTTGGGTCGAGGGTGAGTTTCAGTCGCTATGGCGGGAAAGCGTTACTATCCCTGTTTTGAAACCAGGCAAGAACCCATTGGAGGTGGACAGCTACCATCCCATTAGCCTCACCAATGTTCTTTGCAAGTTTCTCGAACGCATGGTGAGCTGGCGGTTGAGTTACGTGCTCGAATCTCGGGGCCTTGTAGCTCTGTCTCAGGGTGGGTTCCGTGAAGGCCGCTCTGCCGCCGACAATCTGGTGAGCCTGGAGTCAGCCATCCGTACGGACTTTGGCTGCCGTCAGCACCTCGTCGCTGTCTTTTTTGACATGCAGAAGGCGTATGATACGACGTGGCACCATCATATCCTGTCTACACTTCATGATTGGGGTCTTTGGAGTCCACTGCCGATTTTACTACGAAATTTTCTGTCGCATCGAACCTTCTGCGTGCAAGTCGTGCCCTCCCATTGTTCCTCCCGAGTTCAGGAGAAGAGGGTACCACAGGGGTCCGTCTTAAGTGTCTGCCTGTTTTTAATTGCAATTAATTGGCTCGCTGCGGCGGTGGGAACGTCTGTCTCAGCTTCCTTGTATGCTGACAAGTTCTGCCTCTACTACAGCTCCATTGGCATTGCAGCTGCTGAACGTCAGCTGCAGGGCGCTGTCCGCAATGCGCAGTCTTGGGCTGTAGAGCATAGCTTCCAGTTTTCGGCTGCTAAGACCTGCGTTATGCGTTTCTGCCAGTGACGCACAGTTCACCCTGAGCCGCAGCTTTATCTTGCTGGCGAACGTCTTGCTGTGATGGAGATGCATCGGTTTTTAGGTGTGGTTTTTGATGCCCGGTTGACTTGGCTCCCACATATTCAGCAGCTTAAACTGATGTGTTGGCGGCATCGTAATACTCTGCGATGCTTAAGCCACGCCAGCTGGGACGCCGACCGATCTACCCTCTTACGGCTCTACCAGGCGTTAATCCAGTAACATCTGGATTATGACACCCTGGCTTATGGTTCAGCATCCCCTTCTGCGTTACAGGTGCTGGACTCAATCCTTCACAGCGGGATACGACTTGCCACTGGTGCTTTTCGGACTAGCCCTGTGAACAGCATACTTGTGGAGGCAGGTGTCCCTCCACTGCGGTTACGGCGCCAACATTTACTGGCCGCTTATGCTGCCCATGTTTATAGCTTCCCCGGGCATCCTAATCATCGTCTCCTGCTCCTGCAGTCAGTCGTCCATCTCCCAGAACGTCGGCCCCAGCTGGGGTGCACGATCGCGGTCCGGTTCAGAGAGCTTCTGTCCTGGCTTGGGGTTTTCCCTCTTCCACCTCCTTTCTGGGCCCCTCTGCATACACCCCCGTGGTGCGTGCCCCACCCTTGTCTTTGGCTCGAATTGGCACAGGGCCCGAATGACTCCGTCCCTCTGGAGGCCTTCCGCCGCCGCTTTCTTTCCATGCTTGCCATGTATCACTGCTCTGGCGTTGTTTACACTAACTGTTCGATGGTTGCTGGTCGTGTCGGTTATGCTCTCACTCTAGGGGACCACTACGAACAACATTAATTGCCGACGGGCTGCAGCGTTTTCACTGCTGAGCTGGTCGCCATCTTTCATGCCCTAGAGTATATCCACTCCTGCTCAGGTGAGTCCTTCATTATCTGTAGCGAATCCGTGAGCGAAATACGAGCTATCGACCAGTGTTACCCTCGCTCTCGTCTGGTGCTCGCTATCCAGGAGCCCCTCCATACTCTTGACCGTTGCGGCCGATCTGTGGTCCTTGGGTCGACCCCAGGCCATGTTGGGATACCAGGCAATGAACATGCGGACCGCCTGGCCAAACAGGCCACCAGTAAACCATCTCTGGTGGTAGGCCTCCTGGAGACTGATCTGTGGGCAGTCTTATGCCGTGAAGTTCTCTCGCTTTGGGACGCTGGATGGCTCGATCTGACCACACCAGATAAACTCCGTGCTATCAAGAGCACGACAGCTGTGTGTAGACTGTGACCTTCTGCTAATGACAATCATCGATGTCAAGGTTGACGCCAACTACCCGCGCATCGATGATATGGATTGCATCGCCATGAACTGCCACAAAGTCCAGCTTCTTCAGTCGCTCGAATGTCCTGAGGTGGGGCTCCAGATGGACGTCAAAGCCCCTGCAACGAAGTCCATGCGTGACGTAGGACGCGACGGCATTGTGTCGCTTCACACGGGCGTCGTGACTCCTGAAGCAGTGCTGGATAACGTGCTTTGCAGTTCCCTTGGCGTTGCAGACAGTCTGGCAGTTAGTGTCACTAGGGCGACCTCGCTGTAACTGTGCCCGGGTTGGAAGGGCATTGATCCTACTACGATGCAGGAGATGAAGTCACGGCCTGTAATAGCTATTCGTGGGATGTCGACCAAGCTATGTTGCCCTAGTGTTTGGGCAAAATTCTTAAGGGCGGAGCTGTCCACTGACAGATGCAGCCGTAGAGCCCACATCCGGCCCATTTGATTGGTCGTCCATATGACTGTGTTGTTACCCCAAAGTTGCTGCTCAAACCTCCCAATTTCCAATTTCGCGCCCCAGAACGTCATTTGCTGGCCCGTCAGATAGGACACCCAGTGCCCACATCTTGGGGAGCAGTTCCGCCGCGAAAGAGGCCCAAGCCAGCGAGCTTATGGCACTCACATCCCCCAGATGCCACAGGGGCATAGAAGTAACCAATAGGGACGTCAGCTGGCTGGCACAGCCCAGATCTTACTGCTGTGCGGATGGTGGTGTCCATTGCTTACAGGGCTCGAAGGTGGGCCCTCAAAAAAACCAAGCCATGGTGGATTCCTGGCAGGATGACAGCTCTGAGGGCATGCAGACACTGTTTTGGCTTGAGTGGTGCCTTGGACAGGACGCTCAGCTGTCGCTCGACCTCCCACCTCAGATGAAAGAGGCTGTGTCCACTGGTGGAGAACTCCAGGCCAAGATACTGGACAGTGCTCTCAATCGCCAGGGCTGCGAGGATGGTATACCCAGCCCTGAAAATTGCTGTCATCGACCTTCATCTTCTTCTCACGGCCAGTCTCTGCGAGGGTGAGAGTGAAGCACTTTCTAGGGTTGACTTGGAGACCAAGGTCCCCCAGGGCTGATGTTGATACATCAACAAAGTCCGTGAACCCTCCTGGAGTATTGGCGAACAGCAGGAGGTCGTCAGCATTGAGGCGTTGTCCCATCACGTTGGTACCAATGTGGTCTTGGAGGCGAACAAGCATGAGGTCCAACGAACAGTTGAATAGGATAGGAGAGACAGGATCACCCTGCCTAACTCCCCTTGAAGGCCGCACTGGAGCAAGCGACTTCCCAGGACCAGGGATCATCGTCACCCCATCTTCATAGCATCCCACAATGTATCCAATGAACCTGTCAGGCAGATCATGCGCCCTTAAGGCTGGCCTCACGCACCATTGTCCAGAGAGTCTAATGCCTTGGACACATCCAGGTACGCGACGTAGAGGGAACAGCAGTTCACCCTCGCCTGAGTCATCGCCAAGTCCAACAGGAATGTATTGTGCAGCATCCCGTCCTGAGGAAGGAATGTCCGCTGACGCCCATCCAACACACAGATCCGCATCAGATGGCACGCCAGGATCTTACGGAAGACCCTAGTGAGACTGAGCAAACTGTGATCGGACGGAAGTCGGCGGGGGATGCTGGCGTGGCCTTCTTGGGCAACAGGGAGGTGCAGGTTGTGAGGAGTCGGGATGGAAGGCGATGGGTCAAAAGGAGAAGGTTAAGAATTTTAAGGAAGACGTCAAGGGGAAGACGGTGAAGCTGGACTGGCGTCGGTCCATCAGGGCCTATGGCAGAGCGACGAGGGGAGAGTGCTGAGGCATATTCCTCCAGCGTGATAGGAGCCAACAGCTGTTAGAAGGGAAACTCAATGGAGTAAGGCAACAGCCGACCTTCCAGACAGTCCACTGGTGCAGATGGTCGCCGGGTGAAGAGGTCCTTCCAGAACTCCACCAACCCAGGAATAGCAGGTCGTGATTGAAGAAGCATTCTGTCCAGAAGGCCGTCGATGCAGCGAGCAGCGCTCTTTGAGAAGGCTCGCTGACAGGCAGCATACTCCCACCTACGCTGGGTCCACCTTATCTCTGGTGGCTCCGACATCTGGTGGAAGGCAACAGGATTGTGTGAGGCCTCCATGCTGCCAATGGCACCAAGGGCAGCTGACAGCATGCCGATAATGACAGAGGTCCAGCGCCAGGATGTAATCGACAGCGTGGAACTTCGACCCAGAAGACAGGAGGGATGTCAGAGCCGACCAGATTGCCTCAGCTGTAGATGAGGATGTGGGAGCTGTGCAGGAATCTGCAGTCTCTGCAGCTGCAGCTCAAGGACGTCGCCCTACCCCAACAGTAGAGAGGGCAGCAACAAACTCTGCGACCTGGTTCCTATAGGCTGCTGTTCAACGCTGTCCCACAGACTCAAGTGTGTGGTGCGGAAAAGCCTTCGACAGTTCTTGGTTTAGGAATCGGGTGCCCTTGAGTGTAAGTGCTGCCTCAGAGTGTGCCAGGTGTAGCAGCTCTTCACTGGACCACCTGGCCTTCGTCCTCTCGATGGTCACCTCTGTGTTGGCTGCGCCAGGATGGGTACGGCGACGATGTACACCAAGACCCGTATTGATCATAAAACTCAGGTGGCACTTTGGACACGTGACAGCAGACACTGCGGCTTGACATAGGCTGCCGTCGTCAGATGATGTGCCTCCTGTGGGAGGGGGTGGCAACACCCAAGTCCCCCCAGGGGGGTCCTCAAAACTATTTTGTGGATAAGTGCGTAGTGAGCACAGGACACCGAGCTAATGTGGCCGTCCTTCCTTTACGGGCTGCATACCTTCCTTTCCTGCATCCTTCCCCATCCCCCATCTTCGACCCCCCCCCTCACCTCGGCCTCTTTCCTTCCCTTTCTCCCCCTCTGGGAGTATGTTTAGTGCCTACGTCTGGAGACGGACGCTTGAAACTGTCTCTCTTCTTTGCTTTCTCTGCTGCCATGTTTGACCTTCCTTTGTCCTTCCCTTCTCCTTATCTCATCTCTCTAACCTTTTCTCTGCTGCGGCGTTTGAGACCTCTCTTCTTTCCTTTCCCTTTCCTTGTTCCTGCCTTTCTCTTTTTTCCTCCCTGTGCATGTCTGAAAGCTGACCCACGCATTCCCATGCGTAGCCGGTGACGGGGTAACGCGCAATTCCCCACCCCATGTAGACAGGTAGGACACGTACGTACCCCCTGGTAACGGCCAGGCCCAGGGAGGGGTGATTACCCGAGCTGATACCTTCCGAAAGTGCCGATTGGTCTCTCCTTCTGTTTCTCGGGAGGTGTGACCAATCACCTAAGGCAGGAGTGCCCTCAGAGAGGGCCCCACAAGGAAGGAGCGCGCCATCGGAGACGCCGGTAATCTTGGGGGATACTTCCGCAGTGGTTTCCTCATCTACTATGTCTGCTCACAAGCGTAAGTTTAATGAGTCTCAGCCACGGACAGTTCTTCCATCCTTGCCACAGTTCCTTGTTGTTTCTCGGTCAGACGAAGGTCAAGACCTCTCCACGGTCAACCCTTTCATTATTCAGAAAGGTGTCGACGCAGTTGCAGGTCCTGTAAAGTCTTGTTCCCGATTACGAAATGGCACCTTGTTGTTAGAAACAGTCAGTGCCCTCCAGGCACAAAAATGCTGCCTACTTCACTGCTACACACCTTCCCTATCTGGGTGTAAGCGCACCGCACTTTAAATTCATCATGTGGGGTCATTTATACACGCTCCCTCGACGGATTGTCCGACGAGGAAATTCAAAACTACCTGTCTGACCAGGGTGTAACGGCTATTCATCGACTCATGAAAAGGGTTGACATGAACATCGTGCCCACCCGTACTGTCTTCTTGACATTTGACAGAGTTCAACTCCCATCGAACATAAAAGGGGGCTATGAGATAATTTCCGTTCGCCCTTACATCCCAAACCCTACGCGTTGCTATCGGTGTTAGCGGTTCAATCATACCAGCCAGTCCTGTTCCAATCCAGCCAAATGCATTATGTGTGGCAAGGATGCCCATGAGGGTGCTTGTCCACCTCCATCCCCTCGTTGCATCAACTGTATGGGTGACCAGGCTGCTTCCTCTAGAGATTGCCCCACTTTTAAAGACGAAAAGCTGATTCAGGAAATCAGAATGAGGGAAAAGGTGTCGACCTTTGCTGCTCGAATGTTATTTGCCAGTCGAAAGCCCACTGTGCCTCACACAGGTAAATACAGCACTGTCCTTGTCTCACCTCGACCAACAAAGGAGGCAGCCACGCAGACTTATGATGTCACCTTTAGTGCCACGGTTGTCAGATCGGCCAGTGCAAAGATCGCCCATTCAACCTCCCCACTCTCGCCTGCTCACTCTATGGCTCACCCTTTATTGGGTTCTGCTAAAGTCAGACACCTGGACTTCCAAAAACGAGGCTACTCATGAAGAATTTTTACATACCCCAACTTCACAACCATCGGTTCCTCCTTCGTCTCAACGTCCTGTTTCCAAGAAGGCTAATAAGAAACCCAGTTCCTCTCCTTCTCTGCCACGGCGTGTCTCATCTACAGCACTACTCGGCGGTAACTGCCCTCGGCCGTCTTCTGTGTTGCCGAGGCGCCCTGGTGGTGGCCGATCAACTGGCCGATCGCTGATGGCAGTAGCTGCTCCTGAACAACCTATGGATCAGGATCTTCTGCCTTCAGCTGAATGCCGTTCCACACTGTCTGTCGCAAGCTCTGAGCAGTCGTTGAGTTGAGGGCAGCCTTGCTCACATTCTTCCATTTTCTGTCCACCTTATGTCCATTATTCGTTGGAATATCCGCGGCATTCGAGCCAGTCGGGATGAATTGTCAATCCTCTTACGATCCTACTCGCCGGTCATCTTATGTCTTCAGGAAACAAATCTGCGTCTCCACGATGGCTTTGTTTTCCCCCATTTTCAGTCCGTCTGATTTGATCTCCCCTGTGTTCAAGGCACTAGAGCACATGGAGGACTCATGATTCTTCTCCATGATACTCTCCATTATCACCCAATCCCCTTAAACACTTCCTTCCAAGCAGTCGCTGTCCGACTTTCCCTTTATGGATACACCTTCTCTCTTTGTACTGTATACATTCCATCGTCCACATCAATGGCACGATCTGATCTTCTTCATCCTCTTGGTCAGCTTCCGCCCCTCTATTTGCTGGTTGGGGACTTCAATGCCCACCACCCGCTTTGTCTGCACGGCTCACTATTCATAGACATCTTCCACCAAGCGGATATTGTTTGCCTCAACACTGGGGGCCCTACATTTTTGTCTGCCTCCATGACAAATTTCTCTCATTTGGACCTTTTGGTCGGTACTGTTGCGCTAGCTCGGCGCTTCGAATGGTTCGCTCTTACTGATACACACTCGAGTGACCATTTTCCATGTGTCCTTCGATTGCAGCCACAACTGCCATATATGCGCCCGAGACGCTGGAAGTTTGCCCAAGCCGATTGGACACTGTTTTCGTCTCTAGCGACATTCGATGGCCGTCACTTTCATAGCGTCGACGATGAGGTCACTTACATTAACGAAGTTATTCTTACAGCTGCGGAACGTTCAATACCTCGGACCTTCGAATTGCCCCAGCGCCCCCCAGTTCCTTGGTGGAACGAGGCATGCCGTGACGCAATACGTGAACGGCGACGTGCTCTTCGCGTTTTCTGCCACCATCCTACAGTGGCCAATTGTATCCGCTATAAGCAGTTGCGTGCGCAATGCCGTCGCGTCATCCGCGATAGCAAGAAGGCAAGCTGGGACTTCTTTACTAGCTCATTTAACACCTTTACTCCCTCCTTGGAAGTTTGGAGTCGAATTCGACAGTTATCTGGAGCGCCTAGTTTCTCCCCGGTCTCTGGGCTCACTGTCGCGCATGATAAATTAGTGGACCCCGTCGCAATTTCTAACTCGTTGGGTCAACACCTTGCTGAGATTTCGAGCTCTTCAAATTACCCGCCAGCGTTTCTCTCAAACCAACGTGCAGCGTAAGTCCAACCTCTCGCTTTCTCCTCTCAAAATCGCGAAAGCTATAATACTGTTTTCTCCATGCAACAAGCACTCTCTTCTTCTCGCTCTTCCTCCCAGGACGGGATGTTATCCATATCCAAATGCTGCTGCATTCATCATACCATAGTCTGCGTTACCTCCTTCGCCTTTATAATCGAATTTGGACCGACAGTACTTTTCCCAGACGATGGCGGGAAGCTATCGCCGTTCCTGTTCCGAAACCTGGAAAGGACAAACATCTCCCTTCTAGCTATCGCCCCATATCTCTCACTAGTAGTGAATGTAAGGTTCTAGAGCGTATGGTGAATTGCCGTTTAGCTTGGTTGCTGGAGTCCCGCAGTCTTTTAACACCTGCCCAATGCGGTTTCCGAAAGCATCTTTCTGCAGTTGCTATCTCCACTTATATCATGAACAATTTTCTCCGGCAACGCCAAACAGTAGCAATATTTTTTGATCTGGAGAGAGCATACGATACCTATTGGAGGACAGGCATCCTCCGCACACTGTTCTCTTTGGGCCTTCGAGGTCGGCTGCCCCTTTTTCTTCGCGAATTTATGGCAGAGCGCACATTTAAAGTGCGGGTGAACACTACTCTCTCCCGTACTTTCTCCCAAGAAAACGGGGTACCCTAGGGCTCCGTGCTAAGTGTTGTACTGTTTGCCATTGCCATAAATCCAATTATGGATAGTCTCCTTCCCGATGTCTCGGGCTCCCTCTTTGTTGACGATTTTGCAATCTACTACAGCACTCAACGGACCGGCCTTCTTGAATGACGTCTTCAAGGATGTCTCGATTGCCTCCACTCTTGGAGCATCCAGACCGGCTTCCGCTTTTCTCCCAGTAAGACCGTTTGTGTTCATTTTTGACGTCGTACGGAGTTTCTTCCACCTTCCCTACATCTAGGACCTGCCAACCTTCCGTTATCGGTCGTCACTAAATTCTTGGGTCTTATGTTTGACAGGAAACTGCTCCCACGTTTCCTATCTTTCGGCTCGCTGTCTGCGATCCCTCAACACCTTCTGTGTCCTGAATGGCACCCCCAGGGGCTCAGCGTTCATTTGCTGAGTACGGGCTTGGCGACCCCGGGGTCCTGAGCTGGGGACTGGTCAGCGCCGCCGGTCTCCTGTCATCGTAAACCCTGGACATGCTTCAGCGACCACCGTATGGTGCGGCGGTGGAATGTTGTGTGCTGCGGGGAATGGTAATCTTGGCTTGACCGCCTGGATTGCGAGGAAGGTAAACCTCTATAAAAACCCCTCAATCTTACGGTGTGCTGCGCGCCTATAAGATGCATGGCTGTTGGAGTAGAACAGTCGCTAGCGGGCAACCTCTGGGGCACCTGCCGCACCCCAGTTGTATACGGCTTACTCAGGCACGCGGGGCTCTGTCTGAGCGGACCTTTAGTTCCCTAGCTGCTCGTGGGACCGCAATGGACCCTTCGACCTCTACATTTCCCCCTACCAGTGGATTGGGTGGGCCGCTGGTAGGCAAACACACCCCTTCGAAAAAGTGACTTCGTGCTGCGAGTCCTCCAGCTCCTGGTGTTGCTAGAGATTTATCAGACTGTCGTAACAGAGCACATGCTGAAAATCAGAATGTGTTTTTGATTATTAAACGGAAGGAGGGTAGCTTTGAGAGGGCTTCTCCCTTTTACATCCACAAGGGTCTTGAAGGAATTGCAGGTACACTGAAATCTGTTAAGCGACTGCGCAATGGTACTCTCTTAGTTGAGACTTCTAGTTCCCATCAAGTCGCTTCTCTTCGGAAAGCACCCAGTCTCGGAGAGTACGCTATCGAGACCGAGCTCCACTCCACACTCAACTATAGTAAGGGTGTTGTGACATGTAGGGACTTGGTGGATATCTCCACAGACGAGTTGAAATCTGAGTGGGCTGACGAAGGTATTGTTGACGTGCAGAATATTATGAGGCGAGTCGATGGGGACCTAGTAAAATCCGACTCGTTTATTTTCACGTTCAGTTGCCCGAGACTTCCAGAGCATGTTAAAGCGGGGTTCTTACGTTTGCCAGTACGGCCATATTTCCCCAACCCAATGCGCTGCTTTAAATGACAGCGCTTTGGGCATACTACATTGGGGTGCAATGGGATAGCCACTTGCGGTAAATGTGGTCAGCCTGCCCATGAAGGAGCCGATTGTTCATCGCCTGTGAAGTGCGTGAATTGCTTTGGGAGTCACCCTGTCTGGAGCCGGGTCTGCCCCATCTATCTCGAGGAACGGAAGATACAGGAGATCAAAACATCTAAGCGCATCCCCTATGCTGAGGCCAAGAAGCTCTTTAAGGCCATGCAACCTCCTGTGTTTACTACATCTTTCGCTTCCGCCCTGAAAAAACCAGTAAAAATGGCCACCGTTGCTACGCAAACGGAGGTTGCTAGTGTTAGCACTAATACCTGCGTTTGCCAGCGCACTTGTGCTGCTGCGGTTGTTTTGCAACCTGCAGCTCTCCCCGCAACGTCGGACAAGGCCGTGGTTGCTGACATTGGGGTACTTCCTGCCTCTTCCCCTATGGCGCCTTCTGCCCAGGCGAGTAAAGCTCCAACTGCTGACAAGGCTCTGCATTCTAAGCCCCCTAAGACAAAGACGCCGACGGTGAAGATTTTACCACCTGCGGACTGATCAGGGTCGGTCCGATGACGAGGCCATCGCACTGTCTGACATCTCCCGTGGGTCGTCATCGGAGCTGATGGACATTGATGTCGACCGGGGGCGCTCTTCTCGCCCCAGGAATAAATCTCCGGCCAGTACGGGCTCTCCTCCAAAACACAGAGGCAGGGTGAAAGTTCAGCCACCCTGATCACTGGCTCCCATCTTACAGTGGAACCTGAATGGGTTCAGGACGCATGTGGCCGAACTACAACTCCTTGTACGTGAGTTCCCTTTGTGCTTATGTCTCCAAGAGACACATTTTCGGGCCACTGATGCTCCTTCTTTACGGGGCTATACCGTCTATTGGAAAGATGATCTGACGGGGGAAAGGGCAAAGGGTGATGTTGCGGTTTTTGTCCGTGACATGTACCCCTCATCTGAGCTCCCTCTCGTTACAGAGTTGCAAGCAGTTGCAGTTGACCTTCTTGTGGGTCGGAGGCTCACTGTCTGTTCACTTTACTTACCCCCTCAGGATGTGATAGACTCTGAGGCTCTCACGGACCTTATTGGCCAACTTCCCCACCCATTTCTTCTTCTGGGGGACTTCAATGCTTATAATATCTTATGGGGCTCTTCGACTACTTGCCCAGGGGTCGCATTCTGGAACGCCTCATGGTGTCTGAAGAACTGTGCATCCTCAACTCTGGTGCTCCCACTCATTTCTGTACTGCTTCTGGGTCATCGTCAGCTATTGACCTTTCCTTTTGCTCTCCAGCACTAGCGGATTCTGCTCTATGGGAGGTTGATGCTGACCTCCATTCTAGTGACCACTTCCCCCTTTGGATTCGCCTCCTGGATGAGGCTATGGCATTTCCAGTACCGCCTCGGTGGCACCTCTGCAGGGCTGACTGGACACTTTTCAGCCACCTGGCTGTTTTGGAACACCGTGCCAGCGTCCACGAATGGGTAGACCATGTTACAGCTGTGATCTCCCATGCTGCTGAATTGTCAATCCCACGGTCATCTGGTCATCCCAAGAGGCGTCCTGTCCCTTGGTGGACCCCTGAGTGCCGCTCAGCCATCCGAGTCCGCCGTGCCGATCTGCGCCGCTTCAAGTGCCGTCCCACAGCTGACAATCTTGCAGCCTTTCGGGTGGCAAGGGCTAAAGCGCGGCGCGTGATTAAAGAGAGCATATGACGGTCATGGCAATCGTTCTTGAACCCCATCTCCCGCTCCACTAGTTCTACGAAAGTATGGGAAGCCATCAGGAGGATTTCCGGGAAACTCGGCCAGCTACCTGTCACGGCATTGCTGCATCAGGGAAGTCTCCTCACGGCGCCGAGAGACATTGCCCAGACACTGGCCATGCATTTTGCGGCATCTACCGCCACTATTAACTGTGACCCAGATTTCTGCCGCTACCGCACTGCCATCGAGAGGGGTCACTTGGACTTCCGGTCTCCTAATTCTGAACCCTACAACTGCCCCTTCACAATGTGGGAACTGGATTCGGCGCTGTCTGTGGCTCATGATACTGCGCCTGGTCATGATCAAATCCGGTATAGCATGCTGCGGCACTTGTTACTGCCTTCCAAGGAAGTTCTCCTGAATTGTTTTAATATGATATGGTTATCCGGCACGTACCCTGACTCGTGGAGGGAGGCGATTTTGATACCCCTCCTCAAACCAGGGAAGGACCGAACGCATCCCAGTAGTTATCGAAGTATCGCCTTGACGAGCTGTGTCGGGAAGACGTTGGAACGCATGGTCAACCGTCGCCTGGTTTGGCTGCTCGAGACCAGGCAGCTCCTTAGCCCCTCTCAGTGTGGCTTTCGGAGATGGCGTTCCACTATAGACAACTTGACCCTGCTTGAGGCGGCCATCCAGCAGGCCTTCCTGCGTAACCAGCATTGTCTAGGTGTATTCTTTGACATTCATAAGGCGTATGACACTACTTGGCGCCGCCATATCCTCAATCAACTCCATGAGTGGGGCTTTCGTGGCCGTCTCCCCATCTTCATTCGGTCCTTTCTTTCCCACCGCCTCTTTCGCTATAGGGTTGGTAATGTGCTATCTGATTTGTATGTGCAGGAGAATGGTATTCCTCAGGGAAGCGTTTTAAGTGTCACCCTCTTTGCCGTCGCCATTAACAGTATCACGTCCACTATCCGGAGTCCTGCCCAATGCTCCTTGTTTGTGGACGATTTTGCTGTTTTCTGTTCTTCCTCCAGGCTTGTCACTGCTAGTCGGCAGTTGCAGCTTACGATACAGCGATTAGAGGCATGGACTGAGAAGACGGGTTTTACCTTTTCTGCAGACAAATGTGTGTGTGTTCATTTTAATCGTTCTCGACATCTTTGTACCTCCCCTGAATTGCGTCTGAGGGACACCATTCTTCCTTTTAGCGACACTGTGCGGTTCCTGGGCCTCACTTTTGATTCCAAGTTGTCGTGGTTGCCTCACCTTAAAGACCTCAAGGTGCGGGCCCTGAAGGTACTGAATATTTTGAAGTGTCTGAGCCATCGGTCCTGGGGAGCAGATCGGGCGCGTCTGCTGCAGTTTTATAGGGCTTTCGTCCGATCGCGTCTTGACTATGGTTGCACCGTGTATGGGTCAGCAAGGCCTTCGTATCTGAAGATTCTTGACGCAGTACACCATGAGGTTATCAGGCTGGCCACTGGTGCCTTCCGCACCAGTCCCATCCCCAGCCTGTGTGCTGAGACAGGGGAACCGCCGCTCGCCATCCGGCGGAAACTCCTCATGGTGCGACGGGTGTGTCAATTCCTTGCCTGCCCTACCTCCCCTGCGTACCCTACCGTTTCCCGACCGCCTATGGAACGTCTCTTTTCCAGTCGTCCCAGGGCAACGAGACCATTTGGGATTCGTGCCAAGCATTTGCTTGAGTCCCTTGGTGTGGAGCGTGTGGCCCCCCAACGACAAGGTTTTACTCGCCTGCCTCCCTGGTTGCTCCAGAGGCCCAGCGTCCTTTTAGACTTGTCGGAGTACCGGAGGAGCTGCACTCCTGCGTTTGTTTTTACCTCCTTATTTTATGATATTTTAAACCAGCATCCCGACCATGTACCAGTATTTACGGATGGCTCTAAACAGGGGGACTCTGTTGGTTGTGCTGCTGTTTTCCTTGATCGACTCGTCAAGTTACGGCTTCCTGCGGCGTTTACCATCTTTTATGCCGAATTGTTTGCGATCTTGCGGGCATTGGAGCGGATGAGATGTGTCCCCAGTCGTAAGTTCCTCATCTGTTCTGACTCCCTGAGTGCCCTTCAGACCGTGCAACACTTGTACCCAGCGGATACGGTCGTCCAGAACATCCATGATGCCCTACTCCACCTGCAGCGGCAGGGGAAGGAGGTTTCCTTCAGCTGGGTGCCGGGGCACGTGGGTATTAGGGGAAACGAGCTGGCGGATGTGGCTGCCAAAGATGCATGTTCCCTCCCTGACGTTGAATGTGCCGTCCCCCTCCATGCTGTTACCTCCCTCCTGCGTTTTCGCGTTATGCGTCAGTGGGAAGAGGAGTGGCTGCAGTCGGTGAAAATAAGCTGCGTCTGGTGAAGGCCACCACGCGGCCATGGCGTACTTCCTCCCAGTCATGCAGGCGGGATGAGGTTCTCCTCCCTCGCCTCCGCATCGGGCACAGTCCCTTAACGCACGGTTTTTTACTCCGGCGGGAGGATCCCCCAATCTGCAGTGCTTGTGGCGTCCAGATTACTGTCCGCCACATTTTACTTGATTGTCTTTTATTCTCTGACCAGAGGGCGGTGGTTTCTTTGCCACCGGATTTGCCCTCTCTTTTGAAAGACGACGCATCGTCTGTGGTGAAGGTTTTACGGTTTCGTGTCCGGTCCAATTTGTTGCCACGGATTTTAGGGAGAGGATTTTAATGTGCTGCTGGATGACTGGCTCACCCAGATTTTAGGTAAGAGGTCCGCCAGTCACGAATACCTCCTTGTTTCCCTTCAGTTTCTGTCCTCCCTTCCTTGTGTTTCCTTTCCTTTTTTAGTGCACTCCTTCTCCTCTTGTTTTGCCTCTGTACGTGAGGATTTGGAACTGCGTCAGGTCTGTGTCTTTTAGCTGTTCCCCTTGTTCGCTGTTCGTCTTAGTCCCTTCACTGCATGTGTTCCTGTTATTATGCGTTTGGGCGCTGATGACCCCGCTGTATAGCGCCCGTAAATCTCAAACACACACACTCCTGAATGGCACGTCCTAGGGAACGGACCGAGTGGTCCTTGTCCGCCTCTATCGCGACTTAGTGCGCTCGAAATTGGACTATGGAAGCATAGTTTACTCCTCTGCTCGGCCGTCTATTCTTCGGCGTCTCAACTCTATCCACCACCATGGATTACGTTTAGTGTCTGGTGCTTTTTACACAATCCCTGTCGAAAGCCTTTATGCTGAGACTGCTGAATCTCCGCTGTCCAATCGGCCAGCTGTCCTTCTTAGTCGTTACGCTAGCTGTCTGTCTTCCATGCCTGCTAATCCGGCCCATGACATTTTTTTCGACGCCTCCTTGGATTTAGGGTATGCAGGCCACCCTTCCTCCCTACTACCACCGGGAGTCCGCTTTCGTCAAAGGCTCCATTCTCTTTGCTTCCGCTTTGCTAAAACTTTCTTCACAACTTGGGGTACAGCACCGCCTTGGCTCTGTCCCCAGACCTGCCTGCTCCGTGACCTTTTTCAGTTTCCCAAGGATGGTACCCCTTCTCTTGTTTATCGTCAGGCTGTTGCTGCTCTCTGCGCACAAATGAAGGATGCCATATTTATTTACACTGATGGCTCAAAAACATCGTTTGGTGTTGGGAGTGCCTATATTGTTGGCGACACCCCAAATTGATTTCGGCTTCCCGACCAGTGTTTGGTTTATACTGCGGAGCTTTACGCTGTTCTCCAGGCCATCCAATACATCCGTCGCCATCGGCGGATACAGTATATTATCTGCTCAGATCCTCTCAGCTGTCTCCTCAGTCTCCAAGCTCTCTACCCTGTCCACCCTCTGGTCTACCGGATTCAGGACTGCCTCCACTTGCTCGACTGGGGGCGGGGGGCCGTCTCTGTGGCGTTCCTCTGGATCCCAGGACATGTTGGTATCTGAGGAAATGCGGCCGATATAGCGGCCAAGGCTGCAGTCTCTCTTCTTCAGCCTGCTATTCGCATGATTCCCTTCGCCGATCTACGAAGTGTTTTATGTCGTCGTGTTGCTCTTTTATGGCACACACATTGGTCGACACTTCCCAATAATAAATTGTGGGACGTGAAGGCTCTTCCCTGTGCTTGGACCTCTTCCTCCCGAACTCGTTGTCGGGAGGAGGTAATTTTATCTAGACTCCGGATAGCCATCGACATCTTTTAAGCGGCGATCCTCCCCCACTCTGTCCCCACTGCTCTCAACTGTGGAAGGTAAACACCTTTTACTTGAGTGCCCCTATTTTACTCCGTTACTCCGTCTACAGCTGTCGCCTGATATATCTTCCATTTTAGCAGATGACATGCGCTCAGCCGATCGCGTTCTCAAGTTCATTAGTGCCAGTGAGGTGATGTCAGTCATTTGAAGCTCTTTTTGGGGACAACCGACCCCCCTTCTATCGTGGTTTTTCCTTCTGTTTTCAGTTTCCCCACTTTTTTGAGTTTAGCTCCCATTGTTGCTGGTTTACAGTTTCGTTTTTTCACCTTTTCCTAAGTCACAGACCGGGCGCTAATGACCATAGCAGTTTTGCGTCTAAAACCATAACAAAAAAAAACCCAAGCTCCGAAAGATTCACCCTGCTCCGTCGGTCGAGGAACTTGGGAAGAGCTCCACCAAGGAATAACTTCCCTCAGAACCTCTCACGACCCTCGCCACCTGAAGGCCAGAGGTAGGATTTCCCACCGAGAGGCTAAGCGAACCATCATACACTCGACATTGCTTGGGTGCTGAGGAGTGGATTGAGAGGATCCGTATATGACGCATCATGTGAGCATTAAGAGAGTCATAGTTACACCTGCCTGTTGCTCCCCCCTTTTGGCCATCTTTACATTCTCATTCTTACTGTTGCCAGTCCGCCAGAAGCGCACTTATATGTATGCCTAATGTCACAGTGACTCCCGCCATCTCTCCTCGTGTTTGTGGAAACTTTTGTCGGATGACGACGCATTTTACTACTTTAAGATAGTCGTAGTTATTCCTCCCAAATGCTCTCCCTTTCTGTCCACCTTCACATTCTCATTCTTACTCTTGTCAGTCCGACAGCAGTGATACGCAACCACTGGGTGATCAAAAAGTCAGTATAAATTTGAAAACTTAATAAACCACGGAATAATGTAGATAGAGGGGTAAAAATTGACACACGTGCTTGGAATGACATGGGATTTTATTAGAAACAAAAAAAAATTGCTAGACACGTGAAAGATCTCTTGCGTGTGTTGTTTGGTGATGATCGTGTGCTCAGCCGGCACCTTCGACATGCTTTGCCTCCCAGTTTCCCAGACCTCAGTGCATGCGATTATTGGCTATGGGCTTACCTGAAGTCGCAAATCTATTGTGATCTACCGACATCTCTAGGGATGCTGAAAGACAACATCCGACGCGAATGCCTCACCATAACTCCGGACATGCTTTACAGTGCCGTTCACAACATTATTCCTCGACTACAGCTATTGTTGAGGAATGATGGTGGGCATATTGAGCATTTCCTGTAAGGAACAACATCTTTGCTTTGTCTTATTTTGTTATGCTAGTCACTGCTATTCAGATCAGATGAAGCGCCATCTGTCGGACATTTTGTGAACATTTGTATTTATTGGTTCTAATAAAACCCTATGTCATTCCAAGCATGTGTGTCAATTTGTACCTCTCTGTCTACATTATTCCATGATTTATTAAATTTTCAAATTTATACTGACTTTTTGATCACCCAGTATATGCCTAGAGTCTTATTTCATCCATCAGTTGCTCCTCGATTTGCTGAAATTTTTGGTCGGGTGATGGAGCATTTGGCTATTTAAGCCGACTTTATTCACGTGCGTGAACATGCAAAAGCACACATACTCACAATGTGGGCTACAACTACTACACCACCAGTCCAGTGCATCGTGCACCTCTTGGCAGTCATGGCGTCAAACCGCTTTGCGTCCATCACTGTACCGATGAGCACCTGCGTAGCCATCGCCGCAAAGTGGTGGTGCTTGAAGCCCAGCTGACACAGGTCCTGTGGAGATCTAGGCGACCACACCCCCCTCCAAGAGATAGTGGCCGAAGTGGTCGTGATGTTCAACACTGCTGGGTGCTGGCTCCTAATAGCCTGGTGGACGGCTTCCCTGTTGTAGACCGCGACCTTCTGTTGGTGACAATCATCGATGTCCAGGTTGACGCCAACTAACTGTGCATCGACGATGTGGGCAGCATCGCCACGAACTGCCACGATGTCTGGCTATTTCAGTCCCTCCGATGTTTGGAGGTGGGGCTGCAGATAACCGTCGAAGCCCCTGCGACGAAGTCCCTGCATGATGTAGGATGCGAGGGCATTGTGTCGCTTCACGTGGGCGTCGTGACTCTTGAAGCAGTGCTGAACAACGTGATTCGCAGTTTCCTTGGCGTTGCAGCCAGCCTGGCAGTTAGTGTCACTAGAGCGACCTCACTGCAACTGTGCCCGGGTTGGAAGGGCATTGACCCAAGTAAGGTTGGTAGGTTTGTGGGGGTTAAAGGGACCAAACTGCGATGGTCATCGGTCCCCCCTAGTAAGGATGCAGGAGATAAAGTCACGGCCTGTAATAGCTATTCGTGGTATGTCGACCAAGCTATGTTGCCCTGGTGTTCAGGCAAACTTCTTAAGGGCGGCGCTGTCCACCGACAGATGCAGCCGTTCAGCCCACATCCGGCCCATTTGATTGGTCGTTCGTATGACTGTGTTGTTACCCTGAAGTTGCTGCTCAAGCCTCCCAATTTCACGCCCCAGAACGTCATCTGCTGGCCCGTCGGAGAGGACACCCAGTGCCCGCATCTTACGAGCCAGTTCCGCCACAAGAGAGGCCCAAGCCAGCAAGCTTATGCCACTCCCAGCCCCCAGATGCCACAGGGGCATGGAAGTAGGAAACAGGGACATCCGCTGGCAGGCACATCCAAGATCTGCATGGATGGCGGTCTCCATTGCTGACAGGGCCCCAAGGCGGGTCCTTGATAGTCAAGACATGATGGATACCTGGCAAGACGATAGCTCTAAGGGTATGAAGACACTGTTGTGGCTGCAATGGTGCCTTGGACAGGACACTAAGCTGTCGCTCGACCTCCCACCTGGTATGGAAGAGGCTACGTCTGCTCGTACAGAACTCCAGGCCAAGACACCGGAAAGTGCTCTCAATTGGCAGGGCTGGAAGGATGGTATACCCAGCTCTGAAGGTCGCGGTGTCATCAACCTTCACCTTCTTCTCGCGCCCAGATGCAGTGATGGCGAGAGTGAAGCACTTTCTGGGATGGACTTGAAGACCAAGGTCCCCAAGGGCTGATGTTGCTGCATCAATGAGGTCCTGGACTCCTCCTCGACTCTCAGTGAGCAGCAAGAGGTCGCCAGCGAAAGTGGCAGCATTGAAACGTCGTCCCATCACGTTGGCACCAATGTGGTCTGGGAGGCGAGCTAGCATGAGGTCAAAGGAAAGGTTAAATAGGATGGGAGAGAGGGGATCACCCTGCCTAACACTCCTAGAAGGCCGCACTGGACCCAGCGTCTTCCCAGGACCACAGATCACTGTCGTCCCCTCCTCGTAGCATCCGAGGATGTATCCAATGATCTCATCAGGCAGACCATGCGCCCTTAGGGCGGGCCTTAGGCCACCATTGTCCAGAGTGTCAAATGCCTTGGACACATCCAGGAACGCCTCATAGAGGGAGCGACAGATCGCCCCGGCCTGAGTCATCGCCAAGTCCAACAGAAACGTATTGTGCAGCATCCCATCCTGAGGAAGGAAAGCCCGCTGACGCCCCTCCAGCGCACAGGTCCGCATTAGACTGCCTGCCAGGATCTTATGGAAGACCCTAGCGAAGACTGAGCGAACCGTGATCAGACGGAAGTCAGAGGGGGATGCTGGGGCGGCCTTCTTGGGCAACAGGGATGTGCGAGCTAGGAGAAGTCGGGATGGGAGGCGACAGGTCAAGAGGAAAAGGTTAAGAATTTTAAGGAGGACTTCACGGGGTATACGGTGAAGCTGGGCTGGGGTCAGTCAGTCTGGGCCTGCAGCAGAGTCGTAATTTCTCGTGCCAGGTGCTCCCCCTTTTTGGCCACCTTTACTTTCTCATTCTTACTCTTGCCAGTCCGACAGCAGTGATAGGCAACTATATGCCTAGAGCCTTATTTACTCCCTCCAGTTGCTCCTCGCGTTTGCTGTAATTTTTGGTCTGGTGACGAGGCATTTGGCAACCTTAAGAGAGTCATAGTTATTCCTGCCAGTTGCTCCTCCTTTTTGGCCACCTTTACATTCTCGTTCTTACTGTTACCAGTCCGACAGAAGCGATACTCACCTACATCCCTAGAGTCTTAGATACTCCCTGTAGTTGCCTCCCTGCAGGTTCAGGGGTAAGAATAGGCTCGCAGTATTCCTGCCTGTCGTAAGAGGCCTATATGTGATGGGCCCCTCTCGGATTCGACCTCCATCATTCCAAATTCTTCCGAAGAGCGAGCCAATTGGGGAAGGACGCCTTACATGGGGCATTTTGTCGATCGTGCATTAAGACCTCTAGCCATCGTCGCATTGCTGTCCCGCTCGTTTTCCATCTTTTGGGTGACGATACGTTCCTGGGTGCGATTCCCACAATGCATTGTGCAGTGTTGCATGGTAGCCATTCCATTGTGGTGGAGGCGCCATGTACCCTGTTGGTTGTACCCCCTCACAACACAACACAACTGATGCCTGCACCGTTAACTCCCCACGTAAGCCAAGTAGTAGATGCCTATGCTCCTGGGGTATCGGGACTCCCGGTAATGGCCATTCTGCCAGGTGGCCCTTGCTGGGCCTGGGTGGCGCCTGTGGGGAGGGCTCTTGGTTGGAGTAAGTGGCATCAGGGTCGATGGCACATCATCTCTTGCTGGTAGCCAGCCACCAGCAGTCTCTAAGCGTTCTAGGGCTCATATCAAAGCTAACGTGTATGACCCCAAATCGTTCCTCTCCCTGGCCACACAATGGGAGGAACGAAATCCTATAAGTGATAGTGAAACGTATTCGCCGCGGAATCTCGTCTTTACTAGGGCTGATCGGGGAACCTTTGAATCCGTGAAGTGTCAGCTCTTTGTAGAGCATTTAGAGGACAAGTTTGGGGAGGTGTATGGTTTGTTCAAAATGCGCTCTGGGTCAGTTTTGACCAGTCACGCAGGTTGCTTGCTTGCGACTTGTTGAGGGATGTTAACGTTAGCATCACCCCACATAAGAGTTTAAATATGGTCCAGGGTGTTATTTTCAGTAGGGAACTACTTTTTCAGTGTGATGACGAGCTGCGCGCCAATTTAGGGCGTCAAGAAGTTCATTTCGTCTGGCGCGTTCATCGGGGTCCGAGAGACAACCACGTTGCTACCGGTGCCTTCATCTTGGCCTTCGAGGGTGATACATTACAAGAGAAGGTCAAGGTGATGGTCTACCAATGTGACGTCAAGCCCTATATCCCTCTCCTGATGCGGTGCTTTAAGTGCTGGAAGTTCGGCCATATGTCTTCCCACCGTACTTCCAGCCTCACATGCCGAGATTGCGGACGCACATCACATCCCAATACTCCATGTTCCCCGCCTCCCATCTGTGTCAACTGTGGAGAGCCTCATACACCTTGCTCGCCAGACTGCAGGATCTTACAGAAAGAACGCAAAATCATGGAATATAAGACCCTGGACCAACTGACTTATACTGAGGCTAAGAGGAAATATGAACGCCTCCATCCTGTGCGAATGACTTCCTCCTATGCCACTGCAACAACGGTTGTAGCCCCATCAGTTACGCGACTTTCAGTCGGCTCGCCGAACCATACAACACATGCCTCCTTGCCCGTAGGGGGCACTATGATCGCTGTTGCTCCTACGCCACCTACCTTGGGAGCAACACCCCCCCACACATCGGGGACATCCGTCCCCACTTCTAAGCTGGAGAAGCGTCCAAATTCTTCGACTTCTCACGCTCGCAAGGGGTCCCAAGGGTGCCTCCCTTCCCAGCTTTCCACAAGCGGGAAGGCTAACACCTGACAGTGGCGTAAGTGCCCACAACCAGCTGGTCGTAGGGCTTTGTGATCCTCCTCCATCCCAGAGACTGAATCGGTGAAGCCCTCCCAGCCAGTGAAACCCAAGGAACAGCATGATAGATCCAAGAAGAAGAGCTCTAAGCTCAAGAAACGTGCGGTGGCACCCACCCCACTGCAACCTACCAGCTCTGCATCTGAAAATGAGGTGGAGATTCTGGCGTTCGCTGAGGACATCGATCTCGCCCGTCCCTCAGACGCAACGGATAGCACTTGCACAGGTGCTCAGTCGGAGGCAGCAGGTTACCCAGCAGCGTAATCTGCTTCCCCTGTCCGTTCATGCCTTTCTCAGCCATGGACAATGTCATCCTCCAGTGGAACTGCAGCGGTTTCTTCCACCATCTTACTGAGCTCTGACAACTTCTCAGCTTTTACCCCTTCCTCTGCATTGCTCTTCAAGAAACTTGGCTTCCGGAAATGCGACCGAGGCTATCGAGGTTATTATAAGAACTGGGCAGCTTGTCAAAGGGTATCTGGTGGTGTCTGCTCTATGTCCTTCACACCCTTCACAACGAGTTTGACCCTCTACAAACACCTTTAGAGGCTGTCACTGTTCGGGTGTGGACGCCACAGGCTGTTACTATCTGCAGTCTTTATCTTCCACCTGATGGTGATGTCCCACAGCATGTTCGGGCTACGCCGATAGCCCAATTGCCGCGACTTTTCCTATTACTGGGCGACTTCAATGCCCATAATCCTCCATGGGGTGGGTCAGTGGCAAGGTCGAGGCGCCACCGTTGAGCATGGATTGACACAGCTCGACCTTTCCATTTTAAATGATGGTGCCTTCACACATTTCAGTGTGGCACATGGCACGTACTAAGCCATCGACCTATCGATCTGCAGCCCTAGCCTCTTACTGTCTGTCCAATGGAGTGTGCATGACGACCTGTGTGGTAGTGACCACTTTCCGATCTTTCTGTCGCTGCCACAGCATCACTCATCTGGGCGCCCTCGCTGATGGGCTATGAATAATGATGACTGGGACTTGTTCTCCTCCTGGGTCGGTATTGCGCCTCTTAGAGAAGCCATTTATGCGGTGGTTCACTCGGTCACCACCGGCATCGTTACTGCTGTAGAATCTGCCATTTGCCGTTCTTCTGGTTCCCCTCGGCGGTGGAATGTGCCTTGGTGGTCGCCTGAGATCGATGAGATGATTAAAGATCGCCGGTGGGCACTCCAGCGTCACAAGCGACATCCCTCCATAGAAAACCACATCGCCTTCAAAGGGCTGCGTGCGCGGGCCCACCGCCTTTTCTGCCAACGCAAGCAGGAGTGCTGGGAACGGTATGTTTCCACCATTGGCCTCCATATTTCTCCATCGCAGGTTTGGGCCAAGATTAGGCGCCTCTATGGTTATCGGACCCCTGTCAGCGTCCCTGCGCTCTCACTGAATGGAGCAGTTTGTACTCTCCGACGTAATTTCGAACCGCTTGGCAGCGCATTTTGCCCTGAGTTTCGCTTCTGTCAATTACCTACTGGCCTTGCGCTCCATTAAAGAGTGGGTGGATTATCCAAACCTTTCATTTCACACCCGCCATCCTGGATCCTAAGTTTCCGGCCATCTTCCTTTCTTCTGTTTCTTTCTGTCTGGTGTTCGTCTGTACACTTCTTGTCTGTAGTGTTCGTTGCTGCTTTTGTGTTCTTTTAGTGCCTGGGGGGGAGTCTTCTCCCCCCTTTGGTTTTTACCTGCTCCGCAAGTTTTCGGCTCGCCTGTTTCTTGGAATGGGGGACTGATGACCTTCGCTGTTTAGTCCCCCTTAAACATCCCAACAAACACCACCACCTGGATCCTACAATGTTCCTTTCAGTGAGTGGCAATTCCACAGTGCCCTAGCCGCTTGCCCTGATACCGATCCTGGGCCAGATCGCATCCACTGTCAGATGCTGAAACACCTTTCAGTGGACTGCCAGCGATGCCTCCTCGACCTTTACAACCGTATCTGGGTTGAGGGTGAGTTTCCGTCGCAGTGGTGGGAAAGCATTGTTATCCCGTTTTGAAACCTAGCAAGAACCCATTGATGGTGGACAGCTACCGCTCCATTAGCCTCACCAACGTTCTTTGTAAGTTGCTCGAACACATGGTGAGCTGGCAGTTGAGTTCGGTACTCGAGTTTCTGGGCCTTCGGGCTCCGTCTCAGGGTGGGTTCTGTAAAGGCCGCTCTGCCGCCGACAATCTGGTGAGCCTGGAGTCAGCCATCCCTACGGACTTTGCCCACTGTCAGCACCTGGTCGTTGTCTTTTTCGACATGCGGAAGGCATACAATACGTCATGGCGCCATCACATCCTCTCTGCACTTCATGGTTGGGGTCTTCGGGGTCCACTGCCGATTTTCATACGAAATTTTCTGGCGCATCGTACCTTCCGCATGCAAGTCACGGCCTCCCATAGTTCCTCCCGAGTTCAGGAGAACGGGGTATCACTGGGATCTCTCCTCAGTGTCTGCCTGTTTCTAATTGCAATTAACAGGCTCGCTGCGGCGGTGAGAACGCCTGTCTCAGCTTCCTTGTATGCTGACGACTTCGTCTTCTGCCACTACTATAGCTCCATTGGAATTGCAGCTGCAGGGCGCTATCCACATGGCACAGTCTTGGGCTGTAGCGCATGGGTTCCAGTTTTCGGCTGCCAAGACCTGCGTTATGCGTTTCTGCCGGCGACGCACTGTTCACCCTATGCCGCGGCTTTATCTTGATGGCGAACGTCTTGCTGTTGTGGAGTCACATAGGTTTTTGAGTGTGGTTTTTGATGCCTGGTTGACTTGGCTCCCACATATTCGGCAGCTTAAACATATGTGTTGGTGGCATCTTAATGCTCTGCGATGCTTGAGCCACACCTGCTGGGGCGCCAACCGATCTACCCTCTTACGGCTCTACCAGGCATTTATCCAGTCCCATCTGGATTATGAGAGCTTGGCTTATGGTTCAGCATCCCCTTCTGCGTTGCGGGTGCTGGACCCAATCCTTCACAGCGTGATACGACTCGTCACTGGTGCTTTCCAGACCAGCCTTGTGATCTGCTTACTTGTGGAACCGGTGTTCCTCCACTGCGGTTACGGCGCAAAGATTTACTGGCCGCTGATGCTGCACATGTTTGTAGCTTGCCCAGGTATCCTAACTATCGTCTCCTGTTCGCTCATGTCGGCCCTGGTCGGGTTGTACGATCGCGGTCCGCATCAGAGAGCTTCTCTCAGGGCTTGAGGTTTTCCCTCTTCCACCTCCTTTCCGGGCCCCTCTGCGTACACCGCCGTGGTACGTGATCCTCCCTTGCCTTCAGCTCGAATTGGCACAGGGCCCAAAGGACTCCGTCCCTCTGGAGGCCTTCCGCCGCCGCTTTTATTCCATCCTAGCCATGTATCAGGGCTCTGGCGTTGTTTACACTGACGGTTCTATGGTTTCTGGTCGTGTGGGTTATGCTCTGACCCTAGGGGACCATTAGAGCAATATTCATTGCTGGCTGGCTGCAGCGTTTTCACTGCTGAGGTGGTCGCCATCTTTCATGCCCTAGAGTATATCTGCTCCTGCTCAGATGAGTCCTTCGTTATCAGTAGCGACTCCCTGAGCGGTTTACGAGATATCGACCAGTGTTGCCCTCGCTCTCATCTGGTGATGGTTGTCCAGGAGTCCCTCCATACTGTTGCCCATTGCGGCCGCTCTGCGGTCTTTGTGTGGACACCAGGCCATGTTGGGATACTCGGCAATGAACATGTTGACAGCCTTGACAAACAGACCACCAATAAACCATCTCTGGTCATTGGCCTCCCAGAAACCGATGTGCGAGCGATCTTACGCCGCAAAGTATTCGAACTTTGGGACATTGAATGGCGCAACCTGACCACGCCAAACAAACTCCGTCCTATCAAGAAGACGACGGATGTGTGGCGGTCATCCATGCGAGCCACTCGCAGGGACTCAGTAGTCCTTTGTCGGCTCCGCATTGGCCACACCCGCTTGACACACAGTCATTTACTGCGCCATGAGGACCCGCCTCTTATGTCGCTGCGGGTCTGCCTTGACGGTGGTCCACATTTTGTTGGCCTGTCCCCTTGTACTGTGCCCAGGCAGACGTATGCGCTGCCTGTTAACGCTCCCTGCCCTTTTAAAAGATGACACTGCTATGGCAGGCTTAGTTTTGCGCTTTATTCGGCCAGGGAGCTTTTATCACTTAATCTAAGTGTTTGTCCTTTTTGTATTGATTCTGGCTATTGGCCTACGATTTTAGACTGAGTTTTTAAGGTGTTTCTAAGTGGTTGGTTTTTCCTTCTTTGTCTCCATGGTCGGCCAACCTCTGTCACACTCTGTGTGGTTTTAATTCCTTTTGTCTGGTCTCTGTCTAAGTCTTTCTTGTCCTGTGTCGTCTGTCGACTTTTCCATTGTCGTTTTTCTTCTGTGTGGGTATTTTTAAGTTTTGGAAAAACGGACCTATGACCTTAGCAGTCTGATCCCTTTAATCCCACAAACCAACCAACCAACTCCCTCCAGTTGCTGCTCGTGTTTGCTGTTATTTTGGTCTGGTGATGAGCCTGTTAGCTGCCATAAGAGAGTAATAGCCACTCCTGCAAGTGGCTTACACTTCTTGCCCACCTTTACATTCTCATTCTTATCTTTCCAGTACGACAGCAGCGATACGCAACTATATGCCTAGAGTCTTAGTTACTCCCTCCAGTTGCTCCCAGTTTTGCGGAAATTTTTGGTTCGGTGATCAGGCATTTGGCTATGAAGCCGTCTTTATTCACAATATACAGTTGAATAATACAAGGTATACGCCCTCCCTGTACTTCAGCCTAACAGAGGTCATATTTTCGAACAAGCTGAAGACCCATGCAGTTCCCCCGAGCACCTGCGTGTTGATGATGCTTAGCTCCCGCTTGTGGAAGCCGAGTTGGACGAGCTGGGGGGCAGATGTTGGTGCCCAGATCCCCCTCCAATTCAGCGACCCCCCCTGCGGGTTCGGGGGTAAGAATAGGCCCGCGGTATTCCTGCCTGTCGTAAGAGGCGACTAAAAGGAGTCTCAAACGTTTCGGCCTTATGTGATGGTCCCCTCTCGGGTTTGACCTCCATCTATCTAAATTATCCCGAAGAGCGAGCCAATTGGGGAAGGGCGCCTTACATGGTGCACTGTAGCCTTCGTGCAATTAGACCTATTGCCGTCTTTCTCGTCGTTGCGATGGTGTCCCGCTCGTTTTCGATCTCATGGGCGATTACCACGCTGCACTCTGCAGTGTTTCTTTTAACTGTGACGACGACCTTGGCCATTTTTGCACCTAAGATCCAGCACGGTAGCCAGTCCGTTGTGGTGGGGTCGCCATGTACCCTCTTGGTTGTAGCCCCCTGACAACACAGGGATCGCTCTACTGATGCCTGCGCCGTTCACTCCCCACGTATGCCAAGGAGTAGATGCCCATCTCCCTGGGGCATCGGGACTCCCGGCAATGGCCATCCTGCCAGGTGGCCTTTGCTGTGGCTGGGTGGCGCCCGTGGGGAGGGCCCTTGGTCGGAGTAGGTGGCATCAGGGCGGATGACCCGCAATGAAGCGTGGTACATCATCTCTCGCTGGCGGCCAGCCGTCAGCAGTCTCTAAGCGTTCCAAGGCTCAATTCAAGGCTAATGTGTATGACCCCAAATCGTTCCCCTCCCTGGCCACACCATGGGAGGAACGAAGGGCTATGAATGAGAGCGAACGATACTCGCCCCGGTATCTCGTCTGTACCAGAGCTGACGGGGAATCTTTTATGTCCGTGAAGCCTCAGTTCTTTGTAGAGCATTTAGAGGACAAGTTTGGGGAGGTGGAGGGCTTGTCTAAAATGCGCTCTGGGTCAGTACTGATACAAACGGCATCCTCCGCCCAGTCCCGCAGGTTACTTGCTTGTGACAAGTTGGGGGATGTTAACGTTTCTATTACGCCACATAAGAGTTTAAATATGGTCCAGGGTGTTATTTTCCATAGGGATCTCCTTTTGCAGTCTGATGACGAGCTGCGCGCCAACTTAGAACGTAGAGGTGTTCATTTCGTCCGGCGCGTTCATCGGGGTCCGAGGGACAATCAGGTTGCTACCGGTGCCTTCATCTTGGCCTTCGAGGGTGATACGTTACCGGAAAAGGTCAAGGTGATGGTCTACCGATGTGACGTCAAGCCCTATATCCCTCCCCCGATGCGGTGCTTCAAGTGCTGGAAGTTCGGCCATATGTCTTCCCGCTGCACTTCCAGCCTCACATGTCGAGATTGCGGACGCCCGTCTCATCCCGATACTCCATGTGCCCCGCCTCCCATCTGCGTCAACTGCGGGGAGCACCATTCACCTTGCTCGCCTGACTGCACAGTCTTTCAGAAAGAGCGCAAAATCATGGAATATAAGACCCTGGACCGGCTGCCCTATACTGAGGCCAAACGGAAATATGACAGACTCCATCCTGTGAGAATGACGTCTTCGTATGCAGCTGCTACAACAACTGTGCTAGCTCCATCAGTTGCGAGACTTCCAGCCAGCTCGATAAGCAGTACGACTCCTTCTGCCCCCTTGCCCGTGGGGGGCTCTCCCCAACCGGTTGCTCCTGCACCACCTACCTCAGGAGCCACCTCCTCCCACCCGTCGGGGACGTCCGTCCCCGCTTCTCAGCCGGAGAAGCGCCTAACTTCTTCGGCTACTCTCGCCCGTAAGAGTTCCCTTGGGACGCTCCCTTCCCAGGGTTCCCCCGGCGGGAAGGATGACGGCCACCAGTGGCATAAGTCCTCACCAGCAGCCGGGCGTAGGGCTTCACGATCCTCCTCTGTCCCGGAGACTGAATCGGTGAAGCCTTCCCAGCCGGTGAAACCCAAGGTTCAGCGAGAGAAGTCCAAGAGAAAGACCTCTAAGGCTAAAGAACTTGCGGTGGCACCAACCCCACCGCACCTTTCGCGCTCTGCGTCTGAGGATGAAGTCGAGATTCTAGCGTCCGCTGAGGACCTTGATCTCGCTGGTCCCTCAGACGCCTTGGATGCCTCTCGTCCGGGTACTGAATCAGTGGCAGTGAGTGAACAAGCGGCGTAAATTGCCTTCCCAGTCCTTTCACGCCTTTCTCAGCCATGGACAATACCATCCTCCAGTGGAACTGCGGCGGTTTTTTCCACCATTTAGCTGAGCTCCGCCAACTTCTCAGCCTTCGCCCTTTCTTCTGCATTGCTCTCCAGGAAACTTGGTTTCCGGCGATGCGAACCCCCGCCCTCCGTGGCTATCGGGGTTATTACAAGAACCGAGCAGCTTATGAAAGGGTGTCTGGTGGCGTCTGCATTTATGTCCTTCACACTCTGCACAGCGAGTCTGTCCCTCTCCAGACGCCTTTAGAGGCTGTCGCTGTACGCGTGTGGACGCCACAGGCTGTTACCGTCTGCAGTCTTTACATTCCACCGGATGGTGATGTCTCGCAGCATGTCCTGGCTGCACTGGTCGCCCAATTGCCGCCACCTTTCTTGCTATTGGGCGACTTCAACGCTCATAACCCTCTGTGGGGTGGGTCAGTGGCAACAGGTCGAGGCGCCATCATTGAGCATTTATTGTCGCAGCTCGATCTCTCGCTGTTAAATGATGGTGCCTTCACACACTTCAGTGTGGCGCATGGCACCTACTCCGCCATTGACCTTTCAATCTGTAGCCATAGCCTCTTACCGTCTGTCCAATGGAGTGTGCATGACGACCTGTGTGGTAGTGACCATTTTCCGATCTTTTTGTCACTACCACAGCGCCACTCTTCTTTGCGCCCTAGCAGATGGGCTATGAATAAGGCTGACTGGGACTTGTTCTCCTCCACTGCCGCTTTTGAGCCTCTCTCTACCGATGACATTGATGCGGTGGTTCGATCGGTCACCACCGGCATCGTTACTGCCGCCGAATCTGCCATTCCCCATTCCTGTGGGTCCCCTCGGCGGAAGGCTGTGCCTTGGTGGTCGCCTGAGATCGCTGAAGCGATTAAAGATCGCCGGCGGGCGCTCCAGCGTCACAAGCGACACCCCTCCCTCGACCACCTTATCGCCTTCAAACGGCTGCGTGCGCGGGCCCGCCTCCTTATCCGCCAAGGCAAGAAGGAGTGCTGGGAGCGGTATGTGTCCACCATTGGCCTCCATGTCACTCCCGCGCAGGTCTGGGCCAAGATTCGACGCGTCTACAGCTATCGGCCACCTGCCGGCGTCCCTGCGCTCTCACTGAATGGAGCAGTTTGTACTGACTCCGACGTCATTGCCAATCGCTTAGCAGAGCATTTTGCTATGAGTTCCGCTTCTGCGAATTACCCCCAGGCCTTCCGCTCCATTAAAGAGCGGATGGAACGTCGGAGCCTTTCGTTTCGCACCAACCACACAGAATCTTACAATGCTCCATTTAGTGAGTGGGAATTTCGCAGTGCCCTCGCTGCTTGCCCTGATACCGCTCCTGGGCCAGATGGCATCCACTGTCAGATGCTGAAACACCTTTCAGTGGACTGCCAGCGGCGCCTTCTCGATCTTTACAACCGTCTTTGGGTCGAGGGGGAGTTTCCGTCGCAATGGCGGGAAGGCATTGTCATCCCCGTTTTGAAACCTGGAAAGCACCCTCTGGAGGTGGACAGCTACCGTCCCATTAGCCTCACCAACGTTCTTTGCAAGTTGCTTGAACGGATGGTGAGCCGGCGCTTGCATTGGGTACTGGAGTCTCGAGGCCTTCTGGCTCCATCTCAGGGTGGGTTCCGTAAAGGCCGCTCCGCCGCCGACAATCTGGTGAGCCTGGAGTCGGCCATCCGTACTGCCTTTTCCCGCCGTCAGCACCTGGTCGCTGTCTTTTTCGACATGCGGAAGGCGTACGATACGACGTGGCGTCATCACATTCTTTCTACGCTCCATGGATGGGGTCTTCGGGGTCCTCTGCCGATTTTTATCCGCAATTTTCTGTCGTATCGTACCTTCCGCGTGCAAGTCGCGGCCTCGTATAGTTCCTCCCACGTCCAGGAGAACGGTGTGCCACAGGGCTCTGTTTTAAGTGTCTGTCTGTTTTTAATAGCCATTAACGGGCTTGCTGCGGCCGTGGGAAATTCTGTCTCCGCTTCCCTGTATGCTGACGACTTCTGCCTTTATTACAGCTCTACTGGCATTGCAGCTGTTGAACGTCAGCTACAGGGCGCTATCCGTAAGGCGCAGTCTTGGGCTGTAGCGCATGGGTTTCAGTTTTCGGCAGCCAAGACCTGCGTTATGCATTTCTGCCGGTGCCGAACAGTCCATCCTGAGCCGCGGCTTTATCTTGCCGACGAACCCCTTGCTGTGGTGGAGACCCACAGGTTTTTGGGGGTGGTTTTCGATGCCCGGTTGACTTGGCTGCCTCATATCCGGCAGCTGAAACAGACGTGTTGGCGGCATCTAAACGCTCTGCGATGCTTGAGCAACACCCACTGGGGCGCCGACCGCTCTACACTGTTGCGGCTCTACCAGGCGTTAATCCAGTCCCGTCTGGATTATGGGAGCCTGGCTTATGGCTCAGCATCCCCATCTGCGTTACGGGTGCTGGACCCGATTCTCCACAGCGGGATACGCCTTGCCACTGGTGCTTTCCGCACCAGCCCTGTGGACAGCGTACTAGTGGAGGCAGGTGTACCTCCGCTGCGGTTCCGACGCCAACGTTTGCTGGCCGCTTATGCTGCCCATGTTCTAAGCTCGCCCGGGCATCCAAACTATCGTCTCCTGTTCCCGCGGTCGGTCGTCCGTATGCCAGAACGTCGGCCCCGGTCTGGTTGTACAATAGCGGTCCGCGTCAAGGAGCTTCTCTCTGGGCTCCAGGGTTTCACTGTTCCACCTCCTTTCCGGGCTACTTTGCATACACCCCCATGATGTGTTAGTCGCCCTAGCCTTCGGCTCGACTTGGCACAGGGCCCTAAGGACTCAGTCCCTCCAGAGGCCTTCCGCCGCCGCTTTTATTCTATCCTGGCCACGTATCAGGGCTCTGGTGTTGTTTACACTGACGGTTCGATGGTTGCTGGTCGTGTCGGATATGCGCTCACTCTAGGGGACCTTTCCGAACAACGTTCCTTGCCGGATGGCTGCAGCGTTTACACTGCTGAACTGGTCGCCATCTTTCGTGCCCTAGAGTATATCCGCTCCTGCTCAGGCGAGTCCTTCGTTATCTGTAGTGATTCCCTGAGCGGTTTACGAGCTCTCGACCAGTGTTTCCCTCGTTCTCGTTTGGTAATGGCTATCCACGAGTCTCTGCATACTCTCGCCTGTTGCGGCCGCTCTGTGGTCTTTGTGTGGACCCCCGGTCATGTCGGTATCCCGGGTAACGAACATGTTGACCGCCTGGCGAAAGAGGCCACCAGTCAGCCATCTCTGGACGTTGGCCTCCCAGAGACTGATTTGCGGGCAGTCTTCCGCCGCAAAATCTTGGCGCTATGGGCCGATGAATGGCGCGAACTGCCAATGCGCAATAAACTCCGTGCTGTCAAGGAGACGACGGCTGTGTGGCGGTCATCCCTGCGAGCCACTCGCAGGGACTCAGTAGTTCTTTGCCGGCTCCGCATTGGCCACTCCCGGCTGACACACAGTTATTTACTGCGCCGGGAGGACCCTCCTCTCTGTCGCTGTGGGGCAGCTTTGACAGTGGCCCACATTTTGCTGGCCTGCCCCCTTTTAGCAGTGGTCAGGCAGACATTTGCGCTGCCTGCTACGCTCCCTGCCCTTTTAACAGACGACTCCACTATGGCTGACTTAGTTTTACGTTTTCTTCGGGCAGGGGGATTTTATCATTTACTCTGAGTGTTTCTGTTTTATTTTATTGTTTTGTGTTGACTCTGGCCTTTGGCCTATGATTTTCCACTGGTTTTTTAATGTGTTTCTAAGTGGTTGGCTTTTCCTTATTTATTTCTATGGTCGGCCAACCACCGTCACACTCTGTGTGGTTTTAGTTCGTTTTGTCTTGTCCTTGTCTCCGTCTCTCTTGTTCTGTATCGTCTGTGATCTCTTCTGTTCCTCTTTTTTTATTCTCTGTGGGTGTTCTTTGTCTTTGGAAAAAGGGACCGATGACCATGGCAGTCTGGTCCCTTTCATCCCCCAAACCAACCAACCAACCAATTCAGCGACACCGTCTTGAATTCCATGCTGCTGGCCGCTGGTCGGAGAGCGCCGATAGCACGCCGCACCGGCGGGACATCCTACTTCGTCGCCTCCTGCCGGTGTCTGTCGGTGTCGAGGTGGTCGCCGACGATTTGCGCATCGATGACATGCGCCACGCCGTCCTTCGACGCTACAACGTCGGGCTTGCGGACTCCATCTGGCGTTCGGAGGTGTGGCTCGACAGACACGTCGAAACCGCGTTGAGCCAGCCCACGTGCGACGTATTTCACCACCGCTTCGTGACGTCGCACACGGGCTCGGCTGGTGAGCCCGCAACCCTGGATGACGTGATTCGCGGTCTCGACGGCGTTACATCTCGCGCGACGCATCTTCTCCCTGTCCCGGCCGCGACTCCCGCGCGCTTTAGATGGTAGCGCGTTGATCCGCATGCGGATGCACGCCACATAGTTGCGGCCTGACAGGAAACGACTGGTGTCCTCAACCCAGCCATGTTTGCCTTATGTCCTGGCTGACGACGAAAGGGCTGCCCTGTTGAAGGTTACGTGCAGGCGCGCCGCCCACATCTCTCCAACCTTCGCATCCAACTGCAGCAGGTGACCCTCCCACATGAGGTGTCGTTCCAGCTGTGCCTCCCCCAGGTGTGCGTCGGTGGTGGAGGGCTCGAGCTGCAACTGGGTAAGGAGCCTGCCCCACCTCAGGGTTGGCCCCATCCAGCAGGCAGATGGAATCCCGAGGCCCCCGTGGGCTATTGGAGCATGAAAATAGCCCAAGGGAGTGTCCGTTGGGAGGCGGAACCATCTCTTCACCACAGCCCGAACGCAGTTGTCCATGACCGTGAGCGCACTGATGTTGGTGCGACTCGGGTAGGCCATGTTACAGGCCCGGGAGAAGGACTTCCCGAAGTGCGTACAGCCGCTGCTGCGGCTTCAGTGGCGCCCGCGTTATGACCGACAGCTGCTCTTCTATGTGGCGCCTTGGATGGAAGAGGCACCACCCGGAGGAGGAAAACTCAGTCCGAGGTAGCGGACGGTCTCGCCCACACCCAGTCACGGCATGGTGGCGTCGCCAGCAGTGAAGGTGACACTAGTATCAACCTTCACTTTCTTCTCGCAGCCGGACGCCTCGAGTGCGAGGGTGAGACACTTCCGTGGGTTCACCCGCAGCCCCAGTTGGTCGAGGGCTGCTACTGCTGCGTTGGTGCGGGATTGCAGGCCCCCCCTCGTAGAGGCGAAGAGCCGAATGTCGTCTGCGAAGGCCGCCGCGTTGACCTGGCGGCCCAACACCTTGACACCTATGTGCGAGGGCAGCTAGCCTAGAACAAAATCTAAGGCAAAGTTGAACAGGAGAGGGAACAGGGGATCTCCTTGCCGAACACCTCTTGCTGGCCGCACGGCCGTGGACTCGTCACCACCCCCCCCGCAATTACCGTCGTGCTGTCCGCATAGCAGCCCTCGATGTAGTCGACAAATTCGTCCGGAAGACCATGGGCTTTAAGCACAGGGCGGAGGGCGCTATGGTCCAACGAATCAAAGGCACATCGAGGGATGCCATGAACATAGAACGACAGTGGCGGACGGCGTCGACGAGCACACGGTCGAGGAGTAAAGTATTCTCCAGCATCCCATCCCGTGGGATAAAGCCCGCCGACGTTCGTCCACAGCACACATCCACATAAGGTGAGTCGCCAGAACCTTATGGAAGGTTCTGGGTAACACCCAGCAGACGGTGATGGGCTGAAAGTCAGCGGGAGATGCTGGGGCGGCTGTCTCGGGCAGCAAGGAGGTCCTGGCTTGGAGGAGGAAAGAGGGAAGCTTGCGGGCAAGTAGGAAGAGGTTGAGCAGTTGGGTGGTGACCTCCGGTGGAAGATGGCGCAGCTGCACCAGCGAGAGGCCGTCTGGGTCAGCAACAGAGCCTCTGGGCGGCAAGGGGACCGCAGCCTCTTCTGCAGTGATCGGCCCCCATAGGCACTCGAAGTCGACAGGCTCCGCGCGCGCGAGAAGCTGGTCAGGGATGGAGCCTGTGGTGGAGGGTGGCTCTGACGTAAAGAGGCTGCGCCAGAAGGCCACCAGCCCATGGATGGTCGGCGGCGGCTGGAGCAGGTTGCCATCCAGGAGGCCTCGCACACAAAGTGCACGGTTCCTCCTAAAGGCACCCTGACATCTCGTGTACTCCCACCAGCGGCACTTCCGCTTGGAGAGTGGAGGGCCACCACCAGGTAGCCGCTCAGATGGCGGATGCGGCGCCTTCTTCTTCTTTGTTCCTACTTCCTCGGAGCCGACAGCGAGGGGGGCCTCTGGCAACCCAGCAGCGACCACCACGGACAGCGTTCCCAGCCCCAAACTCACGAGGTCGTGCAAGGCTAAGAAGCGCGAGGTAGATCGCGGCAGTCCGCCGAGGTGCCTCCATATTGCCTCGTCGATGGCAGATGTCGGTGTTGGGCGCCCCTGCTTAGGCGAAGCGGGTGGCTCCTCTGGCAGCGACTCTAAGGTGGGTGGGTGGTGCAGCCCGCGCTGCGCCTGCTGTTCCCGCACCAATGCCTCCATGTACTCCCTTGATTGGCAAATAAGAACTTCGAATCGCTGGCACAGAGAAGCCTGGCCTCCGCCAGAGCGAGCTCCCGCATCTCCTCCTCCGCCCATGGAGCTCACTTCCTCTTGGTGGTTATTTCCGCATTCACCGGCTCAGGATGGGCGCGGCGGTGGTGCTGTCCGAGCCCGATCTTAATTCGGAATGCGCAGCTGCAGATGCCGCAGTGAAACCACGGCTCTCCTGCTTCTTCTACTCCAGGAAGGGTTGGCGAGCTAGGAGTTGGGACAGTTGGGCCGGGACATTCAGTGGAAGGCCTGGTACCTGTATTCTCGTTTATTGTTGTCCCAACTTTGAGGGTTGTGCGATGGAGGGCTGGTAACCCCCAAAGCCCCTAGTGCTGACTTCCACTCTGCTTACCAACCCTAAAGAGGACTGGCATATCAACGGGCCCACGGGAAGGCGGGAAGCCCCAGGTAAGGAGAGGTTAAGAGGGCTAGGCCCATGTATTGCATGTCATTTGCCCTGTAGCTAGGGAGTCGTAGTTACTCCTGCCAGTTGCTCCCCCTTTATGACCACCTTTACATTCTCATTCTTACTGTTGCCAGTCCGACAGAAGCCATACTCAACTATATGCCTAGAGTCTTAGTTACTCCCTCCATTTGCTCCACGGTTTTGCTGAACTCATTGGTGGGGTCACGCAGCATTTGGCTATTTAAGCCGACTTTATTCACGTATGTGAATATAGAAAAGGACATAAACCCACACTGCGGGTTTACAAATGATAAAAAACAATACAAACATTAGACAGACAGGAAAACACGTGAATAAAGTGGTACTGTGCCTGAGAAAAAGACAGGCAGAAGCGTAGAGACACACATAATTAGGGCATCATCCGACACCAGTCTGGTGCATCGTGCTCCTCTCTGTCGCCATCACTGTACCGATGAGCACCTTTGTAGCCATCGCCGCAAAGTGGTGGTGCTTGAAACCCAGCTGACGCATGTCCAGTGAAGATCTAGGCGACCACACCCCCCTCCATGAGATTGTGGCTGAAGTGGTGGTGATGTTCAACACTGCTGGGTGCTGGCTCCTAATAGCCTGGTGCACGGCTTCCATGTTATAGACCACGACCTTCTGTTGGTGACAATCATCGATGTCCAGGTTGACGCCAACTACCTGGGCATCGACGAAGTGGGCAGCATCGCCACGAATTGCCACGATGTGCGGCTTCTTCAGTCCCTCGGATGTTCGGAGGTGGGACTCCAGGTGGATGTAGAAGTACCGGCGACGGAGGCCCTGCGCGATTTACAATGCGAGGGCATTGTGTTGCTTCAAACGGGCGTCATAGCTCCTGAAGCAGTGCTGGATAACGTGATTCACAGTTTCCTTGGCGATGCAACCAGCTCGGCAGTTAGTGTCACCAGCGCGACCTCGCTGCACCTGTGCCTGGGTTGGAAGGGCATTGATCCTAGTGTGGATGCAGGAGATGAAGTCACGGCCTGTAATAGCTAGTTTTGGGTTGTCGACCCAGCTATGTTGCCCTGGTGTTCGGGCAGACGTCTTAAGGGCGGCGCCGTCCACCGACAGATGCAGCCATTCAGCCCACATCCCGCCCATTTGGTTGGTCAATCGTATGAAAATGGTTCAAATGGCTCTGAGCGCTATGGGTCTTAACTTCTGAGGTCGTCAGTGCCCTAGAACTCAGAACTACTTAAACCTAACTAACCTAAGGACATTACACACATCCATGCTCGAGGCAGGATTCGAACCTGCGACTGTAGCGGTCGCGCAGTTTCAGACTGTAGCGCCTAGAAACGCTCGGCCACTTCGGCCATCCATCCATGCGTCCGTCCATATGACTGTGTTGTTACCCTGAAGTTGCTGCACAAGCCTCCCAATTTCGCACCCCAGAACGTCATCTGGTGGCCTGTCAGATAGAACACCCATTGCCCGCATCTTCGCGAGCCGGTTCCGCCGCAAAAGAGGCCCAAGCCAGCGAGCTGATGGCACTCCCAGCCCCCCCATATGCCACAGGGGCATGGAAGTAACCAACAGGGATGTTCCCTGGCAGGCACAGCGAAGATCTTACTGGTGGTGTCCATTGGTGACAGGGCTCCAAGGCGGGTCCTTGAAAGAGCCAAGCCATGGTGGATGACAGTTCTGAGGGCATGCAGATGCTGTTGTGGCTTGAGTGATTCCTTGGACAGGACACTCAGCTGTCACTTGACCTCCCACCTCGGATGAAAGGGGCTGCGTCTGCTGGTGGAGAACTCCAGGTCAAGATACCAGAAAGTGTTCTCAATGGCCAGGGCTGGGAGGATGGTATACCCAGCCCTGAAAGTCGCAGTGTCATCGATCTTTATCTTCTTCTCACGGCCAGACGCCGTGAGGGGGAGAGTGAAGCACTTTCCAGGGTTGACTTGCAGACTAAGGTCCCCCAGGGCTGATGTTGCTGCATCAATAAGGTCCTGGAGCCCTCCTGGAGTCTTGACGAACAACAGGAGGTCACCAGTGAAAGCAGCAGCATTGAGGCCTCGTCCCATCACGTTGGCACCAATGTGGTCTGGGAGGTGAGCAAGCATGAGGTCCAAGGAAAGGTTGAATAGGATAGGAGAGAGAGGATCATCCTGCCTAACACCCCTTGAAGGCCGCACTGGACCAAGCGACTTCCCAGGACCAGAGATCATCGTCACCCCATCAATTGAGAGAGTCACAGTTACTGCTGCCTGTTGGTCCCCCTTTTTGGCCACCTTACATTCTAATTCCTACTCTTGCCAGTCCGACAGCAGCAATACGCAACCATATGCCTAGAGTCTTAGTACTCCCTCCAGTTGCTCCTCACTTTTGCTGAAATTTTTGATCGGGTGACGAGGCATTTGGCTATTTAAGCTGTCTTTATTCCGAAGAATAAACAATACATATATATATATATATATATATATATATATATATATATATATATATATATATATACAAGTGGTACATATGGTATATATGGGCTTTTTATACCATGCCATGTCCTCCACCGGAGTGGGGACTTACAGTGCGAAACACCAAGTAAAATAATATATGTATATACTAATGGAAAGGAAGAAACACAAATGGAAGAAGAAGAAAAAGCAGAATAGAGACGTTCTTTCTCCTGTGAAAGACACCAGGAGTCAGGGAGATAAGAATATCCAGCATCCTAACCGATGCCGGCGTGTGGCATCAGCCTATTCGCCGTCATCCGCTCGACAATACAGTAGCTGATGCAGCAACTCTGCAGGACTCTGTTGCTAAGTACCGCCAGCTCTCGAGGTCCCTCCTCCAATTCAGCGATGCAGTGGACACTGTGACCTCCTGGACGTCTTGATGCAGGTTGGAGATTGCACGCCAGATGGACGACGTGTTGCAATAGGTCACCTTCTGTGTATGACTCCAGTCGAGCCGAAGGTGGTCGCCGACTACCTGGGCGTCGATCACGCAGGCGGTGCCGTCTTTCACTGCCACCACGTCAGGCTTTCGTAGTCCCTCAGCTGTTCGGAGGTGGGTCTCCACGGAGATATTGAAGCCCCTCTGCACGAGCCCACGAGCGACATACTGCACGATTGCATCATGTCGCTTGACTTGGGACCCGTGTGTCCTGCAGCAAGCCTGTAGGGCGTGGTTAGTGGTCTCGACGGCGTGGCAGCCCACGCGAGATTTGCAGTCCGCCTCACGCCACTGACTGCGCCGTGCCCTCGTTGGGAAGGCGTTGATGGGGGAGCGGATAGCGTCGATGTATTCACGACCAGATAGTAGTCGACTGGTGTCGGCGACACATCGGTGCTGCCCTCGGACTGCAGCAGATGATGACAGAACAGCACCCTCGATGGCGATGTGCAGACGCGCCGCCCACATCTCTCCAACCTGCCGGTTTGAGCAGGTGACCCTCCCACATCGGATGCCGCTCCAGCGGCTCGATCTCCCGCTGTACCTCGTCCAGGCCTGCACCGTCGAAGGCTAGCCCTATCTTCTTCAGCGCCAGGAGACGGGAACGATGGAGGGTTTGCCCCATCCAGCGGCACCATGGAATGCTGAGGGCCCCCCTGGGCAACAGGAGCGTGGAAGTAGCCCAGGGGAGTGTCTGCCGGGAGGCGAAACCATCTCCTGACGGCGGCCCTCATAGAGATGTCCGCCGACTTCAGGGCACCCACTCGGATGCGGCTGAGGGCCAGCCCTAGGTTCAGGCAAGGGAGAACCACGATGGTGAGAGCGAGGAGGCGCTGTTGCGGCTTCGGCGGAGCTCGGGAGATGACCTCCAGCTGTTCCCCCAGGTGGCGTCGGGGTTGAAGACGGAGCAACCCGAGGTGGAGAACCGCAGCCCCAGGTACCGGAAGGTCTCACCCACACGGATGGCTACCACGGTGGTGTTGCCTGCCTTGAAGGTGACTTCGCCGTCCACCTTCCCTTCTTTTCGCGCCCAGACGCGACCAAGGCGAGGGGAAACACTTCTGGGCGTTGATCTGCAGCCCCAGGTGTGCGAGGGTTGCGACAGCTGCATCTATGAGTGACTGCAGGCCCCTTGGAGTCGACGCGAACAACAGGATGTCATCTGCAAAGGCCGCAGTGTTGACTCTGCGACCGAGAATCCGAGCTCCGATGTGGGCGGTGAGTTGACCACGCGCCCACCCTGCGGGTTCGGGGGTAAGAATAGGGCCGCGGTATTCGTGCCTGTCGTAAGAGGCGACTAAAAGGAGTCTCAAACTTTTTGGTCTTCTGTGATGGTCCCCTGTTGGGTTTGACCTCCATCTCTCAAAATTTTCCGAAGAGCGAGCCGATTGGGGAAGGGTGCCTTACTTGGTGCATTGTGTCCATCTTGCGATCAGACCTTTCGCCGGCTTATTCGCTGTTGAATTGCAGTCCCGCCCACTCTCCATCTCTTGGGCATGACTACATTCCTGCGTGCAGATTACACCTTGCACAGTGCAGTGCCTCTTCCTCCACTGACGGCGACCATGGACCACATGTTACCTAACATCCAGCACGGTAGCCAGTCCATTGTGGTGGGGCCGCCATGTACCCTGTTGGTTGTAGCCCCCTGGCAACACAGGGATCGCTCTACTGATGCCTGCGCCGTTAACTCCCCACGTATGCCAAGGAGTAGATGCCTATCCTCCTGGGGTATCGGGACTCCCAGCAACGGCCATCCTGCCAGGTGGCCTTTGCTGTGGCTGGGTGGCGCCCGTGGGAAGGGCCCTTGGTCGGAGTAGGTTGCATCAGGGCGGATGACCCGCAATGAAGCGTGGTACATCGTCTCTCGCTGGTGGCCAGCCGCCAGCAGTCCCTAAGCGTTCTCGGGCTCAATTTAACGCTCAGAAGTACGATCCGAAAACGTTCCCCACCCTGGCCTCACTGTGGGAGGCACGTAAATCTCAGGATGGCAGTAGCAGTTATTCGCCCCAATTCTTAGTTTGTACAAGAGCTGATGGGAAGTCTTTTCTCTCCACAAAGCCTCAGTTCTTCATCGAGCATTTAGAGGACAAGTTTGGGGAGGTGGAGGGCTTGTCCAAAATGCGCTCTGGATCGGTCCTGATACAAACGGCATCCTCTGCCCAGTCACAACGGTTACTTGCTTGTGACAAGTTGGGGGATGTTGCTGTTACGATCCAAGAAGAAGAGCTCTAAGCCCAGGGAACTCGCGGTGGCAGCCGCCCCACCGCAACCTTCCAGCTCTGCATCAGAGGACGAGGTGGAGATTCTGGCGTCCGCTGAGGACCTCGATCTCGCCGGTCCCTCAGGCGCCATGGATAGCACTAGCACAGGTGCTCAATTGGAGGCAGCAGGTGACCCAGCGGCGTGATCTGCCTTCCCAGTCCCGTCACGCCTTTCTCAGCCATGGCCAATACCATCATCCAGTGGAACTGCAGCGGTTTCTTCCACCATCTAGCTGAGCTCCGCCACCTTATCATCCTTCATCCTTTCTTCTGCATGGCTCTTCAGGAAACTTGGTTTCTAACAATGCGAACCCCCGCCCTCCGTGGCTATCGGGGTTATTATAAGAACGGAGCAGCATATGAAAGGGTGTCTGGTGGCGTCTGCATCTATGTCCTTAACTCTCTTCACAGCGAGTCTGTCCCTCTACAAACAGCTTTAGAGGCTATCGCTGTTAGGGTGTGAACGCCACAGGCTATTACCATCTGCAGTGTTTACCTTCCACTGGATGGTGATGTCGCGCACCATGAGCTGGCTGCACTGCAAGCCCAATTGCTGTCACCTTTCTTGTTACTGGGCGACTTCAACGCCCATAACCCTCTGTGGGGTGGGTCAGTGGCAACAGGTGGCACAGCTCGATCTTTCACTTCTAAATGATGGTTCCTTCACATACTTCAGCGTGGCGCATTGCATGTACTCCGCCATCGACCTTTCGATCTGTAGCCCTCGCCTCTTACCGTCTGTCCAATGGAGTGTGCATGACGACTTGTGTGGCAGTGAATACTTTCCGATCTTTCTGTCACTGCCACCACGTCACTCTTCTGGGCGCCCCAGCAGATGGGCTATGAATAAGGCTGACTGGGACTTGTTTTCCTCCACTGCCGCTATTGAGCCTCTCTCTAGTGATGACATTGATGCGGTGGTTCAATCGGTCACCACTGACATCGTTACTGTCGCCGAATCTGCCATCCCCCGTTATTCAGGGTCCCCTCGGCGGAGGGCTGTGCCTTGGTGGTCGCCTGAGATCGCTGCAGCGATTAAAGATCGCCGGCGGGCGCTACGGCGTCACAAGCGACATCCCTGCATTGAACACCTCATCACCTTCAAATGGCTGCGTGCAAGGGCCCGCCGCCTTATCTGCCAAAGCAAGCAGGAGTGCTGGGAGCGGTGTGTGTCCACCATTGACCTCCATGTCACTCCATCGCAGGTCTGGGCCAAGATCCGACGCGTCTACGGCTACCGGACCCCTGTCAGCGTCCCTGCGCTCGCACTGAATGGAGCGATTTGTACTGACTCCGGCGTCATTGCAAACTGCTTGGCAGAACATTTTGCTATGGCTTCCGCTTCTGCGAATTACCCCCAGGCCTTCCGCTCCATTAAAGAGCGGATGGAACGTCGGAGCCTTTCTTTTCGTACAAACACTTCTGAATCCTACACTGCTCCATTTAGTGAGTGGGATTTTCGCAGTGCCCCTGCCGCTTGCCCTGATACCACTCCTGGGCCAGACGGCATCCACTGTCAGATGCTGAAACACCTTTCAGTGGACTGCCAGCGGCGCCTCCTCGCCCTTTACAACCTTCTTTGGGTCGAGGGTGAGTTTCCGTCGCAATGGCGGGAAAGCATTGTCGTCCCCATTTTGAAACCTGGAAAGAGCCCTCTGGAGGTGGACGGCTACCGTCCCATTAGCCTCACCAACGTTGTTTGCAAGTTGCTTGAACGGATGGTGAGCCGGCGCTTGACTTGGGTACTGGAGTCTCGGGGCCTTCTGGCTCAATCTCAGGGTGGGTTCCGTAAAGGCCGCTCCGCCGCCGACAATCTGGTGAGCCTGGAGTCGGCCATCCGTACTGCCTTTGCCCGCCGTCAGCACCTGGTCGCTGTCTCTTTCGACATACGGAAGGCGTACGATACGACATGGCGTGATCACATCCTTTCTACGCTTCATGGATGGGGTCTTCGGGGCCCTCTGCCGATCTTTATCAGAAATTTTCTGTCGTATCGTACCTTCCGCGTGCACGTCGCAGCCTCATATAGTTCCTCCCACGTCCAGGAGAACGGTGTGCCACAGGGTTTTGTTTTAAGTGTCTGCCTGTTTTTAATAGCCATTAACGGGCTCGCTGCGGCTGTATGCTGACGACTTCTGCCTTTATTACAGCTCTACTGGCATTGCAGCTGTTGAACGTCAGCTACAGGGTGCTATCCGCAAGGCGCAGTCTTGGGCTGTAGCTCATGGGTTCCAGTTTTCAGCAGCCAAGACCTGCGTAATGCATTTCTGCCGGCGACGCACTGTCCACCCTGAGCCGCGGCTTTAACTTGCCGGCGAACTTCTTTCAGTGGTGGAATCGTACAGGTTTTTGGGGGTGGTTTTTGATGCCCGGTTGACTTGGCTGCCTCATATCCGGCAGCTTAAACAGGCGTGTTGGCGGTATCTAAACGCTCTGAGATGCTTGAGCCACACCCGCTGTTTCGCCGACCGATCTACCCTGTTGCGGCTCTACCAGGCGTTAATCCAGTCCAGTCTGGATTATGGGAGCCAGGCTTATGGCTCAGCATCCCCATCTGCGTTGCGGGTGCTGGACCCAATTCTCCACAGCGGGATACGCCTTGCCACTGGTGCTTTCCTCACCAGCCCTGTGGACAGCATACTAGTGGTGGCAGGTGTCCCTCCACTGCGGTTCCGACGCCAACAATTACTGGCTGCTTATGCTGCCCATGTTTTTAGCTTGCCCGGGCATCCAAATTACCGTGTCCTGTTCCCGCAGTCAGTCGTCCATTTGCCAGACCGTCGGCCCCGGTCGGGTTGTCCAATCGCCATACGTGTCAAGAAGCTCCTCTCTGGGCTTGGGTTTTTCCCTGTTCCACCTCCTTTCCGGGCACCTCTGCGCACGCCCCCATGGTGTGTGCCTCGGTCTTGCCTTCGGCTCGATTTGGCACAGAACCCGAAGGACTCTGTCCCTCCAGAGGCCTTCCGATGCCACTTTTATTCCATCCTGGCCACGTATCAGGGCTCTGGAGTTGTTTACACCGACGGCTCGATGGTGGCTAGTCGAGTCAGTTATGCGCTAACTCTAGGGGACCATTCTGAATAACGTTCCTTGCTGTCTGGCTGCAGTGTTTACACAGCTGAACTGGTCGCCATCTTTCGTGCCCTAGAGTATATCCGCTCCTGCTCAGGTGAGTCCTTCGTTATCTGTAGCGATTCCCTGAGCGGTTTACGAGCTCTCGACCAGTGTTTTCCTCGTTCTCGTCTGGTGCTGGCTATCCATGTGTCCCTGCACACTCTTGCGCGTTGCGGCCGCTCTGTGGTCTTCGTGTGGACCGCAGGCCATGTTGGGATACCTGGCAATGAGAATGTTGACCGCCTGGCGAAAGAGGCCACTAGTAAATCATCTCTGGAGATTGGCCTCCCGGAAACTGATTTGCGGGCAGTCTTACGCCGCGACGTTCTTTCGGTTTGGGACGCTGAATGGCGCAATTTGCCCACGCCCAACAAACTCAGTCCAATCAAGGCGACGACGACTGTGTGGCGGTCGTCCATGCGAGTCTCCCGCAAGGAGTCTGTGGTCCTCTGCTGGCTGCGTATTGGGCACACTCGGCACACGCACGGCCACTTATTGCGCCGTGAGGACGCACCTCTATGTCGCTGCGTTTCCGTTTTATCTGTGGTCCACATTTTATTGGAGTGTCCGCCTTTAGCTGTGCTCAGGCAGTCGTTCGCACTGCCTGACACGCTCCCTGCCCTTTTAACAGATGACTCTGCTACGGCTGACTTAGTTTTACGTTTTCTTTGGGCAGGGGGTTTTTATCATTTAATTTGAGTGTTTCTGTTTTATTTGATTGTTTTGTGTTGATTCTGGCCTTTGGCCTACGGTTTTAAACTCAGTTTTTAATGTGTTTTCGGTGGTTGGCTTTTCCTTTTTTTTTGTTCCTATGGTCAGCCAACCACCGTCGCACTCCGTGTGATTTTATTTTGTTTTGTCTGGTCCTTGTCTACGTTTCTTTTGTTCTGTGTAATCTGTCTCCTATTCTGTTGAACATATTTTATTGTCTGTGGGTATTTTTTTAGCATTTTGGAAAAAGGGTCCGATGACCTCTGCAGTTTGGTCCCTTTCATCCCTAAACCAACCAACCAACCAACCAATGGCCATTCTGCCAGGTGGCTCTTGCTGAAGCTGGGTGGAGCCTTTGGGGAGGGCTCTTCGTCGAAGTAGGTGGCATCAGGGCGGATGACCCGCGATGAAGTGTGGTACATCACATCTCGCTGGTGGCCAGTCGCCAGCAGTCTCCAAGCGTTCTCAGGCTCAATTTAATGCTCAGAAGTACGATCCGAAAACCTTCCCCTGCCTGGCCACACCGTGGGAGGAGTGTAAGTCTTAGGATGGCAGTCACAGTTATTCGCTGCGATTCTTAGTTTGTACGAGAGCTCACAGGGAGTCTTTTCTATCCACAATGCCTCAGTTCTTCACTTCCCCATTTGGATTCGCCTCCTGGATGAGGCTATGGCATTACCAGTGCCGCCCCGTTGGCACCTCTGCAGAGCTGACTGGACACTTTTCAGCCAACTGGCTGTTTTGGAACACCGTGCCAGCGTCCATGAATGGGTAGACCATGTTACAGACGTGATCTCCCATGTTGCTGAATTGTCAATCCCACGGTCATCCGGTCATCCCAAGAGGCGTCCTGTCCCTTGGTGGACCACTGAGTGCCGCTCAGCAATCCGAGCCTGCCGTGCAGATCTGCGCAGTTCTGTGCCGCTTCAAATGCCGTCCCTCAGCTGACAATCTAGCGGCCTTTCGGGTGGCAAGAGCCGAAGCGCGACGAGTGATTAAAGAGAGCAAACGACGGTTATGGCAATCGTTCTTGAACTCCATCTCCCGCTCCACTAGTTCTACGAAAGTATGGGAAGCCATCAGGCGGATTTCCGGGAAACTCGGCCAGCTACCTGTCACGGCATTGCTGTATCAGGGATGTCTCCCCATGGCGACGAGAGACATTGCCCAGTCTTGGCTGACGCATGGTCATCTGCTGCGTCGAGAGGACCCCCCCTCATTGTCGCTGTGGTGCGATGATGACGGTGGCCCATATATTGTTGGACTGTCCTCTTTTAACCGCCCTCAGGTGAACTTTTAATCTCCAGGGTGCTTTATCATCTCTTTTAGGTGACAATGTCTCTATGACAGATCGGGTTTTAAGTTTTATTCGCGCAAGCGGCTTTTATAGGTCCATTTAAATTTTTTTTTCACATCACCCTCTTTTGAGCTCTCTCTTTTAATTAGTTTTGTGTTGTGATTCGACTCCGCCCTAAACTTTTAGGCTGGAGGTTTTCACGTGATGCAGAGTGGCTGGCTCATCCTGTTCTTTTCGTGATCAGCGAGCCACAGTCCTCTGCTGTGCAGTTTTAATTCCTTCTGCCTTTGTTCTCTATGTTGTTTTTGTTGCTGTGCTCTGTTTTCCGTGTTGTCTTACAATGGACTATGGGGCTTTTCTTCCCCCGGAATTTTTCTTTTAGTGCCTCGCCTGACTGGTGGATAGTTTCACTCTGCTCTGTGTTTTTATGAAACAAGGGACCGATGACCTTTGTAGTTTGGTCCCTTTAATCTTTAATCTTTAACCCAACCAACCAACAAACATTGCCCAGACACTGGCCATGCATTTTGCGGTAGCAGTCTGGTCCCTTTAATCCCACAAACCAACCAACCATGCATTTTGTGGCATCTACCGCCACTATTAACTGTGATCCAGATTTCTGCCGCTACCGCTCTGCCATTGAGAGGGGTCACTTGGACTTCTGGTCTCCAAATTCTGAACCCTACAACTGCCCCTTCACAATGTGGGAACTGGATTCGGCGCTGTCTGTGGCTCATGATACTGCGCCTGGTCATGACCAAATCCCCCCTGCGGGTTCGGGGGTAAGAATAGGCCCGCGGTTATCCTGCCTGTCGTAAGAGGCGACTAAAAGGAGTCTCAAACGTTTCGGCCTTCTGTGATGGTCCCCTCTTGGGTTTGACCTCCTTTTTTTTCCAAATTTCCGTTGTTAGTGCGTGCCATTTGGGGAAGGACACCTTACGTGGTGTTTTTCTATTGGTCCATCATGCTCCACCATCTTGCATGTTACCTATTGTCGTGTGGGGGGGACTACGCCCAACACCTTCTGGGTTGTCTCCTTCTCGCCTTGTGCGCACTCTTCTTCTTCGCGCCTACGACGACTGTGGACCCTTCCAACACCTAAAATCCAGCACGGTAGCCAGTCCGTTGTGGTGGGGTCGTCATGTACCCTCTTGGTTGTAGCCCCCTGACCATGCAGGGATCGCACTACAGATGCTAGAGCTGTTTCCTCCCCATGCATGCCAAGGAGTATGTGCCCATCTTGTCTGGGGCACGGGGACTCCAGGCAACGGGATATCGGCCAGGTACCCGTTGCTTTGGCTGGGTGGCGCCCTTGGGGAGAGCCCTCGTTCGGAGTAGGTGGCATCTGGGCGGATGTGGTGCAATGAAGCGCAATAAATCACACCAAGCTGGTGGTCGCACGGCCACCAGCGTCTCTAAGCGTGGTAGAGTAGACTTTGATGCTGCACAATATGACCCTCAGTCGTTCCCCTCGTTGGCTGCGCCATGGGAGGGACGCCGATCTAGTGCCAAGCGGGAGCCTTACGTACCGCAATACCTTGTCTGCAGCAGGACTAATGGTGACTCCTTTCTTATGACGAAGCCTCTGTTTTTTGTGGAACACCTGGAGGATAAGTTTGGGGAAGTGGCGGGGTTGTCTAAAATGAGGAATGGGTCCATCCTCCTCAAGACGTCCTCCCCAGCCCAGTCACGAGCATTGCTCTTGTGCGATAAGCTGGGTGACGTCCCTGTTACCGTCCCTCCCCACAGTAGCTTAAATATGGTCCAGAGGATTATTTACCATCGTGACGTCTTGTTACAATCCGATGACGAGCTGAGAGCCGACTTGGAACGACGTGGTGTACATTTTGTCCGTCGTGTACATAGAGGGCCCAAGACTAACAGGGTGGCCACCAGTGCCTTTATCTTGGCCTTCGAGGGTGATGTCTTGCCCGAGAAGGTCAAGGTGATGGTTTACAGTTGCGACGTGAAGCCATACGTCCCTCCCCCAATGCGGTGCTTCCAGTGCTGGAAGTTTGGGCATGTGTCCTCCCGTTGCCCATCCAGCGCTACATGTCGAGATTGCGGACGCCCCTCTCATACAGGCGGAGGCGCACATGGAGAATCAGGATGTGTCAACTGTGGGGAGCGCCACTCTCCATGCTCGCCGTATTGCCCCGTTCTTCATAAGGAGCGGAAGATCATGGAATTTAAAGCCCTGGACCGGCTTACTTATCGAGAGGCAAAACTGAAATATGACAGATTGTATCCTGCTTCCATTCGACCATCTTATGCTGCAGCCACGTTCTCGTCGCCCACGCGAGCGACGGTTGTCGCCTCATCTGTGCCGCCTTCAGTGGGCCCTCGGGGCCGTGTATCTCTGTCTGCCCCCCTCGTGTCTGGGGGCAAGCCTTCCTCTGTTGGCCCCCTTAGCAGTTGGGGGCAAAACCTCTTCTGTCGCTCCCCCCACGCTTACTTCGGGAGTGACATCTGCTCCACAACCGGGAGGCTCGATCCCTCCCCCTCCCTCTCCGCTGGCGTTGCCTCCGCTGGTTCCTCTCTCGCGGAAGGGGTCCCTCGGGGCTCTCCCTTCCTCTGTTTCTTCTCCTTCCCAGCCAGATGTCAGCCAGTGGCTGAAGGTTCCGCCACCTGCTGGTCGTAGGGCTTCTGCGTCGTCGTCAGCCTCCGACGCTCCTTCAGAGAAGCTCTCCCAGCCCTCTCACCCTAAGGGCCGACGTGAGAAGAAGGAACGGAATGTGTCCAAGAAGAAGGACGTTCCGGCGGTTTCAGCACCGCCTGTTGTACATAGTCCTGGCTCAGGGGATGAGGTGGAGATCCTCGCCTCTGCCGCGGATCTCGCCCTCACGGAACCCTTGGGGGCCTCTCCTATGGACTCAGCTGACTCTCCCCCGGTGGCGGCAGTTGGCTCTGAAGCGCTGTCTGCCTCTTAGTCGCATTCACGCCCTCCCAGTCCCTTCCTGCTTCCATTCTCCAATGGAACTGCGGCGGTTATTTCCGCCACCTGCCTGAGCTCCGGATGCTTCTGAGTGATTCCCCTGTTCTCTGCATTGCTCTGCAGGAAACTTGGTTTCCTGCCCTGCGGACCCCCGCCCTTCGCGGTTATCAGGGATACTATAAGAACCGTGCTGCCTGTCAACGAGCGTCAGGTGGGGTTTGCCTCTTTGTTCACCACTCTGTCTGTAGATCGCCAGTACCCCTTCAGACGCCTTTAGAGGCAGTTGCTGCCAGGGTTGAGCTCTCGCCGGCTATTACTGTTTGCTCTGTTTACATTCCTCCGGATGGGGAGCTCCCCCGACATGTCTTGGCTGCGCTGCTGGCTCAATTCCCGCCACCTTTGCTGCTTCTGGGCGATTTCAATGCCCACAACCCTCTATGGGGTGGGACTGTCTCTGATGACCGCGGTCGGGCCGTGGAGCAGTTGTTGGCTCAGCTCGACCTTAGCCTCTTGAATACCGGTGCTCCCACGCATTTCAGTGTTGCCCATGGCTCGTTCTCGGCCATCGACCTCTCTCTTTGCAGCCCTGGACTTGTCCCATCCCTCCACTGGAGGGTGCACCCTGACCTGTGCGGTAGTCTCCCCCACAGGGTGACATTGACGAGGTGGTCCGTGTTTTAACCACGTCCATCATTTCAGCGGCCGAGGCTGCCATCCCCCGATCTTCTGGCCTCCCTCGGAGGAAGGCTGTACCCTGGTGGTCGCCGGAGATTGCTGAGGCTATTCGCGACCGTCGGCGGGCTCTCCAGCGTCATAGGCGGCACCCGTTTCTCGAGACCCTCTTCGCCTTCAAGAGGCTCCGTGCCTTGGCCCGTCGTCTTATTGCATGGCGTGAGCAGGAGTGCTGGGAGAGGTATGTCTCATCCTTGGGCTCCCATGTCTCCCCCTCACTCGTGTGGTCCCGGATCCGGCGGATTTATGGATACCAGACCCCTATGGGTGTCCCTGGGCTCTCCTCGGACGGCGCTGTCTGCACGGACGCTGCCGCCATTGCTGAACGGCTTGCCGCGCACTTTGCTCAAAGCTCTGCGACTGCATCTTATCCCTCCGCCTTTCGCTCTCTCAAGGAGCGAGCCGAGCGGACGCCGTTCTCATTCCACACGCGTCGTTCTGAAACATACAATGCTCCTTTCTGCGAGAGGGAATTCCTCGCTGCCCTCGCCGATTTCCCTGATACAGCACCAGGCCCAGACTGCATCCACGCGCAGATGCTGAAGCATCTCTCCAGGGCTGCCAGAGACACGTTCTCGCGATATTCAATCGCATTTGGAGCGAAGGCGTGTTCCCGTCGCAATGGCGAGAGGGTGTTATTGTCCCCATCTTGAAGCCCGATGCGGGCCCACTGGCGGTTGACAGCTATCGTCCCATTACCCTCACCAACGTTTTGTGCAAATTGCTCAAACGTATGGTGGGGCGGCGTTTGTGTTGGGTCCTTGAGTCGCGCGGTCTCCTCGCTCCATCCCAGGGTGGCGGAAGGCGTATGACACCACATGGAGGCATCACATCCTCGCCACGTTGCATGAGTGGGGTCTTCAAGGTCAGCTCCCGGCTTTTCTTCAAAGCTTTTTATTGCGCCGCTCTTTCCGGGTGCAAGTCAGTGCCACCTCTAGTTCATCATATATACAGGAAAATGGGGCCCCGCAGGGCTCCGTGTTGAGCGTCTCCTTATTTCTGGTGGCCATTAATGGTCTGGCTGCAGCAGTGGGGTCGTCGATGTCTCCTTCTTTGTATGCTGACGACTTCTGCATCTCATTTAGCTCCACGACTACGGGAGTCGCCGACCGCAGGCTGCAAGTCGCCGTTCGCAAGGCAGCATCATGGGCTCTGACTCACGGTTTTCAGTTCTCTGCACCCAAGACTCGAGTCATGCATTTCTGCAGGCGTCGGACAGTCCACCCTCATCCTGAACATTACCTCGACGGCCACCTGCTTGAAGTGGTGGACACTTGCCGCTTCTTGGGACTCGTGTTTGATGCCCGGCTCACATGGGTTCCTCATGTTACTCAGCTGAAGCAAAAATGCTGGCGGCACCTCAGCGCCCTCCACTGCCTTAGCCACACTTCTTGGGGTGCAGATCGCTGCACGCTGCTGCGATTGTACAGAGCCCTTGTGCAGTCCCGGCTTGATTATGGGAGCCTGGCCTATGGGTCTGCGTCACCGTCAGTGTTGAAGTTGTTAGACCCCATACACCACTGTGGGGTTCGGCTTACCACTGGCGATTTTCGCACTAGCCCTGTGGATAGTCTACTGGTGGAGGCCGGGGTTCCCCCGCTGCGGATTCACCGCCATCGTCTGCTCGCCGACTATGCTGTCCACGTGCATTGCTCGCCAGGCCATCCCAATCGTCGCCTGCTTTTCCCTGCCATGGTGTTCCATCTGCCCGAATGGCGACCTAGGTCTGGGCTTTCCGTAGCTGTCCGCGTCCAGTCCCTGCTGTCAGAACTGGGGTCATTCCCTCTTCTGCCTCCCTTCCGGGTCCGTGCACCTATGCCTCCCTGGTGTTTGCCCCGGCCGTCCGTCCGTCTGGACTTGGCACAGGGACCCAAGGACTCGGTTCCGCCTGTGGCCCTCCGTCGCCGTTTTCTTGCGCTCCTCGAATCATTTCCGGGCTGTGAGCCTGTCTACACGGATGGTTCCCTGGTTGATGGTCGCACTGCCTACGCTTTTGCACACGCTGCCCATGTTGAGCAACGCTCCTTGCCGGCTGGCTGCCGTATTTTTACTGCAGAGCTGGTGGCAATCATGCGCGCTCTTGAGCATCTGCGTTTCTGCTCAGGTAGGTCCATCGTCATCTGCAGTGACTCCCTGAGCAGCCTTCAGGCCATCGACCGCTGCTATCCCTCCTCTCCTCTGGTGTCCTCCATTCAGGAGTCTGTTTCCGCCATTGCCCGTTCTGGTCGTTCGGTGGTCTTGGTTTGGGCGCCCGGTCATGTTGGCATCCCAGGGAACGAACGTGTAGACAGGCTGGCCAAAGGGGCGATCGACGCCCCGGCTTTGGAGGTCGGCCTTACGGCTCGCGACCAGCAGATGGTGTTGCGCCGTAAGCTGATTGGGATGTGGGCTGCTGAGTGGCGTGGCATGACAGCCCCGAATAAACTGCGGGCTGTCAAGGAGACGACCGCCGTGTGGCGTTCCTCCCTGCGGGCTTCTCGCAGGGACTCGGTGGTCCTGTGTCGGCTGCGCATAGGCCATACGTACCTGACGCACGGCCATCTCTTGCGTCAGGAGGATCCCCCCCTGTGTCAGTGTGGGTCCCGGCTGACGGTCGGCCACATTTTGCTGGAGTGTCCTCGACTGCGCACACTCCGGCAATCTTTTAATCTCCCGGGCACTTTGGCTTTGGTTTTATCCGACGATGCCTCCATGGCTGACAATGTTTTACATTTTATCCGTAGTAGTCGTTTTTATGGTTCGATTTAGGGAGGTCCTGCGCCTTTCCCTTTCTGTGCCTTTTGTCCTTGTGTCTGTTGCTGTTCTGGTGTGCCGTCAGATGGTTGACTCTTTCCCTTTTTTTTCTCATGGTCAGTCAACCAGTCTCCGGCCATCCTCCTTCCTTCTGTTTCTTTCTGTCTGGTGTTCCTCTGTCCTGTTCTTGTCTGTAGTGTTTGTTGCTGCATTTGTGTTCTTTTAGCGCCTAGGGGGACGTCTCCTCCCCCTTTGGTTTTTATCTGCCCTGTAGATTTTCGGCTCGCCTGATTTTGGAATGGGGGACTGATGACCTTCGCTGTTTAGTCACCCTTCAACATCCCAACAACCACCACCACCAATTTTCATGAGTAAAATTAATTTGTAAATTGTATTTGAATAACCGTGGTCCAGAGGTACTTTGTTCGTAAAAATAAATGTCGGTGCCCAACCTCTTTGTGTTCTTGAGGCTGGCGCTCCTCATCGATTCGTATGATTTCCAAATGTCGCGCTCAAGTATAATTTAAGAAGTTGTTACTCATTTTTATTTGATACGCAAATCCCACACTCGAGTGCAATTTAAGACGTTATGATTTCTTTGATATAATACGCTGTTGCCGCTCTCAAGTGCAGAAACTTCACCGCATCAAAAACCCGCAGATATGACTAAATTGGGGGGGGGGGGGGGGGGGGGGGGTTGCTTTGTCACAGTTTTACCACCTGCGCTGAAACTTCCATCTACTCACCATGCCAAAATTACTGGTACTCATAAATCGACTTTTCACTGCACTGATGAAACGCAGTCTATTGAGTCAGTCCATTTAAGCACAAGGAATGAAAACTACGATATAATTTCAAACCGTTTGGTACTAAGTTCACAGACAAAACCACAAAAAAATGAACAAATCAAACTCAATTGGTCATTGTTCCAAGGAATGAAGAACAAAATCCTGAGTGAAAGATCCCATACGATAAGGTACATATGCGAAATATTAATGTTTTAGAACTCCTGGTGAAGAAAGCAAGTGAAGCACAAAATTTTAGCGACCATCCCAGTCTCAGTCCACATCGTTGCTACAATTTCATATAAATGAACAAGTTTATTTTATTGTTCACATTCAGTGCCACATGATTTTCAGATCCCAGTTCCAAAAGCTTCCATAAAAATGCTACCTGACTGAAATTTAATCTTCACAGAAAATATCAGCGAAAACCTGCTTGCATACTGACCACGACAAAATGAAATGCAAAGGTATTGCCACAGAATTACTATTACAGTTGAAAGCTTACCCCAAGAAGTCCAGCGTGAAAAGCACTTATTATGTACTAAATTTCCTAACAGTTTAGTATAATCGTCAGTGATCTAACTGTAGAAAATGCGAAATTTCTGAATGAGTACTGTTCCAGCGCCCAACAATAACTACCTTTACTCCTGTTTCTTTAGTATCAGAGCACAGCCACTGAAAGTCCATTTGCGTGTCACGAATCACGCCTATAAGGAGTGATTCATTAACACAGATAAGGAGTAGCTACGTTAGATCTTTTGCAACAGTTACGATTTAGTATAGCTGGTGTTAAATACCTCTTACTTATAAATCTGCTTCCGAAAGTTTGTCCCCCCTGCGGGTTCGGGGGTAAGAATTGGCCTGCGGTATTCCTGCCTGTCGTAAGAGGCGACTAAAAGGAGTCTCAAACGTTTTGGCCTTAATGTGATGGTCCCCATTAGGGTTTGACCTCCATTTTTCCAAATTCCACAGAAGTACGAGCCTTTTGGGGAAGGACACCTTACGTGGTGCACCATCAGTCCTCTGTGCCCTAAGACCTTGGCACTCTTGATCGTCTTGGCGTCGTACCTGCGCCCTCCATCCCTCATTTTGGGCATACACACCTGATGTATTGTGTATGTACCGCCCTTAGTGCGTCACCATCAGCACCCACGATCACTATGGACTACCCATGGCACCCAAAATCCAGCACGGTAGCCAGCCCGTTGTGGTGGGGTCGTCATGTACCCTCTAGGTTGTAGCCCCCTGACAACACAGGGATCGTACTGCCGATGCCTGAGCTGACACCTCCCCACGTAAGCTAAGGAGTAGATGCTCGTCTCTCTGGGGCATCGGGACTCCCGGTAACGGCCATCCTGCCAGGTGGCCTTTGCTGTGGCTGGGTGGCGCCCGTGGGGAGAGCCCCTGGTCGGAGTGGGTGGCATCGGGGCGGATGCCCCGCAATGAAGCGGGTGAAATCTCAATCTGGTGGTCGCTCGACCGCCAATGTCTCTAAGCGTGGTAAGGTGGAATTTAACGCTGTGACATATAACCCGAAGTCGTTCCCTTCCCTAGCCACACCATGGGAGGAACGTAGGGCTGCAGACAGACAGGAGCCATATTCGCCACGATACCTTGTATGCAGCAGAACTGATGGGGATTCGTTTTTGGGAACTAAGCCTCTTTTCTTCGTGCACAATCTCGAAGATAAGTTTGGGGAAGTGGTGTCTCTTTCCAAAATGAGGAGCGGGGCCATTTTGATACAAGCAGCTTCATCTGCGCAGTCCCAGGCATTACTCGCCTGTGAGAAGCTCGGTGACATCCCCGTTACTGTCACTCCCCATAAGTCCTTAAATTTGGTCCAGGGGATTATTTTTCATAAAGATCTTCTGGTACAGTCTGATGACGAGCTACGTGAGAACCTGGCACGACGAGGTGTACACTTTGTCCGTCGTGTCTTTAGGGGGCCAAAGGATAATAGGGTCGCTACCGGTGCTTTCATCCTGGCCTTTGAGGGCGACTGCTTGCCTGAGAAAGTCAAGGTCATGATATACCGGTGCGATGTCAAGCCCTATGTCCCGCCCCCTATGCAATGCTTCCAGTGCTGGAAATTCGGACACATGTCCTCCAGGTGCACTTCCAGCCCCACGTGTCGTGATTGTGGACGGCCTCCACATCCTAATGCTCCATGTGCTCCGCCTCCCACCTGCGTTAACTGTGGGGAGCATCATTCTCCCTGCTCACCAGACTGTGCAGTCTATCAACGAGAGCGGAAGATAGAAGAAATTAAGACCTTGGACCGTTTAAGTTACCAAGAGGCAAAGAAGAAATTAGAACGACTCATCCCTACACATCTGTTGAGGAGTTATGCTACCGTCACACTGCCGCCACCAGCTCCTGCACAGACTACCTTCTCTGTTGGCCCACAGAGAAATCAAGTAACATCTGCCCCACCGCTGGGACAGGCTGCTCTCTCTTCCACTGCTCCCAAAACACCGAGTTTGGGAGCAGTGCGCCCCAAGCAACCGGGGACGTTGGTCCCCACCTCTCAGCTGGAGCGGCGACAGCCCTCACCGGCTCCTCAGCCGGGGAAGCGACAGCTCCCCCGGCTGCTCAGCCGGAGACGCAACAGCCTTCTCCGACCTCACTTGTTCGGAAGGGATCCCTTGGGGGCGTCCCTTCCACGGACTTCCCCAGTGTCTCACAAGACACTAGCCAGTGGCTGAAAAAGCCACCAGCTGCTGGTCGAAGGGCTTCACGCTCTTCCTCTGTTCCTGACAATGCGTCAGGACAGCCCTCCCAGCATGCCAACCCTCCTCCCAAAGACAAGAGAGAGAAGAGGAAGCTCTCCAAGAAGGATAAGGACCCAGTGGTTCCCGCACCAACGCTCCCTGTCAGCTCAGCCTCTGAGGACGAGATCGAGCTCTTTGCGTCCCCTGATGACCTGGATCTCGCCGTCTCCTCCGAAACGATGGCCGTAGTGACGTCCGTCACTCAGTCGGTGGCAGCATGTGACCCTGCAAAGTAATTTGCCTTTTCAATGCCTGAATGCCCCTACAGGACACGCTTTGTACAATCCTCCAGTGGAATTGTGGCGGTTATTTTAGCCATCTCCCTGAGCTACGACAGCTTCTAAGCCTGACACCTGCGTTCTGCATTGCCCTCCAGGAAACCTGGTTCCCGGCAATGTGGACCCCTGCCCTTCGTGGATACAGGGGTTATTACTGCAACCGTAGCACTTACAATTGTGTGTCAGGTGGAGCTTGCGTGTATGTCCTTACTTCTGTATATAGTGCTCCTGTGCCCCTTCAAACATCATTGGAAGCTGTGGCTGTACGTGTAAGGACTACCCAGGACATAACCGTCTGCAGTGTCTATCTCCCTCCAGGTGGTACAGTCTCCCTGACCGACTTGGCTGCACTGGTCGCCCAACTCCCCACGCCTTTTCTTCTCCTTGGGGATTTTAACGCCCACAATCCCCTGTGGGGTGGAACGCAGGTTACTGGCCGAGGCAGAGAGGTCGAGAATCTCATCTCCCAACTCGACCTCTGCCTCTTAAACACTGGCGCCGCCACACATTTCAGTGTGGCGCATGGCACGTTCTCGGCCATAGATCTGTCATTGTGCAGCCCAGGGCTTGTACCATCTGTCCACTGGAGAGTCCATGCCGACTTGTGTGGTAGTGACCATTTTCCCATCTTCCTTTCACTACCCCAGCGTCGCTCCCATGAACGCTTTCCTAGATGGGCATTTAGCTAGGCAAACTGGGAAATGTTCTCCTCTGCTGCCACTGTTGACTCTCTCCCCCACGGTACCGTCGATGTGGCGGTTGAGACACTGACTGCAGCGATTGCTTCCGCTGCGGAACGTACCATTCCTCGTTCATTAGGGTGCCCCTGGCGAAAGTCAGTGCCTTGGTGGTCTTCAGAGGTCGCTGACGCCATTAAAGAACGTCGGCGGGCTCTTCAGCGACATAAGCGGCACCCGTCTCTGGAGAACCTCATTTTATTCAAACGTCTCCGTGCTCAGGTACGGAGGCTTATCAAACGGCGGAAACAGGAGTGCTGGGAGAGGTACGTTTCCACCATTGGCTCCCGTACTTCACCCTCCCAGGTGTGGATGAAGATTCGGCGCATCTTTGGATTGCAGCACTCTACAGGTGTCCCAGGGCTTACCGTCAACAGGGCGCTATCCACCGATGCCGATGCAATCGCCGAGCATTTCGCACAGCACTATGTTCGGGCCTCTGCGTCGGGGAATTACCCGCCCGCGTTTCGCGCGCTCCAACGCCGGGAGGAAGGCAAACGGCTTTCTTTTGCTTCTCGCCACCCTGAGGCGTATAACGCCCTATTTAGTTTGTGGGAACTGCGGAGCGCCCTGGCACAGTGCCCCGATACAGCCTCTGGGCCAGATGGCATCCACAATCAGATGCTCAAACACCTTTCCCCGGACTGTCAGCGGTGTGTTCTTGCCATCTTCAACCGCATATGGGGCGATGGTGTCTTTCCGTCGCAGTGGCGGGAGAGTACCGTCATTCCGGTGCTGAAGCCTGGTAAGGACCCACTTAATGTGGATAGCTATCGGCCCATCAGCTTGACAAATACTCTGTGTAAGCTCTTGGAACGCATGGTGAGTCGACGGCTGTGTTGGCTACTCGAGAATCGGGGTCTTCTGGCTCCGTGCCAGAGCGGCTTCCGTCAGGGCCGTCCCACTACCAATACTTTGGTCTTTCTTGAGTCTGCAATCCGCACTGCTTTTTCCAGGCGCCAACATCTCGTCTCCGTCTTTTTCGATCTCTCCAGAGCATATGACACGACGTGGCGGCACCATATTCTCGCCACGTTGCACGAGTTTGGTCTCCGGGGCTCACTCCCCATTTTTATTCAGAATTTTTTATCTATTCGGACATTCCGCGTTTTAATTGGCACATCCCATAGTTCACTTCATATCCAGGAGAACGGCGTTCCACAGGGCTCTGTATTGAGCGTGCCCCTTTTCCTTGTGGCCATTAATGGCCTTGCAGCAGCAGTAGGGTCGTCTGTCTCACCCACGTTATATGCTGACAATTTCTGCATCTTTTTCAGCTCCTCCACCATTAGTGTTGCAGAACGTAGGTTGCAGGGAGCCATACGCAAGGCGCAGGCGTGGGCCCTAGCCCATGGGTTTCAATTTTCTCCTGCGAAGACCTGTGTTATGCACTTTTGTCGGCGTCGTACTGTCCATCCCCACCCTGAGCTCTATCTTCAGGATGCCATGCTCAGGGTTGTTGACACTTACCGTTTTCTGGGATTGCTGTTCGATGCCCGGCTTACTTGGCTTCCACATATTCGTCAGCTCAAGCGTCAGTGCTGGCAGCATCTGAATGCCCGCCGCTGCCTAAGCAACACAACTTGGGGTGCAGACCGTAACACGCTGCTGCAGCTCTACAAAGCCCTTGTGCTGTCCCGACTGGATTATGGGAGTGTGGTGAATGGCTCAGCATCGCCCTCAGCGTTGCAACTGCTGGATCCCGTTCCCCACTGTGGGGTTCGACAGGCGACAGGAGCATTCCGCATCAGTCCTGTTCATAGTCTCCTTGCTGAGGCTGGGCTTCCTCCACTTCGTATTCGGCGTCAACAACTGTTAGCCAACTATGCTGCCCACGTCCATTGTTCGCCCCGTCACCATAACTATCGTCTCCTTTTCGAAAATGCGGCAGTCCATATCCCACACCAGCGGCCACGATCAGGCCGTACAATTGGGATCCGTGTTTGGTCGCTCCTTAATGAACTCGAGTGTTTGCCTCTTCCATCTGCTTTCCAGGTCCGCCCACATACACCACATTGGTGTATTCGTCGGCCGCAGCTTCGGCTGGAACTTTCCCGATGGCCGAAAGATTCAGTTCCTCCTGCAGTCTTGCGCCGCCAATTCCTTGCGCTCCTAGGCGCATACCATGCCTCCGGGGTTATCTATACAGATGGCTCGATGGTTGATGGCCGTGTGGGGTACGCTTATGCTCATGCGGACTATGTCGACCAGCGCTCCTTGCCGGAAGGCTGCAGTGTTTACACCACAGAACTGACAGCCATTTTTCGTGCCCTTGAGCATATTCGTACCAATACTGGAACGTCCTTCGTCATTTGCAGTGACTCGCTCAGTAGTCTACAGGCTCTTGACCAGTGCTACCCACGCCATCCCATTGTTGTTGCCATCCAGGAGTCCGTTCATGCTCTTGAACAACGTGGCCGTTCAGTGGTGTTCATATGGACCCGGGACACGTTGGGATCGCGGGAAATGAACTCGCCGACAAGTTAGCCAAACAGGCTACCCGCAAACTGCCGTTGGAGATCGGCCTCCCGGAAACTGATCTCAGAACCGTTTTGCACCGTCGGGTCTTTGGGTTGTGGGGAGACGAATGGCGTACTCTGTCTGCACCCAACAAGCTGCGGCAGGTAGAGGAGGCAACGACTGTGTGGGGTTCCTCCATGCGGGCCTCTCGCAGAGATTCTGTTGTTCTGTGTAGGCTCCGCATTGGCCACTCTTGGCTGATGCATGGTCATCTGCTGCGTCGAGAGGACCCCCCTCATTGTCGCTGTGGTGCGAATATGACGGTGGCCCATATATTGTTGGACTGTCCTCTTTTAAACGCCCTCGGGTGAACTTTTAATCTCCAGGGTGCTTTATCATCTCTTTTAGGTGACAATGTCTCTATGGCAGATCGGGTTTTAAGTTTTATTCGCGCAAGCGGCTTTTATAGGTCCATTTAATATTTTTTTTTAATCTCACCCTCTTTTGAGCTCTCTCTTTTAATTAGTTTTGTGTTGTGATTCGACTCCGCCCTAAACTTTTAGGCTGGGGGTTTTAACGTGTTGCAGAGTGGCTGGCTCATCCTATTATTTTTGTGATCAGCCAGCCACAGTCCTCTGCTGTGCAGTTTTAATTCCTTCTGCCTTTGTTCTCTATGTTGTTTTTGTTGCTGTGCTCTGTTTTCCGTGTTGCTTTACAATGGCCTATGGGGCTTTTCTTCCCGCGGAATTTTTCTTTTAGTGCTTCGCCTGACTGGTGGATAGTTTCACTCTGCTCTGTGTTTTTATGAAACAAGGGACCGATGACCTTTGTACACTCCTGGAAATTGAAATAAGAACACCGTGAATTCATTGTCCCAGGAAGGGGAAACTTTATGGACACATTCCTGGGGTCAGATACATCACATGATCACACTGACAGAACCACAGGCACATTGACACAGGCAACAGAGCATGCACAATGTCGGCACTAGTACAGTGTATATCCACCTTTCGCAGCAATGCAGGCTGCTATTCTCCCATGGAGACGATCGTAGAGATGATGGATGTAGTCCTGTGGAACGGCTTGCCATGCCATTTCACCTGGCGCCTCAGTTGGACCAGCGTTCGTGCTGGACGTGCAGACCGCGTGAGACGACGCTTCATCCAGTCCCAAACATGCTCAATGGGGGACAGATCCGGAGATCTTGCTGGCCAGGGTAGTTGACTTACACCTTCTAGAGCACGTTGGGTGGCACGGGATACATGCGGACGTGCATTGTCCTGTTGGAACAGCAAGTTCCCTTGACGGTCTAGGAATGGTAGAACGATGGGTTCGATGACGGTTTGGATGTACCGTGCACTATTCAGTGTCCCCTCGACGATCACCAGTGGTGTACGGCCAGTGTAGGAGATCGCTCCCCACACCATGATGCCGGGTGTTGGCCCTGTGTGCCTCGGTCGTATGCAGTCCTGATTGTGGCGCTCACCTGCACGGCGCCAAACACGCATACGACCATCATTGGCACCAAGGCAGAAGCGACTCTCATCGCTGAAGACGACACGTCTCCATTCGTCCCTCCATTCACGCCTGTCGCGACACCACTGGAGGCGGGCTGCACGATGTTGGGGCGTGAGCGGAAGACGGCCTAACGGTGTGCGGGACCGTAGCCCAGCTTCATGGAGACGGTTGCGAATGGTCCTCGCCGATACCCCAGGAGCAACAGTGTCCCTAATTTGCTGGGAAGTGGCGGTGCGGTCCCCTACGGCACTGCGTAGGATCCTACGGTCTTGGCGTGCATCCGTGCGTCGCTGCGGTCCGGTCCCAGGTCGACGGGCACGTGCACCTTCCGCCGACCACTGGCGACAACTTCGATGTACTGTGGAGACCTCACGCCCTACGTGTTGAGCAATTCGGCGGTACGTCCACCCGGCCTCCCGCATGCCCACTATACGCCCTCGCTCAAAGTCCGTCAACTGCACATACGGCTCACGTCCACGCTGTCGCGGCATGCTACCAGTGTTAAAGACTGCGATGGAGCTCCGTATGCCACGGGAAACTGGCTGACACTGACGGCGGCGGTGCACAAATGCTGCGCAGCTAGCGCCATTCGACGGCCAACACCGCGGTTCCTGGTGTGTCCGCTGTGCCGTGCGTGTGATCATTGCTTGTACAGCCCTCTCGCAGCGTCCGGAGCAAGTATGGTGGGTCTGACACACCGGTGTCAATGTGTTCTTTTTTCCATTTCCAGGAGTGTAGTTTGGTCCCTTTAATCTTTAACCCAACCAACCAACCGAAAGTTTGTGAGATTGATACATGCAGCAACTAGCTTCATCGGGAAATTGTGATATTTATGGCTGTAGTTTTCAATTTATTATATGACTGTATGCATTTCGATTCAGTACTTGGATCCTAGGGGAGATATTCTCCGACTTTGATGCTGAGCTGGATGAAAGACACTTTATTGTGAACCTTAACGTGGGACACTTGACTGGTAGGCTTAACGATTTTGACAGCTACACCTCTACTGAGGCACTCTAACGTCCACCGAGAGGCCACACACGAGTTTGGCATTGGTCAGCACGTGATGAGGCGCAGTGCGCGTTAGACAACTGCCCACAAAGGCCGCTCGTCACAGGGGCGCAGCACATGGCACCAGTTTCTCGCCACATCGTCACCTAGTGACGGCGGGCATCAAGCGCTCAAGTAAAACTTCACCTGCCAATGTCCCATTCGTCTCAAACAAGTAATCAAGATCCAAGAAAATCAACCTTGAAATTTTCATTAACATAATGGAAACATTATTTTTTTAGACTGTAGAGTGTGATAGATGTTGATTGTTTTGTAACAGTATTTTGCGTAGGATAGCTGGAATGAACTAGCCTTTGCCCAAAAAATTGTATATTTAGTGGAAGTAAAACGACTGTAACGTGCCCTCTGTATATCCTTTCATGTGCCAAACCAAATTCCTGCCTTGCTATTAAGCACGAACCTTATACTCATGTCGAAATTGTTTTGTAATAGCTGACAAACCTAGCATTGCCTGGGTATTCATTTTGCCAATTTTCTATTAAAACGAATTTTTTTTTTTAAAGTGTAAAACCGAAAAAAATTATTTCTATGTATTCGTAGAAACATCTTTGAAATTATGAAACAGCTGTACAAAGAAATATCCATAGCGTACAAATGTGTAAGTACAGTCTGTATGGCAGCGCCTGTTCATAGCTTTATAGACGGCTACTGTTTTCGCCTACAGCCGTTAGAGTTCCGCAGTTGAAAGCAGTCAGAGGCGTTGCCAAGTGTCTGTGATTTCCTTAAGTTGACTCGACTGCAGCAGTTTATTTGTTAGTACTAAAGAATAAATGTATTAAAGTTAAGAGCATAATGAGGCATTTTTTTCACGTACCTCACTGTCTGTGACGTCGTATCTCTTCAACTATGTGTTGTACAATGATGTATTTCTGTGGGTGCTTTCAGCAGCATATGTGGATACCGTATGCGAAACGTGTTGCGAATAGAATTAGTAGCAAAAAAGTAACAAATTTAAACGTCACGAGGGATGCTGCGATTTTTCACGCATGTAATTGTTTTTGACGTCATATTTCCTGAACTGTGATGGTAGGTGGTTCTTAACCCACCCTCCAGTAACTGTTGCCTGTTAGTGAGGGATATGTGGACAAAGTTTGGTTGAAATCGGTTCAGTGGTTTAGGAGGAGGTGTGGAACATACACCCATAAATAAATCCATTTTTATAATATGTGTGGATTAATAAACGTAGATAAGATAATTACCAGCCGTTGTGGCCGGGCGGTTCTAGGCGCTACAGTCTGGAACCGCGCGACCCCTACGGTCGCAGGTTAGAATCCTGCTTCGGGCATGGATGTGTGTGATGTCCTTAGGTTAGTTAGCTTTAAGTAGTTCTAAGTTCTAGGGGACTGATGACCTCAGATGTTGAGTCCCATAGTGCTCAGAGCCATTTTTAGTAAAGATAATTAGCTATCCATCTTGGGCCTTAGCTACAACGTACAGAAAGAACATTTGTTGACATGGACAGAGGACAGATATTATTCCGTGATCACGTTGTATTTAGGAAATCTGTCTGAACCTGAAGCAACCCTGGTGTATACGTAGCTAGGTCTCACCGCCATCGCCTCTTTTCTTCTGATCGAACGAGGTGGTACAGTGATTACCGCTCTAGACACGAATTAGGGAGGACGACGATTCTAATCTCCGTCCAACCATCAAGATTTAGGTTTTCCGCGATCTCCCTAAACCACTTCAGGCAAATGCCGGGATGGTTGCTTTGAAAAAGGTACGGCCTATTTATTACCCATTCTTGAAACAACCCGAGTTTGTGCACCTCGTTGTCGAACGGGCCTTAAACACTGATTTTCCTTTCTCTTCTTCTCGATGGTAGAGCTGGAGAGAATTACTAGGAATGAAGAAGAGGAACTGCAAAGGAAGGAGAGTGCGCCGGCAACGTTCTTGATGATACTGTAACGATTACCTGACCTCTACGCTTTCCATCTGGCAGTAACGTTGGCTCAAACACGTTGACATAACCAGCCCCGAGGATATGATCGATGTCGTTTCATTCATAACTGAAAATAAATGTAACTTCCCTGCCTAAGGATTTCTTGTCCCTCATCACAAGGCGTGTTGCGGATGGCGGTCTTGTGCTAAGGTGCGTGTCCAGAGCCCGAAAAGTTGAGTACCGGCCAGAGCGCAGTATATTTCAGTGTGCCCTTAACCTAGGCTTTCTCTCGCAACGCTGTGAAAATTTTCCAGGAACGACACCTGGTTCGAACTCCACGGTAAACAGTATGTCTGCTTCCCTAATATGATTACTGGGGAGGATTAGGGACATGCAAGTCGCCAAAGTGGCATCAAATTGAAAGACGTACACCAGTCCACTGAGCCACACGGAATTTTTATTGTTACAAAGAATGCCAACAAACATAAAATAAGCTTGCAAAATAGAACATTTCCCCTCAAGAGATGGAGCCTTGTTCGCTACTGCACCAAGGGACGAAACTTTATCTTCTACTGCACCAAGGGACGAAACTTTATCTTCTACTGCACAAGAATGTCGACGGCACATTACAATCCTGCGAAAAGCACAAAAATTACAGAACTTAGTCAGTCCGTGTTCAGTGACGTCTATACTTACTTAACAAGGATCAAATAGTCTACGCCTTCGTCAGAAAAAAAATGAAAGTAAATCAAACAGAACGTAGAACTACTTGACTTTCAACGACTTTTCTTTCGAAGTCTGATGTTTCATGGCATTATTTATCCGAATCGGATAGATGTGATGTGCATGAAGAGACAAACAAATGATTACAGTTTCACAAAAATTGCATAATTTATTCAAGAGAAAGAGCTTCACAAAATGAGAAAGTCAACGACGCGTTGGTCGTCTCTGGCCCTTATGCAAGCAGTTATTCGGCTGGCATTGATTGGCAGAGTCGTTGGGTGTCCTCCTGAGGGATATCGTGCCACATTCTGTTCAGCTGGCGAGTCGGGTCGTCAAAATCGGAAGCTGGTGAGAGGGTATTGCCCATAATGCTCCACACATTCTTGCTGGTCAAGGTAGGTTTCGTTAGGCAAGCGGAGACAAGCAGTAGAAACTCTCGTCGTGCGCGGGTGGACGTTATCTTGCTGAAATATAAGTCCAGTGAGGTCTGCCGCGAAGGGCAAGAAAACGGGGCGTAGAAAATCGTCGACGTACCGCTGGGATATGAGGATGGCAACCAAAGAGCTCCTGCTGTGAAAAGAAATGCCACCCCAGACCGCCACTTCTGGTTCGCTGGTGCCTTATTGCGGGCAGCAGTCAATACGGTACATACGATATTGCAGTATCTGTGTTCTTCAGAACGATGCGATGTTTCTTCGGACATGCATGTCTGAAGGAGCACTGTATCTTTCTTCTTAACAACACAGACACTGCAATATCGTATTTATCCGCAGATATAAACCAACGATTTTCAATTAAAATGTCCTCCCCTATACGGGGATTACGTAATATATCTGCGAGTACAGGTGGAAGTTTGTGAGAAGTGCACGGATAGCCTCCCCCTGCGGGTTCGGGGGTTAGAATAGGCCCGCGGTATTCCTGCCTGTCGTAAGAGGCGACTAAAAGGAGTCTCACATGTTTCGGCCTTATGTGATGGTCCCCTCTCGGGTTTGACCTCCATCTTTCTAAATTATTCCGAAGAGCGAGCCAATTGGGGAAGGGCGCCTTACATGGTGCACTGTATCCGTCGTGCAATTAGACCTTTAGCCGTCTTTCTCGTCGTTGCAATGGTGTCCCGCTCGTTTTCGATCTCTTGGGCGATTACCACGCTGCACTCTGCAGTGTTTCTTTTAACTGCGACGACGACCTTGGCCATTTTTGCACCTAAGATCCAGCACGGTAGCCAGTCCGTTGTGGTGGGGCCGCCATGTACCCTCTTGGTTGTAGCCCCCTGACAACACAGGGATCGCTCTACTGATGCCTGCGCCGTTCACTCCCCACGTATGCCAAGGAGTAGATGCCCATCTCCCTGGGGCATCGGGACTCCCGGCAATGGCCATCCTGCCAGGTGGCCTTTGCTGTGGCTGGGTGGCGCCCGTGGGGAGGGCCCTTGGTCGGAGTAGGTGGCATCAGGGCGGATGACCCGCAATGAAGCGTGGTACATCATCTGTCGCTGGCGGCCAGCCGTCAGCAGTCTCTAAGCGTTCGAGAGCCCATTTTAAAGGTAACGTTTATGACCCCAAATCGTTCCCCTCCCTCGCCACACCATGGGAGGAACGACAGGCATTGCGTGACAGTGAGACGTATTCGCCCAGGTATCTTGTCTGTACCAGAGCTGATGGGGAATCATTTCTATCCGTGAAGCCTCAGTTCTTTGTAGAGCATTTAGAGGACAAGTTCGGTGAGGTGGAGGGCTTGTCCAAGATGCGGTCAGGATCGGTGTTGATAAAAACGGCATCCTCTGCCCAGTCACGGAGGTTGCTCAATTGTGACAAGTTGGGGGATGTTTCCGTTAGCATCACGCCGCATAAGAGTCTGAACATGGTCCAGGGTATTATATTCCACCGGGATCTTCTTCTGTAGTCCGACGATGAATTACGCGCCAACCTCGAACGACGAGGTGTTCACTTCGTCCGGCGCGTCCATCGGGGTCCGAGGGATAATCAGGTCGCCACTGGTGCCTTCATCTTGGCCTTTGAGGGTGATGTCTTACCCGAAAAGGTTAAGGTGATGGTTTACCGTTGTGATGTGAAATCATATATCCCTCCTCCGATGCGGTGTTTTAAATGCTGGAAGTTCGGGCACATGTCATCTCGCTGTACTTCCAGCATCATGTGTCGGGATTGTGGACGTCCTTCGCATCCTGATACTCCATGTGCTCCGCCTCCCATCTGTGTTAACTGTGGAGAGCACCATTCCCCCTGCTCACCGGACTGTCGGATCTTCCAGAAGGAAAGGAAGATAATAGAATATAAGACCCTGGACCGCCTGACCTACACAGAGGCAAGGCGGAAATATGAACGGCTACATCCAGTGCCCATGACGACTACCTATGCCGCTGCTGCAACACCAGTTCGCTCTCAGCTCTGCCAGAATTCACCGGTCCCCTTGGTTGCGGGGGGCACTTCACTCCCTGTTGCTCCTGCTCCATCTACTTCAGGAGCAACACCACCCCAACCACCGGGGACATCTGTTCCCCCTTCACAGCCGGCGAAGCGTGTGCCTTCTTCGCCTCCTCTCGCCCGGAAGGGGTCCCTTGGGGCCCTCCCATCGCAGGCTTTGCCCAGTGCCAAAGCGGACACCCGCAAGTTTGTAAAACAACCACCGGTCGCTGGTCGTAGGGCGTCACGGTTGTCTTCAGTCCCTGAGACTGACCCAGGGAGGCCCTCCCAGCCAGACCCACCTAAGGCACAGCGCGCAAAGCAGTCGAAGAAAAAGGCTCCCAAGCATCCTGAAATTGCGGTGGCACCTGTCCCACCGCAACCTTCTCCCTCTGCGTCAGAAGATGAGGTGGAGATTCTGGCGTACGCTGAGGACATGGATCTCGCCAGTCCCTCGGATGCAATAGCTAGCTGCTGTCCAGGTGGTGATTCAGTAGCAGCAGGGGCCCCGGAGGCGTAATCTGCCTCCCCAGTCCCTTCACGCCTTTCCCATCCATGGCTAATAACATCCTCCAGTGGAACTGCAGCGGTTTCTTCCACCATCTAGCTGAGCTCCGCCACCTTATCAGCCGTCATCCTTTCCTTTGCATTGCTCTGCGGGAAACTTGGTTTCCAGCAATGCGAACCCCCGCCCTCCGTGGCTATCGGGGTTATTTTAAGAACCGGGCAGCTTATGCAAGGGTGTCTGGTGGCGTCTGCATATATGTCCTGAACTCTCTTCAGAGCGAGTTTGTACCTCTACAAACAGCTTTAGAGGCTGTCGCTGTTCGGGTGTGGACGCCACAGGCTATCACCGTCTGCAGTATTTACCTTCCACCTGACGGTGCTGTCGCGCAGCATGTCCTGGCTGCTCTGATAGCACAACTGCCGCCACCTTTTCTGCTGCTGGGCGATTTCAATGCCCACAACCCTCTATGGGGTGGGACTGTCTCCGATGATCGTGGTCAGGCCGTGGAGCATGTGTTGGTTCAGCTCGACCTTAGCCTCTTGAACACCGGTGCTCCCACGCATTTAAGTGTTGCCCATGGCTCGTTCTCGGCCATCGATCTCTCTATTTGCAGCCCTGGACTTGTCCCATCCCTCCACTGGAGGGTGCATCCTGACCTGTGTGGTAGTGACCATTTTCCCATCTATTTGTCACTGCCACAGTGTCATTCTTCTGGGCGCTTGCCCCGCTGGGCTCTCCACAGGGCTGACTGGCCAGCTTTTACTTCCGCTGTAACCATTGCGTCTCCCCCACAGGGTGACATTGATGAGGTGGTCCGTGTTTTCACCACGTCCATCATTTCGGCGGCCGAGGCTGCCATCCCCCGTTCCTCTGGCCTCCCTCGGCGGAAGGCTGTCCCCTGGTGGTCGCCGGAGATTGCTGAGGCTATTCGCGACCGTAGGCGGGCTCTCCAGCGTCATAGGCGGCACCCGTCTCTGGAGACCCTCATCGCCTTTAAGAGGCTCCGTGCCTTCGCCCGTCGTCTTATTGCACGGCGTAAGCAGGAGTGCTGGGAGAGGTACGTCTCCTCCTTGGGCTCCCGTGTCTCCTCCTCGCTCGTGTGGGCCCGGATCCGGCGGATTTATGGATACCAGACCCCTATGGGTGTCCATGGGCTCTGCTTGGACGGCGCTGTCTGCACGGACGCTGCCGCCATTGCTGAACGGCTAGCCGCGCACTTTGCTCAGAGCTCTGCGACTGCATCCTATCCCCCCGCCTTTCGCTCTCTAAAGGAGCGAGCCGAGCGGACGCCGTTCTCATTTCACACGCGTCATTCTGAAAAATACAATGCTCCTTTCTGCGAGAGGGAATTCCTCGCTGCCCTCGCCGATTGCCCTGATACAGCACCAGGCCCAGACTGCATCCACGCGCAGATGCTGAAGCATCTCTCCAGGGACTGCCAGAGACACATTCTCGCCATATTTAATCGCATTTGGAGCGAAGGCGTGTTCCCGTCGCAATGGCGAGAGGGTGTTATTGTCCCCATCTTGAAGCCCGGTGCGGACCCCTGGCGGTGGACAGCTATCGTCCTATTATTCTCACCAACGTTTTGTGCAAATTGCTCGAACGTATGGTGGGGCGGCGTTTGTGTTGGGTCCTTGAGTCGCGCGGTCTCCTCGCTCCATCTCAGGGTGGCTTCCGTCGGGGCCGGTCTGCAGTGGACAATTTGGTGCGGCTGGAATCTGCTGTCCGTACGGCCTTTGCCCGACGTCAGCATCTCGTTGCTGTCTTTTTCGATCTGCAGAAGGCTTATGACACCACATGGAGGCATCACATCCTCGCCACACTGCATGAGTGGGGTCTTCGTGGTCGGCTCCCGGCTTTTCTTCAAAGCTTTTTATTGCGCCGCTCTTTCCGGGTGCAAGTCGGTGCCACCTCTAGTTCCTCTTATATACGGGAAAATGGGGTCCCGCAGGGCTCGGTGTTGAGCGTCTCCTTATTCCTAGTGGCCATTAATGGTCTGGCAGCAGCAGTGGGGTCGTCGGTGTCTCCTTCTTTGTATGCCGGCGACTTCTGCATCTCATTTAGCTCCACGACTACGGGAGTCGCTGAACGCAGGCTGCAAGTCGCCGTTCGCAAGGCAGCATCATGGGCTCTGATTCACGGTTTTTAGTTCTCTGCACCCAAGACTCGAGTTATGCACTTAAGCAGGCGTCGGAGGGTCCACCCTCATCCTGAACTTTACCTCGACGGCCACCTGCTTGAAGTGGTGGACACTTGCCGCTTCTTGGGACTCGTGTTTGATGCCCGGCTCACATGGGTTCCTCATGTTACTCAGCTGAAGCAAAAATGCTGGCGGCACCTCAACGCCCTCCGCTGCCTTAGCCACACGTCTTGGGGTGCAGATCGCTGCACGCTGCTGCGATTGTACAGAGCGCTTGTGCAGTCCCGGCTTGATTATGGGAGCCTGGCCTATGGGTCTGCGTCCCCCTCAGTGTTGAAGTTGTTAGACCCCATTCACCACTGTGAGGTTCGGCTTGCAACTGGTGCTTTTCGCACCAGCCCCGTGGATAGTCTACTGGTGGAGGCCGGGGTTCCCCCGCTGCGGATTCGCCGCCATCGTCTGCTCGCCGACTATGCTGCCCACGTTCATTGCTCGCCAGGCCATCCCAATCGTCGCCTGCTTTTCCCTGCTATGGTCCTCCATCTGCCCGAACGGCGACCTAGGTCTGGGCTTTCCGTGGCTGTCCGTGTCCGGTCCCTGCTGTCAGAACTGGGGTCATTCCCTCTTCTGCCTCCCTTCCGGGTCCGTACACCTATGCCTCCCTGGTGTTTGTCCCGGCCGTCCGTCCGTCTGAATTTGGCACAGGGACCTAAGGACTCGGTTCCGCCTGTGGCCCTCCGTCGCCGTTTTCTTGCGCTCCTCGAATCATTTCCGGGCTGTGAGCCCGTCTACACTGATGGTTCCCTGGTTGATGGTCCCACTGCCTACGCTTTTGCTCATGCTGCCCATGTTGAGCAACGCTCCTTGCCGGCTGGCTGCAGTATTTTTACTGCAGTGCTGGTGGCCATCTTGCGCGCTCTTGAGCATATGTGTTTCTGCTCAGGTAGGTCCATCGTCATCTGCAGTGACTCCCTGAGCAGCCTTCAGGCCATCGACCGCTGCTATCCCTCCTCTCCTCTGGTGTCCTCCATTCAGGAGTCTGTTTCCGCCATTGCCCGTTCTGGCCGTTCGGTGGTCTTGGTTTGGACGCCCGGTCATGTTGGCATCCCAGGGAACGAACGTGTTGACAGGCTAGCCAAAGGGGCGATCGACGCCCCGGCTTTGGAGATCGGCCTTACGGCTCGCGACCAACAGCTGGTGTTGCGCCGTAAGGTGCTTGGGGTGTGCGCTTATGAGTGGCGTGGCCTGACATCCCCGAATAAACTGCGGGCTGTCAAGGGGACGACCGATGTGTGGCGTTCCTCCCTGCGGGCTTCTCGCAGGGACTCAGTAGTCCTGTGTCGGCTGCGCATCGGCCATACATACCTGACGCACGGCCATCTGTTGCGTCAGGAGGATCCCCCCTTGTGTCGGTGTGGGTCCCGGCTGACGGTCGGCCACATTTTGCTGGAGTGTCCCTGACTGCGCACACTCCGACAATCTTTTAATCTCCCGGGCACTTTGGCTTTGGTTTTATCCGACGATGCCTCCATGGCTGACAATGTTTTACATTTCATCCGTAGTAGTCCTTTTTATGGTTCGATTTAGGGAGGTCCTGCGCCTTTCGCTTTCTGTGTCTTTTGTCCTTGTGTCTGTTGCCGTTCCCCCCTGCGGGTTCGGGGGTTAGAATAGGCCCGCGGTATTCCTGCCTGTCGTAAGAGGCGACTAAAAGGAGTCTCAAACGTTTCGGCCTTCTGTGATGGTCCCCTGTCGGGTTTGACCTCCATATCTCAAAATTTTTCCGAAGAGCGAGCCGACTGGGAAAGGGCGCCTTACTTGGTGCATTGTGTCCGTGTTGTGTTGAGAACTTTCACCATCTTATTCGTCATTGCATTGCAGTCTTTCCCGCTCTCCATCTCTTGGGCATCGATGCACCCCTGCGTGCACTTTCTGCCAAGCACTGTGCAGGGCCATTTTCTGCACTGACGACGCCCATGGACCACATGTCACCTAACATCCAGCACGGTAGCCAGTCCGTTGTGGTGGGGCCGCCATGTACCCTCTTGGTTGTAGCCCCCTGACAACACAGGGATCGCTCTACTGATGCCTGCGCCGTTCACTCCCCACGTATGCCAAGGAGTAGATGCCCATCTCCCTGGGGCATCAGGACTCCCGGCAATGGCCATCCTGCCAGGTGGCTATTGCTGTGGCTGGGTGGCGCCCGTGGGGAGGGCCCTTGGTCGGAGTAGGTGGCATGAGGGCGGATGACACGCAATGAAGCGTGGTACATCATCTCTCGCTGGCGGCCAGCCGCCAGCAGTCTCTAAGCGTTCTCGGGCTCAATTTAATGCTCAGAAGTACGATCCGAAAACGTTCCCCTCCCTGGCCACGCCGTGGGAAGAGCGTAAGTCTCAGGATGGAGGTAACAGTTATTCGCCCCGAATCTTAGTTTGCACGAGAGCTGATGGGGAGTCTTTTCTCTCCACGAAGCCTCAGTTCTTCGTCGAGCATTTGGAGGACAAGTTTGGGGAGGTGGAGGGCTTGTCTAAAATGCGCTCTGGGTCAGTACTGATACAAACGGCATCCTCCGCCCAGTCCCGCAGGTTACTTGCTTGTGACAAGTTGGGGGATGTTAACGTTTCTATTACACCACATAAGAGTTTAAATATGGTCCAGGGGGTTATTTTCCATAGGGATCTCCTTTTGCAGTCTGATGACGAGCTGCGCGCCAACTTAGAACGTAGAGGTGTTCATTTCGTCCGGCGCGTTCATCGGGGTCCGAGGGACAATCAGGTTGCTACTGGTGCCTTCATCTTGGCCTTCGAGGGTGATAAGTTACCGGAAAAGGTCAAGGTGATGGTCTACCGATGTGACGTCAAGCCCTATATCCCTCCCCCGATGCGGTGCTTCAAGTGCTGGAAGTTCGGCCATATGTCTTCCCGCTGCACTTCCAGCCTCACATGTCGCGATTGAAGACGCCCATCTCATCCCGATACTCCATGTGCCCCGCCTCCCATCTGCGTCAACTGCGGGGAGCACCATTCACCTTGCTCGCCTGACTGCAAAGTCTTTCAGAAAGAGCGCAAAATCATGGAATATAAGACCCTGGACCGGCTGACCTATACTGAGGCCAAACGGAAATATGACAGACTCCATCCTGTGAGAATTACATCTACTTATGCAGCTGCTACAACAACTGTGCTAGCTCCATCAGTTTCGAGACTTCCAGCCAGCTCGATAAGCAGTCAGACTCCTCCTGCCCCCTTGCCCGTGGGGGGCTCTACCAAACCGGTTGCTCCTGCACCACCTACCTCGGGAGCAACCTCCTCCCACCCGTCGGGGACGTCCGTCCCCGCTTCTCAGCCGGAGAAGTGTCTAACTTCTTCGGCTACTCTCGCCCGTAAGAGTTCCCTTGGGACCCTCCCTTCCCAGGGTTCCACCAGCGGGAAGGATGACTGCCACCAGTGGCATAAGTCCTCCCCAGCGGCTGGGCGTCGGGCTTCACGATCCTCCTCTGTCCCGGAGACTGAATCGGTGAAGCCTTCCCAGCTGGTGAAACCCAAGGTTCAGCGAGAGAAGTCCAAGAGAAAGACCTCTAAGGCCAAGGAACTTGCGGTGGCACCAACCCCACCGCACCTTTCGCGCTCTGCGTCTGAGGATGAAGTCGAGATTCTAGCGTCCGCTGAGGACCTTGATCTCGCTGGTCCCTCAGACGCCATGGATGCCTCTCGTACGGGTACTGAATCGGTGGCAGTGAGTGAACAAGCGTCGTAAATTGCCTTCCCAGTCCTTTCACGCCTTTCTCAGCCATGGACAATACCATCCTCCAGTGGAACTGCGGCGGTTTTTTCCACCATTTAGCTGAGCTCCGCCAACTTCTCAGCCTTCGCCCTTTCTTCTGCATTGCTCCCAGGAAACTTGGTTTCCAGCGATGCGAACCCCCGCCCTCCGTGGCTATCGGGGTTATTACAAGAACCGAGCAGCTTATGAAAGGGTGTCTGGTGGCGTCTGCATATATGTCCTTCACACTCTGCACAGCGAGTCTGTCCCTCTCCAGACGCCTTTAGAGGCTGTCGCTGTACGCGTATGGACGCCACAGGCTATTACCGTCTGCAGTCTTTAGATTCCACCGGATGGTGATGTCTCGCAGCATGTCCTGGCTGCACTGGTCGCCCAATTGCCGCTGCCTTTCTTGCTATTGGGCGACTTCAACGCCCATAACCCTCTGTGGGGTGGGTCAGTGGCCACAGGTCGAGGCGCCATCGTTGAACATTTGTTGTCGCAGCTCGATCTCTCGCTGTTAAATGATGGCGCCTTCACACACTTCAGTGTGGCGCATGGCACCTACTCCGCCATTGACCTTTCCATCTGTAGCCATAGCCTCTTACCGTCTGTCCAATGGAGTGTGCATGACGACCTTTGTGGTAGTGACCACTTTCCGCTCTTTTTGTCACTACCACAGCGTCACTCTTCTGGGCGCCCTAGCAGATGGGCTATGAATAAGGCTGACTGGGATTTGTTCTCCTCCACTGCCGCTTTTGAGCCGCTCTCTACTGATGACATTGATGCGGTGGTTCAATCTGTCACCACCGGCATCGTTACTGCCGCCGAATCTGCCATTGCCCGTTCTTCTGAGTCCGCTCGGCGGAAGGCTGTGCCTTGGTGGTCGCCTGAGATCGCTGAAGCGATTAAAGATCGCCGGCGGGCGCTCCAGCGTCACAAGCGACATCCCTCCCTCGACCACCTTATCGCCTTCAAACGGCTGCGTGCGCGGGCCCGCCTCCTTATCCGCCAAGGCAAGAAGGAGTGCTGGGAGCGGTATGTGTCCACCATTGGCCTCCATGTCACTCCCTCGCAGGTCTGGGCCAAGATTCGACGCGTCTACGGCTATCGGACCCCTGCCAGCGTCCCTGCGCTCTCACTGAATGGAGCCGATTGTACCGACTCCGACGTCATTGCCAATCGCTTAGCAGAGCATTTTGCTATGAGTTCCGCTTCTGCGAATTACCCCCAGGCCTTCCGCTCCATTAAAGAGCGGCTGGAACGTCGGAGCCTTTCGTTTCGCACCAACCACCCGGAATCTTACAATGCTCCATTCAGTGAGTGGGAATTTCGCAGTGCCCTCGCTGCTTGCCCTGATACCGCTCCTGGGCCAGATGGCATCCACTGTCAGATGCTGAAACACCTTTCAGTGGACTGCCAGCGGCGCCTTCTCGATCTCTACAACCGTCTTTGGGTCGAGGGGGAGTTTCCGTCGCAATGGCGGGAAGGCATTGTCATCCCCGTTTTGAAACCTGGAAAGAACCCTCTGGAGGTGGACAGCTACCGTCCCATTAGCCTCACCAACGTTCTTTGCAAGTTGCTTGAACGGATGGTAAGCCGGCGCTTGCATTGGGTACTGGAGTCTCGGGGCCTTCTGGCTCCATCTCAGGGTGGGTTCCGTAAAGGCCGCTCCGCCGCCGACAATCTGGTGAGCCTGGAGTCGGCCATCCGTACTGCCTTTTCCCGCCGTCAGCACCTGGTCGCTGTCTTTTTCGACATGCGGAAGGCGTACGATACGACATGGCGTCATCACATTCTTTCTACGCTCCATGGATGGGGTCTTCGGGGTCCTCTGCCGATTTTTATCCGCAATTTTCTGTCGTGTCGTACCTTCCGCGTGCAAGTCGCGGCCTCGTATAGTTCCTCCCACGTCCAGGAGAACGGTGTGCCACAGGGCTCTGTTTTAAGTGTCTGTCTGTTTTTAATAGCCATTAACGGGCTTGCTGCGGCCGTGGGAAACTCTGTCTCCGCTTCCCTGTATCCTGACGACTTCTACCTTTATTACAGCTCTCCCGGCATTGCAGCTGTTGAACGTCAGCTACAGGGCGCTATCCATAGGGCGCAGTCTTGGGCTGTAGCGCATGGGTTTCAGTTTTCGGCAGCCAAGACCTGCGTTATGCATTTCTGCCGGCGCCGAACAGTCCATCCTGAGCCGCGGCTTTATCTTGCCGACGAACTCCTTGGTGTGGTGGAGACCCACAGGTTTTTGGGGTTGGTTTTCGATGCCCGGTTGACTTGGCTGCCTCATATCCGGCAGCTGAAACAGACGTGTTGGCGGCATCTAAACGCTCTGAGATGCTTGAGCAACACCCGCTGGGGCGCCGACCGCTCTACACTGTTGCGGCTCTACCAGGCGTTAATCCAGTCCCGTCTGGATTATGGGAGCCTGGCTTACGGCTCTGCATCCCCATCTGTGTTACGGGTGCTGGACCCGATTCTCCACAGCGGGATACGCCTTGCCACTGGTGCTTTCCGCACCAGCCCTGTGGACAGCGTACTAGTGGAGGCAGGTGTACCTCCACTGCGGTTCCGACGCCAACGTTTGCTGGCCGCTTATGCTGCCCATGTTCTAAGCTCGCCCGGGCATCCTAACTATCGCCTCCTGTTCCCGCGGTCGGTCGGCCGTATGCCAGAACGTCGGCCCCGGTCTGGTTGTACAATATCGGTCCGCGTCAAAGAGCTTCTCTCTGGGCTCCAGGGTTTCACTGTTCCACCTCCTTTCCGGGCTACTTTGCATACACCCCCATGGTGTGTTCGTCGCCCTAGCCTTCGGCTCGACTTGGCACAGGGCCCTAAGGACTCAGTCCCTCCAGAGGCCTTCTGCCGCCGCTTTTATTCCATCCTGGCCACGTATCAGGGCTCTGGTGTTGTTTACACTGACGGTTCGATGGTTGCTGGTCGTGTCGGATATGCGCTCACTCTAGGGGACCTTTCCGAACAACGTTCCTTGCCGGATGGCTGCAGCGTTTACACTGCTGAACTGGTCGCCATCTTTCGTGCCCTAGAGTATATCCGCTCCTGCTCAGGTGAGTCCTTCGTTATCTGTAGCGATTCCCTGAGCGGTTTACGAGCTCTCGACCAGTGTTTCCCTCGTTCTCGTCTGGTGATGGCTATCCACGAGTCTCTGCATACTCTCGCCTGTTGCGGCCGCTCTGTGGTCTTTGTGTGGACCCCCGGTCATGTCGGTATCCCGGGTAACGAACATGTTGACCGCCTGGCGAAAGAGGCCACCAGTAAGCCATCTCTGGACGTTGGCCTCCCAGAGACTGATTTGCGGGCAGTCTTCCGCCGCAAAATCTTGGCGCTATGGGACGATGAATGGCGGGAACTGACAATGCGCAATAAACTCCGTGCTGTCAAGGAGACGACGGCTGTGTGGTGGTCATCCCTGCGAGCCACTCGCAGGGACTCAGTAGTTCTTTGCCGGCTCCGCATTGGCCACTCCCGGCTGACACACAGTTATTTACTGCGCCGGGAGGACCTTCCTCTATGTCGCTGTGGGGCAGCTTTGACAGTGGCCCACATTTTGCTGGCCTGCCCCCTTTTAGCTGTGGTCAGGCAGACATTTGCGCTGCCTGCTACGCTCCCTGCCCTTTTAACAGACGACTCCACTATGGCTGACTCAGTTTTACGTTTTATTCGGGCAGGGAGATTTTATCATTTACTCTGAGTGTTTCTGTTTTCTTTTAATGATTTGTGTTGATTCTGGCCTTTGGCCTATGGTTTTACACTGAATTTTTAATGTGTTTCTCAGTGGTTGGCCTTTCCTTTTTTATGTCTATGGTCGACCAACCACCGTCACACTCTGTGTGGTTTTAGTTTGTTTTGTCTTGTCTTTGCCTCAGTATCTCTTGTTCTGTCTCGTCTGTGATCTCTTCTGTTCCTTGTTTTTATTCTCTGTGGGTGTTCTTTGTCTTTGGAAAAAGGGACCGATGACCATAGCAGTCTGGTCCCTTTAATCCCCCAAACCAACCAACCAACCAATCTGTTGCTGTTCTGGTGTGCCGTCAGATGGTTGACTCTTTCCCTTTTTTTTTCTCGTGGTCAGTCAACCAGTCTCCGGCCATCCTCCTTTCTCCTGTTTGTTTCTGTCTGGTGTTCCTCTGTCCTGTTCTTGTCTGTAGTGTTTGTTGCTGCATTTGTGTTCTTTTAGCGCCTGGGGGGACGTTTCCTCCCCCTTTGGTTTTTACCTGCTCCGTCGATTTTCGGCTCGCCTGATTTTGGAATGGGGGACTGATGACCTTCGCTGTTTAGTCCCCCCTTAAACATCCCAACAACCACCACCACCACCACGGATAGCCAAATCAGTTAAGGCAACCGCTCGCGTAGAGCGGAAATCTGGGTTTCGGTCCCGGGCTGGCAAAAATTTTCATTTTCGTCATTTAGTTGCTTGTATTTGTATTTGTAACTGCGAATACATTTCATTTAAGTTGGGTTGGTATCCTGTCGCTTCCCGGGCGTCTCCAGACACGTCACCGCTGGTCATCGAGGCTCAGTTCGAAGTGGGACCCTTCACTGAAGACAGTTCTACTCCAGTCTGTGAGATTCCAGGCCTAAGACGTGCACGGTTGCCCCGGACAGCAGGTTGATACCTATTTGACTGTCGCCTGTTATACGGCCCGAAAACTCGGAATCGTGGTCTGGGGCGGCATTTCTTTATTTCTTTTCGTGGCAGGACCCCTCTGATTGTAATGCGCGACACCCTTACAGCAGAGCGGTGGGTCGACGACTTTCTACTCCTCGTTTTCTTGCCGTTCATGGCAAGCCATCTTGGGCTTACGTTTCAGCAAGATAATACTTGCCCGAACATGGCGAGACTTTCTACTGCTTAGCTTCATGCCTGGCAAATTGCCAAACCGTACCTTGGCCAGCAAGGTTGCCGGATCTCTGCCCTATTGAGAACGTTTGGAGCATTATGGGCAGGAACCTCCAACCAGCTCGAGATTTGACAATCTACCACACTAATTGGACAGAATTTGGCACGATATCCCTCAGGAGGAAATTCAGAAACATTGTAAATCACTGCCAAGCCGAATAACACCATGCATTTAGGGCAAGATGTGGACCAACGTATTATTCAACTACTCAATTTATGAAACTCTTACTCTTGAATAAAACATGCAGTTTTTATGAAACTGTAAATATCTGTTTGTCTGTACATGTGCGTCATATCTACCGATTTCCATCGCATTCACATAAGTCTTCCACGGTGTGCCGTTTTTTGTCTTACAGCATATTAAAGGAATCACAATACACGAAGTCACATGGCTCATTAAGCAAACAGCAGCCATCGAAGCTCCTGCCACGACATACCAAAACCGGTGCGCTAAAATCTCTCATAGCTAAGGTCATAGAACGTGTTCCGCATAGCTGATGCCGCCCTGTAATATCAGTACTACCCACTGGGGCTACTATTTAGTCGGCCAAAAACCATCACTCCCACACAATTATAGTCTCAGTCCTGCTTTGAGAAGTTGAAAAGATCTCTAAATACTGCAGCGAGAATGCAACGCTGAGACCCGTAAAACTCTTATACAGGAATTATTATTTTTGGAAACTGTAACTTCTGTGCACGATGAAAAACACAAACTTTTGCAAACCCTCAAATCAACGGAGGATATGCGCTACAGAGAGGTCTGCATGATTCAGAGTAACTCGATCTCGTCTGCCAGATATTAGTAATTATCCACCATCGATAGTAGCTGATTAAATTCTTCGGAGGTATGCCCGAAAAAAGGAACGTGCAGTACGCTGCGAAATATTTGATTTTTAATACCGAAGTACTAAAATGAAAAACAGGAGAATGTAATCAAGCTGACTAGAGTCGCAGGAGTGTGACGTGTGTATGACACAGAGCGGGTTCAATCTCTCAACAAATTACAGACAGCTCGTATCACGCATTTTTTCTGTCGGCATGTTTCCAATGACACCTAGTTTTATTTCGGTATCAGAAAAACAAACACATTATCAAAAACCTCTCGGGAAAATTTCTTGCTCGTTTTTCGTGACTGCGGCTTTCGTGCGGTCAAGGAGAAATTTTCGTAGTAATTAGGACACTACTTTCTTGAAATTCATATCCCGTTAGGTTTTGTCTCTGTTCGGTCTATGATGTTATATGGCAATGTAGTGCACTAAAAAGTGATTAAATGCTGCAGCATGTCCTTATTCCTCGGGTATAAAATGGCGAAAAGTGAAACTGCGAAATAAAAAAATACTCAGGGAATACCGAGAGACGGGCCTTGACAGCTCAGTCAGTGTGAGTAAATGCCGATTTTCGGTCCTTGTCAGCGACGGCATTTCTGTTCTTTTCAGGCAGTTATGCAAAATGACGGGTAATTTCTGGCAAAAGTAAACCACTAATGTCTCATAGTGTGCATTATACAAACAGCTAGCTAATAATTATTTTTGCCGTTCACTCCTTAAAACAGTATTTTTATGGCATCAAGAATAATGGGGTGCTAACAAAAGCACCTACTGTAACTCAAATTTTTTTCTCCCGTTTTCACTTTTGCAGTTTTGGATTGAATGTAAGGCCCACGGTATTGTTGGTGGCAGGTTTCACTCTTCAACAATGATCTCTCCCTAGTCTCTCGAAGTGTGATTGTTGTGTCACGAGTCATTACGTTTACGTGCAACACAGCTTCCGAAAGGCCCCCTGCGGGTTCGGGGGTAAGAATAGGCCCGCGGTATTCCTGCCTGTCGTAAGAGGCGACTAAAAGGAGTCTCAAACGTTTCGGCCTTCTGTGATGGTCCCCTCTTGGGTTTGACCTCCTTTTTTTCTTCCAAATTTCCGTCGTCAGTGCGTGCCATTTGGGGAAGGACACCTTACGTGGTGTTTTTGTATTGGTCCATCATGCTCCACCATCTTGCATGTTACCTATTGTCGTGGGGGGGGGACTACGCCCAACATCTTCTGGGTGGTCTCCTCCTCGCCTTGTGCGCACTCTTCTTCTTAGCGCCTACGACAACTGTGGACCCTTTAAACACCTAAAATCCAGCACGGTAGCCAGTCCGTTGTGGTGGGGTCGTCATGTACCCTCTTGGTGGTAGCCCCCTGACCACGCAGGGATCGCACTACAGATGCCTGAGCTGTTTCCTCCCCATGCATGCCAAGGAGTACGTGCCCATCTTGTCTGGGGCACGGGGACTCCGGGCAACGGGATATCGGCCAGGTACCCGTTGCTTTGGCTGGGTGGCGCCCTTGGGGAGAGCCCTCGTTCGGAGTAGGTGGCATCTGGGCGGATGTGGCGCAATGAAGCGCAATAAATCACATCAAGCTGGTGGTCGCACGGCCACCAGCGTCTCTAAGCGAGGTAGAGTCGACTTCGATGCTGCGCAGTATGACCCTCAGACGTTCCCCTCGTTGGCTGCGCCATGGGAGGGACGCCGATCTAGTGCCAAGCGGGAGCCTTACGTACCGCAATACCTTGTCTGCAGCAGGACTGATGGTGACTCCTTTCTTCCGACGAAGCCTATGCTTTTTGTGGAACTCCTGGAGGATAAGTTTGGGGAAGTGGCGGGGTTGTCAAAAATGAGGAATGGGTCCATCCTCCTCAAGACGTCCTCCCCAGCCCAGTCACGAGCGTTGCTCTTGTGTGATAAGCTGGGTGACGTCCCTGTTACCGTCACTCCCCACAGTAGCTTAAATATGGTCCTGGGGATTATTTACCATCGTGACCTCTTGTTGCAATCCGATGACGAGCTGAGAGCCGACTTGGAACGACGTGGTGTGCATTTTGTCCGTCGTGTCCATCGAGGACCCAAGACAAACAGGGTGGCCACCGGTGCCTTTATCTTGGCCTTTGAGGGTGCTGTCTTGCCCGAGAAGGTCAAGGTGATGGTTTACCGTTGCGACGTCAAGCCATACGTGCCTCCCCCGATGCGGTGCTTCCAGTGCTGGAAGTTTGGGCATATGTCCTCCCGTTGCCCATCCAGCGCTACATGTCGAGATTGCGGACGCCCCTCTCATCCTGATTCTCCATGTGCACCTCCGCCTGTATGTGTTAACTGTGGGGAGCACCACTCTCCATGCTCGCCGGATTGCCCCGTTCTTCATAAGGAGCGGAAGATCATGGAATTTAAGACCCTGGACCTGCTTACTTATCGAGAGGCTAAACAGAAATATGAAAGGTTGTACCCTGCTTCCCTTCGAACATCTTATGCTGCAGCCACGTTATCGTCGCCCGCACGGGCGACGGTTGTCGCTTCATCCGTGCCGCCTTCAGTGGGCCCTCGGGGCCATGTCTCTCTGTCTGCCCCCCTCGTGCCTGGGGGCAAGCCTTCCTCTCTTGCCCCCTTAGCAGTTGGGGGCAAACCCTCTTCTGTCGCTCCCCCCAAGCTTACTTCGGGAGTGACATCTGCTCCACAACCGGGAGGCTCGATTCCTCCCCCTCCTTCTCCGGCGGCGTTGCCTCCGCCGGTTCCTCTCTCGCGGAAGGGGTCCCTCGGGGCTCTCCCTTCCTCCGTTTCTTCTCCTTCCCAGCCAGATGTCAGCCAGTGGCTGAAGGTTCCGCCACCTGCTGCTCGTAGGGCTTCTGCGTCGTCGTCAGCCTCCGACGCTCCTTCAGAGAAGCTCTCCCAGCCCTCTCACCCTAAGGGCAGACGCGAGAAGAAGGAACGGAATGTGTCCAAGAAGAAGGACGTTCCGGCGGTTTCAGCACCGCCTGCTGTACATAGTCCTGGCTCCGGGGATGAGGTGGAGATCCTCGCCTCTGCCGCGGATCTCGCCCTCACGGAACCCTTGGGGGCCTCTCCTATGGACTCAGCTGACTCTCCCCCAGTGGCGGCGGTTGGCTCTGAAGCGCTGTCTGCCTCTTAGTCGCATTCACGCCCTCCCAGTCCCTTCCTGCTTCCATTCTCCAATGGAACTGCGGCGGTTATTTCCGCCACCTGCCAGAGCTCCGGATGCTTCTGAGTGATTCCCCTGTTCTCTGCATTGCTCTGCAGGAAACTTGGTTTCCTGCACTGCGGACCCCTGCCCTTCGCGGTTATCGGGGATACTATAAGAACCGTGCTGCCTGTCAACGAGCGTCAGGTGGGGTTTGCCTCTTTGTTCACCACTCTGTCTGTAGCTCGCCAGTACACCTTCAGACGCCTTTAGAGGCAGTTGCTGCCAGGGTTGAGTTCTCGCCGGCTATTACTGTATGCTCTGTTTACATTCCTCCGGATGGGGAGCTCCCCCGCCATGTCTTGGCTGCGCTGCTGGCTCAACTCCCGCCACCATTGCTGCTTCTGGGCGATTTCAATGCCCACAACCCTCTATGGGGTGGGACTGTCTCCGATGATCGCGGTCGGGCCGTGGAGCATGTGTTGGCTCAGCTCGACCTTAGCCTCTTGAACACCGGTGCTCCCACACATTTCAGTGTGGCCCATGGCTCGTTCTCGGCCATCGATCTCTCTACTTGCAGCCCTGGACTTGTCCCATCCCTCCACTGGAGGGTGCATCCTGACCTGTGTGGCAGTGACCATTTTCCCATCTATTTGTCACTGCCACAGTGTCATTCTTCTGGGCGCTTGCCCCGCTGGGCTCTCCACAGGGCTGACTGGCCTGCTTTTACTTCCGCTGTAACCATTGCGTCTCCCCCACAGGGTGACATTGACGAGGTGGTCCGTGTTTTCACCACGTCCATCATTTCGGCGGCCGAGGCTGCCATCCCCCGTTCCTCTGGCCTCCCTCGGCGGAAGGCTGTCCCCTGGTGGTCGCCGGAGATTGCTGAGGCTATTCGCGACCGTAGGCGGGCTCTCCAGCGTCATAGGCGGCACCCGTCTCTGGAGACCCTCATCGCCTTTAAGAGGCTCCGTGCCTTCGCCCGTCGTCTTATTGCACGGCGTAAGCAGGAGTGCTGGGAGAGGTACGTCTCCTCCCTGGGCTCCCGTGTCTCGTCCTCGCACGTGTGGTCCCGGATCCGGCGGATTTATAGCTCCCAGACCCCTATGGGTGTCCCTGGGCTCTCCTTGGACGGCGCTGTCTGCACGGACGCTGCCGCCATTGCTGAACGGCTAGCCGCGCACTTTGCTCAGAGCTCTGCGACTGCCTCCTATCCCCCCGCCTTTCGCTCTCTAAAGGAGCGAGCCGAGCGGACGCCGTTCTCATTCCACACGCGTCGTTCTGAAACATACAATGCTCCTTTCAGCGAGAGGGAATTCCTCGCCGCCCTCGCCGATTGCCCTGATACAGCACCAGGCCCAGACAGCATCCACGCGCAGATGCTGAAGCATCTCTCCAGGGACTGCCAGAGACACATTCTCGCGATATTTAATCGCATTTGGAGCGAAGGCGTGTTCCCGTCGCAATGGCGGGAGGGCGTTATTGTCCCCATCTTGAAACCCGGTGCGGACCCACTGGCGGTGGACAGCTATCGTCCCATTACCCTCACCAACGTTTTGTGCAAATTGCTCGAACGTATGGTGGGGCGGCGTTTGTGTTGGGTTCCTGATTCGCGCGGTCTCCTCGCTCCATCCCAGGGTGGCTTCCGTCGGGGCCGGTCTGCAGTGGACAATTTGGTGCGGCTCGAATCTGCTGTCCGTACGGCTTTTGCCCGACGTCAGCATCTTGTTGCTGTATTTTTCGATCTGCGGAAGGCGTATGACACCACATGGCGGCATCACATCCTCGCCACGTTGCATGGGTGGGGTCTTCGTGGTCGGCTCCCGGCTTTTCTTCAAAACTTTTTATTGCGCCGCTCTTTCCGGGTGCAAGTTGGTGCCACCTCTAGTTCCTCTTATATACAGGAAAATGGGGTCCCGCAGGGCTCGGTGTTGAGCGTCTCCTTATTTTTAGTGGCCATTAATGGTCTGGCAGCAGCAGTGGGGTCGTCGGTGTCTCCTTCTTTGTATGCCGACGACTTCTGCATCTCATTTAGCTCCACGTCTACGGGAGTCGCCGAACGCAGGCTGCAAGTCGCCGTTCGCAAGGCAGCATCATGGGCACTGACTCATGGCTTTCAGTTCTCTGCTGCCAAGACTCGAGTAATGCACTTCTGCAGGCGTCGGACGGTCCACCCTCATCCTGCACTTTACCTCGACGGCCACCTGCTTGAAGTGGTGGACACTTGCCGCTTCTTGGGACTCGTGTTTGATGCCCGGCTCACATGGGTTCCTCATGTTACTCAGCTGAAGCAAAAATGCTGGCGGCACCTCAACGCCCTCCGCTGCCTTAGCCACACGTCTTGGGGTGCAGATCGCTGCACGCTGCTGCGGTTGTACAGAGCCCTTGTGCAGTCCCGGCTTGATTATGGGAGCCTGGCCTATGGGTCTGCGTCCCCCTCAGTGTTAAAGTTGTTAGACCCCATACACCACTGTGGGGTTAGGCTTGCCACTGGCGCTTTTCGCACCAGCCCCGTGGATAGTCTACTGGTGGAGGCCGGGGTTCCCCCACTGCGGATTCGCCGCCATCGTCTGCTTGTCGACTATGCTGTCCACGTTCATTGCTCGCCAGATCATCCCAATCGTCGCCTGCTTTTCCCTGCTATGGTCCTCCATCTGCCCGAACGGCGCCCTAGGTCTGGGCTTTCCATAGCTGTCCGTGTCCAGTCCCTGCTGTCATTCCCTCTTCTGCCTCCCTTCCGGGTCCGTACATCTACGCCTCCCTGGTGTTTGTCCCGGCCGTCCGTCCGTCTGGACTTGGCACAGGGACCCAAGGACTCGGTTCCGCCTGTGGCCCTCCGTCGCCGTTTTCTTGCTCTCCTCGCCTCATTTTCGGACTGTGAGACTGTCTACACTGATGGTTCCCTGGTTGATGGTTGCACTGCCTACTCTTTTGCTCATGCTGCTCATGTTGAGCAGCGCTCCTTGCCGGCTGGCTGCAGTATTTTTACTGCGGAGCTGGTGGCCATATTGCGCGCTCTTGACCATATGCGTTTCTGCTCAGGTAGGTCCGTCGTGATCTGCAGTGACTCCCTGAGCAGCCTTCAGGCCATCGACCGCTGCTATCCCTCCTCTCCTCTGGTGTCCTCCATTCAGGAGACTGTTTCCGACATTGCCCGTTCTGGTCGTTCGGTGGTCCTGGTTTGGACGCCCGGTCATGTTGGCATCCCAGGGAACGAACGTGTAGACAGGCTGGCCAAAGGGGCGATCGACGCCCCGGCTTTGGAGATCGGCCTTACGGCTCGCGACCAGCAGATGGTGTTGCGCCGTAAGCTGATTGGGATGTGGGCTGCTGAGTGGCGTGGCATGACAGCCCCGAATAAACTGCGGGCTGTCAAGGAGACGACCGCCGTGTGGCGTTCCTCCCTGCGGGCTTCTCGCAGGGACTCGGTAGTCCTGTGTCGGCTGCGCATCGGCCATACGTACCTGACGCACGGCCATCTCTTGCGTCAGGAGGATCCCCCCCTGTGTCAGTGTGGGTCCCGGCTGACGGTCGGCCACATTTTGCTGGAGTGTCCTCGACTGCGCACACTCCGGCAATCTTTTAATCTCCCGGGCACTTTGGCTTTGGTTTTATCTGACGATGCCTCCAGGGCTGATGACGTTTTAAATTTTATCCGTGGTAGTCCGTTTTATGGTTCGATTTAGGGAGGTCCTGCACCTTTCCCTTTCTGTGTCTTTTGTCCTTGTGTCTGTTGCTGTTCTGGTGTGCCGTGAGATGGTTGACTCTTTCCCATTTTTGTTCTCGTGGTCAGTCAACCAGTCTCCGGCCATCTTCCTTTCTTCTGTTTCTTTCTGTCTGGTGTGCCTCTGTCCTGTTCTTGTTTGTAGTGTTTGTTGCTGCATTTGTGTTCTTTTAGCGCCTGGGGGGCCGTCTCCTCCCCCTTTGGTTTTTACCTTCTCCGTCGATTTTGGGCTCGCCTGATTTTGGAATGGGGGACTGATGACCTTCGCTGTTTAGTCCCCCTTAAACATCCCCACAACCACCACCACAGCTTCCGAAAGACGAAAACCGAATTTCGGAAACCGTTGTTCACTGTCGTGTTTACATGGTAAGGTCCGAAGCGGATTTCCTAGCCCAGTTAAATATGGCGTCTGGAAATACAGCTGATCCAGTTTCTGATTCAGTCAACACAATCGTTGTCTCTCTTCACTTAAATATTACAGGTAGACATTTTCATGCTTTGTCTAATATTTCTGCTTCTACTTCACTGCACAATAAGTCCATACTAACAGAATATTCTGAAAACAAGACCTAACTTGACAACCCAAGCACGTTTCAAAACCGTTTGCTTTGACATGGGAGCGATAATGGATTATGGTACTGGAAAACCGGCAACTATAAGCGGATTTCCAGAATCGAATTTGAAGTGTTTACATGACCACCAATAAACGGTATTGGGAAGTCTGTTTACGAAATACGGTTTTGGAAGCCTCATGTAAGCGGGGTGCGTGTAGCTATCTCTAGTGTAGGTAGTGCTTGTAAGGGTAGAGTACGCTAGCATATTTTGAATTTAATGTAATCGTTGACCCCAACAGAGGTTAATAGTAGACTCGGCAAACAACGAGCAACTTGCGTCGACTCCGGCGAGCCACGGGCTGGCTCGGATGAAAGAGACTGTTTTCGCCTTTGATTTAGTGGCGTATGGTGTTAGCAACGCTTGTATATTTTGAAATGTTTATGCGATGGAGAGTTTATTGTTGCCGTATTAATAAACAGTGTTCGAACAGAATTGAAGTGTGAAATATGTAAACGCAACAGTTAGTTGTTTTGGAGTCAACATAGCTGATCAAAGAGGAGGAGTAACATCGTTACAGTCATCTGGGAGTAAAATCGTTACAAATGGCGACCGTAACAGGACCTGAACGTGCAATCTTTGGACAAGTCTGGGAAGTCAGTGCACCAACAAGATAAGTGCAACAGCTATCTGCAGTAGCGACTCTTCGTACAGAACTGGATTCAACGTTGCGTAGCAGTGAACAGGAAAGAAACTGTAAACTAAGTTAGCAGTTATTAATTCATGATGGCGGAACTGCACATGCAAAGAGTGTCTGCCACAGTAAGAAAGGGACGATTACTAAATTAATTTCTGGCGTTCAGGTGCAGTGCAACGAGTTGGGCAGCGAAATAGACGGAATTCAATGGAAAGTCTTAGAATGTGATAAAGAATGGGGCGATGTAAATAAAGAGTTTTTGCAGGAAGAGATTAATGCAGCGTTATGTGCAGTTGATTGTAACACCGTCGATGTGCCTCATGTAATTGTAGACAATAGGATGAACGCACTAAATTTCCAAGATTATGCTCTGCAAGCTATCCATGCAGTAACTTTAATTAAACAGTTCAAACAGGCATTTCTGCTACATTATACCGAATACACTGAAATACGGGGTGGTTGTAAAGTTGGTAACTATTTTTTAATTTTGATTCTCCTAGAAAGTAGCATCAGTTCTCGCTGGTGTGTCATAATGTTGACTAATATGAGGTCCGCAATTTATGGTTTCAGAGATTGATCGAGTGAAAACCAAAAAATGGCTAGTGCACTCACAGTAGAAGACAGAGCTAAGATTGCCACAACGCATGAAGTTTGTCGATCAGTGGTGCAAATTCAGAGATGGTGGAGGCAAGAGTGAGGTAGGAAAGCAATGCTTAACCCTAAGTCAATTAAAAATTATCATAATAGATTAATGACAACTGTCTGTGTGAAAGACGCGTCAGTCCTGAAGACCTTCAAGATCCAAATCGGAAGACGATGTGGATGTTGGTAGAAACATCCCCCAGGCTGTGGCTAAGCCATGTCTCCGCAATATCCTTTTTTTCAGGAGTGCTAGTTCCGCAAGGTTCGCAGGAGAGCTTCTGTAAAGTTTGGAAGGTAGGAGACGAGGTGCTGGCAGAAGTAAAGCTGTGAGGACGGGGCGTGAGTCGTGTTTGGGTAGCTCAGTTGGTAGAGCACTTGCCCGCGAAATGCAAAGGTCCCGAGTTCCAGTCTCGGTCCGGCACACAGTTTTAAACTGCCAGGAAGTTTCGATGTGGATGTTGTTCAAGACATCTTCGAATTGAGCTCTAGGAAGTCCCCAAAACAACCTGCTAGGTATAATGTTAAGTGTATGGAGGGGAGCGATTTGGCCACCTGGCAGTGATATGAAGGGAGGTGAAATTATCGTAGATCTGAACTCTGGCGGGCGCAGTTACAGGCGAGTCCAGGCACGAAGACGAGCAGCGCCGCTGGAAATGGGTCAAGCTCAAGGCTGGGAATTTAGACCGTTGTTGCTCGAATTCCCTTTGTGCTACAGACAATGCTCCAATGGAGTGTCAGACAAGCTGAAAGATGACTTCTTACAGCCCTTCAGGAATCTATAACAATTCACAATAAAAAATTAATGTAAATCTGAATACATCCGCGATCTCAGAAAAATGAGGTGTATTCAGTGACATAACTGTTTCAAAATCTTTAAAACTACACATGTTAATATTTCACAACGAATATACATTTTCACGATGAACTTCTGAACTGACAACTTTTAATTGCTTCATGTGATTTTGACGTACAATATCTCAGATGATAGCATTGCACTATCACTCATTTCTGAAAGCTACATATCTCTATTTATGTCTTGATTTATTACTTTTTTATATCTTTTCATTATGAAAATGTTTCTCATAACATCATATCCTCCACAGTGACAGAGAAAATAAATGCAGCACAAATACCTCATATTTTGTCATACTTGTGTACTAGTTTAATGAACAGTTTACTGTTTTCCTAGTAACTTTATTTAAACATTAATTACAATCGTTAATACAAAATCATGGTAATTTAAGAAGTGGTCAGTTGCATATGTTAGCTGGCACCCTATGGAAAAGGAGTGTCAAAAGACTCTTCTAACAAGGAGGTATAAATAACTGTTTAAACCTTATTTAATGACAGTCTGTGGTCGTTTATCGTGAGTGCACTTACACAAGAATACTGGCTTATCTATTTATGAACAAATTTTTATTGATATGGTTGTGAATGGTCTGAGCGTGACGAAATATATTTCTTTATTTATACATTGCTGTAATATATTAGTTCAGTCCGGAAAGTGGTCATGTTGAGTCAAATCATGTTTGTAGAGCTTAAGAACGATATATTTTTGGTGGGGCTGGTATTTTTGGTTGGAATGGCTTTCACCCAATGGGAAAGCAGACAGTAACAGACCACTACGGGTGTCAAGTGGAGACTGTAACTTTTCGAATGAAGAGCTCAAGTGAGCGATTTTGGACACGTGGATGTTCGTTCTGGAAGAAGGCAGACCTGGCTGTGGTATCGTGCAGTTTTTGATGGAGTCAGTGATAGATTCTGGACCGTGAACCGCCGCTGCCATGCTTTAAATCCTCAAGGGACTTCATATTTCGAGATATGTGAATGTGCTCCGATGTAAGACTCCAGCTTCTTCCACTTGTATTCGGGAACAGGGCAGACAGAGTATGAGTTTCTACTCGTCACTTCGGGTGTGTTAACTTGTAAATCATGGTGTTGAACTCTGAGCTGTTTTGATCTGGTGAATATTTCGTGTATTTTGATTACGAAATGAACATAATTTTCGCGTATGTTTGATGACTATTTACTTTGCTACCATTCTCATAACGCTCTCAATACAACTTCACTGCATTTGATAAGGATATTTTCCGTCTATATTTTAGCTGTACATCATAGGAGCTCTTCCTGTCTATTTGAGATGTCCTTTCTGGAATAAACATTATTCAACATAATTCTCTGTCGTCTATATCAGTTAAAGATGTTAGAATAGAACCCATGTTATTAAATCATTCATTTATAGTTTATTTGGTATTTATTCAATTCGCAATTCCAGCCAATGCATGGACTAATTGAGTGCAAGATCACAGCTACAGGTTACTGTTTGCAGCGAATTACCTGTAGGGCGTGAAAGCAGACGTGCGCGGCTTTGCCCTATGACTACATCCAGCTATTCTTTTTAAACAGAGCCGTGCATAGCCCAAGTACCTAAAGTATGAGTAACCAAAGGTAAACACGCATCTGGTTTGCTCATATGGGATGCTGTTTGGAAGAGCGACTAAGCTAGCAGTATTCGTTAGGCACCGTCGCATTTCGAGTTTTGTCGTTTTATGAATTTAATCCCCTTCGAATTACAACTGTAATTCTAACACTTTACCATACGCTCTGATCCATATCCCAAATCTATTGCATGACAGACAGTTCACGTGGTAACTCTGAGCAGAAGATTTTGGAGCAGTTGCATGCAAGAGAATCGGTAGCAAAAACTTCGTGTGGGGAATTTAGGTGTGGAACTTCAAGAATGAGGAAGAAGAAGAAGGCTAGACAGAGGCGTGCTGAGTTCGAGTCTGCAACGGCGCAACAGTGGTGGGCGGCGGTGTGTGAGGGGGGGGGGGGGGGGGGGTGAGGGAGGACTGACGGCGTAATGGCAGCGCGGCGAATTCGTTCATCAGCAAAGGCAGCGGCAGCATGGCCGACAAGTTAAGTACAGGGTGTACATAAAGTTCGGGAACACTTTCAATTATTTATGGCACAAGAACTAAATATAGTACAGACGTCATACATACAACATTTTGAAGAGTAACTCGGGAATTTTTTTTTTTTTTTGCAAGCATTCAATATGCATGAGTGATCCGGCAGACGTCAATATGGTAATCGAATTCTTGCCATACCCGTCTCAGCATGGCATCGTCCACTGTGTCAGTCGCTTCCCGTATTCTCTCCCGGAGCTCTGCTACATCACGTGGTACAGGTGGTACATATATCAGATCTTTAATGTGTCCACACGGAAAAAAGTCACACAGAGTGAGATCTGGCGAACGGGGAGGCCACTTCATGAAACAGCTGTCCCCTTCTGTAGCACGGCCGATCCATCGATGCGGCAGCTCCGTCGTAACGAATTTATGCCACTGGTAACTGGCCTTCCTTGTTGGTGGCTTCTTCCCGTACTTGGTTCTAAACATCCGTTGAACAGCTATAACATACGAGGTGCGGCTAGAAAAAAACCGGACTGATGCTGGAAAAAACATTTATTTACAATTATTTACAATTTCATGTTATCTCCTTCAATGTACTCTCCTCCTCGGTCACTACACCGCTCCATACGAATTTTCCACTGTTCATAGCAATGCTGCAGATCATTTTCGGTAAGTCCATACATTACTTCCGTCGCTTTTTCTTTTACTGCTTCAACAGTCTCAAATCTAGTTCCTTTCAAAGCTGACTTGACTTTAGGGAAAAGAAAAGAGTCACAAGGGGCCAAATCAGGTGAGTAGTGTGGATGATCTAAGATGGGAATGTTGTGTTTTGCCAAAAACGTCTTCACTGACAACGCACTGTGAGCTGGGGCATTGTCTTGGTAAAGGATCCATGACTTTTTTCTCCACAAATCGTTCCGTTTTCTCCGTACTCGCTCACGTAGGGTAGCCAGGACGCTAATGCTGATTCACTGTTTGTCCCTCTGGTACCCAATCAATGTGCACAATCCCTTTGATGTCAAAAAAAAAAAAACAATCATCATTGCCTTGAATTTCGATTTTGACATTCGTGCTTTTTTTTGTCGTGGAGAACCAGGAGTTTTCCAATGCATCGATTGGCGTTTAGTTTCGGGATCGTAAGTAAAAAACCACGATTCATCGCAAGTAATAACATTTTGTAAGAAGGTGGGATCACTTTCAATGTTTTCCAGGATGTCAGGACAAATCATTCTTCGGCGTTCCTTCTGTTCAATTGTGAGACACTTTGGAACCATTTTTGAACACACTTTGTTCATGTTGAAACTTTCATGAAGAATCTGCCTAACACTTTCCTTGTCAACTCCTGTTAACTCAGACACTGCTCTGATTGTTAAACGGCGATCTTGTCGAACAAGTTTACCGATTTTTTCAATGTTTGCATCAGTTCTTGCTGACAATGGTCTGCCAGTGCGAGTGTCATCACTGGTGTCTTCGCGGCCATCTTTAGATCGTTTAAACCACTCAAACACTTGTGTTCGCGATAAACAATCATCGCCGTACACTTGTTGTAACATTACAAACGTTTCACTTGCAGATTTTCCTAGTTTGAAACAAAATTTGATGTTAACACGCTGTTCTTTCTGTACACTCAACATTTTCCGACGCACAGACAAAACGTCAACTACTTAAAACAGACGCCACGGGCTGACTGAGTGCAGGAGGCAGATGAAACTCGAGCAGTAGGCGGAGCGAGAGTCACGTGACAGGCCACGCGACTTTCAGCCTTATTGCATTCGTTTTATTGTTTCACCAGTACTAGTCCGGTTTTTTTCTAGCCACACCTCGTACTTGTTTTTGTCGAACTCCAACACACAGAAGGCTCGCTCCGCATCTGAACTCGCCTTGTTTGCGATTAGCGCTGACTATCGGCAAATTACCAAACTACGCTATACCTGAAAAAAAAAAAACTTTCAGGGCTTCTCTTCAAAATAACGTATGTTTGATATCTCCACAATGTTTGGTTGTTGTGCAATAAATAATTGAAGATGTTCCCGGACTTTTATGTACATCCTGTACTTGCGCCGATAGTGTTAACATGTGGGAACCCGTAAAGTTAGAGTCAGTGATGGAGTTTCCAATGATTGAGGAATCACCCAGATTGTGTTAGTGGGCCCTCTTGCTAGGGACGATGTTACTGGGGCAGATAGTCCAAAATCGGAGAGGGGAAGTAGGATTTCAGACGATACAACGTCTGAATTAATTATTAATTTTGCTAGAAATGCAGTCTAGTATGGGAGCGGTGGGTGCAGAGCTAAGTTCGGTATATTGATTTTGATCTTAATGAAATTGTGAGATCAGATAAACCTGGGTCTTTTTTATCTATAATAGGGCTAAATGAGAGTTTTACGTGGCACAAATTATCGAATTTCCTTTTACTCATACAAGTGAACCATTTTTTTTTTTTTATTTCAAGTAACTGTCGAACGTGGGCGCGTTGCAGAGATAAAAATTACCAACAGAGTCACAGACAAAAATTACTTGATTGGCAGTACCGTATACACTATCTATCAGTGGTGTCGCGAAAGGCATAACTTTAGAATCGTAATATGGGGGCGAGTAGAAAGAGCGTGTAAGCAACTATGTACTGACAAAACAGTCATAAAAACAGGGTTCAAGTAATATACCTACGTTACCTGTAGATTTTTGACACAATGGTCAATACACGTATCGTGTTGGGCTGTAATTCATTGTACAACAGATCAAAGATACAAAGAAAGGAATGTGTCTCTTTGCACGTGAAAGCGGAAACATCTTACGTATACTGTGTGTAAGCATAAATAGTTACATTAGCGTTTCCTGCCTGAAGAACCATTGTTGTTTAAATAGTTTATGTATATCTGAAGGGGCCTAACGAACCAAGTATTAACAAACATAGCTCAATGATGTGTTTTCAGCCACTTTCGATCAACTTCGTCTTTCCTCGTTAAGAAAGACTGCTATAGGTAGAACGTACTATTTGTCGTTGACAACAACTGTGTTTATTCGTTTAAATGTTCTTACGAAAAGTACGGTCAGCTTTAAACGTGTGTACGTGTAACTTGAAATTCTTCTCATAACTTGATTCTACAATGTGTATGTTAAATTCAACTAGCAAGGAAATATTAGCTCAACTGCAGAATTTCCGTGAACAGAGTCCAATTAATGTCTATGGACGTCAACGTAACTATTGAGAACATTATGTTGCAAGTGCGCCGTCATGCATAAAAATCATATCAAAAATAAAGCAACGAGTGAGCTCCGCTCAATAAGATTACAGCAGCTAATATTTCCCTAATGAAAAAAATGGCTCTGAGCACTATGGGACTTAACATCTGAGGCTATCAGTCCCCTGGAACTTAGAACTACTTAAACCTAACTAACCTAAGGACATCACACAAATCCATGTCCGAGGCAGGATTCGAACCTGCGACCGTAGCAGTCGCGCGGTTCCGGGTGAAGCGCTTAGAACCGCTCGGCCATCGCGGCCGGCTTTCCCTAATGAAAAGCTGTAATTCTAGAATTTTGTTTTGTATGCATTTTGTGTTGCAGAATAAGAAAATGGTTCAAATGGCTCTGAGCACTATGGGACTTAACTACTGTGGTCATCAGTCCCCTAGAACTTAGAACTAGTTAAACCTAACTAACCTAAGAACATCACACACATCCATGCCCGAGGCAGGATTCGAACCTGCGACCGCAGCAGTCGCGCGGTTCCGGATTGCGCGCCTAGAAACGCTAGACCACCGCGGCCGGCGCAGAATAAGACTTTCAGGTTTTCTACTGCTACAATGTTCAACATTTAGAATTATTGATCAGTAGATGCTGTAATATTTCTGATACTTACGAATTTTGTGGTGAATTGACTATGTCTGAGCCGGCCGGGGTGGCCGAGCGGTTCTAGGCGCTACAGTCTGGAACCATACGACCGCTACGGTCGCAGGTTCGAATCCTGCCTCGGGCATGGGTGTGTGATGTTCTTAGGTTAGTTAGGTTCACGTAGTTCTAAGTTCTAGGGGACTGATGACCTTAGAAGCTAAGTCCCATAGTGCTCAGAGCCATTTCAACCATTTTTACTATGTCTGAGACTCGTACAGAGCCGGTTTAATAGAGCTTTTTCTTTGGGGTGCGCTAAATTTGTAAGAGGTTTGTTAAATTTGATATGATAGCTTGATAACACCTTACAAGAGGCGTGGGAGGTTGTAACGGTACCGGTCAAGGAAAATTTCATCGTGAATTCGGGATTAGCAGACCATCGCGGGATAGTGTTCCTTTTGACATCTGCGCGTGTTGCAGTAACCCTGGAGAAGGAGGTGTGACGTAGCTGGACAGCTGAAATGGGTGTGTCTTGTTTGGCACTGTTGGGTGTCTGTGGCAGAAGAACTGGTGCCGGTTGCGCAAATGTATTTATTCGGCGGTGCTGTCGCCAGCGTAGTGCTGGCAAACAACGCGGCGTTTGGATGACGCCGGATGGTTTCGGCCACAGTTAATGCAAGAGGTTGGAGTGTCTCTGGGTTTTTGATAATCTGAAATTAGCTGATTTTGAGCGCACTTCACGAATCGCGGTTCCGCTTTGCAATACACGGAGGAAAGATTAAATTTTTGACTCCTATGACAAAGCTTATGACCGTGTGATCTACACGTTTCAACAGCTGCACTCGAAATACGATCTGACCTTTACAGTGAATATATGTCTGCAGATTTTGCATTACAAGTTAATAATATGAAGTACAGTGCACGTGGTGTTTGTGTCAAATGGCGATTGCATTCGTATTACAGAACATATCTGATGTTGTTGTTGTTGCAATATTAAGTACAGTGCACATGGTGTTTGTGTCAAATGGCGATTGCATTCGTATTATAGAACATATCTCATAGCCTCGGTTAATTAATTAAACACCAGTTTCCTCCTCGGATGTCTAATGACCACTTTTAGTGATTTAGTTGTCTGATCAATTTCATAAGAGTGGAGTTCGACATGGTTCTCTTCCCAGTGAGTGACACATTCCCTGTTATTGTCAGGCGTGTCAATCGCAATGCTTATAACATCATTTCGTGCTCTACCCAAGTGCAGATGAGTATCCTCTCTGGATTTTTTTGCTGTGTCTTTCCAAACTGTTAGTGTCGTACGTAAATATGGGAGGGATCTTGATTTTTGTAATTGGCAGGGAGGAGTTTACTAGAGGCTCACTTTCATTTGTGATAACTTGAAATCGATTCTGAACTAGTACACTACACTGTACACATCGATGCCACTGTTGTTGCGTATCTGTCGAATCGACAGCTGCTCTCTGCCGTGGTTGGTGGGGTAGTTGCTGGAGCAGGTGGATGTCGTGGAAATGGCGGATGCTGGCTTAAACGCTGCTCTTAACACTGGACACTGTTGGTATCTTGAACACTATAATACTGCTGTACAGTTCGTCGTTCTTGGTCGTTTTGTTGTTCCGGAAACAAGGACTGCTCCTGATGCTGTAGAAATTGTGGACTGCGCTCTTGTAGTGCGCGACAACGAGGAATAAATTCCGGAAAGTCCGCTGACTTTTTTTTTTTTTTTTTTCAAAGCCGCCATCTTCAGTTTCTTCTACAACTTTTCTGTACTTTTTTAATGTGTAACAAATGCACCGACGCGAGATTGTTTACTGTGTAACTCATACGCCGACGCGTGGCTGTTTACTATGTAACACATGCGCGGATACCAGATTGTTTAAACATCATGACGCCATACTACAAAATGCAGTGTCGTCTCGAGATTAAAAAAGGACTCTGAAGGTGGAAATGCTATGCAAATGTATGCCGGTGGTCACAGACGGACCAACCGCACCGCAGTAAAACGAACAGACATCTCACTCCTAGGCAGATTTCTGCAGATGTTGCAGCCACTACTGGTACATTTGTCTCTGCCAGAACCATTTCGCGGCGATTAAAACAGTCTGGTTTCAATGCTCTGAAGCCTGTCAAAGTCCTCTCACTTCAACTACGCCATCGTCGAGAAAGATTTCATTGGCGTAGGGAGCGTATCGTTTAGCGTCAGGAACAGTCGTCCAGAGCGATGATCTCTGACTGATCCCTCTTCACTGTAGCAAATGATTCAGGCCACCAGTTAATGTGAAGAGAGAGAAGAACACGTTACACACCACAGAACGTTCATGGCCGTCGTCTGGCCAAGGCGTTATGGTTTGGGTGGGCATTATGCAGAATGGCCGAACACTGCTGCACATCTCCGCCCGAGTTACCGTTACAGCCCCCCCTGCGGGTTCGGGGGTAAGAATAGGCCCGCGGTATTCCTGCCTGTCGTAAGAGGCGACTAAAATGAGTCTCAAACGTTTCGGCCTTCTGTGATGGTCCCCTCTTGGGTTTGACCTATTTTTTTTTTCCAAATTTCCGTTGTTAGTGCGTGCCATTTGGGGAAGGACACCTTACGTGGTGTTTTTCTATTGGTCCATCATGCTCCACCATCTTGCATGTTACCTATTGTCGTGTGGGGGGGACTACGCCCAACATCTTCTGGGTTGTCTCCTTCTCGCCTTGTGCGCACTCTTCTTCTTAGCGCCTACGACAACTGTGGACCCTTTCAACACCTAAAATCCAGCACGGTAGCCAGTCCGTTGTGGTGGGGTCGTCATGTACCCTCTTGGTGGTAGCCCCCTGACCACGCAGGGATCGCACTACAGATGCCAGAGCTTTCCTCCCCATGCATGCCAAGGAGTATGTGCCCATCTTGTCTGGGGCACGGGGACTCCAGGCAACGGGATATCGGCCAGGTACCCGTTGCTTTGGCTGGGTGGCGCCCTTGGGGAGAGCCCTCGTTCAGAGTAGGTGGCATCTGGGCGGATGTGGCGCAATGAAGCGCAATAAATCACACCAAGCTGGTGGTCGCACGGCCACCAGCGTCTCTAAGCGTGGTAGAGTCGACTTTGATGCTGCACAATATGACCCTCAGTCGTTCCCCTCGTTGGCTGCGCCATGGGAGGGACGCCGATCTAGTGCCAAGCGGGAGCCTTACGTACCGCAATACCTTGTCTGCAGCAGGACTAATGGTGACTCCTTTCTTATGATGAAGCCTCTGTTTTTTGTGGAACACCTGGAGGATAAGTTTGGGGAGGTGGCGGGGTTGTCTAAAATGACGAATGGGTCCATCCTCCTCAAGACGTCCTCCCCAGCCCAGTCACGAGCGTTGCTCTTGTGCGATAAGCTGGGTGACGTCCCTGTTACCGTCACTCCCCACAGTAGCTTAAATATGGTCCAGGGGATTATTTACCATCGTGACCTCTTGTTACAATCCGATGACGAGCTGACAGCCGACTTGGAACGACGTGGTGTTCATTTTGTCCGTCGTGTGCATAGAGGGCCCAAGGCTAACAGGGTGGCCACCGGTGCCTTTATCTTGGCCTTCGAGGGTGATGTCTTGCCCGAGAAGGTCAAGGTGATGGTTTACCGTTGCGACGTGAAGCCATACGTCCCTCCCCCGATGCGGTGCTTCCAGTGCTGGAAGTTTGGGCATATGTCCTCCCGTTGCCCATCCAGCGCTACATGTCGAGATTGCGGACGCCCCTCTCATCCCGATTCTCCATGTGCGCCTCCGCCTGTATGTGTCAACTGTGGGGAGCACCACTCTCCATGCTCGCCGGATTGCCCCGTTCTTCATAAGGAACGGAAGATCATGGAATTTAAGGCCCTGGACCGGCTTACTTATCGAGAGGCAAAACTGAAATATGAACGGTTGTATCCTGCTTCCATTCGACCATCTTATGCTGCAGCCACGTTATCGTCGTCCACGCGAGCGACGGTTGTCGCCTCATCTGTGCCACCTTCAGCGGGCCCTCGGGGCCGTGTATCTCTGTCTGCCCCCCTCGTGTCTGGGGGCAAGTCTTCCTCTGTTGCCCCCTTAGCAGTTGGGGGCAAACCCTCTTCTGTCGCTCCCCCCACGCTTACTTCGGGAGTGACATCTACTCGACAACCGGGAGGCTCGATTCCTCCCCCTCCTTCTCCGCCGGCGTTGCCTCCGCCGGTTCCTCTCTCGCGGAAGGGGTCCCTCGGGGCTCTCCCTTCCTCCGTTTCTTCTCCTTCCCAGCCAGATGTCAGCCAGTGGCTGAAGGTTCCGCCACCTGCTGGTCGTAGGGCTTCTGCGTCGTCGTCAGCCTCCGGCGCTCCTTCAGAGAAGCTCTCCCAGCCCTCTCGCCCTAAGGGCCGCCGTGAGAAGAAGGAACGGCATGTGTCCAAGAAGAGGGACGTTCCGGCGGTTTCAGCACCGCCTGCTGTACATAGTCCTGGCTCCGGAGATGAGGTGGAGATCCTTGCCTCTGCCGCGGATCTCGCCCTCACGGAACCCTTGGGGGCCTCTCCTATGGACTCAGCTGACTCTCCCCCGGTGGCGACGGTTGGCTCTGAAGCGCTGTCTGCCTCTTAGTCGCATTCACGCAATCCCAGTCCCTTCCTGCTTCCATTCTCCAATGGAACTGCGGAGGTTATTTCCGCCACCTGCCTGAGCTCCGGATGCTTCTGAGTGATTCCCCTGTTCTCTGCATTGCACTGCAGGAAACTTGGTTTCCTGCACTGCGGACCCCCGCCCTTCGCGGTTATCGGGGATACTATAAGAACCGTGCTGCCTGTCAACAAGCGTCAGGTGGGGTTTGCCTCTTTGTTCACCACTCTGTCTGTAGGTCGCCAGTACACCTTCAGACGCCTTTAGAGGCAGTTGCTGCCAGGGTTGAGCTCTCGCCGGCTATTACTATTTGCTCTGTTTACATTCCTCCGGATGGGGAGCTCCCCCGACATGTCTTGGCTGCGCTGCTGGCTCAACTCCCGGCACCATTGCTGCTTCTGGGCGATTTCAATGCCCACAACCCTCTATGGGGTGGGACTGTCTCAGATGACCACGGTCGGACCGTGGGCCATTCGTTGGCTCAGCTCGACCTTAGCCTCTTGAACACCGGTGCTCCCACGCATTTCAGTGTTGCCCATGGCTCGTTCTCGGCCATCGATCTCTCTATTTGCAGCCCTGGACTTGTCCCATCCCTCCACTGGAGAGTGCATCCTGACCTGTGTGGTAGTGACCATTTTCCCATCTATTTGTCACTGCCCCAGTGTCATTCTTCTGGGCGCCTGCCCCGCTGGGCTCTCCACAGGGCTGACTGGCCGGGTTTTACTTCTGCGGCAACCTTTGAGTCTCCCCCACAGGGTGACATTGACGAGGTGGTCAGTGTTTTAACCACGTCCATCATTTCAGCGGCCGAGGCTTCCATCCCACATTCTTCTGGCCTCCGTTGGAGGAAGGCTGTCCCCTGGTGGTCGCTGGAGATTGCTGAGGCTATTCGCGACCGTAGGCAGGCTCTTCAGCGTCGTAGGCGGCACCCGTCTCTGGAGACCCTCATCGCCTTTAAGAGGCTCCATGCCTTCGCCCGTCGTCTTATTGCACGGCGTAAGCAGGAGTGCTGGGAGAGGTATGTCTCATCCTTGGGCTCCCATGTCTCCCCCTCACTCGTGTGGTCCCGGATCCGGCGGATTTATGGATACCAGACCCCTATGGGTGTCCCTGGGCTATCCTTGGACGGCGCTGTCTGCACGGACGCTGCCGCCATTGCTGAACGGCTTGCCGCGCTTTTCGCTCGGAACTCTGCGACTGCATCTTATCCCCCCGCCTTTCGCTCTCTCAAGGAGCGAGCCGAGCGGACGCCGTTCCCATTCCACACACGTCGTTCTGAAACATACAATGCTCCTTTCAGCGAGAGGGAATTCCTCGCTGCCCTCGCCGATTGCCCTGATACAGCACCAGGCCCAGACAGCATCCACGCGCAGATGCTGAAGCATCTCTCCAGGGACAGCCAGAGACACATTCTCGCGATCTTTAATCGCATTTGGAGCGAAGGCGTGTTCCCGTCGCAATGGCGAGAGGGTGTTATTGTCCCCATCTTGAAGCCCGGTGTGGACCCACTGGCGGTGGACAGCTATCGTCCCATTACCCTCACGAACGTTTTGTGCAAATTGCTCGAACGTATGTTGGGGCGGCGTTTGTGTTGGGTCCTTGAGTCGCACGGTCTCCTCGCTCCATCCCAGGGTGGCTTCCGTCGGGGCCGGTCTGCTGTGGACAATTTGGTGCGGCTGGAATCTGCTGTCCGTACGGCTTTGCCCGACATCAGCATCTCGCTGCTGTATTTTTCGATCTGCGGAAGGCGTATGACACAACATGGAGGCATCTCATCCTCGCCACGTTGCATGGGTGGGGTCTTCGTGGTCGGCTCCCGGCTTTTCTTCAAAGCTTTTTATTGCGCCGCTCTTTCCGGGTGCAAGTCGGTGCCGCCTCTAGTTCCTCTAATATACAGGAAAATGGGGTCCCGCAGGGCTCGGTGTTGAGCGTCTCGTTATTTCTAGTGGCCATTAATGGTCTGGCTGCAGCAGTGGGGTCGTCGGTGTCTCCTTCTTTGTATGCCGACGACTTCTGCATCTCATTTAGCTCCACGACTACGGGAGTCGCCGAACGCAGGTTGCAATTCGCCGTTCGCAAGGCAGCATCATGGGCTCTGGCTCATGGTTTTCAGTTCTCTGCTGCCAAGACTCGGGTTATGCACTTCTGCAGGCGTCGGACGGTCCACCCTCATCCTGACCTTTACCTCGATGGCCACCTGCTTGAAGTGGTGGACACTTGCCGCTTCTTGGGACTCGTGTTTGATGCCCGGCTCACATGGGTTCCTCATGTTACTCAGCTGAAGCAAAAATGCTGGCGGCACCTCAACGCCCTCCGCTGCCTTAGCCACACGTCTTGGGGTGCAGATTGCTGCACGCTGCTGCGGTTGTACAGAGCCCTTGTGCAGTCCCGGCTTGATTATGGGAGCCTGGCCAATGGGTCTGCGTCCCCCTCAGTGTTAAAGTTGTTAGACCCCATACACCACTGTGGGGTTAGGCTTGCCACTGGCGCTTTTCGCACCAGTCCCGTGGATAGTCTACTGGTGGAGGCCGGGGTTCCCCCACTGCGGATTCGCCGCCATCGTCTGCTTGTCGACTATGCTGTCCACGTTCATTGCTCGCCAGATCATCCCAATCGTCGCCTGCTTTTCCCTGCTATGGTCCTCCATCTGCCCGAACGGCGCCCTAGGTCTGGGCTTTCCATAGCTGTCCGTGTCCAGTCCCTGCTGTCAGAACTGGGGTCATTCCCTCTTCTGCCTCCCTTCCGGGTCCGTACACCTACGCCTCCCTGGTGTTTGTCCCGGCCGTCCGTCCGTCTGGACTTGGCACAGGGACCCAAGGACTCGGTTCCGCCTGTGGCCCTCCGTCGCCGTTTTCTTGCTCTCCTCGCCTCATTTTCGGACTGTGAGACTGTCTACACTGATGGTTCCCTGGTTGATGGTCGCACTGCCTACTCTTTTGCTCATGGTACCCATGTTGAGCAGCGCTTCTTGCCAGCTGGCTGCAGTATTTTTACTGCAGTGCTGGTGGCCATATTGCGCGCTCTTGAGCATATGCGTTTCTGCTCAGGTAGGTCCGTCGTCATCTGCAGTGACTCCCTGAGCAGCCTTCAGGCCATCGACCGCTGCTATCCCTTCTCTCCTCTGGTGTCCTCCATTCAGGAATCTGTTTCCGCCATTGCCCGATCTGGTCGTTCGGTGGTCCTGGTTTGGACGCCCGGTCATGTTGGCATCCCAGGGAACGAACGTGTTGACAGGCTGGCCAAAGGGGCGATCGACGCCCCGGCTTTGGAGATCGGCCTTACGGCTCGCGACCAGCAGCTGGTGTTGCGCCGTAAGCTGAGTGGGATGTGGGCTGCTGAGTGGCGTGGCATGACAGCCCCGAATAAACTGCGAGCTGTCAAGGAGACGACCGATGTGTGGCGTTCCTCCCTGCGGGCTTCTCGCAGGTTCTCGGTAGTCCTGTGTCGGCTGCGCATCGGCCATACCTACCTGACGCACGGCCATCTGTTGCGTCAGGAGGATCCCCCCTTGTGTCGGTGTGGGTCCCGGCTGACGGTCGGCCACATTTTGCTGGAGTGTCCTCGACTGCGCACACTCCAGCACTCTTTTAATCTCCCGGGCACTTTGGCTTTGGTTTTATCTGACGATGCCTCCATGGCTGATGACGTTTTAAATTTTATCCGTGGTAGTCCGTTTTATGGTTCGATTTACGGAGGTCCTGCGCCTTTCCCTTTCTGTGTCTTTTGTCCTTGTGTCTGTTGCTGTTCTGGTGTGCCGTGAGATGGTTGGCTCTTTCCCGTTTTTGTTCTCGTGGTCAGTCAACCAGTCTCCGGCCATCTTCCTTTCTTCTGTTTCTTTCTGTCTGGTGTTCCTCTGTCCTGTTCTTGTCTGTAGTGTTTGTTGCTGCATTTGTGTTCTTTTAGCGCCTGGGGGGACGTCTCCTCCCCCTTTGGTTTTTACCTGCTCCGTCGATTTTGGGCTCGCCTGATTTTGGAATGGGGGACTGATGACCTTCGCTGTTTAGTCCCCCTTAAACATACCAACAACCACCACCGCCACACCTTTCTCTCATCTTGTTGTATTGGAGTCATCATACCAGCTTGAATCTAGTTCTATTTCTGTCATACCTCATTCCCACTTTGGTCTCATTACTAGTTTCAGTTCCGCCATTCCTCATTTCTGTGTTGGTCAGGTTCCAATTTTGCTGTACTTCATTTCAGCCTGGTCCCGTTCTCAGTTCTAGTTACACAGTTCGTTTACATATTGGTCTAGTTGCATTTTCGTTGTATGTGGTTCTCGCCTGTGTCTCGTTTCTAATTCCAATTCCACCATTCCTCTTTCTCACCATAATACAGCTCCATTGCTGCCAAAACTCGTTCCTGCCTCAGTCTCATTGCTCCTTCCAGTTCCATAATTCCTGGTTCCAACCTCGCTCTACTTCCTTTTCTGCTATAACTCGCTTCCAGCTCAGCCTTGTTCCAGTTCAGCTGTTCCTCGTTCTGGCCTCAGTCTAGTTCCATTTCCGCCATACTTTGTTCTCCCCTCGGTCTTAATGATAGTTCCAGTTTCGCCTGCCGTCGTTCCTGGCTCAGTGGATTTGCTCGTTCTAGTTCCACCATATGTCACTGCCATCACACTCTTGTTGCTAGTTCCATTTCTGCAATTCCTTATTCTTGCCACGATCTCGTTACTAGCTCCATTCCTTGTTTCCACCACAGTCTTATTCCAGTGCTGCTGCACCTGTTTCCCGCCTCAGTCTCAATGCTTGTTTGAGTTTTGCCTATCCTTGCTTCCACTTCGGTCTAATATCTAGCTCCAAGACCAACGTTCATCGATCCCACATTAATCTCTTTGCTATTTCTAGTTCCACCATCGATTGTTACTGCCCCAGTCTCATTTGTAGCTCCAATTCCGCCATTCCCGTTTTCCAACATGATCAAGTTCCACTTCCGCCTAACCTCATTTCTATCTCAGTCTCAGTGGTAGTCCCATTTCTTGTCTCCCTGCAGGTTCGCGGGTAAGAATAGGCCCGCGGTATTCCTGCCTGTCGTAAGAGGCGACTAAAGGGAGTCTCAACTGTTTCGGCCTTTAATGTGATGGTCCCCTGAGGGGTTTGACAACTCCATTTCCAAATTTTTCTGTTAGTGCTTACCATTTGGGGAAGGACATCTTACATAGTGCATCTTAAATCCATCTTGCCCTAAGATCTGGCACACCTGATATTTTCATGGAGTTGGACTTACATCGAGCTTCCGGCCACATCCACTGCAGTGTGTTCCGGATAGCATCCCTTCCCTCCATTATGCTCTTCCATCATTGCCCTCGTGATGTACATGGATATTTCGACACCCGACATCCAGCACAGTAGCCAGTCCGTTGTGGTGGGGTCGTCATGTACCCTCTTGGTGGTAGCCCCCTGACTACACAGGGATCGCACTGCTGTTGCCTGAGCTGCTACCTCCCCATGTATGCCGAGGAGTAGATGCCTATCCCTTTGGGGCATCGGGACTCCCGGCAAAGGCCATCCTGCCAGGTGGTCTTTGCTGCGGCTGGGTGGTGCCCATGGGGAGAGCCCCTGGTCGGAGTGTGTGGCATCAGGGGGATGATCCGCAATGAAGCGTGGTACATCATCTCTCACTGGTGGGCCTCCACCAGCAGTCTCTAAGCGATCAAGGTCTAACCTCAATGGAAATAAATTTGATCAGAGATCATTTCCCTCCCTGGCCACTCCATGGGAGGAACGTTTGTCCAAAGAAGGCAGTGGAGATTATTCACCCTGGTACCTCGTGTGTACGCGAGTAGATGGGGAAACATTTATGTCGACCAAGCCCCAGTTTTTTGTGGAGCATTTAGAGGACAAGTTCGGGGAGGTGGAGGGCTTGTCCAAAATGCGTTCTGGGTCAGTTCTCATCAAAACAGCTTCCTCTGCTCAGTCACGGAGGTTGCTCACATGCGACAGGTTGGGGGATGTTTCCGTCACCATCACTCCCCATAATAGTTTAAACATGGTCCAGGGTATTATATTACACAGGGATCTTCTTCTGCAGTCCGACGATGAACTACGCGCCAATCTAGAACGACGAGGTGTTCACTTCGTTCGGCACGTCCATCGAGGTCCGAGGGATAATCAGGTAGCCACCGGTGCCTTCATCTTGGCCTTCGAAGGTGATGTTTTACCTGAAAAGGTCCAGGTGATGGTTTACCACTGTGATGTGAAGCCATATATCCCTCCTCCGATGCGGTGTTTTAAATGCTGGAAGTTCGGGCACATGTCATCTCACTGTACTTCCGGCATCACATGTCGAGATTGTGGACGTCCTTTGCATCCCAATACTCCATGTGCTCCGCCTCCCATCTGTGTTAACTGCGGATAACACCACTCCCCCTGCTCGCCGGTCTGTAGGATGTTCCAGAAGGAACGAAAGATAATGGAATATAAGACCCTGGACCGCCTGACCTACACCAAGGCTAAACGGAAGTATGAGCGGCTCCATCCTGTGCCAATGATGTCGACCTACGCCGCTGCTACTACGATGGTTTTCCATCTCCTGTGTCGTCCCGTCCAGTTGGATCTATGATTTGTCAAAATCCACTAGCCTCCTTGAGTGTGGGGGGCACTTCACACCCTGTTGCTCCTGCTCCATCTTCTTCAGGAGCAACACCCCCCCCCAACCATCGGGGACATCAGCTCCCCCTTCCCAGCTGGAGAAACGGAAGACTTCTTCGGCTACTCTCACCAGGAAGGGGTCCCTTGGGAACCTCCCTTCGCAAGTTCCGACCAGTGGAAAAGCGGACACCCGCAAGTGGCTGAAACAACCACCAGTCCCTGGTCGTAGGGCCTCATGGTCGTCGTCCGTCCCTGAGACTGACCCAGTGAAGCCCTCCAAGCCTGAACCACTGAAGGCACAGCGAGAGAAACAGAAGAAGAAGAAAGTCCCCAAGGCTAACGACATTGCGGTGGCACCCATCCCACCGCTTCCTACAAGCACTGTGTCTGAGGACGAGGTGGAGGTTCTGGCGTCCGCTGTGGACCTCGATCTCGCCGGTCCCTCAGACGCCATGGAAAGCACTAGCACAGGTGCTCATTTGGAGGCAGCAGGTGACCCAGCGGCGTAATCTGCCTTCCCAGTCCCGTCACGCCTTTCTCAGACATGGACAATACCATCCTCCAGTGCAACTGCAGCGGTTTCTTCCACCATCTAGCTGAGCTCCGCCAACTTATCAGCCTTCACCCTTTCTTCTGCATTGCACTTCAGGAAACTTGGTTTCCAGCAATGCGAACCCCCGCCCTCCATGGCTATCGGGGTTATTATAAGAACCGGGTAGCCCAATTCAACCAAAGATGTAATCATGATCTTAAAGTCAAAACTTCCTGTGTCAATAAGAGAAAAACTAGTTAATGTGAGTGAAGAAGACCTAGAAGCCTTTCTTTCTGTTCTTGACAATTTGGATATGATCTTTGAGGATGTGCGTGCGAGTGCGCAGAATAACTATAATAATGGACCGCCCGCTCCACAGTAGCACATAACAAATTGCGTCAATGGAATGTCGTACCAACATAACACGGGACAACCAAATGCTCAGCCTTACGGCAGTCATAACAGTTTCAACCACCGTAATGGAAAACAATATAACAAATATCCACACCAGAATAGATACAATCCAATTTATCAAAACACACAGCAACAATACGGTAATTCACCGATAAATCACAACGGTAATTACCAGCTCCCCCTGCAGGTTCGGGGGTTAGAATAGGCCCGCGGTATTCCTGCCGTTCGTAAGAGGCGACTAAAAGGAGTCTCAAACGTTTCAGCCTTATGTGATGGTCCCCTGTCGGGTTTGACCTCCATATCTCAAAATTTTTCCGAAGAGCGAGCCGATTGGGGAAGGGCGCTTTACTTGGTGCATTGTGTCCGTGTTGTGTTGAGAACTTTCGCCATCTTATTCGTCGTTGCATTGCAATCTTGCCCGCTCTCCATCGCCTGGGCATGGATGCGCTCCTGCGTGCACTTTCTGCCAAGCACTGTGCAGGACCATTTTCTGCACTGACGACGCGCATGGACCACATGTCACTTAACATCCAGCACGGTAGCCAGTCCGTTGTGGTGGGGCCGCCATGTACCCTCTTGGTTGTAGCCCCCTGACAACACAGGGATCGCTCTACTGATGCCTGTGCCGTTCACTCCCCACGTATGCCAAGGAGTAGATGCCCATCTCCCTGGGGCATCAGGACTCCCAGCAATGGCCATCCTGCCAAGTAGCCACTGGTGCCTTCATCTTGGCCTTTGAGGGTGATGTCTTACCCGAAAAGGTTAAGGTGATGGTTTACCGTTGTGATGTGAAACCATATATCCCTCCTCCGATGCGGTGTTTTAAATGCTGGAAGTTCGGGCACATGCCATCTCGTTGTACTTCCAGCATCACGTGTCGGGATTGCGGACGTCCATCACATCCTGATACTCCATGTGCTCCGCCTCCCATCTGTGTTAACTGTGGAGAACACCATTCCCCCTGCTCACCGGACTGTCGGATCTTCCAGAAGGAAAGGAAGATAATGGAATATAAGACCCTGGACCACCTGACCTACACCGAGGCAAGGTGGAAATATGAGCGACTACATCCCATGCGCATGACATCCACCTATGCCGCTGCTGCAACAGTGGTCCGATCCTCTCCCGTGTCGTCATGTACTGAACCGGCCCCCTTGGTTGTTGGGGGCACTTCGCCCTCTGTTGCTCCATCTACTCCAGGAGCAACACCACCCCAACCATCGGGGACATTCGTCCCCCCTTCCCAGCTGGAGAAGCGTAGGGCTTCTTCAGCTACTCTAGCCAGGAAGGGGTCCCTTGGGGCCCTCCCTTCCCAGGCTTTGCCCAGTGTCAAAGCGGACACCCGCAAAGTTTTGAAACAACAACCGGTCGCTGGTCATAGGGCTTCACGGTCGTCGTCCGTCCCTGAGACTGACCCAGTGGGGCCCTCCCAGCCAGACCCTCCCAAGGCACAGCGTGGGAAGCAGTTGAAGAAAAAGGCTCCCAAGCATCCTGACATTGCGGTGGCACCTGTCCCACCGCAACCTTCAAACTCTGCGTCTGAGGACGAGGTGGAGATCCTGGCGTCCGCTGAGGACCTCGATCTCGCCAGTCCGTCCGACGCCATGGAAAGCACTGGCACAGGTGCTCACTTGGAGGCAGCAGGTGACCCAGCGGCGTAATCTGCCTTCCCCGTCCCGTCACGCCTTTCCCAGCCATGGCCAATACCATTCTCCAGTGGAACTGCAGCGGTTTCTTCCACCATTTAGCTGAGCTCCGCCAAGTTATCAGCCTTCGCCCTTTCTTCTGCATTGCTCTCCAGGAAACTTGGTTTCCAGCGATGCGAACCCCCGCCCTCTGTGGCTATCGGGGTTATTATAAGAACCGAGCAGCTTATGAAAGGGTGTCTGGTGGCGTCTGCATATATGTCCTTCACACTCTGCACAGCGAGTCTGTCCCTCTCCAGACGCCTTTAGAGGCTGTCGCTGTACGCGTGTGGACGCCACAGGCTGTTAACGTCTGCAGTCTTTACATTCCACCGGATGGTGATGTCTCGCAGCATGTCCTAGCTGCACTGGTCGCCCAATTGCCGCCACCTTTCTTGCTATTGGGCGACTTCAACGCCCATAACCCTCTGTGGGGTGGGTCAGTGGCCACAGGTCGAGGCGCCATCGTTGAGCATTTATTGTTGCAGCTATATCTCTCGCTGTTAAATGATGGTGCCTTCACACACTTCAGTGTGGCGCATGGCACCTACTCCGCCATTGACCTTTCCATCTGCAGCCATAGCCTCTTACCGTCGGTCCAATGGAGTGTGCATGACGACCTGTGTGGTAGTGACCACTTTCCGCTCTTTTTGTCACTACCACAGCGTCACTCTTCTGGGCGCCCTAGCAGATGGGCTATGAATAAGGCAGACTGGGATTTGTTCTCCTCCACTGCCGCTTTTGAGCCCCTCTCTACTGATGACATTGATGCGGTGTTTCAATGTGTCACCACCGAGATCGTTACTGCCGCCGCATCTGCCATTCCCCGTTCTTCTGGGTCCCCTCGGCGGAAGGCTGTGCCTTGGTGGTCGCCTGAGATCGCTGAAGCGATTAAAGAACGCCGGTGGGCGCTCCAGCGTCACAAGCGACATCCCTCCTTAGCCCACCTTATCGCCTTGAAACGGCTGCGTGCGCGGGCCCGCCTCCTCATCCGCCAAGGCAAGAAGGAGTGCTGGGAGCGGTATGTGTCTACCATTGGCCTCCATGTCACTCCCTCGCAGGTCTGGGCCAAGATTCGACGCGTCTACAGCTATCGGACCCCTGCCAGCGTCCCTGCGCTCTCACTGAATGGAGCCGTTTGTACTGACTCCGACGTCATTGCAAATCGCTTAGCAGAGCATTTTGCTATGAGTTCCGCTTCTGCGAATTACCCCCAGGTCTTCCGCTCCATTAAAGAGCGGATGGAACGTCGGAGCCTTTCGTTTCGCACCAACCACCCGGAATCTTACAATGCTCCATTCAGTGAGTGGGAATTTCACAGTGCCCTAGCTGGTTGCCCTGATACCGCTCCTGGGCCAGATGACATCCACTGTCAGATGCTGAAACACCTTTCAGTGGACTGCCAGCGGCGCTTTCTCGATCTTTACAACCGTCTTTGGGTCGAGGGGGAGTTTCCGTCGCAATGGCGGGAAGGCATTGTCATCCCCGTTTTGAAACCTGGAAAGACCCCTCTGGAGGTGGACAGCTACCGTCCCATTAGCCTCACCAACGTTCTTTGCAAGTTGCTTGAACGGATGGTGAGCCGGCGCTTGCACTGGGTACTGGAGTCTTGGGGCCTTCTGGCTCCATCTCAGGGTGGGTTCCGTAAAGGCCGCTCCGCCACCGACAATCTGGTGAGCCTGGAGTCGGCCATCCGTACTGCCTTTGCCCGCCGTCAGCACCTGGTCGCTGTCTTTTTCGACATGCGGAAGGCGTACGATACGACATGGCGTCATCACATCCTTTCTACGCTTCATGGATGGGGTCTTCGGGGTCCTCTGCCGATTTTTATCCGCAATTTTCTGTCGTGTCGTACCTTCCGCGTGCAAGTCGCGGCCTCGTATAGTTCCTCCCACGTCCAGGAGAACGGTGTGCCACAGGGCTCTGTCTTAAGTGTCTGTCTGTTTTTAATAGCCATTAACGGGCTTGCTGCGGCCGTGGGAAATTCTGTCTCCGCTTCCCTGTATGCTGACGACTTCTGCCTTTACTACAGCTCTACTGGCATTGCAGCTGTTGAACGTCAGCTACAGGGCGCTATCCGTAGGGCGCAGTCTTGGGCTGTAGCGCATGGGTTTCAGTTTTCGGCAGCCAAGACACGCGTTATACATTTCTGCCGGCGCCGAACAGTCCATGCTGAGCCGCGGCTTTATCTTGCCGACGAACTCCTTGCTGTGGTGGAGACCCACAGGTTTTTGGGGGTGGTTTTCGATGCCCGGTTGACTTGGCTGCCTCATATCCGGCAGCTTAAACAGACGTGTTGGCGGCATCTAAACGCTCTGAGATGCTTGAGCAACACCCACTGGGGCGCCGACCGCTCTACCCTGTTGCGGCTCTACCAGGCGTTAATCCAGTCCCGTCTGGATTATGGGAGCCTGGCTTATGGCTCTGCATCCCCATCTGCGATACGGGTGCTGGACCCAATTCTCCACAGCGGGATACGCCTTGCCACTGGTGCTTTCCGCACCAGCCCTGTGGACAGCGTACTAGTGGAGGCAGGTGTACCTCCACTGCGGTTCCGCCGCCAACGTTTGCTGGCCGCTTATGCTGCCCATGTTCTAAGCTCGCCCGGGCATCCAAACTATCGTCTCCTGTTCCCGCGATCGGTCGTCCGTCTGCCAGAACGTCGGCCCCGGTCTGGTTGTACAATAGTGGTCCGCATCAAAGAGCTTCTCTCTGGGCTTCAGGTTTTCACTGTTCCACCTCCTTTCCGGGCTACTTTGCATACACCCCCATGGTGTGTTCGTCGCCCTTGCCTTTGGCTCGACTTGGCACAGGGCCCGAAGGACACAGTCCCTCCAGAGGTCTTCCGCCGCCGCTTTTATTCCATCCTGGCCACGTATCAGGGCTCTGGTATTGTTTACACTGACGATTCGATGGTTGCTGGTCGTGTCGGGTATGCGCTAACTCTAGTGGACCATTCCGAACAACGGTCCTTGCCGGCTGGCTGCAGCGTTTACACTGCTGAGCTAGTCGCCATCTTTCGAGCCCTAGAGTATATCCGCTCCTGCTCAGGTGAGTCCTTCGTTATCTGTAGCGATTCCCTGAGCAGTTTACGAGCACTCGACCAGTGTTTTCCTCGTTCCCGTCTGGTGATGGCTATCCATGAGTCCCTGCATACTCTTGCGCGTTGCGGCCGCTCTGCGGTCTTCGTGTGGACCCCAGGCCATGTTGGGATCCCCGGCAACGAGAATGTTGACCGGCTGGCGAAAGAGGCGACTAGTGCACCATCTCTGGACGTTGGCCTCCCGGAGACAGATTTGCGAGCGTTCCTACGCCGCAAAATTCTGGACCTTTGGGACACTGAATGGCGCGCCCTGCCTTCACGCAACAAACTTCGGGCCATCAAGGGGGCTACCGGTGTGTGGCGCTCCTCCTTGCGGGTCTCTCGCAAGGAGACTGTTGTCCTCTGCCGGCTGCGCATTGGGCACACTCGGCTTACGCACGGCCACTTATTGCGCCGTGAGGACGCGCCTCTATGTCGCTGCGGCTCCGTTTTATCCGTGGTTCATGTTTTATTGGAGTGTCCGTTTTTAGCTGCGCTCAGGCAGTCGTTCGCACTGCCTGACTCGCTCCCTGCCCTTTTAACTGATGACTCGGCTATGGCTGACTTAGTTTTACGTTTTATTCGGGCAGGGGGTTTTTATTCTTTAATCTGAGTGTTTCTGTTTTTATCCTCTTGTTTTGTGTTGATTCTGGCCTTTGGCCTCCGGTTTTAAACTGATTTTTTAATGTGTTTCAAGTGGTTGGCTTTTCCTTTTTTATTTCCATGGTCGGCCAACCACCGTCACACTCTGTGTGCTTTTAGTTCGTTTTGTCTGGTCTTTGTCTCAGTTTCTCTTGTTCAGTGTCGTCTGTGCTCTATTCTGTTACTCGTATTTTATTCTCTGTGGGTGTTTTTTAGTACTTGGACGAAGGGACCGATGACCGTAGCAGTCTGGTCCCTTTAATCCCCCCAAACCAACCAACCAACCAATCTCTGCATACTCTTGCCCGTTGCGGCCGCTCTGTGGTCTTTGTGTGGACCCCCGGTCATGTCGGTATCCCGGGTAATGAACATGTTGACCGCCTGGCGAATAAGGCCACCAGTAAGCCATCTCTGGACGTTGGCCTCCCAGAGACTGATTTGCGGGCAGTCTTCCGCCGCAAAATCTTGGCGCTATGGGACGATGAATGGCGCGAACTGACAATGCGCAATAAACTCCGTGCTGTCAAGGAGACGACGGCTTTGTGGCGGTCATCCCTGCAAGCCACTCGCAGGGACTCAGTGGTTCTTTGCCGGCTCCGCATTGGCCACTCCCGGCTGACGCACAGTTATTTACTGCGCCGGGAGGACCCTCCTCTATGTCGCTGTGGGGTGGCTTTGACAGTGGCCCACATTTTGATGGCCTGCCCCCTTTTAGCTGTGGTCAGGCAGACATTTGCGCTGCCTGATACGCTCCCTGCCCTTTTAACAGACGACTCCACTATGGCTGACTTAGTTTTACGTTTTATTCGGGCAGGGGGATTTTATCATTTCCTCTGAGTGTTTCTGTTTTATTGTTTTGTGTTGATACTGGCCTTTAGCCTATGATTTTAAACTGATTTTTTTAAATGTGTTTCTAAGTCGTTGGCTTTTCCTTTTTTATTTCTATGGTCGGCCAACCACTGTCACACTCTGTGTGGTTTTAGTTCATTTTGTCTTGTCTTTATCTCCGTTTCTCTTGTTCTGTATCGTCTGTGATCTCTTCTGTTCCTCGTTCTTATTCTCTGTGGGTGTTCTTTGTATTTGGAAAAAGGGACCGATGACCGTCGCAGTCTGGTCCCTTTAATCCCACAAACCAACCAACCAACCAATTACCAGTACCAGAACAACAAGACGAATAATGGAAATCGTCACAAGGGAAAGAAATGGAACAATTATAACGGACCACAATAGTACAGTCAGCCGAGTCATTTCACTCCCTCTCACCAAATGAATTTTTCACAGCCGAAAAATGCGACATTTTCTCACCAACCCAAGCAACAGTTCAGGAACAATAGTCAGGACAATTCGTCACATGCTTTTCCTCACACCGCCGGTCATAATAGCCAAGGAAATCCGACCATTTTCTACGCACAGGCGAACCAAGCACCAAACGCGATGTCAAATAACACGCAATCAAGAGATGCACAAGTCGTATGGGATACGAACGCAAATTTTCGACCTGGTAGGTCGCAAAATACTAGTCAAGTAAAAATAACTGACACTTCAAATTCACCCAAGTCGTAAAACCATTGGTAGCTTCTTTATGCCTCCACGGAGAAGCTGCGGACCGAAATTACAACACCCTGAAGTAACATTAGACGACAAGTTAAGACAAGCTCTCATATCTTTAACCACTCATGCCAACCTTAGAAAAAAGGCGCATGACAAACACATTAGCAAAGTCTTATCGTATCGTATAAATGAACGAGTGCTATTAAAGACCCACTTCAAACCATCTTTGATTCATCATAAGAATCGCAAGTGGCAGCACTTGTATGAAGGTCCATATATTATCTTAAGAAAGCTGCACATTGGTTGCTATCTATTAGCTGACCCTGTATCTGGACGAATAAAAGGATTGTTTCATCACCCAGACTTGAAGAAATACAGAGTCAACCATTGAAAATATCTGTTAAGTTAAGCTGCTAAAATAAAATATACACACACTAGAAGTTGTCATACTATGTGTGAACCATTGAAAATATCTGTTAAGTTAAGCTGCTAAAATAAAATATACACACACTAGAAGTTGTCATACTATGTGTGAAGTATCAACGTATGTAAGAGTAATGCACAGGACTAACACCCCGTTGACCTGCCACAGCAAGATAAGTAATTTATATGAGCACCTTAAGTAAAACACATTTATCTGTTAAGTTAAGCTGCTAAAATAAAATATACACACACTAGAAGTTGTCATACTATGTGTGAACCATTGAAAATATCTGTTAAGTTAAGCTGCTAAAATAAAATATACACACACTAGAAGTTGTCATACTATGTGTGAAGTATCAACGTATGTAAGAGTAATGCACAGGACTAACACCCCGTTGACCTGCCACAGCAAGATAAGTAATTTATATGAGCACCTTAAGTAAAACACATTTATTGTAGGAGAGCAAGATTTGCCTTAGATGTAATTTAGTTTTAAGTTAATTGAGCCATGAACGGCCACAGCCGAAAGAGCTGACAAATATTATAGTAGGGACGTGCTAAGTGCCACCTGCCATCACTAGTTCTAAGTATAGCAAAGCTCTCTCCTCTTGAATGAAATAAATTAAAATGATCATTCAGACCAGAATGATTGCTCGTAGGTAAAAAAAAATTGCTTAAGGTCGCTTACTCTAATGAGGTAAATGTTGTGTTATGCATAAGGAGTGTGTGACAACTAATTTTATGAGACCACCTATGAAACGCAGCAGGCAAAAAGCAGCAGCTTAGCATATAAGAATCAGGTAGGCCTAAGTCAATAACGATCCAGGTAGCAGGAAAGAAGTGCGCAACTCAATTATTTTATTATAATATGGAGAAAAACGTATACGCTCATAACAATTTTACAGCACAGTGCAGCTGAAATACTTACAAAGATCATTTATAAATAAACTAATTTAGTACTACAAATATCTATTACAGGTCCTCGAGATACGACGGTTTTTTTAGGAAACCAATTTTACGATACATGGAACAGAAGACAGTTAACAGACACAGTTCACTGCTAATGCATGGTTTAAGTAATTTTAGATATGCATAGAAAATTGTTTAAGAGAGCTGGATCAGACGACAAGGAAACTACTGTATCGATTTAATTATACTATTTGTCATGGAAAAACTAAGGTGATAATAATTTATGTTAAGCTCATCATATCATACGTCATTAACACTGTGTCTTCAAATCTCTTCACTCCATAAAAGTCTTTTGTGTTTTCCTCTAACCAGTATCCTTACCATCCTACCTTATCCAGTAGAGAAGTGAATTTTACGGGCTGGTTGCATGATTGATACATACAGGCTATACGACTGGATAGTCGTGACACATTGGTTGTCGACGGGCTATGCTTACTCTCCGCAAATTGCGGGTTCAGTTAAGATTTGTTATGTGCAATTGCACTACAGGGAACACCAAGCTTCCCAATTTCCCTAATGGTAGTTTGAACACGAACTGTTCATCACGTAAACGAAGCCACATTGACTATGTCTTCAAACTAACGACGTAATAGAGAGAAAATAAAAGAGCTGAACTTGAGAAAAGAGTAACAAGATTTCGAACAAAGTGTAAACCTAAAGTGCCTAGGAAGCACAAACTACGAACAAGAGACACGCTTTTCGTCAGGCCTTGTAGTCACAGAGACTAAATATTTCTTTGTAAATAATTTTTAGACATGATATATATACTAAATGTTAACTGTACTTTGTAGTAATAATGCAGTCAGTAATAAATGGACACGTATATGCTGCTGCGTGTGAACCGACTATAGACAAGTAATTAATGGACATGTATCAAAGTGGTGCGTGTGAACCTTAACATGACGACCAAATAAATGTGAACACGAATTAATAATAACGTGCGAACTGAAAAGGTGATAACTCCAAGGACACGTGTGAAACACCGCGTGTGAAGTAATGTTCACAAACGGTACTGTACGCCTTTCCATGGACACATTCTTCGAAACAGCTGCGGGAGTCGCCGCATCTGGCTGCTTCCGTAAATCAGAGTCGATGAAAAACTGTGTAAAAACTCGCACCACAGCTAGTAGACACCAAACGCTCTGCTTCTCGCAGAATACTGCTGCTAGCGTTGTGGAACTGTCAAGTTATCATCACGTGATTGTTACCAACGGCCGTAACACTGTGTACGCTGAGCGCTCAACAATCAATTTTTCTTTGCACAACGAGCGCGGATGCCAAATGTGTTTGAAATCCATTCAAAATAAAATATGATATACCAATGAATTAAGCACTCATGTACCTTGTGAAATTATAAAGACACTAATCGAGTTTGACAATTGGTACCGAATTTACTGACCAGGCCGAGTAATGACGAAAACGTGTCGAACCAAATAAAACCAGAAAAATAGATAAATATGAGAACTGAGCATTCCTAAGAGAATGAGACCTTATGTACATAAACAATTGTTATCCTTACCTAATCCAATTTTCTTTTAGACTAAGTTATTAGTAAGAAAGCACATTCTAATCCAATTTTTTTTCTGTATTTTTCATGTACGAAAACATAAATGGAAGCACGGACATGTGTCAAGTGAAATAGAGACCGCCACCATACGGCTCAACATGTTGCAGAACCAATGTTCCAGTTCCTGACCCACGACGTATTTCCAACGCAACATCACACCCCGACAACTACTCCAACTTCCACAGTGAAAGTGATGCCCTACATTTCCTCCACTGTGAAAGTGTAATCAATTTCCCCACTCAAGTGCAGTGCTATCATTTATACCCGAAGTTCTACCACTCCCAGTGCAACTCATACCTACCCAAGTGCAGTGAAACGTTTTTTTTGCAGGTCATGAAAGCCACAAATAAGTAAAGTGCTACGTATTTAATGCAAGAAATCTTCGACGAAACCACGACAAAAATATTCGTGTAATATGTCATTGTAAAACAAGAATGTCAATTTTTTGTAACACATTTTTTCCACGAGTGCACACAGCACCCAGACTTCCTGCGAAGTTAAGTAATTTATTTCTTTGTTATTTTTTAATATTTATTATGCCATGTATAATGTATCTATGTATGTGTATCTTTATATTAATTTCATTATCTTTTACCGAGAAATGAACATTTGTTATCCTTGTACAATATATTAGAAAGAGCACAGTTCAATTGTCATGTAGTTACCCTATGGACAAATTACTATCAATTTCAGTCGTACGAATATACTTACCTGACACTCTATATGTTAACCACTTTGCCTGATGTAGTGTGTAAAATCTATTGTAAAGAATTTTTGCAAGTAATACTAACTTGTTTCACGAAAGCAATAATATCACGACTGCGGGTGAGTCGCAATGATCCTGACGGAGTCATCGCTCCTCACGGGGGAAGCAATGTGATATTATATGATTTCAGACATTTTGCATATGAGAAAAGGACAGCCATCGAGCTGTAGTTTGTAATGATACTAAGCATGACAACGCGAGAGTAAAGAAATCTGTTTATAACGTGCGCCTATACCAAGACGCGCGGCCAGCGTTTAAAAGGTACTTTTAAACACTATGACTCGCTGGGCGCAGATATTTAAAATCATTGCCGCAGCGCTTGATAGCACGAAGCTGCGAAACAGAAGAAAGAACAATTTATCATTTGTTAGGAAAATTCTAGAGTCTTTATAGTTAGTTGTACTTCTGGTCGCCGATATGTTAACATGTACTTCATTACCTTTGATGTTTGGTCGCCGACTTGTTAAGACGTGTTGTGTAGCACCGCTACAAGTTATATTTCATTTAGTGTGAAAAACCACGTTATCATCAAGAAAGAAAACGCTTTTGTAAACCTTGTGACGATAAAAAATACTTACGCGCACGCCAGGACATTTAATTTTTACAAAATATCACACATACAAAAGCAGCGATTGTTGGACTGTTCCATGTATGAGAAAAACATAAAAAAGTAAGTTTTGTGTTCATTGTAAATTTGTTAATGTTTATAGTTTAACGCCTTTGTTCTTCGAGAATATATTGATGCTTCACTGTACAGAAAATCTATGCTTATTCTTTTCTTTAAATTAACCACAAATAATGTTTATGTTTAAATGAACTTTGTTACAGGTTCGCTCTTTATCGCGGTGTCTCGATTGTATTGGGAGACCATTAATGTGTCCAGTTTCCGATCTGACAACTTTTTTTACAAAATTCACTGTTTTGCATTTTTTTTATTATTCAAATAGGTCCCTTAGGTAATTTCATTGAAGAGTCTGATTGCGTGAAAGCAATCCGGGTTAAGAGGTCATTTGAGAAACTATTTTCACGCAATCAATCTGTACGTCTCCTGAACATAATCGAGAACCGACGCATCGTCGATCATTCATTAATTTTTCTCTCTTTCCAAGTCGTACCAAAAAAAAATGGCCAAGGAGAACTGCCGTGAGTACGCAATCTAAAAGGTTGCATTCTTTATCTTGTCGGCAAACATTGCCATAAATTATCATCATCAACGTTATATTTGGTTAAATACGAAAAGCAAAAAACCTTTTAACGCTAGACATTCTTCGTTTCTACTCTTGTCTAGTTCAGTTTCCATTGCACCTTTTCTCATCTTAGTCTCCTTGCTAGTTCCTTATACGCCGTTCCTCCTCCTTGATTCGCCCCCAGGGGCTCAGCATTCATTTGCTGGGTACGGGCTTGGCGACCCCGGGGTTCCTGAGCTGGGGACTGGTAAGCGCCGCCTGTCCCCCGTCACCGTAACCTCTGAGTACACTTCAGCGACCACCGTGCGGCGCGGCGGTGGAACGTTGTGTGTCTCAGGGAATGGGGATCTTGGCTTGGCCGCCCGGATCGCGAGGATGGAACAAACCTCTATAAAAAACCCCTCAATCTTCCGGTGTGCTCCGCGCCTATGAGATGCATGGCTGTTGAGGTGGAACAGTCGCAAGCGGGCAACCTCTGGGGCACCTGCCACACCCCAGTTGTATAGGGCTTACTCAGGCATGCGGGGCTCTGTCTGAGCGGACCTTTAGTTCCCTAGCTGCTCGTGGGATCGAGATGGAACCCTCGAACTTTTCTTTTCCTCCCAGCGGAAAGGGTGGGCCGCTGGTAGGTTCTAACACCCAATCTAACAAGAGGGCTCGTGTAGCCAGTCCTACTGATTCAGGTACTAGTAACAGAACGCATTCTGCTTCTCAGAATGTGTTTCTCATAATTAAAAGAAAAGATGGGAGTTTTGAAAAAGTTTCGCCATTTTATATACAGAAGGGCTTAGAGGGTATTGCTGGCACGTTAAAGTCTGTAAAGCGCCTGCGCAATGGCACCTTGCTGGTTGAAACGTCTAGCTTCCAGCAAGTCCAGAACCTTCAGAAGGCACACTTTCTTGGGGAGTTTGCGATAGAGACTGACTTTCACAACACCTTGAACTACAGCAAGGGTGTTGTGACTTGCAGAGATCTCGTCGACATTCCCCAAGACGAACTGAAGTCTGAATGGTCCCGGAAAGGAATTGTGGACGTGCAACACGTTATGAAACGGGTGGATGGTGCTCTCATAAAAACTGACTCATTTATTCTTACATTTAACAGCACCAAATTGCCAGAGCATGTGAAGGCAGGTTTCCTACGTCTCAGTGTACGGCCTTATTATCCCAACCCCATGCGGTGTTTTAAATGCCAACACTTTGGCCACACTACTCTCGGCTGTAAAGGGGAAGCCACTTGTGGGAAATGTGGTAAAGCCGCTCATGAGGGAGTTGATTGCTCCTCTCCTCCCAAGTGTGTGAACTGCTTTGGGGATCACCCTGTGTGGAGTAGGGAATGCAGAGTTTTCCTTGAGGAACGGAAGATCCAGGAACTTAAAACCACTAAACGCATCCCGTATGGTGAGGCAAAGAAAATCTACAAGTCCATGCAGCCGCCCACGTTCGCTGCCTCCTTTTCTTCCGTTCTGAAACAGCCTGTCTTGAAAACCGATGCCGCTACCCAAACGGAGGTTGCTACTGTCAGCACTAGCACCTGCGTTTGTCAGTGTACATGTGCTGCTGCCATTCCTGTGAAGCCTGCTGCTCCCTCCCGGCCTTCTGACCAGGCTGTGGTAGCTGACGTCATGGAACTTCCTGCCCCTTCCCAGGTCCAGTCTTGTGCAATGCCTAGCGCTGCTACACCCCCTACTGCTTCTGAGGTTTTGGCTCCACTGCCACCTCTGGCCAGAAAATCGAAGCCCAAACCAAAGGTGAAGACTCGACCGCTCAAGGAGACTGAAGTTCTACAGTCTGCTGATGTTGATGTCATTCTTTCTGACGTCTCTCTCGACTCCTCTTCTGAGGCGATGGAGGTTGATGTCAGACTGGGGCAATCATCTCGCCCCAAACCTGAGCCTCCACCTGTTGTGGGCTCTCCTCCCCGACAGAAAGTGAGACTGAAGGTCCTCCCACCCTGATCGATGGCTCCCATTATACAGTGGAACATGAATGGATTCCGGGCACATGTGGAGGAACTGCACCTCCTAGCACGGCAACGCCCCCTGTGCTTGTGTTTACAGGAAACACATCTAAAACCATCTGATGCTCCTGTACTCCGGGGCTATACGTTGTATCGCAAAGATGACCTGACTGGAGACAGGGCCAAAGGCGGAGTCACCGTGTTTGTCAATAATGACCACCACTCCTCTGCTCTCCCCCTGGATACTGACCTGCAAGCAGTTGCAGTTGCAATTCATTCCCGTCGAAGGCTTACTGTTTGCTCCCTTTATTTACCCCCTCTGGATGCAATGACCTTAGACGCTCTCACAGATCTTATCGACCAACTCCCCCGCCCCTTTCTCCTCCTGGGAGACTTCAATGCCCATCATGTCCTGTGGGGCTCCACTTCTCTTTGCGCTCGAGGTCGAATTTTGGAGGGCCTCCTAACATCTCAAGTGTTGTGCATCCTCAACACAGGTACTCTGACTCATTTCTCTAGTGCTACAGGGTCATTCTCAGCCATTGACCTATCTTTCTGTTCTCCAACCCTCACTGACTCCGTTCACTGGGAGGTCATTGACGACCTACATTCCAGCGATCACTTCCCTATCCGCATTCATCTCCTGGATGGTGTATTGCTGGAGCAGCGGCCACCATCGTGGATGATTGGCAGGGCTAACTGGCCACTGTTCACTCGGTTGGCTGTCTTTGACCGCCACACCAGCGTACAGGAATGTGTGGATCACATCACGCTTGTGATCCACCATGCTGCTGGCCTGTCCATACCACAGTCTTCTGGCACTCTTAAGCGGCGCCTTGTGCCTTGGTGGACAGAAGAGTGCCGTTCAGCCATCCGTGACAGGCGTGCGGCTCTTCGCCGATTTAAATGCCTCCGTCAGCATCACTGTATCGGTATCTTCCTTGATATCAGTAAGGCATATGATACTACTTGGAGACACTGTATTCTTGCACAACTGCATCAATGGGGCTTTCGTGGCCGCCTCCCTATTTTCATTCGGTCTTTCCTGTCTCAGCGGTTTTTTCGGACCCGCGTTGGTAACACACTGTCTGATCGCTTTGAGCAAGAGAACGGTGTCCCCCAGGGCAGTGTTTTAAGCGTTACCCTCTTTGCCATAGCAATCAACAGTATAACGTCTACAGTGCGGAGTCCAGTACAGTGCTCCTTGTTTGTGGACGACTTTGCTGTTTTCTGTTCCTCCTCTAGTGTTGCATCCGCGAGCCGTCAATTGCAACTAACGGTGCGGCGGTTAGAGGAGTGGGCTGCAAAGACGGGTTTTAGGTTTTCTGCCGATAAGTGTGTTTGTGTTCATTTTAATCGTTCTCGTCGTCTTTTTACGTTGCCTGCCTTGCATATGGGGGATACTGTCCTACAGTTTGGAGACACAGTGCGGTTTCTAGGCCTAATTTTTGACTCCAGGTTGTCATGGTTGCCACACCTACGTGACTTGAAAGCCAGAACGCTGAAGGCACTGAACATCCTCAAGTGCCTCAGCCACAGGTCTTGGGGAGCGGACAGGGCGCGTCCCCTTCAGTTTTATCGAGCTTTCGTGCGCTCACGGCTGGACTATGGCTGCACAGTATATGGGTCAGCGAGGCCGTCTTATTTGTGGATCCTTGACGCTGTTCACCATGCTGGGATTCGACTGGCTACGGGTGCTTATCGGACCAGTCCCGTACCCAGCCTCTGTGCTGAGGCTGGCGAACCGCCACTTACCATCCGGCGGCAGCTCCTGCTGGTGCGCCAAGCTTGTAAGTTTCTTGCAGCTCCAAGCTCGCCTGCTCACCATCTTGTTGCCCATCCACCTCTGGATCGCCTTTTCTCCCGCCGTCCCCGGGCTACGTTGCCGTTTGGGATCAGAGTGCACCGTGTGCTTGAGTCCCTCGGTGTGGAGTCTGTACAACCCCAAATCCTGGGTTTTAACCGCCTGCCACCCTGGTTACTGAAGAGGCCACGTGTGATTTTAGATTTATTGCAGTACAAGAGTGATTGCACTCCTGCCACCGTTTTTAATGCAGCATTTTCTGCTATTTTATCTGCGCACCACGACTATGTAGCTGTTTTTACGGATGGGTCGAAACAAGGGGATTCCGTTGGCTGCTCAGTTGTTTTTCCGGATCATGTCCTTAAGGTCCGACTGCCTCCGCCTTTCACGGTCTTTGAAGCAGAATTGTCTGCGATCTTGCGGGCGCTGGAGCAGATGAGACATTCTTCCTCTCCTAAATTTCTTGTCTGTTCCGATTCCCTCAGTGCCCTTCAATCCTTGCACCGTTTGTATCCGGCGGATAAAGTAGTCCAGACCATCCAGGATGCCCTCCTCCGACTACAGCGACTAGGGAAGGTTGTAGCTTTCTGCTGGGTTCCGGGGCATGTCGGCATTGCTGGGAATGAACGGGCAGATCTCGCAGCCAAGGAGGCGTGTCTTGATCCACACGTATCTCAGTGTGCTATCCCGTTGCACGCACTCACCTCGCTGTTGAGCTCCAGAGTCATGTGTCGGTGGGAGGATGAGTGGCTGGAAGTGACTGACAATAAGCTCCGTCTAGTCAAGCCCACAACGCGTGTGTGGTGTACTTCCTTTCAGCCCCATCGACGGGACGAGGTTCTCCTCACTCGGCTTCGAATAGGCCACAGCCCTATGACGCATGGCTTCCTGCTCCGGCGAGAAGACCCTCCATTGTGTGGTGCTTGCGGCGTCCAGGTCACTGTGAGCCACATTTTCCTGGATTGTGTTTTATTTTCTGACCAGCGGGCCTCGGCTGATTTGCCAGCGGACCTGCCAACTCTTTTAGGCAACACTCGGACGAATGTGGTTAAAGTTTTAAAGTTCTGTGCCTTGTCAAATGTTTTTCCAAAGATTTTAGGGAACGGATTTTAATTTGCTCACTGTGTGCCAAGCTCGCCCATCTTTTCTGTAAGTGGCCAGCCAATGACACATTCCTGTGTCATTCTTGTTGCTATGTTTTCCCTTCCCTTCGGTTATACTATCTTATGTAGTAATTTCCCTCTTTTCCTGTTTTCTTTGGATGTGTTTTTCAGTTATATTAGGTCTCTCCACATTCGTTCCTTTTAATGTGTGTCAGGGCGCTGATGACCTCGATGTTGAGCGCCCATAAACCCCAACACACACACACACTCCTCCTTGATTCAGTCTGGTTCCATCTCAGACGTTCGTTGTTGGTTGCTAGTTCCAGTAACGCCATTCTTTGTTCCCACCTTAGTCCAGTTCCATTTCTGCTCTACCTCATTCCTGGTGTAGTGTTGTTGCTAGATGCGCTTCAGCCATACCTCATTCTGCCTTCTTGCAGTCTCATTCCCACTACACTCACTTCAGCCTCAATCCGGTTGCTACCTCGTGTCCTACTGTTCCTGCCTGGTTCCCACTATGAGCCAATTCTGCCATACATAAATCGTACTTTGGTGTTGTTGTTAGTTGCAGTTCCATCGATCCACCTCGGTCTAGTTCCATTTCCATCATATCTTGTTTTTACCTCAGTAAATTTCCAAGGCCCCATGCTCCAGTACTGCTTTCCCACCTCTGTCTAGGTCAGTTTCCGCTAACCATTCATGTGCCATAGTGTATCTGCTTGTACCAGTTCCTCCATTCCTTCTTCCCTCAATCTAGTTTCATTTACAATGTACCTGTGAAAACCATTTCTGCCATACCTTGTTCTCACCTCAGTCTCATTACTAGTTCCAGTTCCATCAAACCTTGTTGCTACCAGGATACAGGTCCATTTTCACAACATCCCGTGCCTGCTCAGTCTCACTGCTAGTTTGGGTTCCACTATTCCTGGTTCCAGCCTCATTCTAGTTCTATTTTGTGACACCTTGCTCCAACCTCAGTCTCATTGCTGGTTAGTGTTCAGCCATTTCTCACTCCTTTCTTGGTTTAATTCCATTTCCACCATGTCCCATTATCACCTCAGTCTTCTTGCTAGTTCCAGTTCTGCCATTCCTTATTCTGTACTTGATCTAGTTCCATTTCTCCCATATCTCACTCCTGTCTCGATTTTGTTGCTAGTTCCAGCTTCAGCACTCCTCATTTCCACTTGCTCATCATTGCTAATTCATTTCTTCCATTTCTCTTACCAACCTCGCTCTACTGTTATGACAACTGGTCCACTGTTCCTTAGTGTCACCTATGTGTAGTTTCATTTCTGCCATTTGTCATTCTGGCTGCTGTCTCACTGACACTTCTCGTTGTGCCATTCCTCATTACCACCTAGTTCCAGTTCTGTTGCACCTCTTTCCCACATCGATCTCGTTGTGGTTCCAATTCCGCTGTTCCTCCTTCCAGCCTAAGTCTAGTTCATTTTTGCTATACATTATTCCTGCCATTATTTCATTCTTATTTAAATTTCTCCTGTACCTAATTTACGCCTTGGTCTGGTAATCAGTTACAATTCTGCCATTCCACTTTCCTACCTTTGTCTAATGCAGTTTCCACCATTCCTCGTTCTCACTTTGATCTAGTTCTATTTCTGCTGTGTCTTGTTAGCACCTGAGCTCTGTTGATAGCTCCAGTTCAGCCGTTCCTCGTTGTCCCCATGTAAAAACTAGTCCCATTTTCTCTTTTCCTTGTTCGCACCTCAGTGTAGTTACTAGTCACAGATCATCCCTACATCATTACCAACAAGGTCTTATTTTCCTCAGCTACACTTTGGTCTAGTTCTATTTCCAATGTTTCTCATTCCTATGTTGTTCTTATTGTTAGTCCCAGTTATGCCATTCCTTGTTCTTGCCTTGATCTAGTTCCATATCCACTATATCTCATACTCATCTTGGTCTCATTGCTAGTTACACTTTCACTGTTGTTCAGTTCCACCTTGGTCTCACTGCTACTACCATTTCGACTTTAGTAGTTCCCACTTCAGTCTACTTCCACTTCTGCCATGGTTTGTTCCTGTCTCATAACTAGTACATTACTACCAATCCTCATAGATCAAGGCAGGAACCAGATTAGGTGAACTGGAGCTAGTAATTCCTGCCTTAATCTAGTCCCATTTCTGTCATACTTTATTCGCATCTCAGTCTCATTGCCAGTTCCATTTCAACCAACACTGATACCTGCCATGGTCTAGTTCTACATTCACTGTACCTCTTTCTCAACTTTGTCCCGTTTCTAGTTCCATGTCCTCCATACCTTGTACCAACTTCAGTTCAGTTTCATTACTGCTGTATCTCACTTACACCTCGATCTCATTGCTACATCAATTTCTACCATTCCTCCAGCTCGCCCCTTTCTGGCTTCATTCCTGTCATGCCTCATTGTCCTCTTAGTCTCATTGCTAGTTCCATTTCCACTGTACGTTGGTCCTGCCTTGGTCTCACTACAAGTTTCAATTTTGCCACTCTAATTCCTGCTTCAGTCTAGTTCAATTATGTCATATGTCGTTCCTGCCTTTGTCTCACTGATATTTGCTGTTATGATATACTATGTTTCTGTGCTGGTCTAATTCCATTTACGCCATTGCTCGTTCTACATCAGTCTCATAGCTAGATCTGCTTTTGTCATTTCTCGTTCCTTCCACGTTTTAGGTCCATTTGCGCCATACCTGATTTCTGCCACAGTCTCTTGCTACTTGTAGTTCTGTCATTCCTCATTTCCATCTCAGTCTAGTTCCATTCTTGCTGTTCTTATATCTGCCTCAGCCTCATAGCTAGTTACAATTCTGCCATTATTCGTTGCCACCTCTCTCTGGCTCAATCCATACTGCCCCCCTGCGGGTTTGGGGGTAATAATAGGCCAGCGGTATTCCTGCCTGTCGTAAGAGGCGACTAAAAGGAGTCTCAAACGTTTCGGCCTTCTGTGATGGTCCCCTCTTGAGATTGACCTTCTTTTTTTCCAAATTTCCGTTGTCAGTGCGTGCCATTTGGGGAAGGACACCTTACGTGGTGTTTTTCTATTGGTCCATCATGCTCCACCATCATGCATGTTACCTATTGTCGTGTGGGGGGGACTACGCCCAACATCTTCTGGATTGTCTCCTTCTCGCCTTGTGCGCACTCTTCTTCTTAGCGCCTACGACAACTGTGGACCCTTTCAACACCTAAAATCCAGCACGGTAGCCAGTCCGTTGTGCCCCCTGCGGGTTCGGGGGTTAGAATAGGCCCGCGGTATTCCTGCCTGTCGTAAGAGGCGACTAAAAGGAGTCTCAAACGTTTCGGCCTTATGTGACGGTCCCCTGTCGGGTTTGACCTCCATATCTCAAAATTTTTCCGAAGAGCGAGCCGATTGGGGAAGGGCGACTTACTTGGTGCATTGTGTCCATGTTGTGTTGAGAACTTTCGCCATCTTATTCGTCGTTGCATTGCAGTCCTGCCCGCTCTCCATCGCTTGGGCATGGATGCGCTCCTGCGTGCTCTTTCTGCCAAGCACTGTGCAGGGCCATTTTCTGCACTGGCGACGCCCATGGACCACATGTCACCTAACATCCAGCACGGTAGCCAGTCCGTTGTGGTGGGGCCGCCATGTACCCTCTTGGTTGTAGCCCCCTGACAACACAGGGATCGCTCTACTGATGCCTGCGCCGTTAACTCCCCACGTATGCCAAGGAGTAGATGCCCATCTCCCTGGGGCATCGGGACTCCCGGCAATGGCCATCCTGCCAGGTGGCTTTGCTGTGGCTGGGTGGCGCCCGTGGGGAGGGCCCTTGGTCGGAGTAGGTGGCATCAGGGTGGATGACACGCAATGAAGCGTGGCACATCTTCTCTTGCTGGTGGCCAGCCACCAGCAGTCTCTAAGCGTTCGAGGGCCCATTTTAAAGGTAACGTTTATGACCCGAAATCGTTCCTCTCCCTCGCCACACCATGGGAGGAACGACAGGCATTGCGTGACAGTGAGACATACTCGCCCAGATATCTTGTCTGTACCAGAGCTGATGGGGAATCTTTTCTATCCGTGAAGCCTCAGTTCTTTGTAGAGCATTTAGAGGACAAGTTTGGGGAGGTGGAGGGCTTGTCCAAGATGCGGTCCGGATCGGTGTTGATCAAAACGGCATCCTCCGCCCAGTCGCGGGCCTTGCTCGCTTGTACTAAGCTGGGGGATGTCTCCGTCACTATCACGCCCCATAAAAGTCTAAACATGGTCCAGGGCATTATCTTTCACAGGGATCTGCTTTTACAGTCCGGCGACGAGCTGCGCGCCAACTTGGAGCGCCGAGGTGTCCATTTCGTCCGGCGCGTCCACCAGGGTCCGAGGGATCGTCAAGTTGCCACTGGTGCCTTCATCTTGGCCTTCAAGGGTGACACGTTACCTGAGAAGGTCAAGGTGATGGTGTACCGTTGTGATGTCAGGCCGTATATCCCTCCCCCGATGCGGTGCTTCAAGTGTTGGAAATTCGGCCACATGTCTTCACGCTGTGCTTCCGACCTCGTCTGTCGCGATTGCGGTCGACCTTCCCATCCTGATCATCCCTGTGCGCCGCCTCCAATCTGTGTGAACAGTGGTGCGCACCATCCGCCTTGCTCGCCAGACTGTGCGATTCTGCAGAAGGAGCGGAAGATCATGGAAATAAAGCCTCTCGACTGCCTGACGTACACTGAGGCGAAGCGGAAATATGATTGGCTTCATCCAGTGCACATGACAGCTTCTTATGCCGCAACTGTCACTCCTTCTACATTTCCATCCGCTCCAGTCAGCTCTCTGAGTCGAAGTCCCACACCTGCCACCTTGATGGTGGGGGGCACTATACCTCCTGTTGCTCCTGCTCCATCTACTTCAGGAACAACACCCCCCCAACCATCGGGGACATCAGTCCCCCCTTCCCAGCTGGAGAGGCGTAAGACTTCTTCGGCTACTCTCGTAAGGAAGGGGTCCCTTGGGGACCTCCCTTCGCACGTTCCGACCGGTTCCAAAGCCGACAGTCGCAAGTGGCTCAAACAACCGCCAGTCCCTGGTCGTTGGGACACACAGTCATCGTATGTCCCTGAGACTGACCCAGTGACGCCCCCCCAGCCTGAACCACCCAAGGCGCAGTGCGAGAAGCAGAAGAAGAAGAAACTCCCCAAGGCTACCGACATTGCGATGGCACCCATTCCACCGCTTCCTACAAGCTCTGCGTCTTAGGATGAGGTGGAGAGTCTGGCGTCCGCTGCGGACATGGATCTCGCCAGTCCCTCGGATGCAATAGATAGCTGTTGTCCAGGTGGTGACTCAGTAGCAGCAGGGGCCCCGGAGGCGTAATCTGCCTCCCCAATCCCTTCACGCATTTCCCATCCATGGCTAATACCATCCTCCAGTGGAACTGCAGCGGTTTCTTCCACCATCTAGCTGAGCTCCGCCAACTTATCAGCCATCATCCTTTCCTTTGCATTGCTCTGCAGGAAACTTTGTTTCCAGCAATGCGAACCCCCGCCCTCCGTGGCTATCGGGGTTATTTTAAGAACCGGGCAGCTTATGAAAGGGTGTCTGGTGGCGTCTGCATATATGGCCTTAACTCTCTTCACAGCGAGTTTGTACCTCTACAAACAGCTTTAGAGGCTGTCGCTGTTCGGGTGTGGACGCCACAGGCTATTACCGTCTGCAGTATTTACCTTCCACCTGATGGTGCTGTCACGCAGCATGTCCTGGCTGCTCTGATAGCCCAACTGCCGCCACCTTTTTTGCTGCTGGGCGATTTCAATGCCCACAACCCTCTATGAGGTGGGACTGTCTCCGATGATCGCGGTCGGGCCGTGGAGCATGTGTTGGCTCAGCTCGACCTTAGCCTCTTGAACACCGGTGCTCCCACGCATTTCAGTGTGGCCCATGGCTCGTTCTCGGCCATCGATCTCTCTATTTGCAGCCCTGGACTTGTCCCATCCCTCCACTGGAGAGTGCATCCTGACCTGTGTGGTAGTGACCATTTTCCCATCTATTTGTCACTGCCCCAGTGTCATTCTTCTGGGTGCTTGCCCCGCTGGGCTCTCCACAGGGCTGACTGGCCAGCTTTTACTTCCGCTGCAAACATTGAGTCTCCCCCACAGGGTGACATTGACGAGGAGGTCCGTGTTTTAACCACGTCCATCATTTCAGCGGCCGAGGCTGCCATCCCCCGTTCTTCTGGCCACCCTCGGAGGAGGGCTGTACCCTGGTGGTCGTCGGAGGTTGCTGAGGCTATTCGCGACCGTCGGCGGGCTCTCCAGCGTCATAGGCGGCACCCGTCTCCTGAGACCCTCATCACCTTTAAGAGGCTCCGTGCCTTCGCCCGTCGTCTTATTGCACGGCGTAAGCAGGAGTGCTGGGAGAGGTATGTCTCATCCTTGGGCTCCCATGTCTCCCCCTCGCTCGTGTGGTCCCGAATCCGGCGGATTTACGGATACCAGACCCCTATGGGTGTCCCTGGGCTCTCCTTGGACGGCGCTGTCTGCACGGACGCTGCCGCCATTCCTGAAGGGCTTGCCGCGCACTTTGCTCAGAGCTCTGCGACTGCCTCCTATCCCCCCGCCTTTCGCTCTCTAAAGGAGCGAGCCGAGCGGACGCCGTTCTCATTCCACACGCATCATTCTGAAAAATACAATGCTCCTTTCAGCGAGAAAGAATTCCTCGCTGCCCTCGCCGATTGCCCTGATACAGCACCAGGCTCAGACTGATCCACGCGCAGATGCTGAAGCATCTCTCCAGAAACTGCCAGGAACACATCCTCACCCCCCCCCCCCCCCGCGGGGTCGGGGGTTAGAATAGGCCCGAGGTATTTCTGCCTGTCGTAAGAGGCGACTAAAAGGAGTTTCGGCCTTCTGTGATGGTCCTCTCTTGGGTTTGACCTCCTTTTATATCCAAATTTCCGTTGTTAGTGCGCGCCATTTGGGGAAGGACACCTTACGTGGTGTTTTTCTAGTGGTCCATCATGCTCCACCATCTTGCATGTTACCTATTGTCGTGTGGGGGGGGGACTACGACCAACATCTTCTGGGTTGTCTCCTTCTCGCCTTGTGCGCACTCTTCTTCTTAGCGCCTACGACAACTGTGGACCCTTTCAACACCTAAAATCCAGCACGGTAGCCAGTCCGTTGTGGTGGGGTCGTCATGTACCCTCTTGGTGGTAGCCCCCTGACCACGCAGGGACCGCACTACAGATGCCAGAGCTGTTTCCTCCCCATGCATGCCAAGGAGTATGTGCCCATCTTGTCTGGGGCACGGGGACTCCAGGCAACGGGATATCGGCCAGGTACCCATTGCTTTGGCTGGGTGGCGCCCTTGGGGAGAGCCCTCGTTCGGAGTAGGTGGCATCTGGGCGGATGTGGCGCAATGAAGCGCAATAAATCACACCAAGCTGGTGGTCGCACGGCCACCAGCGTCTCTAAGCGTGGTAGAGTCGACTTTGATGCTGCACAATATAACCCTCAGTCGTTCCCCTCGTTGGCTGCGCCATGGGAGGGACGCCGATCTAGTGCCAAGCGGGAGCCTTACGTACCGCAATACCTTGTCTGCAGCAGGACTGATGGTGACTCCTTTCTTTTGATGAAGCCTCTGTTTTTTGTGGAACACCTGGAGGATAAGTTTGGGGAAGTGGCGAGGTTGTCTAAAATGAGGAATTGGTCCATCCTCCTCAAGACGTCCTCCCCAGCCCAGTCACGAGCATTGCTCTTGTGCGATAAGCTGGGTGACGTCCCTGTTACCGTCACTCCCCACAGTAGCTTAAATATGGTCCAGGGGATTATTTATCATCGTGACCACTTGTTACAATCCGATGACGAGCTGAGAGCCGACTTGGAACGACGTGGCGTCCATTTTGTCCGTCGTGTGCATAGAGGGCCCAAGGCTAACAGGGTGGCCACCGGTGCCTTTATCTTGACCTTCGAGGGTGATGTCTTGCCCGAGAAGGTCAAGGTAATGGTTTACCCTTGCGACGTGAAGCCATACGTCCCTCCCCCGATGCGGTGCTTCCAGTGCTGGAAGTTTGGGCATATGTCCTCCCGTTGCCCATCCAGCGCTACATGTCGAGATTGCGGACGCCCCTCTCATCCCGATTCTCCATGTGCGCCCCCGCCTGTATGTGTCAACTGTGGGGAGCACCACTCTCCATGCTCGCCGGATTGCCCCGTTCTTCATAAGGAGCGGAAGATCATGGAATTTAAGACCCTGGACCGGCTTACTTATCGAGAGGCAAAACTTAAATATGAAAGGTTGTATCCTGCTTCCCTTCGACCATCGTATGCTGCAGCCACGTTATCGCCGCCCACGCGAGCGACGGTTGTCGCTTCATCTGTGCCGCCTTCAGTGGGCCCTCGGGGCCGTGTATCTCTGTCTGCCCCCCTCGTGCCTGGGGGCAAGCCTTCCTCTGTTGCCTCCTTAGCAGTTGGGGGCAAACCCTCTTCTGTCGCTCCCCCCAAGCTTACTTCGGGAGTGACATCTGCTCCACAACCGGGAGGCTCGATTCCTCCCCCTCCTTCTCCGGCGGCGTTGCCTCCGCCGGTTCCTCTCTCGCGGAAGGGGTCCCTCGGGGCTCTCCCTTCCTCCGTTTCTTCTCCTCCCCAGCCAGATGTCAGCCAGTGGCTGAAGGTTCCGCCACCTGCTGATCGTAGGGCTTCTGCGCCGTCGTCAGCCTCCGACGCTCCTTCAGAGAAGCTCTCCCAGCCCTCTCACCCTAAGGGCAGACGCGAGAAGAAGGAACGGAATGTGTCCAAGAAGAAGGACGTTCCGGCGGTTTCAGCACCGCCTGCTGTACATAGTCCTGGCTCCGGGGATGAGGTGGAGATCCTCGCCTGTGCCGCGGATCTCGCCCTCACGGAACCCTTGGGGGCCTCTCCTATGGACTCAGCTGACTCTCCCCCAGTGGCGGCGGTTGGCTCTGAAGCGCTGTCTGCCTCTTAGTCGCATTCACGCCCTCCCAGTCCCTTCCTGCTTTCATTCTCCAATGGAACTGCGGCGGTTATTTCCGCCACCTGCCCGAGCTCCGGATGCTTCTGAGCGATTCCCCTGTTCTCTGCATTGCTCTGCAGGAAACTTGGTTTCCTGCACTGCGGACCCCCGCCCTTCGCGGTTATCGGGGATACTATAAGAACCGTGCTGCCTCTCAACGAGCGTCAGGTGGGGTTTGCCTCTTTGTTCACCACTCTGTCTGTAGCTCGCCAGTACCCCTTCCGACGCCTTTAGAGGCAGTTGCTGCCAGGGTTGAGCTCTCGCCGGCTATTACTGTTTGCTCTGTTTACATTCCTCCGGATGGGGAGCTCCCCCACCATGTCTTGGCTGCGCTGCTGGCTCATCTCCCGCCACCATTGCTGCTTCTGGGCGATTTCAATGCCCACAACCCTCTATGGGGTGGGAGTGCCTCTGATGACCGCGGTTGGGCCGTGGAGCATGTGTTGGCTCAGCTCGACCTTAGCCTCTTGAACACCGGTGCTCCCACGCATTTCAGTATTGCCCATGGCTCGTTCTCGGCCATCGATCTCTCTCTTTGCAGCCCCGGACTTGTCCCATCCCTCCACTGGAGGGTGCACCCTGACCTGTGCGGTAGTGACCATTTTCCCATCTATTTGTCACTACCCCAGAGTCGTTCTTCTGGGCGCCTGCCCCGCTGGGCTCTCCACAGGGCAGACTGGCCGGCTTTTACTTCTGCTGCTGCCTTTGCGTCTCCCCCACAAGGTGACATTGACGAGGTGGTCCGTGTTTTAACCACATCCATAATTTCAGCGGCCGAGGCTACCATCCCCCGATCTTCTGGCCTCCCTCGGAGGAAGGCTGTACCCTGGTGGTCGCCGGAGATTGCTGAGGCTATTCGCGACCGTCGGCGGGCTCTCCAGCGGCATAGGCGGCACCCGTCTCTCGAGACCCTCATCGCCTTTAAGAGGCTCCGTGCCCTGGCCCGTCGTCTTATTGCACGGCGTAAGCAGGAGTGCTGGGAGAGGTATGTCTCATCCTTGGGCTCCCATGTCTCCCCCTCACTCGTGTGGTCCCGGATCCGGCGGATTTATGGATACCAGACCCCTATGGGTGTCCCTGGGCTCTCCTTGGACGGCGCTGTCTGCACGGACGCTGCCGCCATTGCTGAACGGCTTGCCGCGCACTTTGCTCAGAGCTCTGCGACTGCCTCCTATCCCCCCGCCTTTCGCTCTCTAAAGGAGCGAGCCGAGCGGACGCCGTTCTCATTCCACACGCGTCGTTCTGAAACATACAACGCTCCTTTCAGCGAGAGGGAATTCCTCGCTGCCCTCGCCGATTCCCCTGATACGGCACCAGGCCCAGACTGTATCCACGTGCAGATGCTGAAGCATCTCTCCAGTGACTGCCAGAGACACCTTCTCGCGATATTTAATCGCATTTGGAGCGAAGGCGTGTTCCCGTCGCAATGGCGAGAGGGTGTTATTGTCCCCATCTTGAAGCCTGGTGCGGACCCACTGGCGGTGGACAGCTATCGTCCCATTACCCTCACCAACGTTTTGTGCAAATTGCTCGAACGTATGGTGGGGCGGCGTTTGTGTTGGGTCCTTGAGTCGCACGGTCTCCTCGCTCCATCCCAGGGTGGCTTCCGTCGGGGCCGGTCTGCAGTGGACAATTTGGTGCGGCTGGAATCTGCTGTCCGTACGGCTTTTGCCCGACGTCAGCATCTCGTTGCTGTATTTTTCGATCTGCGGAAGGCGTATGACACCACATGGAGGCATCACATCCTCGCCACGTTGCATGGGTGGGGTCTTCGTGGTCGGCTCCAGGGCTTTTCTTCAAAACTTTTTATTGCGCCGCTCTTTCCGGGTGCAAGTCGGTGCCACCTCTAGTTCCTCTTATATACAGGAAAATGGGGTCCCGCAGGGCTCGGTGTTGAGCGTCTCCTTACTTTTAGTGGCCATTAATGGTCTGGCAGCAGCAGTGGGGTCGTCGGTGTCTCCTTCTTTGTATGCCGACGACTTCTGCATCTCATTTAGCTCCACGACTACGGGAGTCGCCGAACGCAGGCTGCAAGTCGCCGTTCGCAAGGCAGCATCATGGGCTCTGACTCATGGCTTTCAGTTCTCTGCTGCCAAGACTCGAATAATGCACTTCTGCAGGCGTCGGACGGTCCACCCTCATCCTGCACTTTACCTCGACGGCCACCTGCTTGAAGTGGTGGACACTTGCCACTTCTTGGGACTCGTGTTTGATGCCCGGCTCACATGGGTTCCTCATGTTACTCAGCTGAAGCAAAAATGCTGGCGGCACCTCAACGCCCTCCGCTGCCTTAGCCACACGTCTTGGGGTGCAGATCGCTGCCCGCTGCTGCGGTTGTACAGAGCTCTGGTGCAGTCCCGGCTTGATTATAGGAGCCTGGCCTATGGGTCTGCGTCCCCCTCAGTGTTGAAGTTGTTAGACCCCATACACCACTGTGGGGTTAGGCTTGCCAGTGGCGCTTTTCGCACCAGCCCCGTGGATAGTCTACTGGTGGAGGCCGGGGTTCCCCCGCTGCGGATTCGCCGCCATCGTCTGCTCGTCGACTATGCTGTCCACGTTCATAGCTCGCCAGATCATCCCAATCGTCGCCTGCTTTTCTCTGCTATGGTCCTCCATCTGCCCGAACGGTGACCTAGGTCTGGGCTTTCCATAGCTGTCCGTGTCCAGTCCCTGCTGTCAGAACTGGGGTCATTCCCTCTTCTGCCTCCCTTCGGGTCCGTACCCCTACGCCTCCCTGGTGTTTGTCCCGGCCGTCCGTCCGTCTGGATTTGGCACAGGGACCTAAGGACTCGGTTCCGCCTGTGGCCCTCCGTCGCCGTTTTCTTGGGCTCCTCGAATCATTTCCGGGCTGTGAGCCTGTCTACACGGATGTTTCCCTGGTTGATGGTCGCACTGCCTACGCTTTTGCTCACGCTGCCCATGTTGAGCAACGCTCCTTGCCGGCTGGCTGCAGTATTTTTACTGCAGAGCTGGTGGCAATCATGCGCGCTCTTGAGCATCTGCGTTTCTGCTCAGGTGGGTCCATCGTCATCTGCAGTGACTCCCTGAGCAGCCTTCAGGCCATCGACCTCTGCTATCCCTCCTCTCCTCTGGTGTCCTCCATTCCGGAGTCTGTTTCCGCCATTGCCCGTTCTGGTCGTTCGGTGGTCTTGGTTTGGACGCCCGGTCATGTTGGCATCCCAGGGAACGAACGTGTAGACAGGCTGGCCAAAGGGGCGATCGACGCCCCGGCTTTGGAGGTCGGCCTTACGGCTCGCGACCAGCAGATGGTGTTGCGCCGTAAGCTGATTGGGATGTGGGCTGCTGAGTGGCGTGGCATGACAGCCCCGAATAAACTGCGGGCTGTCAAGGAGACGACCGCCGTGTGGCGTTCCTCCCTGCGGGCTTCTCGCAGGGACTCGGTGGTCCTGTGTCGGCTGCGCATCGGCCATACGTACCTGACGCACGGCCATCTCTTGCGTCAGGAGGATCCCCCCCTGTGTCAGTGTGGGTCCCGGCTGACGGTCGGCCACATTTTGCTGGAGTGTCCTCGACTGCGCACACTCCGGCAATCTTTTAATCTCCCGGGCACTTTGGCTTTGGTTTTATCTGACGATGCCTCCATGGCTGATGACGTTTTAAATTTTATCCGTGGTAGTCCGTTTTATGGTTCGATTTAGGGAGGTCCTGCACCTTTCCCTTTCTGTGTCTTTTGTCCTTGTGTCTGTTGCTGTTCTGGTGTGCCGTGAGATGGTTGACTCTTTCCCTTTTTTTGTTCTCGTGGTCAGTCAACCAGTCTCTGGCAATCTTCCTTTCTTCTGTTTCTTTCTGTCTGGTGTTCCTCTGTCCTGTTCTTGTCTGTAGTTTTTGTTGCTGCATTTGTGTTCTTTTAGCGCCTGGGGGGACGTCTCCTCCCCCTTTGGTTTTTACCTGCTCCGTAGTTTTTCGGCTCGCCTGATTTTGGAATGGGGGACTGATGACCTTCGCTGTTTAGTCCCCCTTAAACATCCCAACAACCACCACCACCACCACCACCACTTGCCGCTTCTTAGGTCTCATGTTTGATGCCCGGCTCACATGGGTTCCTCATGTTACTCAGCTGAAGCAAAAATGCTGGCGGCACCTCAACGCCCTCCGCTGCCTTAGCCACACGTCTTGGGGTGCAGATCGCTGCACGCTGCTGCGATTGTACAGAGCCCTTGTGCAGTCCCGGCTTGATTATGGGAGCCTGGCCTATGGGTCTGCATCACCCTCAGTGTTGAAGTTGTTAGACCCCATCCATCACTGTGGGGTTCGGCTTGCAACTGGCGCATTTCGTACGAGCCCCGTGGATAGTCTACTGGTGGAGGCCGGGGTTCCCCCGCTACGGATTCACCGCCGTCGACTGCTCGCCGACTATGCTGTCCACGTTCATTGCTCGCCAGGCCATCCCAATCGTCGCCTGCTTTTTTCTGCCATGGTCCTCCATCTGCCCGAACGGCGACCTAGGTCTGGGCTTTCCTTAGCTGTCCGTGTCCAGTCCCTGCTGTCAGAACTGGGGTCATTCCCTCTTCTGTCTCCCTTCCGGGTCCGTACACCTACACTTCCCTGGTGTTTGTCCGGCCGTCTGGCCGTCTGGATTTGGCACAGGGACCTAAGGACTCGGTTCCGCCTGTGGCCCTCCGTCGCCGTTTTCTTGCGCTCCTCGAATCATTTCCGGGCTGTGAGCCTGTCTACACTGATGGTTCCCTGGTTGATGGCCGCACTGCCTATGCTTTTGCTCACGCTGCCCATGTTGAGGAACGCTCTTTGCCGGCTGGCTGCAGTATGTTTACTGCAGAGCTGGTGGCCATCTTGCGCGCTCTTGAGCATATGCGTTTCTGCTCAGGTAGGTCCATCGTCATCTGCAGTGACTCCCTGAGCAGCCTGCTATCCCTGCTATCCCTCTTCTCCTCTCGTGTCCTCTATTCAGGAGTCTGTTTCCGCCATTGCCCGCTCTGGTCGTTCGGTGGTCTTGGTTTGGACGCCAGGTTACGTTGGCATCCCGGGGAACGAACGTGTTGACAGGCTGGCCAAAGGGGCGATCGACGCCCCAGCTTTGGAGATTGGCCTCACAGCTCGCGACCTGCAGCTGGTGTTGCGCCGTAAGGTGCTTGGGGTGTGGTCTGTGGAGTGGCATGGCATGACAGCCCAGAATAAACTGCGGGCCGTCAAGGAGACGACCGATGTGTGGCGCTCCTCCCTGCGGTCTTCTCGCAGGGAGTCTGTTATCCTGTGACGGCTCCGCATAGGCCATACATACCTGACGCACGGCCATCTTTTGCTTCAGGAGGATCCCCCCCTGTGTCAGTGTGGGTCCCGGCTGACGGTCGCCCGCATTTTATTGGAGTGTCCCGACTGCGCACCCTCCGGCAGTCTTTTAATCTCCCGGGCACTTTGCCTTTGGTTTTAAGTGACAATGCCTCCGTGGCTGAAGACGTTTTAAATTTTATCCGTGGTAGTCCTTTTTATTGTTCCATTTAGGGAGGTCCTGCTCCTTTCTCTTTGTGTGTCTCTTGTCCCCGAGTGTCTCATATTTGGTTGCAGATTTTAGTGTGTAGTCGGTTGGTTGACTCTTTCCCTTTTTTGTTGTCGTGGTCACTCAACCAGTCTCCGGTCCTCTTCTTTTGTTCTTTTTCCTTTTGTCTGGTGTCTTCATGTCTGTAGTGTTCGTTACCGCGTTTGTGTTCTTTTAGGGCCTGGGGGGGAGTCTTCTTCCCCTTGGGGTTTTACCTGTTTCGTGCATTTCTGTCTTGCCTTTTTTTTGGAATGGGGGACTGATGACCTTAGCTATTTAGTCCCCCTTAAATACCCCAACAACCACCACCACCATACCTGATGCACGGCCATCTTTTGCGCCAGAAGGATCCCCCCCTGTGTCGGTGTGGGTCCCGGCTGACGGTCGCCCACGTTTTATTGGAGTGTCCCCGACTGCGCACCCTTCAGCAGTCTTATAATCTCCCGGGCACCTTGCCTTTGATTTTATGCGACGATGCCTCCATGGCTGACAGTGTTTTACATTTTATCCATGCTAGTCCTTTTTATGGTTCCATTTAGAGTGGTCCTGCACCTTTCCCTTTGTGTGTCTCTTGTCCTCGAGTCTCTCATATTTGGTTGCAGATTTTAGTGTGTAGTCGGTTGGTTGACTTTTTCCGTTTTTTGTTGTCGTGGTCAGTCAACCAGTCTCCCGTCATCTTCTTTTGTTCTGTTTCCTTTTGTCTGGTGTCTTCGTGCCCCCAGGGGCTCAGCATTCATTTGCTGGTTACGGGCTTGGCGACCCTGGGGTTCCTGAGCTGGGGACTGGTAAGCGCCGCCCGTCCCCCGTCACCGTAACCTCTGAGCATACTTCAGCGACCACCGTGCGGCGCGGCGGTGGAACGTTGTGTGTCTCAGGGAATGGGGATCTTGGCTTGACCGCCCGGATCGTGAGGATGGAATAAACCTCTATAAAAAAAACCTCAATCTCAAGGTGTGCTGCGCGCTGATGAGATGCATGGCTGTTGAGGTGGAACAGTCGATAGCGGGCAACCTCTGGGGAACCTGCCGCACCTCAGTTGTATAAGGCTTACCCAGGCATGCGGGGCTCTGTCTGGGCTGACGTTTCGTTCCCTAGCTGCTCGTGGGACGCACATGGCAACCACGTATTTCCCTTCACCAACTTCGCAATCAGTCAAGCGCATGAGGGAGGCTAGTCCTCCAGATATGCAGATGGAAAAGAGTAACAGGGCTCATGGAGTCGTAAATGACAATGTTTTCATCGTGATTAAGAGGAAGGAGGGCTCATTTGAAAAAGTGTCTCCTTTCTACATACATAAAGGTTTAGAAGGACTCGCAGGTACACTGAAATCTATCAAACGCCTGAGGAATGGTACCCTGTTAGTTGAGACTACTAGGGCATCGCAAGTGGATTTGCTTTGTAAGTCACCCAAGTTAGGCGAGTATGATATTACTGTCGAGTTGCACAATTCCCTCAACTCCAGTAAAGGCGTTGTCACCTGCCGTGATTTAATGGATATCGATGTCGACGAGCTGAAGCAAGAATGGGCAACACAGGGGATTGTAGACGTGGAACAAAGGACACGTAGAAATAATGGCGTCACGGAGAAATCTGCCACTTTCATTGTGACTTTCAATTCGCCTGTCTTACCTGAATACGTTCTGGCTGGTTTCCTCAGACTTAGGGTTCGGCCTTATATACCTAACCCAATGCGCTGTTTCAAATGTCAGCGATTTGGCCATACGACAATGAGTTGTGGGGGTGAACCAACCTGCGGTATCTGTGGCAAGGCAGCCCATGAAGCTGGGACCAACTGCACATCTCCAGCGCTGTGTATAAACTGCTCTGGGAGCCATCCCGTCTGGAGCAGAGACTGCCCCGTCTTTGCGGAAGAACGAAAAATTCAGGAGATCAAGGTGACAAAGAGGCTACCTTATGTGGAAGCCAAAAAAGAGTATAGGGCTACAAAACCCCCTGTCTTTGCCACGTCCTATGCCTCCTTGGTGCACAACCGTGCGTCGCGAGTCGACGCTTCGACGCAGACCATGTCCAGCGTCGCAGTATCCTCCACCGATACCTATACCTGTGTTTGTACTTGCCAGAGCACTCCCACTAACGATATCGCTATTCAGGCTGCTCCGCCTGCACCCACCGCTATTGCAGAGACAGCTCCAGTGAAACCTTCGAAGGCCCTCCAGAAACAGAGTGCCTCTCCACTTCCCCCATCCCCAGCTTCCACAAAGAAAACAGGACCAGGGAAAGGGGCACGGCGTTTGACGTCACGCCTGCCAAAGGCACCATCGGATGTCGTCATGGCATCCCTGACTGATGAGGAGGACATCATCATGGATTTTGATACCTCTTCCCCAGAACCTGGCAGCCCCTCTGCTGCCACTCACTCTACAAGTGCCTCACCAGCGCGGCGCAAAGACAGGGGGAAATCTAAACCGAAACGCTGATATGGCTCCCATACTTCAGTGGAATCTGAATGGAGTCAGACCTCGCCTTGCAGAATTGCGGCTGTTAGTACAGGCAAACCCCATTTGCATCTCTTGCAAGAGACACATTTTAAAGCGACTGACACGCCTGTACTTACGGGATATCGCATGTACAGGCAAGACGACCTGACTGGTAATAGGGCTCAGGGTGGGGTGGCAGTGTTCATTAAGGACACATTCCACTCCTCACCTGTGACCTTAACCACGACGCTACAAGCGGTTGCAGCTCGGATCCTGGCCCAGGTTCATGTTACAGTGCGCTCCGTGTATTTACCACCCGCTGAGCTCATTGACAGTGAAGCCCTCGCACGGCTCATTGATCAGCTACCCCGTCCCTTTCTCATTTTAGGAGACTTTAATGCTCATAATGCATTATGGGGTTCCAACAAAACCTGCCCCAGAGGCCAGATGATTGAGCAGTTGCTCAGGACTTCCGACGTCATACTGCTGAACACAGGTCAGGCCACGCATTTTAGCACCGCTTCAGGTTCGTCTTCTGCCATAGACCTCTCTATTTGTTCGCCTGTGCTTGCGGACATTGCTCAGTGGGTCGTCGACGACGACCTTCATGGCAGCGACCATTACCCTATCTGGCTCCATCTGCCAGTTGAAATGGGTCGTGTCGCACAGCCGCCGAAATGGTTGTTCCGGAAGGGGATCTGGACGCTCTACCGGCAGTTGGCTGTTTTTGAACGGTGTGAAGGCGTCCAGGATTGGGTGGATCACATTACGGCGGTGATGCACCATGCCGCTGATGTATCCATACCAAAGTCAAAGGGAACACCTGTGAGGCAGCCTGTCCCTTGGTGGAATGACGACTGTCGTACCGGCATCAGAGACAGGCGGGCGGCTTTGAGGAGATTCCGTCGGTGCCCCACTGCTGCGCATCTGACAACTTTCCGGATAGCACGGGCGCGGGCGAGGAAAATCGTTCAGGAGAGTAAACGGAGGTCTTGGCGTGAGTTCCTGAACTCCATCAATAGGTCCATATCTTCAAGCAAAGTATGGGAAGCCATTAGGAGGATCTCAAGGCGATACTGTCGACCGCCACTAGCCGCTATACGTGAGCGGGGGTGTCTCCTAACATCTCCGAGAGACATCGCCCGGGCGTTGGCAGAATCTTTTCAAACTATTACGGCCGATTCTAGCCAGGACCCCGAATTTCTGCGCTATCGGGGTACACAGGAGAGGGCTGGTTTTGATTTCCGTTCACAGAACACTGAGGAATACAACCAGCCTTTCTCTTTGTGGGAGTTGGACTCTGCACTGTCCATATCTCGGGATACCGCACCTGGTCCAGACCTGATATCGTATAGCATGCTGCAGCAGTTGGATCTGCGGTCAAAGGAAGTCCTCCTTCAACTTTTTAATGAAACCTGGAAGACCGGTGACTTTCCTAGTTCGTGGAAAGAATCGATTTTAATTCCGCTTTTAAAACCAGGGAAGGATCGGACCGAACCCAGTAGCTACCGTAGCATAAGTCTCACGAGCTGCGTCGGAAAGACATTTGAGCGTATGGTCAATAGGCGCCTGGTGTGGGTTCTCGAATCTAGATCCTTACTTACCCGCTGCCAGTGTGGATTCAGGAGGTATCATTCCACCCTAGATAACCTGATCCTACTCGAAACAGCAATACAAGATGCTTTCCTCCGTAAGCAACACCTTATCGGGGTTTTCTTCGACCTGGAGAAGGCGTACGATACTACCTGGAGGCATACCATTTTGCGGCAGCTTTATGAGTGGGGTTTCCGTGGGCGTTTACCCACACTCATCCGATCCTTTCTGTCGGACAGGTATTTTCAGTATAAGGTTGGGAATGTCCTGTCTGACCGTTTTAAGCAGGAGAACGGTGTCCCTCAAGGAAGTGTCCTCAGTGTGACAGCTTTCGCAATTGCCATCAATAGTATTGCGTCCACAGTGCGCCGGCCCGTGCAGTGCTCCTTGTTTGTGGACGATTTCTCCATTTTCTGTGCGTCTTCCTCCGTCACAGCTGCTACACGCCAATTACAGCTGACACTCGTGCGATTGGAGAAGTGGTCTAAGACCACGGGCTTTAAATTCTCTTTGGAGAAGACCATTTGTGTAGATTTTAACCGTTCCCGTACTCTTTTTAATCTCCCTGTTTTAAAACTAGGAGACACTGTTCTCCCCTTTATGGAAAAAGTGAAATATCTCGGGCTTATTTTTGATGAGAAGCTCACATGGTTGCCACACTTAAAGGATCTAAAGGTCCGCTGTTTCAAGGCTTTAAACGTCCTTAGATGCGTCAGTCATAGATCCTGGGGCGCTGACAGGGCACGTCTGCTCCAACTTTATAAGGCCTTTGTGCGACCTCGACTGGAATACGGATGTCAAGCTTATGGCTCTGCAAGACCTTCCTACCTCAAAATGTTGGATGTGATTCACCATGAGGGTATTAGGCTTTCAACGGGGGCTTATCGCACGAGTCCGGTTGCTAGTCTGTGTGTCGAGGCAGGAGAGCCTCCGCTGTCCATTCGGCGTCTTCTCCTCGTGGTACGGCACGCGTACAGGACCAAGTCCACTCCTCTTTCATTGGCGTCCGACACTTTTTCCCAGCCGGCACTGGCACGTCTCTTCCGCCACCGCCCGGCGGCGACAAAGCCGTTTGGCATCCGTGCAAAGGAGAGTCTCGAGTCGGTACACCTGGAGGGCATTAAGGTCCTCCACCAGGGATGGAGTAGGGGATCTCCCTGGCGACTACAAAGGCCAAGATTACTTCTTGATCTGGCTGCTTACAGGAAGTATTGTACCCCGGACCACTTTTTTAAAATTAAACTTACTGAGATTTTAGAACGCCATTCCGATTTTACTCCTGTTTACACGGATGGTTCTAAACAGGGGGATTTTATGGGCTGCTCTGCTGTGTTTCCCGATACTGTCCATCGGATAGGGCTCCCAGAGCAGTTCTCAGTTTACTACGCAGAACTGTTTGCCATTCTGCACGCATTAGAGCATATGCGCCGACATCGTGGCACGAAATTCATTATCTGCTCCGATTCCCAAAGTGCTCTACACGCTCTTCAACAAATGTACCCTGCAGATCGGATGGTGCAAGAGGTGCAGGACGCACTCCTGCTCTTGCAACAGCAGGGTAAGGATGTGATTTTCTGCTGGGTTCCAGGGCACGTAGGGATTCCTGGAAATGAACTTGCAGATGCGGCTGCCAAGGAGGCTTGCTCCATCCCACCTCCTGCTCGCTGTTCCGTCCCCCTGCAGGCCATTATGTCTTTCGTGACTCGGAAGGTCATGCGTTGGTGGGAGGCTCAGTGGCTGGACGTGAGGGATAATAAGTTGCGAGCGGTGAAGGATTCTGTCCGACCGTGGCTCACCTCCTTCCGACAACGACGCGCTGAGGAAGTCGCCCTTACACGGCTTAGAATAGGACATTGTCCTTTGACTCATGGTTTTCTGTTACGTCGTGAGGAGCCACCAACGTGTCAGACATGTGGGGCACAGCTGTCGATACGGCATATTTTAACTGAGTGTGTTTTATATGCAGGTTTGAGGGAAGATTTCAGTTTCCCACCGGACCTACCCTCTCTTTTAACTAATAATGAGGCGAGTGTCACTAGAGTTTTACGTTTTTGTGTGTTGTCTGGCCTTCTTCCCAAAATATTGGGATTGAAGTCTTAATGTGCTGTCCAGTGGTTTGGTCACCCATTATTTGTAAGTGGTCACTCAGCCACCGTTACTTATTTTTCCCTGTTTGTACTGCTATTTTATTTTTAGTTTTCTCTCCCTGTTTTGATGTGCTGTGTCCAATCTTGCAATTTGAACAATACCACTTCTCTCACGATTCGGCTCTGAATTGAACTTTTGGGAACGGGCGCTGATAACCTCGCTGTTGTGCGCCCTAAAACACTAATCATCATCATCATCATCATCAGTTTACTATGCAGAACTGTTTGCCATTCTGCAAGCATTAGAGCATATGCGCCGCAATCGTGGCACGAAATTTATCATCTGCTCCGATTCCCAAAGTGCTCTCCACGCTCTTCAACAAATGTACCCAGCAGATCGGATGGTGCAAGAGGTGCAGGACGCACTCCTGCTCTTGCAACAGCAGGGTAAGGATGTGATTTTCTGCTGGGTTCCAGGGCACATAGGGATTCCTGGAAATGAACTTGCAGATGCGGCTGCCAAGGAGGCTTGCTCCATCCCACCTCCTGCTCGCTGTTCCGTCCCCCTGCAGGCCATTATGTCTTTCGTGACTCGGAAGGTCATGCGTTGGTGGGAGGCTCAGTGGCTGGACGTGAGGGATAATAAGTTGCGAGCGGTGAAGGATTCTGTCCGACCGTGGCTCACCTCCTTCCGACAACGACGCGCTGAGGAAGTAGCCCTTACACGGCTTAGAATAGGACATTGTCCTTTGACACATGGTTTTCTGTTACGTCGTGAGGAGCCACCAACGTGTCAGACATGTGGGGCACAGTTGTCGATACGGCATATTTTAACTGAGTGTGTTTTATATGCAGGTTTGAGGGCAGATTTCAGTTTCCCACCAGACCTCCACTCTCTTTTAACTAATAATGAGGCGAATGTCACTAGGGTTTTACGTTTTTGTGTGATGTCTGGCCTTCTTCCCAAAATATTGGGATTGAAGTCCTAATGTGCTGTCCAGTGGTTTGGTCACCCATTATTTGTAAGTGGTCACTCAGCCACCGTTACTTATTTTTCCCTGTTTGTACTGCTATTTCATTTTTAGTTTTATCTCCCTGTTTTGATGTGCTGTGTCCAATCTTGCAATTTGAACAATACCACTTCTCTCACGATTCGGCTCTGCATTGAACTTTTGGGAACGGGCGCTGATAACCTCGCTGTTGTGCGCCCTACAACACTAATCATCATCATCATCATCATCATCATCATTGTCGCTGTGGTGCGAATATGACGGTGGCCCATATATTGTTGGACTGTCCTCTTTTAACCGCCCTCAGGCGAACTTTTAATCTCCAGGGTGCTTTATCATCTCTTTTAGGTGACAATGTCTCTATGGAAGATCGGGTTTTAAGTTTTATTCGCGCAAGCGGCCTTTATAGGTCCATTTAAGTTTTTTTTTTTTTTTTTTTAACATCACCCTCTTTTGAGCTCTCTCTTTTAATTAGTTTTGTGTTGTGATTCGACTCCGCCCTAAACTTTTCGGCTGGAGGTTTTAACGCGTTGCAGAGTGGCTGGTTCATCCTATTATTTTCGTGATCAGCCAGCCACAGTCCTCTGCTGTGCAGTTTTAATTCCTTCTGCCTTTGTTCTCTATGTTGTTTTTGTTGCTGTGCTCTGTTTTCCGTGTTGTCTTACAATGGACTATGGGGCTTTTCTTCCCCCGGAATTTTTCTTTTAGTGCTTCGCCTGCCTGGTGGATAGTTTCACTCTGCTCTGTGTTTTTATGAAACAAGGGACCGATGACCTTTGTAGTTTGGTCCCTTTAATCTTTAACCCAACCAACCAACTGATTGGATGTCGTGGGAAACTGACAGCCGGCACTGCATCCGCGGTGGGTGACGGATGCGGGCTGCACTTTATAGCAGAGGCTGAACGTGCTGCTGTTGACATTGGGCACTGTTCAGACCATGAACAAAGTAGTACCGCTGTGGAGTTGATCGTTTTTGGTCGTCTTATTATTCCAGAAACAAGTGCTAGTCCCGACGCTTTTGAAATTGTGGGCAATGGTCGTTTAGTGCATGACAACGACGTATAGATTCTGCAATGTCCACAGATTTTTTTTTTCAAAGCCACAAGCTTCAATTCCTTCAAAAGCTTTTCTAAGCTTTGTTACTGTGTAACACATGCGCCGATGTGTGGCTGTTTAAATATCATGAGGCCATATTAATAAACGCAGAAATAGTTAAGAGCACTAATTCTGACACTGGTAGTGTGGATATAACAAGTAGCTTGGTGACTGCACTTCCGTAACGGTTCTGGTTATGGAGTTAACAACTTTTCAGCTAACGATATGCACTGGGTAGTTGCTAGACTCGGACTCATCTTGGTCTTGAACCTACTGCCAGTTCCGCCATTCCTTGTCCCTCTGTCGAGTTCCATTTCTGCCATACCTTGCTCATGCCTGGGTCACATTGCTAGTTCCAGCTCTGCTGTTCCTCCTTCCTGCCTTCATCTAGTCTTATTTTCACTGTGCCACGTTGCCGTCTCGGTATCTCTGCAAGATCCAGTTCCACTGTTCCTCTTTACCGCCTCAATCTCTCTCCTTTACCACAATACCTCGTTCCTGCCTGGATCACATTGCTATTTCCAGTTCCGCATTTCCCAGTAACCACCTCAGTCTAATTCCATTTACGCGACACTATGTTTCGGCCTCGGTCTCATTGCTAGATACAGTTCCACCGCTCCTCGTTCCCGCCTGTCCCGTTTCCTCCACATCTCGTTACTGGATCAGTCCAGTTACGAGTTCTAGTCCTACCATTCCTCGTTTCTGTTTCGATCTAGTTCCATTTCCAACATACCAAATTCCTGCCTCACTGTTGCAAGATCCAGTTCTCCTGTTCATCATTCCTGCCTTGGTCAATTTCCGTTTTCAAGATGCCACATTTCCACATTACAGAATATGGTTCTACCGTTGTTCATTCCTGCTTCTATCATTCTCCTTCTGGCATACAAAGCTCCTGCCTCTATCTTGTTGTTAGTTCCAGTTCCGTTGTTGTTCATTCCCGCCTCAGCGTAGTTGCATTTTCATCATACCTCATCCCATGTCAGAGAGTGCTAGTTCCAGTTTCACTGTTCTTTGTTTTCGCTTCAGTCAATTTACACACTATGCATCATTCCTGCCTTGTCTCGTTGCTAATTCCAGCTATTTCATTCATCATTCCCTCCTCAGTCTAGTTCCACTTACACCATACCTCGTTGCCAACTCTGTTTCCTTGTTCCTGTCCCTGTCTAGTATCATTTACGCCATAGCTCATTTTTGCCTCGGTCTCTTTGCTAGTTGCAACTCTACCATTCCTTGTTGCTGCCTCTGTCACATTTCCACCATACAACATTCCCGCCACTGTCTCACAGCAAAATCCTGTACCCATCGTTCCTCATTACTTCCTCAGTCTAGTTCCATTTCTGCCATAACACATTCCCTCCTTAGTCTCAATGTTAATTTCAATTCCTCTCTCCTCCATTCCTGCCTCAGTGTAACTCCATTTCCACCATTCCTCATTTCCTCCTCAGTCCAATTGATAGCTTTCGTACCATGGATCTTCATTCCCACCACTGTCTAGTTCCGTTTCTACCACACACACCTCTCACAATCCTAGTTCCAGTTCTGTTGCATCTCATTCTTGCATGGATCTAATTGCATTTTAACCTATCCTTATTTTGTCTATCTTTTTCCTAGTACCAGTTCAGCCATTCCTTGTTCCTAGTTTTGATTCCACTGTCCTTGTTGCCATCTCGGTCTAATTCCATTTCTGCTGTATCTTGTTCTCCCTTCAATAACTGTTCCCACCTTCGTCACTTTGCTAGTTCCAATTTCACCGTCCATTATTCCCACTTCACTCTAGATTCACTTACGTCTTACATTGTTCTCACCTCAGTCTCTTTGCTAATTCCATTTCCGCCATTTGTCGTTCCACTTTTGGTGCAGTTCCATCTTCACCAGATCTTGTTCCCATTTAGATCTCATTACTAGTTCCAGTTCCACCATTCCTTGCTCCACCTTGGTATAGTTCCATTTCTGACATATAATAATCCCGTCTGTCTAGTTGCAAGATCCAATTCCACCGATCCTCATTCCTACCTGGTCTACTTCTATTTCCACCAAACCACGTTCCTGTCTTGGACTCATTGTTAATTCCAGTTCCTCTGCTTCACTTTCGCCAAACTTCGTTCCTTCCTTGGTGTCGTTGTTACTTATAGTTTCCTGTATCCTTGCTCCTGCCTTGGTCTTGCTACTGTACCTCAGTTTCGTTCCTATCCCCATCGTGAAGCCCGGTGCGGACCCACTGGCGGTGGACAGCTATCGTCCCATTACCCTCACCAAAGTTTTGTGCAAATTGCTCGAACGTATGGTGGGGCGGCGTTTGTGTTGGGTCCTTGAGTCGCGCGGTCTCCTCGCTCCATCCCAGGGTGGCTTCCGTCGGGGCCGGTCTGCAGTGGACAATTTGGTGCGGCTGGAATCTGCTGTCCGTACGGCTTTTGCCCGACGTCAGCATCTTGTTGCTGTATTTTTCGATCTGTGGAAGGCGTATGACACCACATGGAGGCATCACATCCTCGCCACGTTGCATGGGTGGGGTCTTCGTGGTCGGCTCCCGGCTTTTCTTCAAAACTTTTTATTGCGCCGCTCTTTCCGGGTGCAAATCGGTGCCACCTCTAGTTCCTCTTATATACAGGAAAATGGGGTCCCGCAGGGCTTGGTGTTGAGCGTCTCCTTATTTTTAGTGGCCATTAATGGTCTGGCAGCAGCAGTGGGGTCGTCGGTGTCTCCTTCTTTGTATGCCGACGACTTCTGCATCTCATTTAGCTCCACGACTACGGGAGTCGCCGAACGCCGGCTGCAAGTCGCCGTTCGCAAGGCAGCATCATGGGCTCTGACTCATGGCTTTCAGTTCTCTGCTGCCAAGACTCGAGTAATGCACTTCTGCAGGCGTCGGACGGTCCACCTTCATCCTGCACTTTACTTCGACGGCCACCTGCTTGAAGTGGTGGACACTTGCCGCTTCTTGGGACTCGTGTTTGATGCCCGGCTCACATGGGTTCCTCATGTTACTCAGCTGAAGCAAAAATGCTGGCGGCACCTCAACGCCCTCCGCTGCCTTAGTCACACGTCTTGGGGTGCAGATCGCTGCACGCTGCTGCGGTTGTACAGAGCCCTTGTGCAGTCCCGGCTTGATTATGGGAGCCTGGCCTATGGGTCTGCGTCCTCCTCAGTGTTGAAGTTGTTAGACCCCGTACACCACTGTGGGATTAGGCTTGCCACTGGCACTTTTCGCACCAGCCCCGTGGATAGTCTACTGGTGGAGGCCGGGGTTCCCCCGCTGCGGATTCGCCGCCATCGTCTGCTCGCCGACTATGCTGTCTACCTTCATTGCTCGCCAGATCATCCCAATCGTCGCCTGCTTTTCCCTGCTATGGTCCTCCATCTGCCCGAACGGCGACCTAGGTCTGGGCTTTCCGTCGCTGTCCGTGTCCAGTCCCTGCTGTCAGAACTGGGGTCATTCCCTCTTCTGCCTCCCTTCCGGGTCCGTACACGTACGCCTCCCTGGTGTTTGTCCCGGCCGTCCGTCCGTCTGGATTTGGCACAGGGACCTAAGGACTCGGTTCCGCCTGTGGCCCTCCGTCGCCGTTTTCTTGCGCTGCTCGAATCATTTCCGAGCTGTGAGCCTGTCTACACGGATGGTTCCCTGGTTGATAGTCGCACTGCCTACGCTTTTGCTCACGCTGCCCATGTTGAGCAACGCTCCTTGCCGGGTGGCTGCAGTATTTTTACTGCAGAGCTGGTGGCAATCATGCGCGCTCTGGAGCATCTGCGTTTCTGCTCAGGTGGGTCCATCGTCATCTGCAGTGACTCCCTGAGCAGCCTTCAGGCCATCGACCGCTGCTATCCCTCCTCTCCTCTGGTGTCCTCCATTCAGGAGACTGTTTCCGACATTGCCCGTTCTGGTCGTTCGGTGGTCCTGGTTTGGACGCCCGGTCATGTTGGCATCCCAGGGAACGAACGTGTAGACAGGCTGGCCAAAGGGGCGATCGACGCCCCGGCTTTGGAGATCGGCCTTACGGCTCGCGACCAGCAGATGGTGTTGCGCCGTAAGCTGATTGGGATGTGGGCTGCTGAGTGGCGTGGCATGACAGCCCCGAATAAACTGCGGGCTGTCAAGGAGACGACCGCCGTGTGGCGTTCCTCCCTGCGGGCTTCTCGCAGGGACTCGGTAGTCCTGTGTCGGCTGCGCATCGGCCATACGTACCTGACGCACGGCCATCTCTTGCGTCAGGAGGATCCCCCCCTGTGTCAGTGTGGGTCCCGGCTGACGGTCGGCCACATTTTGCTGGAGTGTCCTCGACTGCGCACACTCCGGCAATCTTTTAATCTCCCGGGCACTTTGGCTTTGGTTTTATCTGACGATGCCTCCAGGGCTGATGACGTTTTAAATTTTATCCGTGGTAGTCCGTTTTATGGTTCGATTTAGGGAGGTCCTGCACCTTTCCCTTTCTGTGTCTTTTGTCCTTGTGTCTGTTGCTGTTCTGGTGTGCCGTGAGATGGTTGACTCTTTCCCATTTTTGTTCTCGTGGTCAGTCAACCAGTCTCCGGCCATCTTCCTTTCTTCTGTTTCTTTCTGTCTGGTGTGCCTCTGTCCTGTTCTTGTTTGTAGTGTTTGTTGCTGCATTTGTGTTCTTTTAGCGCCTGGGGGGACGTCTCCTCCCCCTTTGGTTTTTACCTTCTCCGTCGATTTTGGGCTCGCCTGATTTTGGAATGGGGGACTGATGACCTTCGCTGTTTAGTCCCCCTTACACATCCCAACAACCACCGCAGGGACTCGGTGGTCCTGTGTCGGCTGCGCATCGGCCATACGTACCTGACGCACGGCCATCTCTTGCGTCACGAGGATCCCCCCCTGTGTCAGTGTGGGTCCCGGCTGACGGTCGGCCACATTTTGCTGGAGTGTCCTCGACTGCGCACACTCCGGCAATCTTTTAATCTCCCGGGCACTTTGGCTTTGGTTTTATCTGACGATGCCTCCATGGCTGATGACGTTTTAAATTTTATCCGTGGTAGTCCGTTTTATGGTTCGATTTAGGGAGGTCCTGCACCTTTCCCTTTCTGTGTCTTTTGTCCTTGTGTCTGTTGCTGTTCTGGTGTGCCGTGAGATGGTTGGCTCTTTCCCATTTTTGTTCTCGTGGTCAGTCAACTAGTCTCCGGCCATCTTCCTTTCTTCTGCTTCTTTCTGTCTGGTGTTCCTCTGTCCTGTTCTTGTCTGTAGTGTTTGTTGCTGCATTTGTGTTCTTTTAGCGCCTGGGGGGACGTCTCCTCCCCCTTTGGTTTTTATCTGCTCCTTAGCTTTTCGGCTCGCCTGATTTTGGAATGGGGGACTGATGACCTTCGCTGTTTAGTCCCCCTTAAATATACCAACAACCACCACCACCAATATTTGTTGCTGTTTTGGTGTGTCGTCGGATGGTTGACTCTTTCCCTTATTTTGTTCTTGTGGGCAGTCAACCGGTCTCCGGCCATCATCTTTTCTTCTATTTCGTTCTGTCTGGTGTTCGTCTGTACTCTTCTTTTCTGTCGTGTTCGTTGCCTAATTTGTGTTCTTTAGCGCCTGGGGGGGGGGGGGAGTCTCCTTCCCCTTGGGGTTTTATGTGATCCGCGACTTTGTCCGGCCTGTTTTTGTAATGGGGGACTGATGACCTTAGCAGTTTAGTCCCCCCTTAAACGTCCCAACAACAACAACCACCAATTCTGCCATTCCTTGTTCCTGCATCACTCTAGTTCCACTTTCACCAAACCTTGTTCCCTCCTTGATCTTGTTGTTAGTTCCTGTTCCACCATTTCTCGTTACCACCTTGGTCTAGTTTCATCTTCCCTGCACCTTGTTCTCTCCTCAGTCTCAATGTTAGATTTGCAGTTCACATTAGTACCCCAATCTTTTCCAGTTTTCACCAAACTGTGTCCCATCTTTGTTGTCATTGATAGTTCCAGTTACGCTTCTCCTTATTCTCACCTGAATCTGTAAACATTTCCACCATACATCATCCCACCTTGGTCTTGTTGCCAGTTCCAGTTCTGCCATTCCTTATTCCTGATTCAGTCTAGTTCAGTTCCTGTCTTGGTCTCAACTCCAGGTCCACCAACACTCATTCCCATCTCATTCTAGTTCCAGTTTCACCAATCCTTGTTCTCGCTTCACTCTTGTTGTTGCCTCCCTTTTCATAGTTCCTGATTCCCACCTCAGTCTAGCTCCTTTCCTGCCATACCTTGTATGCACCTCAGTCGTGTTCCTTGCACTGGGTGTGATGTTCTTCAGTCCTGCTTCGATCAAGTTGCATTTCCATCACTCCTTGTTTGAACTCCAGTCTATTTGGTAGCTTCAGTTCCTTTTTACCCGCCTAAATCTAATTCTGTTTCCAATGTACCTCACTGCCACCTTAATCTAGTTCCATTTCTCCCACACCTAGTTCCACCTAAGTGTTCATCCATTTCTGCCACACCTTGTTTCCATTCTGATCTCGTTCCAGTTCTATTGTTCCTTGTTCCCACTTTGGTCTAGCTACATTTCTACTATACCTTGTTCCTACCTCAGTCTCGTTGCTAGTTTCAGATCAGCCACTCCTGCTTCTGCCTCTGCCAAATTCCATGGCCACTACAATTCGTTCCCATGTCGGTCTCACTGCTAGTTCTCGTCTTGGTCTATTTCCATTTCTGCTGTACAATATTCATGCCATACCTCTTTCCCATCTTCTTCTTACTACTTTTTCCAGTTCCACCAATCCTCATTTCCAGCTTGGTATAGTTCAATTTCTGCCTTCCCTTGTTCTTGTCTCCATCTCTTTGCTACTTCAATTTGTAATTTTCCATTCCTGTCTCTGTCTAATTCTATTTCCGCCATTGCTCATTTGGCCTGTATCACTGGTAGTTCAATTTCTGTCATTCCTAATTCAACCTCCTTTTAATTCCATTTCCGTCATATCTCAGTACCACATAAGTCTTGTTGCAAGATCCTCTTCTGCTGTTATTCATTCCTGATTCAATCTCGTTCCATTTATGCCGTACCTCATTCACCTCAGTCTTGTTCCTACATCCACTTCTGCTCTTTCTTATTTCCATTTTGGTTTATTTCTACATTTAACGTACCTCCTTTCCACTGCAGTCTCGTTGCTAGTCCTAGTTCCATGGTACCTCATTCCTACCTCAGTCCAGTACCGTATCTGCTGTACCTGATTCCCATATCGGTCTCATTGCTAGTTCCAGTTCCACTGATTCTATTGTCATGCCCACTGCACCTCATTTTCACCTCAGCCAACTACTACTTCTAGTTTTGCTGTTCCTCATTCCTCCATGGTCTAGTTATATTTCTGCAGTGCTTCGTTCCATTGTCAGTTCCATATCTGCCGTACCTCATTCTCACGTTTGCTTCGATTCTAGCTCCATTTTCACAATTCCCTGTTCCAGTCTCAATCTGATTCCGTTGTTGCTGTGCCTCCTTTCTCCTTCAGTCTTGCTGTGAGTTTGTGTTATGCAATTCCTCGTCCCCATGCCGCTTTTGTTCTATTTCCGGAAAGCACTTTTTGCTTCAGTCTCGTTGGTAGTCCCATGTTCACCGTTCCTCATTCCCATCGCTTGCTAGTTCCTCTTCCATCATATCACATTTGCACCATAGTCTCGACGATAGTTCTAGTTGCACCAGTCCTTGGTCCAGGCTCGGTCCAGTTCCATTTTGACCATGTGATGTTCCTGTCCTCGACTCACTGAAAGATCGATTTCTGCCATTCATCGTTACACCTCAATTAAGTTTCATGACTGCACTCCAGTACTTTGTTCTGCCCCAGTATTGTTGCTAGACCCCATTGTGCAGTTCATCGTTGCCCCTCAATCTAGTCGTATTTATGCCATATCTCGTTCCCTCCAATATCTAACAGTTAGTTATAGTTCTGCTGTTTCTCATTACAGCATCAGTCTAGTATCATTTCAGCTGTACCTCAATCCTGCAATATTCTTGTTAATTTCAATACCACCAACTTCAGCCACACATCTTTTCCACCAAGGTCTCACTCCTAGTTCCAGTTCTACTGTTCCTCTTTCTCATCTTGTACTAATTACATTTCTGCAGTACTCTATTCCTATTTCACTCCTTTTGCTAGTTCCCTTTCCATCATTCCTTGTTCCTGCCTCAGTCCAGGTCTAATTCTGCCCTATCTCGATCCTGCCTCAAGCTCATTGCTGGCTCCAGCTCCACTGACCCTCGTTCCTAGTAGATCTATTTCAATTTCCACCAGTCTTGTTCACACCTCGGTCACCTTTCTAGTTTCCATTCTACTGCTACTCATTCTCCCTCAGTCTAGTCAATTTATACCAACCCTTAATTCTGACTCCGTCTGTTTTTTAGTACCGACTGCCAATTCCACTATTATTTGTTCTTACTTCCGTCTTGTTTCATTTACAATCTTACTCGCTGTGGCCTCAGTCTAGTTCATTTTCGCCATACCTTTCTCTCATCTTGTTGTATTGGAGTCATCATACCAGCTTGAGTCTAGTTCTATTTCTGTCATACCTCATTCCCACTTTGGTCTCATTACTAGTTTCAGTTCCGCCATTCCTCATTTCTGTGTTGGTCAGGTTCCAATTTTGCTGTACTTCATTTCAGCCTGGTCCCGTTCTCAGTTCTAGTTACACAGTTCGTTTACATATTGGTCTAGTTGCATTTTCGTTGTATGTGGTTCTCGCCTGTGTCTCGTTTCTAATTCCAATTCCACCATTCCTCTTTCTCACCATAATACAGCTCCATTGCTGCCAAAACTCGTTCCTGCCTCAGTCTCATTGCTCCTTCCAGTTCCATAATTCCTGGTTCCAACCTCGCTCTACTTCCTTTTCTGCTATAACTCGCTTCCAGCTCAGCCTTGTTCCAGTTCAGCTGTTCCTCGTTCTGGCCTCAGTCTAGTTCCATTTCCGCCATACTTTGTTCTCCCCTCGGTCTTAATGATAGTTCCAGTTTCGCCTGCCGTCGTTCCTGGCCCAGTGTAATTGCTCGTTCTAGTTCCACCATATGTCACTGCCATCACACTCTGGTTGCTAGTTCCATTTCTGCAATTCCTTATTCTTGCCACGATCTCGTTACTAGCTCCATTCCTTGTTTCCACCACAGTCTTATTCCAGTGCTGCTGCACCTGTTTCCCGCCTCTGTCTCAATGCTTGTTTGAGTTTTGCCTATCCTTGCTTCCACTTCGGTCTAATATCTAGCTCCAGGACCAACGTTCATCGATCCCACATTAATCTCTTTGCTATTTCTAGTTCCACCATCGATTGTTACTGCCCCAGTCTCATTTGTAGCTCCAATTCCGCCATTCCCGTTTTCCAACATGATCAAGTTCCACTTCCGCCTAACCTCATTTCTATCTCAGTCTCAGTGGTAGTCCCATTCCTTGTCCCCCCGCGGGTTCGGGGGTAAGAATAGGCCCGTGGTATTCCTGCCTGTCGTAAGAGGCGACCAAAAGGAGTCTCAACTGTTTCGGCCTTTAATGTGATGGTCCCCTGAGGGGTTTGACAACTCCATCTCCAAATTTTTCCGTCAGTGCTTACCATTTGAGGAAGGACACCTTACACAGTGCATCTTAAATCCATCTTGCCCTAAGATCTAGCACACCTGATATTTTCATGGAGTTGGACTTACATCGAGCTTCCGGCCACATCCACTGCAGTGTGTTCCGGATAGCATCCCTTCCCTCCATCGTGCTCTTCCATCTTTGCCCTCGTGATGTACATGGATATTTCGACACCCGACATCCAGCACAGTAGCCAGTCCGTTGTGGTGGGGTCGTCATGTACCCTCTTGGTGGTAGCCCCCTGACTACACAGGGATCGCACTGCTGATGCCTGAGCTGCTACCTCCCCATGTATGCCGAGGAGTAGATGCCTATCCCTTTGGGGCATCGGGACTCCCGGCAAAGGCCATCCTGCCAGGTGGTCTTTGCTGCGGCTGGGTGGTGCCCGTGGGGAGAGCCCCTGGTCGGAGTGTGTGGCATCAGGGGGGATGATCCGCAATGAAGCGTGGTACATCATCTCTCACTGGTGGGCCTCCACCAGCAGTCTCTAAGCGATCGAGGTCTAACCTGAATGGAAATAAATTTGATCAGAGATCATTTCCCTCCCTGGCCACTCCATGGGAGGAACGTTTGTCCAAAGAAGGCAGTGGAGATTATTCACCCTGGTACCTCGTGTGTACGCGAGTAGATGGGGAATCATTTATGTCGACCAAGCCCCAGTTTTTTGTGGAGCATTTAGAGGACAAGTTCGGGGAGGTGGAGGGCTTGTCCAAAATGCGTTCTGGGTCAGTTCTCATCAAAACAGCTTCCTCTGCTCAGTCACGGAGGTTGCTCACATGCGACAGGTTGGGGGATGTTTCCGTCACCATCACTCCCCGTAATAGTTTAAACATGGTCCAGGGTATTATATTACACAGGGATCTTCTTCTGCAGTCCGACGATGAACTACGCGCCAATCTAGAACGACAAGGTGTTCACTTCGTTCGGCACGTCCATCGGGGTCCGAGGGATAATCAGGTAGCCACCGGTGCCTTCATCTTGGCCTTCAAAGGTGATGTTTTACCCGAAAAGGTCAAGGTGATGGTTTACCACTGTGATGTGAAGCCATATATCCCTCCTCCGATGCGGTGTTTTAAATGCTGGAAGTTCGGGCACATGTCATCTCACTGTACTTCCGGCATCACATGTCGAGATTGTGGACGTCCTTTGCATCCCAATACTCCATGTGCTCCGCCTCCCATCTGTGTTAACTGCGGATAACACCACTCCCCCTGCTCGCCGAACTGTAGGATGTTCCAGAAGGAACGAAAGATAATGGACCGCCTGACCTACACCAAGGCTAAACGGAAGTATGAGCGGCTCCATCCTGTGCCAATGATGTCGACCTACGCCGCTGCTACTACGATGGTTTTCCATCTCCTGTGTCGTCCCGTCCAGTTGGATCTATGATTTGTCAAAATCCACTAGCCTCCTTGAGTGTGGGGGGCACTTCACACCCTGTTGCTCCTGCTCCATCTTCTTCAGGAGCAACACCCCCCCCCCAACCATCGGGGACATCAGCTCCCCCTTCCCAGCTGGAGAAACGGAAGACTTCTTCGGCTACTCTCACCAGGAAGGGGTCCCTTGGGGACCTCCCTTCGCAAGTTCCGACCAGTGGAAAAGCGGACACCCGCAAGTGGCTGAAACAACCACCAGTCCCTGGTCGTAGAGCCTCATGGTCGTCGTCCGTCCCTGAGACTGACCCAGTGAAGCCCTCCAAGCCTGAACCACTGAAGGCACAGCGAGAGAAACAGAAGAAGAAGAAAGTCCCCAAGGCTAACGACATTGCGGTGGCACCCATCCCACTGCTTCCTACAAGCACTGTGTTCTTAGGACGAGGTGGAGATTCTGGCGTCCGCTGTGGACCTCGATCTCGCCGGTCCCTCAGACGCCATGGAAAGCACTAGCACAGGTGCTCATTTGGAGGCAGCAGGTGACCCAGCGGCGTAATCTGCCTTCCCAGTCCCGTCACGCCTTTCTCAGACATGGACAATACCATCCTCCAGTGCAACTGCAGCGGTTTCTTCCACCATCTAGCTGAGCTCCGCCAACTTATCAGCCTTCGCCCTTTCTTCTGCATTGCTCTCTAGGAAACTTGGTTTCCAGCAATGCGAACCCCCGCCCTCCGTGGCTATCGGGGTTATTATAAGAACCGGGTAGCCCAATTCAACCAAAGATGTAATCATGATCTTAAAGTCAAAACTTCCAGTGTCAATAAGAAAAAAACTAGTTAATGTGAGTGAAGAAGAGCTAGAAGCCTTTCTTTCTGTTCTTGACAATTTGGATATGATCTATGAGGATGTGCGTGCGAGTGCGCAGAATAACTATAATAATGGACCTCCCGCTCCACAGTAGCACATAACAAATTGCGCCAATGGAATGTCGTACCAACATAACACGGGACAACCAAACGCTCAGCCTTACGGCAGTCATAACAGTTTCAACCGCCGTAATGGAAAACAATATAACAAATATCCACACCAGAATAGATACAATCCAATTTATCAAAACACACAGCAACAATACGGTAATTCACCGATAAATCACAACGGTAATTACCAGCTCCCCCTGCAGGTTCGGGGGTTAGAATAGGCCCGCGGTATTAATGCCTTTCGTAAGAGGTGACTAAAAGGAGTCTCAAACGTTTCGGCCTTATGTGATGGTCCCCTGTCGGGTTTGACCTCCATATCTCAAAATTTTTCCGAAGAGCGAGCCGATTGGGGAAGGGCGCCTTACTTGGTGCATTGTGTCCATGTTGTGTTGAGAACTTTCGCCATCTTATTCGTCGTTGCATTGCAATCTTGCCCGCTCTCCATCGCTTGGGCATGGATGCGCTCCTGCGTGCACTTTCTGCCAAGCACTGTGCAGGGCCATTTTCAGCACACGACGCGCATGGACCACATGTCACCTAACATCCAGCACGGTAGCCAGTCCGTTGTGGTGGGGCCGCCATGTACCCTCTTGGTTGTAGCCCCCTGACAACACAGGGATCGCTCTACTGATGCCTGCGCCGTTCACTCCCCACGTATGCCAGGGAGTAGATGCCCATCTCCCTGGGGCATCAGGACTCCCGGCAATGGCCATCCTACCTACTGATGCCTGCGCCGTTCACTCCCCACGTATGCCAGGGAGTAGATGCCCATCTCCCTGGGGCATCAGGACTCCCGGCAATGGCCATCCTACCAGGTGGCTATTGCTGTGACTGGGTGGCGCCCGTGGGGAGGGCCCTTGGTCGGAGTAGGTGGCATCAGGGCGGATGACCCGCAATGAAGCGTGGTACATCATCTATCGCTGGTGGGCCTCCACCAGCAGTCTCTAAGCGATCGAGGTCTAACCTCAACGGGAAGAAATTTGATCAGAGATCGTTTCCCTCCCTAGCTACTGCATGGGAGGAACATCTTGCTAAAGAAGGCAGTTGAGAATATTCACTCCAGTACCTCGTGTGTACGCGGGTTGATGGAGAATCGTTCATGTCGACTAAGCCCCAGTTTTTTGTGGAGCATTTAGAGGACAAGTTCGGGGAGGTGGAGGGCTTGTCCAAGATGCGCTCTGGTTCTGTGCTCATCAAAACGGCATCCTCTGCCCAGTCACGGAGGTTGCTCAATTGTGACAGGTTGGGGGATGTTTCCGTTAGCATCACGCTGCATAAGAGTCTCAACATGGTCCAGGGTATTATATTACACAGGGATCTTCTTCTGCAGTCCGACGATGAATTACGCGCCAACCTCTAACGACGAGGTGTTCACTTCGTCCGGCGCGTCCATCGGGGTCCGAGGGATAATCAGGTAGCCACTGGTGCCTTCATCTTGGCCTTTGAGGGTGATGTCTTACCCGAAAAGGTTAAGGTGACGGTTTACCGTTGTGATGTGAAACCATATATCCCTCCTCCGATGCGGTGTTTTAAATGCTGGAAGTTCGGGCACACGTCATCTCGCTGTACTTCGAGCATCACGTGTCGGGATTGCGGACGTCCATCGCATCCTGATACTCCATGTGCTCCGCCTCCCATCTGTGTTAACTGTGGAGAACACCATTCCCCCTGCTCACCGGACTGTCGGATCTTCCAGAAAGAAAGGAAGATAATGGAATATAAGACCCTGGACCGCCTGACCTACACCGAGGCAAGGCGGAAATATGAGCGGCTACATCCCATGCGCATGACATCCACCTATGCCGCTGCTGCAACAGCGGTCCGATCCTCTCCCGTGTCGTCATGTACTGTTGCCTCTCAGCTATGTCACAATGAACCGGCCCCCTTGGTTGTGGGGGGCACTTCGCCCTCTGTTGCTCCATCTACTCCAGGAGCAACACCACCCCAACCACCCCCCCCCCCCCTGCGGGTTCGGGGGTAAGAATAGGCCTGCGGTATTCCTGCCTGTCGTAAGAGGCGACTAAAAGGAATCTCAAACGTTTCGGCCTTCTGTGATGGTCCCCTCTTGGGTTTGACGTCCTTTTTTCTTCCAAATTTCCGTCGTCAGTGCGTGCCATTTGGGGAAGGACACCTTACGTGGTGTTTTTCTATTGGTCCATCATACTCCACCATCTTGCATGTTACCTATTGTCGTGTGGGGGGGACTGCGCCCAACATCTTCTGGGTTGTCTCCTTCTCGCCATGTGCGCACTCTTCTTCTTAGCGCCTACGACAACTGTGGACCCTTTAAACACCTCAAATCCAGCACGGTAGTCAGTCCGTTGTGGTGGGGTCGTCATGTACCCTCTTGGTGGTAGCCCCCTGACCACGCAGGGATCGCACTGCAGATGCCAGAGCTGTTTCCTCCCCATGCATGCCAAGGAGTATGTGCCCATCTTGTCTGGGGCACGGGGACTCTGGGCAACGGGATATCGGCCAGGTACCCGTTGCTTTGGCTGGGTGGCGCCCTTGGGGAGAGCCCTCGTTCGGAGTAGGTGGCATCTGGGCGGATGTGGCGCAATGAAGCGCAATAAATCACACCAAGCTGGTGGTCGCACGGCCACCAGCGTCTCTAAGCGTGGTAGAGTCGACTTCGATGCTGCGCAATATGACCCTCAGACGTTCCCCTCGTTGGCTGCGCCATGGGAGGGACGCCGATCTAGTGCCAAGTGGGAACCTTACGTACCGCAATACCTTGTCTGCAGCAGGACTGATGGTGACTCCTTTCTTCTGACGAAGCCTATGTTTTTTGTGGAACACCTGGAGGATAAGTTTGGGGAAGTGGCAGGGTTGTCAAAAATGAGGAATGGGTCCATCCTCCTCAAGACGTCCTCCCCAGCCCTGTCACGAGCATTGCTCTTGTGCGATAAGCTGGGTGACGTCCCTGTTACCGTCACTCCCCACAGTAGCTTAAATATGGTCCAGGGGATTATTTACCATCGTGACCTCTTGTTGCAATCCGATGACGAGCTGAGAGCCGACTAGGAACGACGTGGTGTGCATTTTGTCCGTCGTGTCCATCGAGGACCCAAGACAAACAGGGTGGCCACCGGTGCCTTTATCTTGGCCTTTGAGGGTGATGTCTTGCCCGAGAAGGTCAAGGTGATGGTTTATCGTTGCGACGTCAAGCCATACGTGCCTCCCCCGATGCGGTGCTTCCAGTGCTGGAAGTTTGGGCATATGTCCTCCCGTTGCCCATCCAGCGCTACATGTCGAGATTGCGGACGCCCCTCTCATCCTGATTCTCCATGTGCGCCTCCGCCTGTATGTGTCAACTGTGGGGAGCACCACTCTCCATGCTCGCCGGATTGCCCCGTTCTTCATAAGGAGCGGAAGATCATGGAATTTAAGACCCTGGACCGGCTTACTTATCGAGAGGCTAAACAGAAATATGAAAGGTTGTATCCTACTTCCCTTCGAACATCTTATGCTGCAGCCACGTTATCGTCGCCCACGCGAGCGACGGTTGTCGCATCATCTGTGCCGCCTTCAGTGGGCCCTCGGGGCCATGTTTCTCTGTCTGCCCCCCTCGTGCCTGGGGGCGAGCCTTCCTCTGTTGCCCCCTTAGCAGTTGGGGGCAAACCCTCTTCTGTCGCTCCCCCCAAGCTTACTTCGGGAGTGACATCCGCTCCACAACCGGGAGGCTCGATTCCTCCCCCTCCTTCTCCGGCGGCGTTGCCTCCGCCGGTTCCTCTCTCGCGGAAGGGGTCCCTCGGGGCTCTCCCTTCCTCCGTTTCTTCTCCTTCCCAGCCAGATGTCAGCCAGTGGCTGAAGGTTCCGCCACCTGCTGATCGTAGGGCTTCTGCGTCGTCGTCAGCCTCCGACGCTCCTTCAGAGACGCTCTCCCAGCCCTCTCACCCTAAGGGCAGACGCGAGAAGAAGGAACGGAATGTGTCCAAGAAGAAGGACGTTCCGGCGGTTTCAGCACCACCTGCTGTACATAGTCCTGGCTCCGGGGATGAGGTGGAGATCCTCGCCTCTGCCGCGGATCTCGCCCTCACGGAACCCTTGGGGGCCTCTCCTATGGACTCAGCTGACTCTCCTCCAGTGGTGGCAGTTGGCTCTGAAGCGCTGTCTGCCTCTTAGTCGCATTCACGCCCTCCCAGTCCCTTCCTGCTTCCATTCTCCAATGGAACTGCGGCGGTTATTTCCGCCACCTGCCTGAGCTCCGGATGCTTCTGAGTGATTCCCCTGTTCTCTGCATTGCTCTGCAGGAAACTTGGTTTCCTGCACTACGGACCCCCGCCCTTCGCGGTTATCAGGGATACTATAAGAACCGTGCTGCCTGTCAACGAGCGTCAGGTGGGGTTTGCCTCTTTGTTCACCACTCTGTCTGTAGTTCGCCAGTACCCCTTCAGACGCCTTTAGAGGCAGTTGCTGCCAGGGTTGAGCTCTCGCCGGCTATTACTGTTTGCTCTGTTTACATTCCTCCGGATGGGGAGCTCCCCCGACATGTCTTGGCTGCGCTGCTGGCTCAACTCCCGCCACCATTGCTGCTTCTGGGCGATTTCAATGCCCACAACACTCTATGGAGTGGGACTGTCTCCGATGATCGTGGTCGGGTCGTGGAGCATGTGTTGGCTCAGCTCGACCTTAGCCTCTTGAACACCGGTGCTCCCACGCATTTCAGTGTGGCCCATGGCTCGTTCTCAGCCATCGATCTCTCTCTTTGCAGCCCCGGACTTGTCCCATCCCTCCACTGGAGGGTGCACCCTGACCTGTGCGGTAGTGACCATTTTCCCATCTATTTGTCACTACCCCGGAGTCGTTCTTCTGGGCGCCAGCCCCGCTGGGCTCTCCACAGGGCAGACTGGCCGGCTTTTACTTCTGCTGCTGCCATTGAGTCTCCCCCACAGGGTGACATTGACGAGGTGGTCCGTGTTTTAACCACATCCATCATTTCAGCGGCCGAGGCTGACATCCCCCGATCTTCTGGCCTCCCTCAGAGGAAGGCTGTACCCTGGTGGTCGCCGGAGATTGCTGAGGCTATTCGCGACCGTCGGCGGGCTCTCCAGCGTCATAGCGGCACCCGTCTCTCGAGACCCTCATCGCCTTTAAGAGGCTCCGTGCCTTGGCCCATCGTCTTATTGCACGGCGTAAGCAGGAGTGCTGGGAGAGGTATGTCTCATCCTTGGGCTCCCATGTCTCCCCCTCACTCGTGTGGTCCCGTATCCGGCGGATTTATGGATACCAGACCCCTATGGGTGTCCCTGGGCTCTCCTTGGACGGCGCTGTCTGCACAGACGCTGCCACCATTGCTGAACGGCTTTCCGCGCACTTTGCTCAGAGCTCTGCGACTGCCTCCTATCCCCCCGCCTTTCGGTCTCTAAAGGAGCGAGCCGAGCGGACGCCGTTCTCATTCCACACGCGTCGTTCTGAAACATACAATGCTCCTTTCAGCGAGAGGGAATTCCTCGCTGCCCTCGCCGATTGCCCTGATACAGCACCAGGCCCAGACTGCATCCACGCGCAGATGTTGAAGCATCTCTCCAGGGACTGCCAGAGTCACATTCTCGCGATATTTAATCGCATTTGGAGCGAAGGCGTGTTCCTGTCGCAATGGCGAGAGGGTGTTATTGTCCCCATCTTGAAGCCCGGTGCGGACCCACTGGCGGTGGACAGCTATCGTCCCATTACCCTCACCAATGTTTTGTGCAAATTGCTCGAACGTATGGTGGGGCGGCGTTTGTGTTGGGTCCTTGAGTCGCGCGGTCTCCTCGCTCCATCCCAGGGTGGCTTCCGTCGGGGCCGGTCTGCAGTGGACAATTTGGTGCGGCTGGAATCTGCTGTCCGTACGGCTTTTGCCCGACGTCAGCATCTCGTTGCTGTATTCTTCGATCTGCGGAAGGCGTATGACACCACATGGAGGCATCACATCCTCGCCACGTTGTATGAGTGGGGTCTTCGTGGTCGGCTCCCGGCTTTTCTTCAAACCTTTCTATTGCACCGCTCTTTCCGGGTGCAAGTCGGTGCCGCCTCTAGTTCTTCTTATACACAGGAAAATGGGGTCCCGCAGGGCTCGGTGTTGAGTGTGTCCTTATTTCTAGTGGCCATTAATGGTCTGGCTGCAGCAGTGGGGTCGTCGGTGTCTCCTTCTTTGTATGCCGACGACTTCTGCATCTCATTTAGCTCCACGACTACGGGAGTCGCCGAACGCAGGCTGCAGGTAGCCGTTCGGAAGGCAGCATCATGGGCTCTGACTCACTGTTTTCAGTTCTCTGCACCCAAGACTCGAGTTATGCACTTAAGCAGGCGTCAGACGGTCCACCGTCATCCTGAACTTTACCTCGACGGCCACCTGCTTGACGTGGTGGACACTTGCCGCTTCTTGGGACTCGTGTTTGATGCCCGGCTCACATGGGTTCCTCATATTACTCAGCTAAAGCAAAAATGCTGGCGGCACCTCAACGCCCTCCGCTGCCTTAGCCACACGTCTTGGGGTGCGGATCGCTGCACGCTGCTGCGATTGTACAGAGCCCTTGTGCAGTCTCGGCTTGATTATGGGAGCCTGGCCTATGGGTCTGCATCACCCTCAGTGTCGAAGTTGTTAGACCCCATACACCACTGTGGGGTCCGGCTTGCAACTGGCGCTTTTCGTATGAGCCCCGTGGATAGTCTACTGGTGGAGGCCGGGGTTCCCCCGCTGCGGATTCGCCGCCATCGACTGCTCGCCGACTATGCTGTCCACGTGCATTGCTCGCCAGGCCATCCCAATCGTCGCCTGCTTTTCCCTGCCATGGTCCTCCATCTGCCCGAACGGCGACCTAGGTCTGGGCTTTCCGTCGCTGTCCGCGTTCAGTCCCTGCTGTCGGAATTGGGTTCATTCCCTCTACTGCCTCCCTTCCGGGTCCATGCACCTACGCCTCCCTGGTGTTTGTCCCGGCCGTCCATCCATCTGGACTTGGCACAGGGACCCAAGGACTCGGTTCCGCCTGTGGCCCTCCGTCGCCGTTTTCTTGCTCTCCTCGCCTCATTTTCGGACTGTGAGACTGTCTACACTGATGGTTCCCTGGTTGATGGTCGCACTGCCTACTCTTTTGCTCATGGTGCCCATGTTGAGCAGCGCTCCTTGCCGGCTGGCAGCAGTATTTTTACTGCAGAGCTGGTGGCCATATTGCGCGCTCTTGAGCATATGCGTTTCTGCTCAGGTAGGTCCGTCGTCATCTGCAGTGACTCCCTGAGCAGCCTTCAGGCCATCGACCGCTGCTATCCCTCCTCTCTTCTGGTGTCCTCCATTCAGGAGTCTGTTTCTGCCATTGCCTCTTCTGGTCGTTCGTTGGTCCTGGTTTGGACGCACGGTCATGTTGGCATCCCAGGGAACGAACGTGTAGACAGGCTGGCCAAAGGGGCGATCGACGCCCCGGCTCTGGAGATCGGCCTTACGGCTCGCGACCAGCAGCTGGTGTTGCGCCGTTAGCTGATTGGGATGTGAGCTGCTGAGTGGCGTGGCATGACAGCCCCGAATAAACTGCGGGCTGTCAAGGGGACGACCGATGTGTGGCGTTCCTCCCTGCGGGCTTCTCGCAGGGACTCGGTAGTCCTGTGTCGGCTGCGCATCGGCCATACATACCTGACGCACGGCCATCTGTTGCGTCAGGAGGATCCCCCCTTGTGTCGGTGTGGGTCCCGGCTGACGGTCGGCCACATTTTGCTGGAGTGTCCTCGACTGCGCACACTCCGGCAATCTCTTAATCTCCAGGGCACTTTGGCTTTGGTTTTATCCGACGATGCCTCCATGGCTGACAATGTTTTACATTTTATCCGTAGTAGTCCTTTTTATGGTTCGATTTAGGGAACTCCTGCGCATTTCCATTTCTGTGTCTTTTGTCCTTGTGTCTGTTGCTTGACTGGTGTGCCGTCAGATGGTTGACTCTTTCCCTTTTTTTTTTTTTTTTTTTCTCGTGGTCAGTCATCCAGTCTCCGGCGATCCTCCTTTCTTCTGTTTCTTTCTGTCTGGTGTTCCTCTGTCCTGTTCTTGTCTGTAGTGTTTGTTGCTGCATTTGTGTTCTTTTAGCGCCTGGGGGGACATCTCCTCCCCCTTTGGTTTTTACCCGCTCCGTAGATTTACGGCTCGCCTGATTTTGGAATGGGGGACTGATGACCTTCGCTGTTTAGTCCCTCTTAAACATCCCAACCACCACCACCACCACCCCAACCATCGGGGACATTCGTCCCCCCTTCCCAGCTGGAGAAGCGTAGGGCTTCTTCAGCTACTCTAGCCAGGAAGGGGTCCCTTGGGGCCCTCCCTTCCCAGGCTTTGCCCAGTGTCAAAGCGGACACCCACAAAGTTTTGAAACAACAACCGGTCGCTGGCCATAGGGCTTCACGGTCGTCGTTCGTCCCTGAGACTGACCCAGTGGGGCCCTCCCAGCCAGACCCTCCCAAGGCATAGCGTGCGAAGCAGTTGAAGAAAAAGGCTCCCAAGCATCCTGACATTGCGGTGGCACCTGTCCCACCGCAACCTTCAAACTCTGCGTCTGAGGACGAGGTGGAGATCCTGGCGTCCGCTGAGGACCTCGATCTCGCCAGTCCCTCCGACGCCATGGAAAGCACTGGCACAGGTGCTCACTCGGAGGCAGCAGGTGACCCAGCGGCGTAATCTGCCTTCCCCGTCCCGTCACGCCTTTCCCAGCCATGGCCAATACCATTCTCCAGTGGAACTGCAGCGGTTTCTTCCACCATTTAGCTGAGCTCCACCAACTTATCAGCTTTCGCCCTTTCTTCTGCATTGCTCTCCAGGAAACTTGGTTTCCAGCGATGCGAACCCCCGCCCTCTGTGGCTATCGGGGTTATTATAAAAACCGAGCAGCTTATGAAAGGGTGTCTGGTGGCGTCTGCATATATGTCCTTCACACTCTGCACAGCGAGTCTGTCCCTCTCCAGACGCCTTTAGAGGCTGTCGCTGTACGCGTGTGGACGCCACAGGCTGTTACCGTCTGCAGTCATTACATTCCACCGGATGGTGATGTCTCGCAGCATGTCCTGGCTGCACTGGTCGCCCAATTGCCGCCACCTTTCTTGCTATTGGGCGACTTCAACGCCCATAACCCTCTGTGGGGTGGGTCAGTGGCCACAGGTCGAGGCGCCATCGTTGAGCATTTATTGTCGCAGCTCGATCTCTCGCTGTTAAATTATGGTGCCTTCACACACTTCAGTGTGGCGCATGGCACCTACTCCGCCATTGACCTTTCCATCTGCAGCCATAGCCTCTTACCGTCTGTCCAATGGAGTGTGCATGATGACCTGTGTGGTAGTGACCACTTTCCGCTCTTTTTGTCACTACCACAGCGTCACTCTTCTGGGCGCCCTAGCAGATGGGCTATGAATAAGGCAGACTGTGATTTGTTCTCCTCCACTGCCGCTTTTGAGCCCCTCTCTACTGATGACATTGATGCGGTGGTTCAATCTGTCACCACCGGCATCGTTACTGCCGCCGCATCTGCCATTCCCCGTTCTTCTGAGTCCGCTCGGCGGAAGGCTGTGCCTTGGTGGTCGCCTGAGATCGCTGAAGCGATTAAAGATCGCCGGCGGGCGCTCCAGCGTCACAAGCGACATCCCTCCCTCGACCACCTTATCGCCTTCAAACGGCTGCGTGCGCGGGCCCGCCTCCTTATCCGCCAAGGCAAGAAGGAGTTCTGGGAGCGGTATGTGTCCACCATTGGCCTCCATGTCACTCCCTCGCAGGTCTGGGCCAAGATTCGACGCGTCTACGGCTATCGGACCCCTGCCAGCGTCCCTGCGCTCTCACTGAATGGAGCCGTTTGTGACGACTCCGACGTCATTGCCAATCGCTTAGCAGAGCATTTTGCTATGAGTTCCGCTTCTGCGAATTACCCCCAGGCCTTCCGCTCCATTAAAGAGCGGCTGGAACGTCGGAGCCTTTCGTTTCGCACCAACCACCCAGAATCTTACAATGCTCCATTTAGTGAGTGGGAATTTCGCAGTGCCCTCGCTGCTTGCCCTGATACCGCTCCTGGGCCAGATGGCATCCACTGTCAGATGCTGAAACACCTTTCAGTGGACTGCCAGCGGCGCCTTCTCGATCTTTACAACCGTCTTTGGGGCGCCGACCGCTCTACCCTGTTGCGGCTCTACCAGGCGTTAATCCAGTCCCGTCTGGATTATGGGAGCCTGGCTTATGGCTCTGCATCCCCATCTGCGTTATGGGTGCTGGACCCAATTCTCCACACCGGGACACGCCTTGCCACTGGTGCTTTCCGCACCAGCCCTGTGGACAGCGTACTAGTGGAGGCAGGTGTACCTCCACTGCGGTTCCGCCGCCAACGTTTGCTGGCCGCTTATGCTGCCCATGTTCTAAGCTCGCCCGGGCATCCAAACTATCGTCTCCTGTTCCCGCGATCGGTCGTCCGTCTGCCAGAACGTCGGCCCCGGTCTGGTTGTACAATAGTGGTCCGCGTCAAAGAGCTTCTCTCTGGGCTTCAGGTTTTCACTGTTCCACCTCCTTTCTGGGCTACTTTGCATACACCCCCATGGTGTGTTCGTCGCCGTTGCCTTCGGCTCGACTTGGCACAGGGCCCGAAGGACTCAGTCCCTCCAGAGGTCTTCCTCCGCCGCTTTTATTCCATCCTGGCCACGTATCAGGGCTCTGGTATTGTTTACACTGACGATTCGATGGTTGCTGGTCGTGTCGGGTATGCGCTAACTCTAGGGGACCATTCCGAACAACGGTCCTTGGCGGCTGGCTGCAGCGTTTACACTGCTGAGCTAGTCGCCATCTTTCGAGCCCTAGAGTATATCCGCTCCTGCTCAGGTGAGTCCTTCGTTATCTGTAGCGATTCCCTGAGCGGTTTACGAGCTCTCGACCAGTGTTTCCCTCGTTCTCGTCTGGTGATGGCTATCCAAGAGTCTCTGCATACTCTTGCCCGTTGCGGCCGCTCTGTGGTCTTTGTGTGGACCCCCGGTCATGTCGGTATCCCGGGTAACGAACATGTTGACCGCCTGGCGAAAGAGGCCACCAGTAAGCCATCTCTGGACGTTGGCCTCCCAGAGACTGATTTGCGGGCAGTCTTCCGCCGCAAAATCTTGGCGCTATGGGACGATGAATGGCGCGAACTGCCAATGCGCAATAAACTCCGTGCAGTCAAGGAGACGATGGCTGTGTGGCGGTCATCCCTGCGAGCCACTCGCAGGGACTCAGTAGTTCTTTGCCGGCTCCGCATTGGCCACTCCCGGCTGACACACAGTTATTTACTGCGCCGGGAGGACCCTCCTCTATGTCTCTGTGGGGTGGCTTTGACAGTGGCCCACATTTTGATGGCCTGCCCCCTTTTAGCTGTGGTCAGGCAGACATTTGCGCTGCCTGATACGCTCCCTGCCCTTTTAACAGACGACTCCACTATGGCTGACTTAGTTTTACGTTTTATTCGGGCAGGGGGATTTTATCATTTCCTCTGAGTGTTTCTGTTTTATTGTGTTGTGTTGATACTGGCCTTTGGCCTATGATTTTAAACTGATTTTTTTTAATGTGTTTCTAAGTCGTTGGCTTTTCCTTTTTTATTTCTATGGTCGGCCAACCACCGTCACACTCTGTGTGGTTTTAGTTCATTTTGTCTTGTCTTTGTCTCCGTTTCTCTTGTTCTGTATCGTCTGTGATCTCTTCTGTTCCTCGTTCTTATTCTCTGTGGGTGTTCTTTGTATTTGGAAAAAGGGACCGATGACCGTCGCAGTCTGGTCCCTTCAATCCCACAAACCAACCAACCAACCAATTACCAGTACCAGAACAACAAGACGAATAATGGAAATCGTCACAAGGGAAAGAAATGGAACAGTTATAACGGACCACAACAGTACAGTCAGCCGAGTCACTTCACTCCCTCTCACCAAATGAATTTTTCACAGCCGAAAAATGCGACATTTTCTCACCAACCCAACCAACAGTTCAGGAACAATAGTCAGGACAATTCGTCGCATGCTTTTACTGACACCGCCGGTCATAATAGCCAAGGAAATCCGACCATTTTCTACACACAGGCGAACCAAGCACCAAACGCGATGTCAAATAACACGCAATCAAGAGATGCACAAGTCGTATGGGATACGAACGCAAATTTTCGACCTGGTAGGTCGCAAAATACTAGTCAAGTAAAAATAACTGACACTTCAAATCCACCCAAGTCGTAAAACCATTGGTAGCTTCTTTATGCCTCCACGGAGAAGCTGCGGACCGAAATTACAACACCCTGAAGTAACATTAGACGACAAGTTAAGACAAGCTCTCATATCTTTAACCACTCATGCCAACCTTAGAAAAAAGGCGCATGACAAACACATTAGCAAAGTCTTATCGTATCGTATAAATGAACGAGTGCTATTAAAGACCCACTTCAAACCATCTTTGATTCATCATAAGAATCGCAAGTGGCAGCACTTGTATGAAGGTCCATATATTATCTTAAGAAAGCTGCACATTGGTTGCTATCTATTAGCTGACCCTGTATCTGGACGAATAAAAGGATTGTTTCATCACCCAGACTTGAAGAAATACAGAGTCAACCATTGAAAATATCTGTTAAGTTAAGCTGCTAAAATAAAATATACACACACTAGAAGTTGTCATACTATGTGTGAAGTATCAACGTATGTAAGAGTAATGCACAGGACTAACACCCCGTTGACCTGCCACAGCAAGATAAGTAATTTATATGAGCACCTTAAGTAAAACACATTTATTGTAGGAGAGCAAGATTTGCCTTAGATGTAAGTTAGTTTTAAGTTAATTGAGCCATGAACGGCCACAGCCGAAAGAGCTGACAAATATTATAGTAGGGACGTGCTAAGTGCCACCTGCTATCACTAGTTTTAAGTATAACAAAGCTCTCTCCTCTTGAATGAACTAAATTAAAATGATCATTCAGACGAGAATGATTGCTCGTAGGTAAAAAAAAATTGATTAAGGTCGCTTACTCTAATGAGGTAAATGTTATGTTATGCATAAGGAGTGTGTGACAATTAATTTTATGAGACCACCTATGAAACGCAGCAGGCAAAAAGCAGCAGCTTAGCATATAAGAATCAAGTAGGCCTAAGTCAATAACGATCCAGGTAGCAGGAAAGAAGTGCGCAACTCAATTATTTTATTATAATATGGAGAAAAACGTATACGCTCATAACAATTTTACAGCACAGTGCAGCTGAAATACTTACAAAGATCATTTATAAATAAACTAATTTAGTACTACAAATATCTATTACAGGTCCTCGAGATACGACGGTTTTTTTTTTAGGAAACCAATTTTACGATACATGGAACAGAAGACAGTTAACAGACACAGTTCACTGCTAATGCATGGTTTAAGTAATTTTAGATATGCATAGAAAATTGTTTAAGAGAGCTGGATCAGACGAGAAGGAAACTACTGTATCGATTTAATTATACTATTTGTCATGAAAAACTAAGGTGATAATAATTTATGTTAAGCTCATCATATCATACGTCATTAACACTGTGTCTTCAAATCTCTTCACTCCATAAAAGTCTTTTGTGTTTTCCTCTAACCAGTATCCTTACCATCCTACCTTATCCAGTAGAGAAGTGAATTTTACGGGCTGGTTGCATGATTGATACATACAGGCTATACGACTGGATAGTCGTGACACATTGGTTGTCGACGGGCTATGCTTACTCTCCGCAAATTGCGGGTTCAGTTAAGATTTGTTATGTGCAATTGCACTACAGGGAACACCAAGCTTCCCAATTTCCCTAATGGTAGTTTGAACACGAACTGTTCATCACGTAAACGAAGCCACATTGACTATGTCTTCAAACTAACGACGTAATAGAGAGAAAATAAAAGAGCTGAACTTGAGAAAAGAGTAACAAGATTTCGAACAAAGTGTAAACCTAAAGTGCCTAGGAAGCACAAACTACGAACAAGAGACACGCTTTTCGTCAGGCCTTGTAGTCACAGAGACTAAATATTTCTTTGTAAATAATTTTTAGACATGATATATATACTAAATGTTAACTGTACTTTGTAGTAATAATGCAGTCAGTAATAAATGGACACGTATATGCTGCTGCGTGTGAACCGACTATAGACAAGTAATTAATGGACATGTATCAAAGTGGTGCGTGTGAACCTTAACATGACGACCAAATAAATGTGAACACGAATTAATAATAACGTGCGAACTGAAAAGGTGATAACTCCAAGGACACGTGTGAAACACCGCGTGTGAAGTAATGTTCACAAACGGTACTGTACGCCTTTCCATGGACACATTCTTCGAAACAGCTGCGGGAGTCGCCGCATCTGGCTGCTTCCGTAAATCAGAGTCGATGAAAAACTGTGTAAAAACTCGCACCACAGCTAGTAGACACCAAACGCTCTGCTTCTCGCAGAATACTGCTGCTAGCGTTGTGGAACTGTCAAGTTATCATCACGTGATTGTTACCAACGGCCGTAACACTGTGTACGCTGAGCGCTCAACAATCAATTTTTCTTTGCACAACGAGCGCGGATGCCAAATGTGTTTGAAATCCATTCAAAATAAAATATGATATAGCAATGAATTAAGCACTCATGTACCTTGTGAAATTATAAAGACACTAATCGATTTTGACAATTGGTACCGAATTTACTGACCAGGCCGAGTAATGACGAAAACGTGTCGAACCAAATAAAACCAGAAAAATAGATAAATATGAGAACTGAGCATTCCTAGGAGAATGAGACCTTATGTACATAAACAATTGTTATCCTTACCTAATCCAATTTTCTTTTAGACTAAGTTATTAGTAAGAAAGCACATTCTAATCCAATTTTTTTTCTGTATTTTTCATGTACGAAAACATAAATGGAAGCACGGACATGTGTCACGTGAAATAGAGACCGCCACCATACGGCTCAACATGTTGCAGAACCTACGTTCCAGTTCCTGACCCACGACGTATTTCCAACGCAACATCACACCCCGACAACTACTCCAACTTCCACAGTGAAAGTGATGCCCTACATTTCCTCCACTGTGAAAGTGTAATCAGTTTCCCCACTCAAGTGCAGTGCTATCATTTATACCCGAAGTTCTACCACTCCCAGTGCAACTCATACCTACCCAAGTGCAGTGAAACATTTTTTTTGCAGGTCATGAAAGCCACAAATAAGTAAAGTGCTACGTATTTAATGCAAGAAATCTTCGACGAAACCACGACAAAAATATTCCTGTAATATGTCATTGTAAAACAAGAATGTCAATTTTTTGTAACACATTTTTTCCACGAGTGCACACAGCACCCAGACTTCCTGCGAAGTCAAGTAATTTATTTCTTTGTTATTTTTTAATATTTATTATGCCATGTATAATGTACCTATGTATGTGTATCTTTATCTTAATTTCATTATCTTTTACCGAGAAATGAACATTTGTTATCCTTGTACAATATATTAGAAAGAGCACAGTTCAATTGTCATGTAGTTACCCTATGGACAAATTACTACCAATTTCAGTCGTACGAATATACTTACCTGACACTCTATATGTTAACCACTTTGCCTGATGTAGTGTGTAAAATCTATTGTAAAGAGTTTTTGCAAATAATACTAACTTGTTTCACGAAAGCAATAATATCACGACTGCGCGTGAGTCGCAATGATCCTGACGGAGTCATCGCTCCTCACGGGGGAAGCAATGTGATATTATATGATTTCAGACATTTTGCACATGAGAAAAGGACAGCCATCGAGCTGTAGTTTGTAATGATACTAAGCATGACAACGCGAGAGTAAAGGAATCTGTTTATAACGTGCGCCTATACCAAGACGCGCGGCCAGCGTTTAAAAGGTACTTTTAAACACTATGACTCGCTGGGCGCAGATATTTAAAATCATTGCCGCAGCGCTTGATAGCACGAAGCTGCGAAACAGAAGAAAGAACAATTTATCATTTGTTAGGAAAATTCTAGAGTCTTTATAGTTAGTTGTACTTCTGGTCGCCGATATGTTAACATGTACTTCATTACCTTTGATGTTTGGTCGCCGACTTGTTAAGACGTGTTGTGTAGCACCGCTACAAGTTATATTTCATTTAGTGTGAAAAACCACGTTATCATCAAGAAAGAAAACGCTTTTGTAAACCTTGTGACGATAAAAAATACTTACGCGCACGCCAGGACATTTAATTTTTACAAAATATCACACATACAAAAGCAGCGATTGTTGGACTGTTCCATGTATGAGAAAAACATAAAAAAGTAAGTTTTGTGTTCATTGTAAATTTGTTAATGTTTATAGTTTAACGCCTTTGTTCTTCGAGAATATATTGATGCTTCACTGTACAGAAAATCTATGCTTATTCTTTTCTTTAAATTAACCACAAATAATGTTTATGTTTAAATGAACTTTGTTACAGGTTCGCTCTTTATCGCGGTGTCTCGATTGTATTTGGGAGACCATTAATGTGTTCAGTTTCCGATCTGACAACTTTTTTTACAAAATTTCACTGTTTTGCATTTTTTTAATTATTCAAATAGGTCCCTTACGTAATTTCATTGAAGAGTCTGATTGCGTGAAAGCAATCCGCGTTAAGAGGTCATTTGAGAAACTATTTTCACGCAATCAATCTGTACGTCTCCTGAACATAATCGAGAACCGACGCATCGTCGATCATTCATTAATTTTTCTCTCTTTCCAAGTCGTACCAAAAGAAAACGGCCAAGGAGAACTGCCGTGAGTACGCAATCTAGTGTTTAAAAGGTTGCATTCTTTATCTTGTCGGCAAACATTGCCATAAATTATCATCATCAATGTTATATTTGGTTAAATACGAAAAGCAAAAAACCTTTTAACGCTAGACATTCTTCGTTTCTACTCTTGTCTAGTTCAGTTTCCATTACACCTTTTCTCATCTTAGTCTCCTTGCTAGTTCCTTATACGCCGTTCCTCCTCCTTGATTCAGTCTGGTTCCATCTCAGACGTTCGTTGTTGGTTGCTAGTTCCAGTAACGCCATTCTTTGTTCCCACCTTAGTCTAGTTCCATTTCTGCCCTACCTCATTCCTGCTGTAGTGTTGTTGCTAGATGCGCTTCAGCCATACCTCATTCTGCCTTCTTGCAGTCTCATTCCCACTACACTCACTTCAGCCTCAATCCGGTTGCTACCTCGTGTCCTACTGTTCCTGCCTGGTTCCCTCTATGAGCCAATTCTGCCATACATAAATCTTACTTTGGTGTTGTTGTTAGTTGCAGTTCCATCGATCCACCTCGGTCTAATTCCATTTCCATCATATCTTGTTTTTACCTCAGTAAATTTCCAAGGTCTCATGCTCCAGTACTGCTTTCCCACCTCTGTCTAGGTCAGTTTCCGCTAACCATTCATGTGCCATAGTGTATCTGCTTGTACCAGTTCCTCCATTCCTTATTCCCTCAACCTAGTTTCATTTACGATGTACCTGTGAAAACCATTTCCGCCATACCTTGTTCTCACCTCAGTCTCATTAGTAGTTCCAGTTTCATCAAACCTTGTTGCTACCAGGATACAGGTCCATTTTTACAACATCCCGTGCCTGCTCAGTCTCACTGCTAGTTTGGGTTCCACTATTCCTGGTTCCAGCCTCATTCTAGTTCTATTCTGTGACACCTTGCTCCAACCTCAGTCTCATTGCTAGTTAGTGTTCAGCCATTTCTCACTCCTTTCTTGGTTTAATTCCATTTCCACCATGTCCCATTATCACCTCAGTCTTCTTGCTAGTTCCAGTTCTGCCATTCCTTATTCTGTACTTGATCTAGTTCCATTTCTCCCATATCTCACTCCTGTCTCGATTTTGTTGTTAGTTCCAGCTTCAGCACTCCTCATTTCCACTTGCTCATCATTGCTAATTCATTTCTTCCATTTCTCTTACCAACCTCGCTCTACTGTTATGACAACTGGTCCACTGTTCCTTAGTGTCACCTATGTGTAGTTTCATTTCTGCCATTTGTAATTCTGGCTGCTGTCTCACTGACACTTCTCGTTGTGCCATTCCTCATTACCACCTAGTTCCAGTTCTGTTGCACCTCTTTCCCACATCGATCTCGTTGTGGTTCCAATTCCGCTGTTCCTCCTTCCAGCCTAAGTCTAGTTCATTTTTGCTATACATTATTCCTGCCATTATTTCATTGTTATTTAAATTTCTCCTGTACCTAATTTACGCCTTGGTCTGGTAATCAGTTACAATTCTGCCATTCCACTTTCCTACCTTTGTCTAATGCAGTTTCCACCATTCCTCGTTCTCACTTTGATCTAGTTCTATTTCTGCTGTGTCTTGTTAGCACCTGAGCTCTGTTGATAGCTCCAGTTCAGCCGTTCCTCGTTGTCCCCATGTAAAAACTAGTCCCATTTTCTCTTTTCCTTGTTTGCACCTCAGTGTAGTTACTAGTCACAGATCATCCCTACATCATTACCAACAACGTCTTGTTTTCCTCAGCTACACTTTGGTCTAGTTCTATTTCCATTGTTTCTCATTCCCATATTGTTCTTATTGTTAGTCCCAGTTATGCCATTCCTTGTTCTTGCCTTGATCTAGTTCCATATCCACTATATCTCATACTCATCTTGGTCTCAATGCTAGTTACACTTTCACTGTTGTTCAGTTCCACCTTGGTCTCACTGCTACTACCATTTCGACTTTGGTAGTTCCCACTTCAGTCTACTTCCACTTCTGCCATGGTTTGTTCCTGTCTCATAACTAGTACATTACTACCAATCCTCATAGATCAAGGCAGGAACCAGATTAGGTGAACTGGAACTAGTAATTCCTTCCTTAATCTAGTCCCATTTCTGTCATACTTTATTCGCATCTCAGTCTCATTGCCAGTTCCATTTCAACCAACACTGATACCTGCCATCGTCTAGTTCTACATTCACTGTACCTCTTTCTCAACTTTGTCCCGTTTCTAGTTCCATGTCCTCCATACCTTGTACCAACTTCAGTTCAGTTTCATTACTGCTGTATCTCATTTACACCTCGATCTCATTGCTACATCAATTTCTACCATTCCTCCAGCTCGCCCCTTTCTGGCTTCATTCCTGTCATGCCTCATTGTCCTCTTACTCTCATTGCTAGTTCCATTTCCACTGTACGTTGGTCCTGCCTTGGTCTCACTACAAGTTTCAATTTTGCCACTCTAATTCCTGCTTCAGTCTAGTTCAGTTATGTCATATGTCGTTCCTGCCTTTGTCTCACTGATATTTGCTGTTATGATATACTATGTTTCTGTGCTGGTCTAATTCCATTTACGCCATTGCTCGTTCTACATCAGTCTCATAGCTAGATCTGCTTTTGTCATTTCTCGTTCCTTCCACGTTTTAGGTCCATTTGCGCCATACCTGATTTCTGCCACAGTCTCTTGCTACTTGTAGTTCTGTCATTCCTCATTTCCATCTCAGTCTAGTTCCATTCTTGCTGTTCTTATATCTGCCTCAGCCTCATAGCTAGTTACAATTCTGCCATTATTCGTTGCCACCTCTCTCTGGCTCCATTCATACTGCCCCCCTGCAGGTTCGGGGGTAAGAATAGGCCCGCGGTATTCCTGCCTGTCGTAAGAGGCGACTAAAAGGAGTCTCAAACGTTTCGGCCTTATGTGATGGTCCCCTGTCGGGTTTGACCTCCATATCTCAAAATTTTTCCGAAGAGCGAGCCGATTGGGGAAGGGCGCCTTACTTGGTGCATTGTGTCAATGTTGTGTTGAGAACTTTCGCCATCTTATTCGTCGTTGCATTGCAGTCCTGCCCGCTCTCCATCGCTTGGGCATGGATGCGCTCCTGCGTGCTCTTTCTGCCAAGCACTGTGCTGGGCCATTTTCTGCACTGGCGACGCCCATGGACCACATGTCACCTAACATCCAGCACGGTAGCCAGTCCGTTGTGGTGGGGCCGCCATGTACCCTCTTGGTTGTAGCCCCCTGACAACACAGGGATCGCTCTACTGATGCCTGCGCCGTTCTCCCCACGTATGCCAAGGAGTAGATGCCCATCTCCCTGGGGCATCGGGACTCCCAGCAATGGCCATCCTGCCAGGTGGCCTTTGCTGTGGCTGGGTGGCGCCCGTGGGGAGGGCCCTTGGTCAGAGTAGGTGGCATCGGGGTGGATGACACGCAATGAAGCGTGGCACATCTTCTCTTGCTGGTGGCCAGCCACCAGCAGTCTCTAAGCGTTCGAGGGCCCATTTTAAAGGTAACGTTTATGACCCCAAATCGTTCCCCTCCCTCGCCACACCATGGGAGGAACGACAGGCATTGCGTGACAGTGAGACGTACTCGCCCAGATATCTTGTCTGTACCAGAGCTGATGGGGAATCTTTTCTATCCGTGAAGCCTCAGTTCTTTGTAGAGCATTTAGAGGTCAAGTTTGGGGAGGTGGAGGGCTTGTCCAAGATGCGGTCTGGATCGGTGTTATAAAAACGGCATCCTCCGCCCAGTCGCGGGCCTTGCTCGCTTGTACTAAGCTGGGGGATGTCTCCGTCACTATCACGCCCCATAAAAGTCTGAACATGGTCCAGGGCATTATCTTTCACAGGGATCTCCTTTTACAGTCCGACGACGAGCTGCGCGCCAACTTGGAGCGCCGAGGTGTCCATTTCGTCCGGCGCGTCCACCGGGATCTGGGGGACCGTCAAGTTGCCACCGGTGCCTTCATCTTGGCCTTCGAGGGTGACACGTTACCTGAGAAGGTCAAGGTGATGGAGTACCGTTGTGATGTCAGGCTGTATATCCCTCCCCCGATGCGGTGCTTCAAGTGTTGGAAGTTCGGCCACATGTCTTCACGCTGTGCTTCCGACCTCGTCTGTCGCGATTGCGGTCGACCTTCCCATCCTGATCATCCCTGTGCGCCGCCTCCAATCTGTGTGAACTGTGGTGCGCACCATCCGCCTTGCTCGCCAGACTGTCCGATTCTGCAGAAGGAGCGGAAGATCATGGAAATAAAGACTCTCGACCGCCTGACGTACACTGAGGCGAAGCGGAAATATGATCGGATTCATCCAGTGCACATGACAGCTTCTTATGCCGCAACTGTCACTCCTTCTACATTTCCATCCGCTCCAGTCAGCTCTCAGAGTCGAAGTCCCACACCTGCCCCCTTGATGGTGGGGGGCACTAAACCTCCTGTTGCTCCTGCTCCATCTACTTCAGGAGCAACACCCCCCCAACCATCGGGGACATCAGTCCCCCCTTCCCAGCCGGAGAAGCGTAAGACTTCTTCGGGTACTCTCGTAAGGAAGGGGTCCCTTGGGGACCTCCCTTCGCACGTTCCGACCGGTTCCAAAGCCGACAGCCGCAAGTGGCTCAAACAACTGCCAGTCCCTGGTCGTCGGGACACACGGTCATCGTCTGTCCCTGAGACTGACCCAGTGACGCCCTCCCAGCCTGAACCACCCAAGGCGCAGCGCGAGAAGCAGAAGAAGAAGAAACTCCCCAAGGCTACCGACATTGCGATGGCACCCATTCCACTGCTTCCTACAAGCTCTGCGTCTGAGGATGAGGTGGAGATTCTGGCGTCTGCTGCGTACATGGATCTCGCCAGTCCCTCGGATGCAATAGATAGCTGTCGTCCAGGTGGTGACTCAGTAGCAGCAGGGGCCCCGGAGGCGTAATCTGCCTCCCCAATCCCTTCACGCATTTCCCATCCATGGCTAATACCATCCTCCAGTGGAACTGCAGCGGTTTCTTCCACCATCTAGCTGAGCTCCGCCAACTTATCAGCCGTCATCCATTCCTTTGCATTGCTCTGCAGGAAACTTTGTTTCCAGCAATGCGAACCCCCGCCCTCCGTGGCTATCGGGGTTATTTTAAGAACCGGGCAGCTTATGAAAGGGTGTCTGGTGGCGTCTGCATATATGGCCTTAACTCTCTTCACAGCGAGTTTGTACCTCTACAAACAGCTTTAGAGGCTGTCGCTGTTCGGGTGTGGACGCCACAGGCTATCACCGTCTGCAGTATTTACCTTCCACCTGATGGTGCTGCCGCCACCTTTTTCGCTGCTGGGCGATTTCAATGCCCACAACCCTCTATGGGGTGGGACTGTCTCTGATGACTGCGGTCGGGCCGTGGAGCATTTGTTGGCTCAGCTCGACCTTAGTCTCTTGAACATCGGTGCTCCCACGCATTTCAGTGTTGCCCATGGCTCGTTCTCGGCCATCGATCTCTCTCTTTGCAGCCCCGGACTTGTCCCATCCCTCCACTGGAGGGTGCACCCTGACCTGTGCGGTAGTGACCATTTTCCCATCTATTTGTCACTACCCCAGTGTCGTTCTTCTGGGCGCCTGCCCCGCTAGGCTCTCCACAGGGCAGACTGGTCGGTTTTTACATCTGCTGCAGCCATTGAATCTCCCCGACAGGGTGACATTGACGAGGTGGTCCGTGTTTTAACCACGTCCATCATTTCAGCGGCCGAGGCTGCCATCCCCCGATCTTCTGGCCTCCCTCGGAGGAAGGCTGTACCCTGGTGGTCGCCGGAGATTGCTGAGGCTATTCGCGACCGTCGGCGGGCTCTCCAGCGTCATAGGCGGCACCCGTTGATGGAGACTCTCATCGCCTTTAAGAGGCTCCGTACCTTGGCCCGCCGTCTTATTGCACGGCGTAAGCAGGAGTGCTGGGAGCGGTATGTCTCCTCCTTGGGCTCCCGTGTCTCCCCCTCGCTCGTGTGGTCCCGGATCCGGCGGATTTATGGATACCAGACCCCTATGGGTGTCCCTGGGCTCTCCTTGGACGGCGCTGTCTGCACGAACGCTGCCGCCATTGCTGAACAGCTTGCCGTGCACTTTGCGAAGAGCTCGGCGACTTCATCTTATCCCCCCGCCTTTCGCTCTCTAAAGGAGCGAGCCGAGCAGACGCAGTTCTCATTTCATACGCGTCGCTCTGAAAAATACAATGCTCCTTTCAGCGAGAGGGAATTCCTCGCTGCCCTCGCCGATTGCCCTGATACAGCACCAGGACCGGACTGCATCCACACGTAGATGCTGAAGCATCTCTCCCGGGACTGCCAGAGACACATTCTCGCGGTATTCAACCGCATTTGGAGCGAAGGCGTGTTCCCGTCGCAATGGCGAGAGGGTGTTATTGTCCCCATCTTGAAGCCCGGTGCAGACCCACTGGCGGTGGACAGCTATCGTCCCATTACCCTCACCAATGTTTTGTGCAAATTGCTCGAACGTATGGTGGGGCGGCGTTTGTGTTGGGTCCTTGAGTCGCGCGGTCTCCTCGCTCCATCCCAGGGTGGCTTCCGTCGGGGCCGGTCTGCTGTGGACAATTTGGTGCGGCTGGAATCTGCTGTCCGTACGGCCTTTGCCCGACGTCAGCATCTCGTTGCTGTATTTTTCGATCTGCGGAAGGCGTATGACACCACATGGAGGCATCACATCCTCGCCACGTTGTATGAGTGGGGTCTTCATGGCCGGCTCCTGGCTTTTCTTCAAAGCTTTTTATTGCGCCGCTCTTTCCGGGTGCAAGTCGGTGCCGCCTCTAGTTCATCTTATATACAGGAACATGGGGTCCCGCAGGGCTCGGTGTTGAGCGTCTCCTTATTTCTAGTGGCCATTAATGGTCTGGCTGCAGCTGTGGGGTCGTCGGTGTCTCCTTCCTTGTATGCCGACGACTTCTGCATCTCCTTTAGCTTCACGACTACGGGAGTCGCCGAACGCAGGCTGCAAGTAGCCGTTCGCGAGGCAGCATCATGGGCTCTGACTCTCGGTTTTCAGTTCTCTGCAGCCAAGACTCGAGTCATGCACTTCTGCAGGCGTCGGACGGTCCACCCTCATCCTGAACTTTACCTCGACGGCCACCTACTTGAAGTGGTGGACACTTGCCGCTTCTTAGGTCTCATGTTTGATGCCCGGCTCACATGGGTTCCTCATGTTACTCAGCTGAAGCAAAAATGCTGGCGGCACCTCAACGCCCTCCGCTGCCTTAGCCACACGTCTTGGGGTGCAGATCGCTGCACGCTGCTGCGATTGTACAGAGCCCTTGTTCAGTCCCGGCTTGATTATGGGAGCCTGGGCTATGGGTCTGCATCACCCTCAGTGTTGAAGTTGTTAGACCCCATCCATCACTGTGGGGTTCGGCTTGCAACTGGCGCATTTCGTACGAGCCCCGTGGATAGTCTACTGGTGGAGGCCGGGGTTCCCCCGCTGCGGATTCACCGTCGTCGACTGCTCGCCGACTATGCTGTCCACGTGCATTGCTCGCCAGGCCATCCCAATCGTCGCCTGCTTTTCCCTGCCATGGTCCTCCATCTGCCCGAACGGCGACCAAGGTCTGGGCTTTCCTTAGCTGTCCGTGTCCAGTCCCTGCTGTCCGAACTGGGGTCATTCCCTCTTCTGCCTCCCTTCTGGGTCCGTACACCTACGCTTCCCTGGTGTTTGTCCGGCCGTCCGTCCGTCTGGAGTTAGCACAGGGACCTAAGGACTCGGTTCCACCTGTGGCCCTCCGTCGCCGTTTTCTTGCGCTCCTCGAATCATTTCCGGGCTGTGAGCCTGTCTACACTGATGGTTCCCTGGTTGATGGTCGCACTGCCTACGCTTTTGCTCACGCTGCCCATGTTGAGCAAGGCTCCTTGCCGGCTGGCTGCAGTATTTTTACTGCAGAGCTGGTGGCCATCTTGCGCGCTCTTGAGCATATGCGTTTCTGCTCAGGTAGGTCCGTCGTGATCTGCAGTGACTCCCTGAGCAGCCTTTAGGCCATCGACCGCTGCTATCCCTCTTCTCCTCTGGTGTCCTCTATTCAGGAGTCTGTTTCCCCATTGCCCGCTCTGGTCGTTCGGTGGTCTTGGTTTGGACGCCAGGTTACGTTGGCATCCCGGGGAACGAACGTGTTGACAGGCTGGCCAAAGGGGCGATCGACGCCCCAGCTTTGGAGATTGGCCTCACAGCTCGCGACCTGCAGCAGGTGTTGCGCCGTAAGGTGCTTGGGGTGTGGTCTGTTGAGTGGCATGGCATGACAGCCCAGAATAAACTGCGGGCCGTCAAGGAGACGACCGATGTGTGGCGCTCCTCCCTGCGGTCTTCTCGCAGGGACTCTGTTATCCTGTGTCGGCTCCGCATCGGCCATACATACCTGACGCACGGCCATCTTTTGCTTCAGGAGGATCCCCCCCTGTGTCAGTGTGGGTCCCGGCTGACGGTCGCCCACATTTTATTGGAGTGTCCCCGACTGCGCACCCTCCGGCAGTCTTTTAATCTCCCGGGCACTTTGCCTTTGGTTTTAAGTGACAATGCCTCCGTGGCTGAAGACGTTTTAAATTTTATCCGTGGTAGTCCTTTTTATTGTTCCATTTAGGGAGGTCCTGCTCCTTTCCCTTTGTGTGTCTCTTGTCCTCGAGTGTCTCATATTTGGTTGCAGATTTTAGTGTGTAGTCGGTTGGTTGACTCTTTCCCTTTTTTGTTGTCGTGGTCAGTCAACCAGTCTCCGGTCCTCTTCTTTTGTTCTTTTTCCTTTTGTCTGGTGTCTTCATGTCTGTAGTGTTCGTTACCGTGTTTGTGTTTTTTTAGGACCTGGGGGGGAGTCTTCTTCCCCTTGGGGTTTTACCTGTTTCGTGCATTTCTGTCTCGCCTTTTTTTTGGAATGGGGGACTGATGACCTTAGCTGTTTAGCCCCCCTTAAACATCCCAACAACCACCACCATTCATACTGTACCTCATTCCTGTGTCAGTCTCATTGCCAGTTCCACTTCTGCCGTTCCTTATTGCCACCTCGGTCTAGTTACATTTCTGCAATGCCTTGTCCCCACTTCGGTCATATTGCTAGTTCCAGTTCCTAGGTTCTTTGATCCTGCCTTGGTCAAGTTCCAGTTCCCACCTCAATCTAGTTCCGCTTCCCCTACACCTCATTTGTGCTTCAGTCTCACTACTAATTCCAGCTCCACCATTCCTCTTTCCTGCCTCAGTATAGTTCCCACTTTCACCTTGCCTCATTCTCTCCTCAGACGTTGCTAGATCCAGTTCTCTCGTTAGTCTTTACCACATTGGTCAACTGTTTTTGCGTACATTTTGCCCAACTTGGTCTTGTTGTTGTTCAAGATCAGCCATACCTCAGGCCCATCTTTGTCTATTCGGTCTCACTACTGGTTCTAATTGCGCCATTCCTTGGCCCAGCCTTGCTTTGGTACCTCTTTCCCACTTCGGTCTCATTTCCAGTTTCACTTCCGCCGTACCTTGTTTCTGTCTTGTCTAGTTCCTTTACCACTGTACCTAGTTCCCATTTCCGTCTTACTGATAGTTTCATTTCCTCAATACCACGTTCCTGCCTCTTTCTCTTTACTTCCATTTCGTTTTGATCCATGTGATCACTCCTCCCTTGTTATTCCGCTGTTCTTCCTTCAGGTGTTCACTTCATTCATCGTGTTCTGCCTCTTTCTCTTTACTTCGGTCTCGTTTTGTTACATGTAATCACTGCTCCATTGTTGCAGTTCCTCTGTACTTCCTTCATATGTAGTTCACTTCATTCATCGTGTTTCCTCATTCTCGTTTATGTGAAACCGTTATCGAAACCTCGACTTCTAATTCTTTGCATACGCCATTCAGTGTCTTTATATATTCACATTAACAAGCAATTTCGATTCGCTGGAGCTACGAGTAGGTTTTTGATATGTTAGAGCGGGTTTTTGAAATCAGATTGTCCATAATTTACACTTACGCATTTACAAATAATACGCATCAACGGTAATATAAAAGTTTATTTCTACGTGATTTCTACAAGTAGTTAAGAAGCAAAATTTTAGAGTCAAATTTAATTAATTTTTCAAAAACGTTCTTTGTACTGTTTTCACGTTTCAGGTTCTGAGACACAGCTAATAATTCTTTTAAGGTATTAAATGGCAATTGGGTCAACTGAAGTCCATTCTAATCTTAATCGTCCGCTCAAGTCACCAACCTTTTTTAGTTACAATTATGAAAATTTCTGATCCCACTTGAGCTTGATATTTATACAGCGTTAATGTAGCAACATGATCTTCTCTGTGCTGCTTATGATCTTTATAACGACTATCTTGTATATTAGGCGCAGGAAGCCGATAGATCTACAGATTTATGTACACACTATGTGATCAAAAGTATCCGGACACTCCCAAAAAATACGTTTTTCATATTAGGTGCATTGTGCTGCCACCTACTGTCAGGTACTTCATATCAGCGACCTCAGTAGTCATTAGACATCGTGAGAGAGCAGAATGGGGCGCTCTGCGGAACTTACAGACTTCGAACGTGGTCAGGTGATTGGGTGTCACTTGTGTCAAACGTCTTTACGCGAGATTTCCACACTCCGAAACATCCTTAGATCCACTGCTTCCGACGTGATAGTGAAGTGGAAACGAGAAAGGACACGTACAGCTCAAAAGCGTACAGGCCGACCTCGTCTGTTGACTGACAGAGACCGCTGTCAGTTGAAGAGGGTCGTAAAGTGTAATAGGCAGACATCTATCCAGAACATCACACGGGAAATCCAAACTGCATCAGGATCCAGTGCAAATACTATGACAGATAGGCGAGAGGTGAGAAAACTTGGATTTCGTGGTCGAGCGGCTGCTCATAAGCCACACATCACGCCGGTAAATGCCAAACGACGCCTCGCTTGGTGTAAGGGGCGTAACCACTGGACGATTGAACAGTGGAAAAACGTTGTGTGGCATGAGGAATCGCAGTACACAATGTGGCGATCGGATGGCAGGGTGTGGGTATGCCGCGCGGGATTAGCCGAGCGATCTGGGGCGCTGCATTCATGGACTGTGCGGCTGATCCCGGCGGAGGTTCGAGTCCTCCCTCGGGCATGGGTGTGTGTTTGTCCTTAGGATAATTTAGGTTAAGTAGTGTGTAAGCTTAGGGACTGATGACCTTAGCAGTTAAGTCCCATAAGATTTCACTCACATTTGAACATTTGTGGTGTGGGTATGGCGAACGCCTGGTGAACGTCATCTGTCAGCGTATGCAGTGTCAACAGTAAAATTCGGAGGCGGTGGTGTTATGGTGTGGTCGTGTTTTTCATGTTGTTTTGCCTTGCACTATCACAGCACAGGCCTACACTGATATTTTAAGCACCTTCCTGCTTCCCACTGTTGAAGAGCTATTCGGGGATGGTGACTGCATCTTTCAACACGATCGAGCACCTGTTCATAATGCACGGTCTGTGGTGGAGTGGTTACACGCCAATAACATCTCTGTAATGGCCTGGCCTGCAGAGAGACTTGACCTGAATCCTATAGAACACCTTTGGGATGTTTTGGAACGCCGACTTCGTGCCAGGCCTCACCGACCGAGATCGATACTTCAACTCAGTGCAGCACTCCGTGAAGAATGTGCTGCCGTCCACCGAGAAACCTTCCAGCGCCTGCCTGAACGTATGCCTGCGAGAGTGGAAGCTGTGATCAAGGCTAAGGGTGGGCCAACACCATATTGAGTTCCAGCATTACCGATGGAGAGCGCAACGAACTTGTAAGTTGTTTCTGCCAGGTGTCCGGATACATTTGATCACATTTTGTACTTGTAGGTTCTGAAGGTAAGTGTCTAGACATCAGTTACCTTTAGCAGAACGACACAGTTCTCTAAAAATTGATGATTGGAAGTGTTCTAAGCACTGCTACGTACGTAACAGATCCTGTTACTCGGCGTATTCGCCGATAGCTGAGTCTGTAGCACTTTCGTAATGTGAAGTAGCTGGTTCGAATCTCACTTGCAACAATACTTTCTTTTCACTTTTATTTAAATTACACACTGTAAATTTTAATTAATAAATATGGAATTACAATTTCCATAAAAAGAATATTTGTTATTACTGATCGTTTGAATGAATTTAAAACTTGATACAGACAAGGTAGTAGATAAAAAAAGGAACCATGAACTAGGAGATATGAATGGGTCCCAGTAAACTGACTCCCAAGGATGACGAGATCTTCTCATCTCTTCTGGGACCATCGTACGCTGCCACAAAGAAACTAGAAGAATGTTTGATGGTTATTACGCTGCAAGACGTCAAACAAGATGACAATGAATTGCACTCCAACCAACTGTAGATGACCTCGACCGCTCTCCAAAGCGCTATAATTATTCCCTGCTTTATTTACAGAGTTTCCAATCACAGAAATCGGCAAAGCAAAAAAGACGACAATCTATGGAGTTGGAATCGTCGCAGATGAAAATCAACCACGGGGGATAGTTGCCAAGATGTCGGGAAACTACATCGACGTCATCACTGACGAGAAGCCTGATCAGATGCTAGTCAAATCTGGAGCGACACTTTTTTTTTTGCCGTCGGATACATATTGTCCTGAGTTGAAGAACATTATGTTCCGCTGGCCGCGGTGGCCCAGCGGTTCTAGGGGCCTCAGTCCGGAGCCGCGCGACTGCTACGGTCGCAGGTTCGAATCCTGCTTCGGGCATGGATGTGTGTGATGTCCTTAGGTTAGTTAGGTTTAAGTAGTTCTAAGTTCTAGGGGACTGATGACCTGAGATGTTAAGTCCCATAGTGCTCAGAGCCATTTGAACCATTATGTTCCGAGATTCAAAGGCCATTGTGCTGGAGACTGCAAATGGAAAATACATCCAGTCAATAGAAAACTGTGTTGTGAGAATGACTAGTAATAGATCACAGCCCTTCGAATTTATCGAATTACCAGAGTGCAACCATAATGTTATCCTTGAATGGAACTTTCTGTAGACATGATCAGCAGTCATAGATTGAGAAAGATTTGAGTTCCACATTGAGGAAAAAAATCTAACAAATTGACGTCACGACTATATTGCTCTGGACGATTGACCACTATTGAAGACACACTTATTCTCTCGCCATCAACGACACTGCTGCTGGTTAACAGTGTGGACGCACAATTAAACTGTGAAACTCGACTCGAGTGCCAACCTCACTAAAGAAACCTATGTTCCAGCGCCGACCATAGCCGTCATGTTGTTGAAAGTAGCTCTGCGTCACCAGTTGATTCCCTAGGACCATGTATACAGGTCAATCGAATAAGTGCAGCAAAGTCATCTGTGGAGAATCGTGCTGAGCTATCTTTACTGGCTACCTAATCGAGGGGTGTACTACCCAGCCGCCAATGGGTCCCAGCTTGTTCTACGAACGGTGTCGGTCAGAGGTAGCCGTTCGGCGTCAATTGGGGGCGCCTCAGTTCTGGACTAGAGACGCGGCGTGCCAGGCGACAAAATGAGAAATTTCGTGTCAACGCTGAAAAATCAACCCCGTCAACAGTCAGAGATCGTATAGACTTTTGGACCCTACGCAGTTTGCTTTTTAAGAAAGTGGAGAATTGAGCTTAATTCTCTGAATACTGTGGCACATGAAGGGGCGAAAAATACTCTTTTACTAAAAATTTAATAGAAAATGGAAAGCGCACTAGCACTATCCTGCGAGTCACGTTTTATTTCAGCTTAATTTTCTTCAGATTTAGTGCAACATACGGTTGTGTGTGAAACTTAAGGACGAAAGTAATTTCCGCACGACGTGTTACTGCCAAGTAACACAGCTCGATGGAACTTGAACCATTCGTAGAAAGAACTACTACGGTATAGCACAGAAGGTAACCGAAAGAAATACGCAATGAGAAAAAGAGAAACTACACTTTTATTCGAAGACAGTACACAAGTACACCGAAGTCAGCACGGTTCAGGTTGATCCTCTACACATTACCAAAGACGAGACATGGTTCGTAGTAGCGTGTGTGTTCGCGACGAATGGCACCGCACGCTCTGCAATGTGCAGGCCACAAGGTTGGTAAGGAGTTCTTGTGGTAGGGAGTACCATACCTGCACCAGCGCGGCTGACAACCGCTGTATCGTCACTGGTGCATGTTTTACAAGCCCCCTCGGCCTATTGGCTTCAGTTGTCGTACAACCGACAAAAAGTTTACCAACTTAACCATTTATGAACAATGCGACCATTTTCTTGATAATAGAAAATGAACAAGTGACTGTTAAAAGCAATAAAAGTTACTTAACTATGTTGTCGTCGATGTAGAATTCTTCTTTGGCAGGTTGTCTAGTTCGATGATCTCGCTCCCTACCCGAGGGATGGGTTGCTGCTTTCGTATATGTACGGCGAAATGAAATGAAGCACGAAATTTGCTTCACTTCAAATTTTTAATGTATTAAATTTCTTAACATCACCCAAAACCTTTTCCATAATCTCAAGAAGTAAATTACAAAAACCAATGTTCAATACAGCTCATAATGGTTGCTTGCATCTCTTCACTGCATTACTCCAGACTCAAGACTCGTTCACCCACAAACCAACAATTACAACGATACCCGTAGTCACAGTTCGAATATATTTGAATACATCGATCTTTCATGTTGCAAAGCTACGTGAACAGTATCGATATGATTGAAATTACTTCCAAAGAGATACAGGTACATTTAACATATCATTATCAATTATCCTCCTCAGTGGTTATAGGAAGCAATAATTATTATACAAATAAAGTATCAAGAAGGTAAATACTTTAGCATTTGATGTATTGTAATCTACTATACTTTGTGAAAAAAGAGGTGTGCTGAGCAGTTTCATTACAATGTGGACGTGCTCCTACACGTGTCCACAGTGCATCTCATACGTTGTCAATGGGAGAAGGGGCAGGCCAGTCCATTTTCCGAATGTCCCCCCATTCCCAACATGGTCATTGGATAGGATGCTAGGAATCAAATATCATTCAGGCATGGTACTGAAATTAAAGGTGAAAGGACGGCAGTGATAACATTCGCTGATGGCATTTGATGGAAATGACGAAGATGTGTGGGAGCTGCTGAATGGAACGAACAGTGAGCACCTACTGTGAACTGAGAGGAAAATGAAGGCAGACGAAAAGTAATGTAGAGTAGTAAAAATGAGATTATCCGTAAACTTAACATCAAAAATGGGGACTACGAAGTAGATGACGTTAAGGAATTTTACTACCTTGAGAGAAAAATAACACATTACAAACGAAATAAGGAGGAGCTAAAAGTAGACTAACACAGTAGGAAGGGGTATTCCTGGCCAAAGAATTCCACTAGTATCAAACATGAACCTTACTTTGAGAAAGAAATGTCTGAGAATCAGCGTTAAGAGTACTGCACTGTATGAACTCGAACCATGAACTGTGGAAAGCCGGAAAAGAATAGAATCGAAGTGTTTGAGATGCGGTACTGTAGAGGGATTATGAAAATTTACTAAAGTGATAACAAATGACGAGGTTCTACGCCGAATCGGCGAGGAATAAAATGACTAAAAAAGGGACAAGGAAATAGGACATTTATTAAGACATCAACGAATAAGTTAACATGGTATTGGAGAGAGCTGTAGATGATGAAATCTGCATAGGTAGACACACATTGCAATATATCCACCAAATAAGATAGGTCGACAAGGTTTTCTTCACAAGAAACCTGATTAGTTATTGTAGTGCCTGTTGTTGCACTGAATTCAGGTATGTAGTCAGAATTTTTCCAAAAGGCACCGTTTTGTTTTGTGACAGCTACTTTTTAAAATTTTATTTTAGCATTCTCTTCAACCTGTCGTAAGAACCTGTACCTCATATGTAGCGATTTTTATCCCGCTACATTTTGGAAAACGATATGTGATATCAAACAACAAGACTGCGCATGTTCAATCAAGTTTTGACATGTGCAGACATGTTCAGACCTGTTATCTGGCATTGTAATGTATCAGTATTGAGCTGACTGTGAGCGTGTTGGCATGAATATCACTAGTGAAATAATATTTCCTTCCTTTCTGTGTAAAGTGTCTTGTGTATGTCGTGTTTTAGTGTTTCATCATGTGAAGAAACGGTGTAAATCATGCAGATATCTTCTGCTCACGCTGACCTTCAAGCCTCAAATGCGACATTTCAAGCGACTTATGAAAGAGCGTTATGAACGTTACTTTGGCTGTCACGTGAGTGATTTGAATAAGAACTGGGCCGCAAATATATGGTGTGTTTCGTACGCTAGAATTTTGACTAGGAGGAACAATGGTACACTTCACATCTCATTTGCAATTCCCATGATTCGGAGGGAACCGACGAATCATCTAGCGGACTGTTATTTTTGTTTAGCAAATATTGGAGGAATCACATCTAAATCAAAACATACAGGTAAGTATCCGAATCTGCTGTCTGTAAAGAGTCTCCGTGGCAGTACACTATGCAGATACGGCCTTAATCTATAACTCTGATTCTGAACTATACCAAACTGAAAACGATTCAGTTGGAACTAAAAATGATCTTACATATGACGGCAGTAGCTGTTCATCACAACCACACTTTCCCAATCCACAAGACCTTAATGACCTGATTCGGGATGTAAAACTTGACTAAACAGCACGTTGAAGTTTTAATCCTAAACTCAAAGGCTGAACCTACTCCAACAAGATGTACGAATATGTTAACTATCTCTGCCGCCATAATGATTTCGGAGACTGCTTCTCTGAAGAAAGTGGTGTTTTGCAATGATATTTGTTCTATTATGTAAACTCTTGGGCGTGAACACCGGCCATATGAGAAGCGATTGTTCATAGGCTACTCTAAAGTTAGTTTGAAGGCTGTGCTGCTACATATTGGCAATGAACTTCCATCAATACCTGTAGCGCATGCCGCTGATATGAAAGAGACATATGATAATATGAAACTAGCTTTCGAGAAAATCCAATATTAAAAATATAAGTGGAATATCTGTTTTGACTTAAAGAGTATTGCTTTATTGTTTGGTTTGCAACTTGGGTTCTCCAAATTTTGCGATTTTTTCTGCTAATGGGGCAGGAGAGATAATAAGCCTCACAACGTCGGAAAATCATGGCTTGACACGAATCTCTTATCCCTGGCCACAAACATATGTCACGTGTCCCTTTAGAGAATCCTGAAAAAATATATGTACCTGCATTTCATATTAAATGCGGGGTAATCAATAAGTTTGTCAAAACTCGGGATAAACTTTATGATGGATTCTTGTATTTGAAATCGAAATTACCGAAAGTCAGTGACGCCAAAATGAAAGACGGAATTTTTACAGGACCATAAATACCGTCATTAATGCTTCATGAAGATTTTGAAAGACTGTTAAATCCACTGGAAAAAGCAGCCTGGCAGTCTTTCAAAAGTGTATGTCGCAGTTTCCTTTGAAACCATAAAGCAGAAAACTGATCTTCCGCATTCTTATGAGGCTATGGGATGCAACATGTCCTTAAAAATTCACTCCTCGCACTCTCACTTAGACTCATTCCCGGAAAATCTTGGGGCTGTCAGCGATGAGCACGGTCAGCGTTTTCATCAGGAAATTTCTACAACGGGAAAGAGGCGCCAATATGGTTGCTGACGACTGCTGGACCAAGAAGAGAGACGTTTCAGATGCAAAATATGCCCTAAAGTCACTATCCACCAATTTCTACATAAGTCAGAATGAGGAGTATGTCATTTAGAGTTAGGTAGCTAGTTATTGATTCTATTACAAACTATCAAAAATTCAAACAAATATCCCACAAAATTAATGCCTGATAGGGAAAAAACAGAAATTATATTTGCATTCAGGATGACTAATAGTTCTAGAATCTGTATTTTTACTCCTGTGAATGTAGAAAAATTCAATTTCATCCACCAGTGTGATTGCAGACTCTGGGTGCTAGCGGTATTCTATGAGCAAGACGCAGAAGAGAGGAATTCATGGCGGGCCGCATCATACCAGTCAGTAGTCTAATGACCAAAAATCAAAAAAATAATTTTAATGATTTTCACCACAAACGTGGCGTTTGAAGAAGCTCGCCCAGAAATGTAGGAGCGAACTGCATATAGTCAAATGTGCTTTTATTAAGTTGATTTAGACTGTCAATGATTTTACCACAAACGGGATGCTCGCTTCAGGACTTAACAGAAAGAAGAGAGTTAATCAATCTGTAACGTTTCTTCAACAACACAAAAATACTTAATGGCTATATTACATGCCTCCAACATCAATAATCGTTTGTAAGGCATTCAGTTTACTAAAATTACAGAGACAGGCAACACTGTACGCGTCGTTCCATTTAGGCCAGCCGTCGAACTGCTCACACTAACTTGAGATGTATCTTGCAATTCCCAGTTTTTCTCCTCCTACTGCTTTGCGTCAGATCAGTGACTGTCCCATAATGACTTGCACAGTGATGATTCTACTAAAATAACTGACGTCTAGGATCATTGACGTAATTTAAATAATTTGTCTTTTTTTCCACCCCCCAAAAAGATTCTCTATAAAGCTCAACAGACGATGCGCCAAGTGCTGTTAAGAGTTTTCACACTGAAATTGCAGATCGACGCGGCTGCAGAGCTTCATTTTGACATCCAGTAGCCAGTGTACCGTCCTCTTTTCAAATATTAATCGAATCATCAAGTCGAGTATCGTATCAATTCCATCACTCACGCACACGGCAGCTATGCCCACAATGAGCCAATACGATCGCGCGCAGCTTTGGCACATTTCGCCTGCTTTCGTGTGTGTACTGTCGACAGCCAACCAAACTCCATGTGAAATAACGTTAACAATAACTTATTGTAACGCATGGCGGTATTACCTGGCAGGCGGTCTGCACACAGAGCTACCCAAAGGGAACGGAACTGGTGGCTGATCGAAATTTCCAGCTCCTTACCGACTGGATGTCCCCGACTGCCCACCCTCCGGCAGTCTTTTAATCTACCGGGCACTTTGCCTTTGGTTTTAAGCGACAATGCCTCCATGGCTGATGACGTTTTAAATTTTATCCGTGGTAGTCCTTTTTATGGTTCCATTTAGGGAGGTCCTGCTCCTTTCCCTTTGTGTGTCTCTTGTCCTCAAGTCTCTCATATTTGGTTGCAGATTTTAGTGTGTAGTCGGTTGGTTGACTCTTTCCCTTTTTTGTTGTCGTGGTCAGTCAACCAGTCTCCGGCCATCTTCTTTTCTTCTGTTTCCTTTTGTCTGGTGTTCATCTGTACTCTTCGTGTTTGTAGTGTTCGTTACCGCATTTGTGTTCTTTTAGGGCCTGGGGGGTGGGGGAGTCTCCTTCCCCTTGGGGTTTTACCTGCTTCGTGCATTTATGTCTCGCCTGTTTTGGAATGGGGGACTGATGACCTTAGCTGTTTAGTCCCCCTTAAACATCCCAACAACCACCACCACCACCGACTGGATGGCAACGTACAGTACGATCAAAAGTATTATCTAGAGATAATAAATTCGGAAAACGATTTCCTTGGCAGAAAATTTAAATGTGATAGCCTAATTACCACATTTTTACAATGTGTAATTTATAATTTTTTTACAAGTATTGTACAATTCTAAACTTTGAGTCAATTATAAAACATAAACGAACAAATTACACAGCCGCAAAAATACTTTGTTAAACGTAAACAGAAGAAAGACAATAATGAAGTGTTGGCCTACGACTTGGCTTAATACTTTGTTGCGTGTATCACTGCAGCACGCGTAGATGGTACACAATCCACACGATTGGACGATCGCCCCTGATGAATCTTCTTCCATTGCTAACACAATTCTTTGTAGAAAGCCTCCTTGTTGGTGCAGTTTTGTTGGCGGACACGTCCATCCCGCTCGCCCCAAAGACGTTCTATGCGGTTTAAGCCTGGACTCTGACTTGCCCATTTGAATACCTTTACTTTGAACTGCTTTAAAAGTGTCTTCACATGGCGAGAAGTGTGCTTCAGATCGTTGTCATGCTGGAATTGCAAATCACGTGGCGTATTTCTTCTTCCGCGAGATGTCGTACGATCTGTTAATATTTCACTATGCATCAGACTATCCATTATCCCATGAATTTCGAAGAGAGGACCTACACCACTTTATGAGAAACAGCACCACACCTTATTACTTCCTCCTCGGTGCTTCATAGTGGCTTCTTGCTACTTTCTATCATTCGTCTTGTTTTTCGTCTGCCGTACGTGCATCCAACGTGAGGAGAAGAGATTAAAGTTGCTTTCATCAGTCCATAGAATTTTTGACCAATTTTCTGTGGTCCACGACTCGTATTTCTTAGTAAACTGTAGTGTGACCTTATTTTTCGCACTTATCACAGGTTCTCGAGAAAGTCGCCTGCCATTCAGACGTTTAACTGTCGAAACATGGGCCATCATTTCGCGTGTTACCTGTAGATCAACACTTACTGCTCGGGCTGATTTTTCCGGATCAGCCATAGACTGCCTTTGGATGACCCTATCTTAATTTTGGGTGTTTTTTTTCCTGGTTAAATCGTGAGTTGTTCTGTATTGTCCCTCTGTTTTTCTGAAGCCAGGGCCTGACACTCACAAGCTGCGAGGACTAAATTTGGCCTTGAACCATTGCTTTTTAAGACGGTTTGCCTGAAATCTGTTGACTATTCTTCAGTTTCAGGCATTATTGTAAGTACATAAAAATATTAGGAATAGATTTGCTTTATATAGTTAACGTTTGTTGTAGTCTTCCCATTCTACAAAATACTTACGAACCCCTTGGAAAAACTGTTTACGGCTAAAGTCCATGCTTACCCGCGCCAAGCAGTCACTGTGGCGAGGTCAGGCAGAATTGATTTTGAACAACCGGTTTGTTTTGATTCCGTATATACCATAGATAAACACGCCTGCCAGCCTACTAGTTCAGCTACAAAATACTTTTAAACGATACTGTTGATCCGAAAAGAAGAGACGCAAACTGTAACTGACGCTTGCAAGCTTGGAGGTCAGAGAACATTGCTTGTAATTACGCTCGAGCAGCTTTTTATTACACTCTGTGTGAAGGTCCTGATCCCTACCGTAGTCGCAAGGGCCAGTTTTCGGTTACAGAAGGAGCTTCTTTTCTTAGCCGCAATGAAGATGACCGGCTGGACATTCCCTAGTCCATTTAGGAGGACTAAATGGGTGATGACTGGTGTTGGCTAGGATGATTTAAAGGGCGAGTAATTTACCCAAGACGGCCGTTTCTTCCCAACATTCATTGCAGAAAAACTTCTTTAAGTCCTGGCAGGAAGCAGTAGCTTGCTGAATCGCTATAAACGGAAGCAGGAAATACGGAAATACATTTTGTTCTTGTTTCTCATTCACCGCAAGGCCTAAATGTTATTAATTCGTGGTGCAGTTGGAATTCGCGGAACTTGAGAGTCAGCCTACGGCCGTCGTGAGCCAATATATGCCATCCGCTCTTGTGAAAATTTGGTAGGTTGATTTGGGGGAGGAGGGGACCAAGCAGCGAATCATCAGTCCCAGCGGATAACGGAAGGATGGGGAAGGAAATCGGCCGTGTCCTTTTGAAGGAACCATCCCGGAATTTGCCTCAAGCGATTTAGGGAAATCACGGAAAACCTAAATCAGGATGACCGGACGCGTATCTGAACCGTCGTCCTCCCGAATGCCAGTCCAGTGTGTTAACCACTGCGCCACCTCGCTCGGTCTGAAAATTTGAAAATGATGTATATATGCGACTTTTTTCCTGTTGACTTTAAGCTGTATTTTGGACTTTTTTTGCTGTGGAGCCGCTGGGAACCCGGCGGGGACAGTGTGTGAACCGTCAACTGTGTGTATATCCCAGAACAGTGGCCATATCTCGATATTTCCACGAAAGCAGTAATGTAGAGATTTATAAGAAGTGACCAGACTCGCTGCTATCTGATATTAGGTTTTATTTCTTTCACTTTCACTACAGATTCGTTTCGGCTAATATTACCATCGTCGAATGACATGTGGTGCAATATGGGTGACATCATTTTCATTATAGACCCTACATATATACACTATTGGCCATTAAAATTGCTACACCAAGAAGAAATGCAGATGACAAACGGGTATTCATTGGACAAATATATTATACTAGAACTGACATGTGATTACATTTTCACGCAATTTGAGTGCATAGATCCTGAGAAATCAGTACTCAGAACAACCACCTCTGGCTGTAATAACGGCCTTGATACGCCTGGGCATTGAGTCAAACAGAGCTCGGATGGTGTGTACAGGTATAGCTGCCCATGCAGCTTCACCAAGATACCACAGTTCATCAAGAGTAGTGACTGACGTATTGTGACGAGCCAGTTGCTCGGCCACCATTGACCAGACGTTTTCAGTTGGTGCGAGATCTGGAGAATGTACTGGCCAGGGCAACAGTCGAACATTTTCTGTATCCAGAAAGACCCGTACAGAACCTGCAACATGCGGTCATGCATTAGCCTGCTGAAATGTAGGGTTTCGCAGGGATCGAATGAAGGGTAGAGCCACGGGTCGTAACATATCTGAAATGGAACGTCCACTGTTCAAAGTGCCGTCAATGCGAACAAGAGGTGACCGAGACGTGTAACCAATGGAACACCATACCATCCATCACGCCGGGTGGTACGCCAGTATGGCGATGACGAATACAGGCTTCCAACGTGCATTCACCGCGATGTCGCTAAACACGGATGCGACCATCCTGATGCTGTAAACAGAACCTGGATTCATCTGAAAAAATGACGTTTTGCCATTCGTCCACCCAGGTTCGTCGTTGAGTACACCATCGCAGGCGCTCCTGTCTGTGATGCAGCGTCAAGGGCAACCGCAGCCATGGTCTCCGAGCTGATAGTCCATGCTGCTGCAAACGTCGTCGAACTGTTCATGGAGATGGTTGTTGTCTTGCAAACGTCCCCATCTGTTGACTCAGGGATCGAGACGTGGCTTCACGATCCGTTACAGCAATGTGGATAAGATGCCTGTCATCTCGACTGCTAGTGATAAGCGGTCGTTGTGATCCAGCACGGCGTTCCGTATTACCCTCGTGAACCCTCCGATTCCACATTCTGCTAACAGTCATTGGATCTCGACCAACGCGAGCAGCAATGTCGCGATACGATAAACCGCAGTCGCGATAGGCTACAATCCGACCTTTATCAAAGTGGGAAACGTGATGGTACACATTTCTCCTCTTTACACGAGGCATCACGACAACGTTTCACCAGACAACGCCGGTCAACTGCTGTTTGTGTATGAGAAATCGGCTGGAGACTTTCCTCATGTCAGCACGTTGTAGGTGTCGCCACCGGCGCCAACCTTGTGTGAATGCTCTGAATAGCTAATCATTTGCATATCACAGCATCTTCTTCCTGTCAGTTAAATTTCGCGTCTGTAGCACGTCATCTTCGTGGTGTAGCAATTTTAGTGGCCACTAGTGTATGTTATGGTAGAACATTGAGATAGATTGCTACTGACGTTTATATTGTCAATATGAATCGACATACATATAACGTCATTGACAACTGTATTTTGACTGTCGTTCTATACTTGTTGCATTAAGCTAGCAGTTAATTTGTTATGACACTAATTTAACAACTACAACCAACTTTTACAAAATATAAGCACTGTTATACATATGATATATACATTATTTGTTTGCGCGTATAACTATGGTTCCAGTATGTTTGTAGTAGTTTACATTTATACGGATCGTAGATACCATTAATTTACAGGTGTTTGTGCGGTAGGTGTTCTTCTCTGACGTGTGTGCTTATGCTAACTTCTATTTTTGATAATTTTTCGTAAATCACGACACTCTCGTGCATACTGTTCTGACGCTCTGACATATGCTTAAAGAGTATGTGTATGAGCAACGATGTCAAGCTTTTACTTTGGTGTGCATCATCTCTGGCTGTGCACTGTTCTTCGAATTTATCCATATTCATTTTCGGGTATTTCAATAAAATTTTTAAATAGTACTGATGTTTAAGATCCGTTTGTACGTGCAATATGTCTTGTTGGTGGTTTCCTTATTTGTAAATAAATTTCAATTTCCTGGAGAATGTTCATGATAGGGCCTTTCGGAATTTTATGAAGTACCTGCAATACGTGTTCAGTTGTATCTACGTGTGTTGACGGTCTTTCAGGTAGATAAAAAAATTTGATTCGTTGTTATCGCTATTTCGCATGTGTCCTTCAAACCACGTGAGACTACTACAAACATACAGCAACCACAGACACATGCAGAACCAGATAATGTATGTATCACCTGTATAGCGGCGCTTATACTTTGAAAACGTATGACATCATAGTTCCAAAACAGTCAGAACCCTTTCAGACCAAATTAACTATTGACTTAATTCAACAAATATAGAACGACATTCAAAACACAGTTACCATCGATGTTATATCTATGTAGATTCATCTAAACAATATACAAGTAAGTAGCTGTGCATGCTCAATTTCTGCCACAACATAAATACGTGCTATGTCTACAACTTTGCTTCCTCCGTTTTTTCTCTAAGTTCGGTGCTTTATTGTGAGAAACTTACAAAAAAATTGTGATTCATAGTATTGCCCATCACTAGCCCCTATTCTCCTATCTTTCGGATAGCATACGAATCCCGTGCCGGAATAACTGGGCGTCTTTTGTGGGGATCCATGAATGTATTCAATTTTGCGCTTGTTCATATGATCGTAAGTGCTGGTCAGCCAGACTGTATGCCACTGAGCGAAAAAGGTGGTAGTCAGAGAGAGAAACGTATGGAGAATACGGCAGGAGGGATAGCACTTCTCATTTCAACGTTTTCATGTATATTTTGACGGGTTTTGCGACATGGGGTCGAGCACTGATCTGCTGCAAAATTACCTTTCACGTGTCTATCGCTGTATTGTTGCCGTTTGTGTTTCAGTACTGGGCTCGAACGCATCAATTGCTTTCGATAATGATGTCCTGTGATTATCTTCCTCTGCTTCAGTAGCTACGAAAACGTTCAGTCTTCCACCGCCATGTCGGTCTACGACATCAAAATCAACGTCCTTAAGGCGTTGAAAACATTTTCTGCACGCTCTTCCACTAATAGTTCCCTCACCATTGGTCTTACCCAGCATTTTAAGAGCCACAGCCGCAGATTTCTTCACGTTAAAGAAGAAAATTAGAACTTCCCGCAAATGGCGAGAAATGGGTACGTAAGTTGACGTACTTAATCGAGAATAACTTATGATGCAATCATAAATCGTTTAATATTTTTATGGCATTATGTTTACAGATGCCTAAGCTTATTGTATTACACCTATTACCAACCACCTGAACTGCGTTTGCCGCTACTGCCGTCTACTGCAAAAGGACGGAAGCAAAGTTGTAGACCTAATATAATTAAAATAATGTCACTCATATTGTGCCGCAGGTCAGTCGATAATCGCAATGTTATCCGAAACATATCTGTAGTAAAACTGAAAGAAATGAAAACTAATATCACACAGCAGCGAGTCTGGACACTCTTTATAAGTATGTCACTTGCTGACTTATACTGCGGTGCAGGCCCTATGAAACATACACCATGCAGTTACAAGGTTTAATGGTTAATATTGGAGTAGGAGAAGTTTAACCCGCCTTGCAGGTCATAGGCAGGTTGTTGACCCCTATTTATGCTGATTTGACAAATGTGGCAGTGTTCAGAGTTAGCCTGAACCCAGCAATAAACGTTTATGAGTAAATCTACGAAGCCACACCACATCGCTGACAGGGAGTAGTCAAGCGTTGCTGCAGGTGTGATTTCACGCGACCCCACGGGAGATCCGAGCCACGGGCGAATTGAGCGTTTTACGGAATTCAGAGTGCAGATTCAAGCTCAGACGAACACGTAATGCGTTATTACTAGAGATGTATGAAAACGTCAGGATTATTTTAGCTTCATCTGCACGTCCAAGTAAAAAACAGCAGGCTATTTGTAGCAGAGAAGGAGGTGCAACAGATGAATTCGAAATCTATAGCATATTCTAGATTAACTAAACGATGTTACAGTAATTTAGCACAGCTGAGTTCTCCCTTCATGACGCAGAATAGTGTGAACGTGAGAGAACGCTTTACCTCAGAGAAGTGACGTCAATCAAATTGAGGTAAGAAAGTAATGAGTTAATTTACAACCATGTAGGAAATAAGTAAACCTTTCATGTTCCGAACAAAGAAAGCTGTTAAATGCTTCCGATTTTATTTGACTACACTGCTAAGACCCAATACTGGTAAAAGTAAATAATTACAATAGAAACGAATGATATAAACTAGTGCAAAGTACTTCGTATACAAATAATTGGCTACGGTGTGCACATGTCTTTCACCTTGTTAGTATGTTGCTCTAGGGCAAACCAGAATTCAGGCTACTGCAACGGAGAGCACAAAAATATTTTGGTCTTTGCTCTAGGGAAAGAATAAGTCCGTATCAAAACTGAGAGGACTAGAAAAATGTTGCCGAAGATTTAGATCAGTTACGGAACTAAAATAGTAGTAGTAGTAGTAGCAGTAGTAGCAGTAGTGCAACACACTCGAAACATAATCATCGCACTCTACTGCGTTAATGGTATATTGCGATTCCGATGGATTATTTACTATGATCGGTTTCTCTGGAAGGAATAGTGATGGAGTAATATTTCGCGCTTTAGCAATCGATATTAATGTATAGTGTGTATGATACCTACTTTTGATATTATACAGGTAAAGAAAAGGAAAAAATTCGGTTGAACTTGGCTTAGAATGGCGTAGTAGAGTTTTGTTTTCCAAAGTGGCTCACACGATATCGCAAAAACGCACCTGATAACTCGGAACCGAAGAACTGAATGGCGTGTAACTTGAACTGTTTATAAACTGGTTGCTCACTGGTTTCTAAGTGGTATTGCCAAGTGCGACATTGAGAAAGTGGTCCAAGCATTATGGAGAAATGGTTGCAAAAATTATTACCTGAAAACAAAAAATATAAGCATATAGGAAATTAAATTCTGAATACGGTTTCTTTTTCACGAAACTCGATTCAAGATGGCGAACATCTCAAAAAAAAACGCGAAGTTGCAAAACACGATTTTTCATAAACAAGTAGAAAGTATAGCTCCGATCGAAAAATTTGAAAGAAGTAAGTTGTAGGGCTTAAAAAAATCTATCGATTGTTTTTTTATAAGCGTCGATTGCTTTCTAAAGTTTCGAGATAGACTATATGGAACAAACGTTAAAAATCGGGTTCTCTATAACTTGTTAACATCAACGTTTCCACACTTTCTATTATTGTATATAGAGCCCTCTGTAAGTCAAAAAACTGCTTCCTTGAAAACTTAAACAAATATTAACTGTCTTTCAAGATATTGCGATTTTTTGCAAAAAAAGGCACTCTCGATAGCGCTAGATCTTGCCAGCGGATGGCGCCCAGTGACGGTTTTCGGCTTATTTTATTCTCGAAAAGTTGTGCTACAACGCCATTAAATAATTTTTACGATTTTGTTAATTGTAAGGGTAAAAAAAATGACTTCGATAAACTTGCACTTTGTGCTTACTCGGGGGTTGCTTGACGTGACAAACACAAATGTTATAGTCATTTCCGTTTTGGAAGCAAAACAGCGCCGGAAACATTTAATTTTCATTCAACTAACATTTTGTTTACATTGATCGTCATTTTATAATTCTGAATTACTGCGACAGTATTTTTCATGTCATACCTTAATTGTTTTGTTTAGTTAATGATACTTACGTTACAACTGTTGCTGGTTTCTTTAACGCTTACTTCATCGTTTAATTATTTTTCATACAAAATTAAATAAATGCAGCATATCAGGATAAGTTTAAATTATTTTAATTATGTACGCCAATATGTCATAGTACAACTTCCTATAAAATGTGTATAAAATCATTACGTTGAAAAGTAGGTTATACACGTGCCCTATATTGATAAAATTATTTGTCGAATGTAATCCTTGTTTTATTTGGTAGACAGTCTTCTGATTGATTTTCTTGTTCTTCCTTTTTTTAAAAAAAATTCGTGAGACGATGTTAGCTATTTCTTTCTTTAAAAGTTATTTTCATTAAATAAAAATTGATATAGTTAGTTAAAAAACACGCCGAACAAAAACGGGTATTTTTTGACGCTTACAATTAATAAAATCGTAAAAATTATTTAACAGCATGGTAGCAGAAATCTTTCCGAAGAAAATACGCGTTGTTTCCAAAAAAATTGACACATCTATAAAAATAAATAATTTTTTTAAAATTTTTCAAACAAGTTTTTTTTGTATTTACTATTGGCTACACTTACTTTGAATAGCAAGTGTGAGAATTTGAATGAAAACGAGTTATAGAGAACCCGATTTTTAACGTTTTTTGTATATATTTCGAACTGTAAGAAAGCAATCGATACTTATAAAAAGGCAATGAATAGATCTTTTAAAGCCCTACAATTTTCTCAATTCACATTTTTCGATGGGAATATAGTCTTTTACTTATTTACGAAAAACAATTTTTTGAAACTTTGCGGAATTCTTCCGCGGTGTTTACCATCTTGGATCGAGTTTCATGAAGAAGAGACTCATTTAACATTTAATTTTCTACAAGCTCATTTTTTTGTCTTCAGTCTTTTTTTTTTCAAATTTAAGTAGGCCGTCAGAGAATGCTGGGATTAGTGTTACTCCCAAACGAATAGTTGCCAACCCTCGTCACAACTGAATTCTTTTTGGATAGTTCCCTCTGTGTTCGACCTAAGGGTACACGGCAGTTACAAACTGATGTTTCCTGACCCAGTATTAATACTGTATGTTTTCCTCGTTGAAAAGTCTCGCGACACAGCGACGTCGTATCGATACTGCGACGAAAGTGTAACTCTTCTGCAAGGACAGTCAGATAGCGCCCGAGGCCTTTGCTGGCGACAAAAACTAGTTTGCACGCAACCGGCCTTCGGTTTACGTTATAACGGCTACACGTTCGCCACCTCTGGCGTTGGCCGACTCTGCCAAGCAGTGCGTGTGACTGATGGCGCGGAGCTCTGAGTGCTGAGCGCCCACTTTTCCGCTCGACGTCTCCTTTTCCATCAGGGGCAGGCGGCGCTCAAGCACGCCGGGTTTCTCTGTTTCCCGAGATGCCGTTATCCGCCGCGCAGCAGTGGTATTCGTCGCCTTACCGCAGCCCCCGTGCTTCCGACCTTTTAAAACCTGATCTTCTTTCTTCATTCATCTTCGCGCCCTGCTTTGCTCGGTTATTTTCGCTTCCAACTTAGCTCCTCCTTCTGCTTCATCTCGGACCATATTACGCTCTTTAGTACGGTTTTCAAACCTGTGGCGGTTCTCCTACAAGCTCTTGTTCCGTGGGTGCAGCTTTTCCATCAACCGACTGTTCTGAGAAAACCCGAGTATTTCTAGATGTAGTACCGAGTCAACGAGAAGCCACAAAATACGTAGATTTAGTAGATGTCCGCATAATTACTGCGGTTCTACTAATCGTTAATAAGCCATCAGCTGTATCACTGAAATCTCATTAATCAGAAGAGGTCGAGGGGAAAAATTCGTAACTACTGCAGTACACGAAAAATTCACTAAAGTCAAAACGTATTCTTTCGGCCACGGAGTAAATGAACTGTCACTCGCAATCCTGTTTCAAGTACGTTTGTAATTAATCCTAGATTACTAAACCGTCGTCAAATTTACGATCGCATTAGGTAGGTATCTCTTCGGGGTCCCGACTCCTCTGCACTCATAAGCGACACATGCACTTGAGTACCTTCATGTAAACATTCTTGCTGATAACGGCTGAATTACTTGTGTTTGGTCTCTAATAGTCTGCATATTTGTTTTACCATTTAGAACTTGTCTTAGGTGGAATATCAAGCGGTCACAGTTAGAAAAGTGTTAGGTTACATTAATTTGGCCCGCTTCAATGCTAACCTCATCTTTTGCTACTGATATTGGCACAATATGGATGCTGGTGAGTTTGATTTTGAAACTAACATAGTGGGTGAATTGCTTTAAGGAGCTGACAGAGACACAGATAATAGATAATTTAGGGAAGAGGAAAATTTTTTTGCAGAAGATAATTTGTGTGTGCAAATGACAGTAATGTAGACCCAGACTTTGAAGTAGCAAATGAGGAAAATGAGGAATCGGAAGAAGAATACCGGGTGACTGTGGAAAACCAAGCTAGGTCTTCCCTAGATTGTAATAACAGTGTCTAAAGCAAAAGACTCTCCACTCATTTTTATATAAAATACTCTTGGAGTTTTAATAATTAATCAGTGCATAGTCGTATGACTTCTTTTCCAATAACACTTTGAGCTCTAAAATTGTATTTGTACGGTAAAAAACAAGAAATTTTGTACTTATTTTGTATGTAACACACCATTGGAGAGCTAACACACCATTGGAGAGCTAATTACACTGCGCTACCCTCCTAGAAATAACAAAACGATTAGACACTACGGGGGCGCAGTGACACGTAAGGGGAGAGCAACGCCGCACGGCGGAAACCAATACCTTAGTTTCTCCCAGTTGTACTCGTTGTGTTGTGGTCTTCAGTCCTGAGACTGGTTTGATGCAGCTCTCCATGCTACTCTATCCTGTGCAAGCTTTTTCATCTCCCAGTACCTACTGCAACCTACATCCTTCTGAATCTGCTTAGTGTATTCATCTCTTGGTCTCCCTCTACGATTTTTACCCTCCACGCTGCCCTCCAATACTAAATTGGTGATCCCTTGATGCCTCAGAACATGTCCTACCAACCGATCCCTTCTTCTGGTCAAGTTGTGCCACAAACTTCTCTCCTCCCCAATCCTATTCAATACCTCCTCATTAGTTATGTGATCTACCCATCTAATCTTCAGCATTCTTCTGTAGCACCACATTTCGAAAGCTTCTATTCTCTTCTTGTCCAAACTATTTATCGTCCATGTTTCACTTCCATACATGGCTACACTCCATACGAATACTTTCAGAAATGACTTCCTGACACTTAAATCAATACTGGATGTTAACAAATTTCTCTTCTTCAGAAACGCTTTCCTGGCCATTGCCAGCCTACATTTTATATCCTCTCTACTTCGACCATCATCAGTTATTTTGCTCCCCAAATAACAAAACTCCTTTACTACTTTAAGTGCCTCATTTCCTAATCTAATTCCCTCAGCATCACCGGACTTAATTAGACTACATTCCATTATCCTTGTTTTGCTTTTGTTGATGTTCATCTTATATCCTCCTTTCAAGACACTGTCCATTCCATTCAACTGCTCTTCCAAGTCCTTTGCTGTCTCTGACAGAATTACAATGTCATCGGCGAACCTCAAAGTTTTTATTTCTTCTCCATGAATTTTAATACCTACCCCGAATTTTTCTTTTGTTTCCTTTACTGCTTGCTCAATATACAGATTGAACAACATCGGGGAGAGGCTACAACCCTGTCTTACTCCCTTCCCAACCACTGCTTCCCTTTCATGTCCCTCGACTCTTATAACTGCCATCTGGTTTCTGTACAAATTGTAAATAGCCTTTCGCTCCCTGTATTTTACCCCTGTCACCTTTAGAATTTGAAAGAGAGTATTCCAGTCAACATTGTCAAAAGCTTTCTCTAAGTCTACAAATGCTAGAAACGTAGGTTTGCCTTTCCTTAATCTTTCTTCTAAGATAAGTCGTAAGGTCAGTATTGCCTCACGTGTTCCAGTGTTTCTACGGAATCCAAACTGATCTTCCCCGAGGTTGGCTTCTACTAGTTTTTCCATTCGTCTGTAAAGAATTCGTGTTAGTATTTTGCAGCTGTGACTTATTAAGCTGATAGTTCGGTAATTTCCACATCTGTCAACACCTGCTTTCTTTGGGATTGGAATTATTATATTCTTCTTGAAGTCTGAGGGTATTTCGCCTGTTTCATACATCTTGCTCACCAGATGGTAGAGTTTTGTCAGGACTGGCTCTCCCACGGCCGTCAGTAGTTCCAATGGAATATTGTCTACTCCAGGGGCCTTGTTTCGACTCAGGTCTTTCAGTGCTCTGTCAAACTCTTCACGCAGTATCGTATCTCCCATTTCATCTTCATCTACATCCTCCTCCATTTCCATAATACTGTCCTCAAGTACATCGCCCTTGTATAGACCCTCTATATACTCCTTCCACCTTTCTGCTTTCCCTTCTTTGCTTAGAACTGGGTTTCCATCTGAGCTCTTGATATTCATACAAGTGGTTCTCTTATCTCCAAAGGTCTCTTTAATTTTCCTGTAGGCGGTATCTATCTTACCCCTAGTGAGACAAGCCTCTACATCCTTACATTTGTCCTCTAGCCATCCCTGCTTAGCCATTTTGCACTTCCTGTCGATCTCATTTTTGAGACGTTTGTATTCCTTTTTGCCTGTTTCACTTACTGCATTTTTATATTTTCTCCTTTCATCAATTAAATTCAATATTTCTTCTGTTACCCAAGGATTTCTACTAGCCCTCGTCTTTTTACCTATTTGATCCTCTGCTGCCTTCACTACTTCATCCCTCAAAGCTACCCATTCTTCTTCTACTGCATTTATTTCCCCCATTCCTGTCAATTGCTCCCTTATGCTCTCCCTGAATCTCTGTACAACCTCTGGTTCTTTTAGTTTATCCAGGTCCCATCTCCTTAAATTCCCACCTTTTTGCAGTTTCTTCAGTTTTAATCTACAGGTCATAACCAATAGATTGTGGTCAGAGTCCACATCTGCCCCTGGAAATGTCTTACAATTTAAAACCTGGTTCCTAAATCTCTGTCTTACCATTATATAATCTATCTGATACCTTTTAGTATCTCCAGGGTTCTTCCATGTATACAACCTTCTTTCATGATTCTTAAACCAAGTGTTAGTTATGATTATGTTGTGCTCTGTGCAAAATTCTACCAGGCGGCTTCCTCTTTCATTTCTGTCCCCCAATCGATATTCACCTACTACGTTTCCTTCTCTCCCTTTTCCTACACTCGAATTCCAGTCACCCATGACTATTAAATTTTCGTCTCCCTTCACAATCTGAATAATTTCTTTTATTTCATCATACATTTCTTCAATTTCTTCGTCATCTGCAGAGCTAGTTGGCATATAAACTTGTACTACTGTAGTAGGTGTGGGCTTCGTGTCTATCTTGGCCACAATAATGCGTTCACTATGCTGTTTGTAGTAGCTTACCCGCATTCCTATTTTCCTATTCATTATTAAACCTACTCCTGCATTACCCCTATTTGATTTTGTGTTTATAACCCTGTAGTCACCTGACCAGAAGTCTTGTTCCTCCTGCCACCGAACTTCACTAATTCCCACTAATATCTAACTTCAACCTATCCATTTCCCTTTTTAAATTTTCTAACCTACCTGCCCGATTAAGGGATCTGACATTCCACGCTCCGATCCGTAGAACGCCAGTTTTCTTTCTCCAGTTGTACTCAAGGATCTGTTATGTTAGCTCTATTGTGGAAGTACGTCACTCGACTGCACAGGTAAGACTATGTCTAAGATAACCAGCAGGCGTAAACTTCTGCATTCGAAATATCGTCTGTATAGATCGCAATTTAGGTACTATTACTTGTATGCTGAAATCCTCTAAATACAGCCCACACTAAGTACCACAACGAAGATGCTGTGCACTATAGAACTGCCACAGGCACTGTTTGTGGTTTCACAGGCTAATGGTACTGGGTCATTCCATGTCAAGTCATCTAGTTGTGAACTGAGATTTCGTGTACTGCTTGAAATAATTTTATTTAATTTTATTGTTAAATTATAAAAAATATTTTGGACAATTGCACCCCTATGGAACACACTGAAAAAATTAGAAAGTGATCTACAAATAATAAAATTTCATCACACAAAAAATCAGTTTTGAGACATTAACAACATACGTACACTTAATAATATCCAAACTGAAAAAAACTGCAGTATATGAAACAAAATTACACATTATAAAATATAGGGCAACTTGTACATTACATGACATATGAATATTTTCTTACCTGTGCAGTAACCAAATTAACTCAATGTAAAAATACATAGCATTTTGTTTATAATATTTAAGCATTTTGTCAAAAGTCAATATTGTCAAGATTGCACAAAATGCTTGTACTGCAATCTACATTCAAGCTGATTCGGAACTACACATGTGACGAGACACTTTGATGCTTAGATAACATTTTTTTGCATGAGAACCACTTTTCTTCCACCAACTTTGAAAACTCTTTGCTCGGAGAATAAGTACCGCCTGTTGCTGTGGTTATATCAACTTCACACAGAATATGAAAGAAAGAAACATCACAAACATCATTATCAGGCCAGGGATGGGCCCATGAGGATGCATGGACCTTATTATAACGTCTCTTTCTACACATTTCACCTTCTCAAAAATTCCCAAATACCAAGAAGAATCATATGCACATGCAGCATAGCAGTTGGGCTACACAGCGCATTCTGCCATTAGTGGCGGAAGTGCATCTGAGAAATCATGCACGATACTCAAATCCATATCACAGCTCAACCTTTCTGCTCTAATCTTGGTTGGTGATGCGTTGAGAAAGATAATACCTGACTTGTACCACTTCATCTTTTGAAACAGAGAGAACTGAAATGCCTTGCAGGTTCTCGCGACAGAATTCAAATACCTGTGAAGCGGTAAGTATTTGATCTTCATAAATTCTTTGCAATCTTGTTTTTGTGGCAAGTCTTTTAACAGTGCCACCAGTACCATCAGAGGGCGATTTGCCACGGCTGGTAGCAAAAAGGACCAGCTACACTTTTTGTTGAAGTCGTGTTCATGGTAGCAGGTATTTCTGAAATTCTTACAATTTTTATAATGTGCAATACAACCATCAGTGAAATATTCAACATAATCAAGACTAATTTCTGGAAACTCATACTTAAAAAAATTCAGTACAGTCTTCTGAGTCTGGTACACCAAGGCAACATCAAGTTTTAGATCATCAGAAACAATACATATATTTTTTTGCATGCAACTGTTTGACCTTTTTGTAATATACGTACATGGACAGTGTGAAGTGTGCTACTGCCGTTGTTCCAATGGTACCCCTGTACTTCATCTTGAAAACAAAATTGAGATTTTCACTGAAATCCATTAAAATTAGCACTGATCCTTCATCAAGTCTTTCACTCTTCATTTTCAGATAATCAGATTGTGACTGAGAAATAAGAGTGTGGAATAAGTGTTTTAATTTTCTTAGTGTGTCACAGAATTCTGATAGAGAAGTGATTTGAACACTTAGTCATTCAATCAGTTGATACCCATTGACTGTACTGAAACATCTCATCAGGATCATAGTTCTCTGTTTCAGAAAATGAAATAGTGGGTTTGAAGCAATGAAGTGGTGGGGCATTTTTCACACAGACGAAGCATACAGGCTCGGTTATTTTTATCACATGTTATTATTGTAATTAGAGCTTGGTATGTTTCTTTAATAGAAATGGAATTTAGAAGCAATTTAACGTTTTGGCGGTAAATGCACACTCATACGGTTTTGTTCCTGATGATCCTGCAAGTATACACTGTTTTGGTCGAAGAGAAGCAAATTTTGAGAGTCCTACTTTGTCTTCAGGACACTTTTTATATAGAGCGAATACATTTCAGTTAAATTACTTAAAACAAGACGCTTTTGTCCATAGGTCTTTTTGCTGGTGCTCACTTTGTCTTTTTCCCAGGCATTACTCTTTGTTTTCGTCGTCCAGATAAAAACTCTTTACTTCTTGTACTGTATCATGTGGCATTGTCTTTCCTCTTTTCTGCTCAGCCATCTATAAAACATCTTTCTCCATTAAAAGAGCTCTTGCTTGACGTACCAGATATTCAGAAACCTGAAATTTGGAACTGACTTTCTGACGAGACCAAGTTGGCGGCAAAAGAGCAAATAACTGAATTTTTTCACGATTATTTGTGCTGTGTTGGCAGAAGAGCCAACACCGTGTTGCTAGAGGAGGCCGAAATGCACGCGTTTAAGCTCACGCAGACTGGCGTGAGGTCTGGAACAATTAAAGGAGTTGAGTCTAATAAATAAAGTACGAAGCTCTTTGAATACTTAACTTTAATCCATAATTGGTGTACATCGCTCTTGTTGATACATTAATAACAATCTCAATATAAACTGGTAATGGCGCCTTGCTAGGTCGTAGCAAATGACGTAGCTGAAGGCTATGCTAACTATCGACTCGGCAAATGAGAGCGTATTTGTCAGTGTAGCATCGCTAGCAAAGTCGGCTGTACAACTGGGGCGAGTGCTAGGACGTCTCTCTAGACCTGCCGTGTGGCGGCGCTCGGTCTGCAATCACTGACAGTGGCGACACGTGGGTCCGACGTATACTACCGGACCACGGCCGATTTAAAGGCTACCACCTAGCAAATCGGCGAACGGTTGTGTTATAAGGCTTCCGCCCGCCGTGGGGAGGACCCCATGTTGACGTATGCGACGAGGTGGGGAGCCTAACAACAGGCGAGGCTGTGCCACCCGCACCCTGCCATTCGGTCAGAGGGGAGCTAGGAAACGCCTGAAAACCTAGTCCAGGGTGCACGCCAACATGCGGTGTATGCGCCCGCAGAGAGACAGGAGGGGCCGAAGGGTCGACCTCCATCAGAACGGGGCACCCGACGGGCGAAGACGACATCTGGTCCGGAGCGGGCAAGAGTTCCATGTCGGAGGATAGCTGGTCACGGGATGCGATCGGCGGCGCGTGACCCATGGTCGCGCTTGGCGGCTGCAGCGAAACGTCCACTGCGGGCGTCGCCGGCGGGAGAACAGGCGGCGGCGGCGGCGCGTCGCCATGGGGCAAAATGGAAGGCAGCGTCGGTAACACCTGGGGATGAGGCGAGGCAGTAGATGGGTCCCCAGGGCGCTGACCGGGCGGCACCGTCGCTGAAAGCAGACGGGGAGCGGCAGAACCCGTGCGACTACAGAGGCGCAGCTGATTGAGATGCCGACGCTCCTCACCAGAGGCCCCCAAAACCAAATACATAGCGCGGCCGAGGCAGCGAAGAATGCGCCCTGCGAGCCAACGCCGTGAACCTCGATAGTTGCGATAGTATACAACGTCGCCCGGAGCAAAAGCAGGCGTCTGCCGCTGCACAGGAACCGGATGCGGCGGATGCAGCAAAGACATCAAGGTTCGATGAGGACGACCGTGGAGCAACTCAGCCGGCGAGCGACCATCTCGGGGCTGAGAGCGATACGAAGACAAAAAGAGCAATAACGCGTCCTCCCGAGAATGCGACTCTTTCAACTTCAACATCTGTGACTTGAAAGTCCGGATCAATCGTTCAGCGGCACCGTTTGACTGAGGCGAAAACGGCGTGGATGTCAGATGGTGAATACCATTGGCCTTGCAGAATGACTGAAATTCTGCGGACATGAATTGTGGGCCATTGTCGGAAACAATAGTGTGTGGAAGACCTTCAATACAAAAGATAGCGGATAACGCTTGGATGGTGGCAGATGACGTCGTGGAAGACATCCGGACAACAAAAGGAAAATTACTGAATGAATCTACCACAACCAACCATCGAGCATTCCAGAATGGACCAGCAAAATCGATGTGTAAGCGTTGCCAAGGGATAGTGGCTTTCGGCCATGCAAAGAATTTCCGCAGTGGTGCGGATTGGTGTTCGGCACACGCCATGCAAGAAGAGCACATATTCGTAATCGCAGCATCGATTCCGAACCAAGTACAGTGCTGATGAGCAAGTTGTTTCGTTCTCACTAGACCCCAATGTCCTTGGTGGAGAAGCCGTAAGACAGAGGACTGTAACGGACGTGGGACCATGACCCTGGACTGATCATTATCAGAACGCAACAGCAAAACACCACGTCGAACAAAAAGTCTCTCCTTGTGAGCAAAAAATCGGCGAACCAACGGATCCTCGATCCGTGACTTTGACAAGGGCCATTGCGTAGCAACAAAACGCAAAACGGTAGCAAGGACAGGGTCAGCAGCTGTGGCTGTAGCTACACGACGAAAATCAATCGGAAACGATTCGACCACGTCATCGGTTTCCGCATCAATGAACATGCAAGCAAGTTCGGAAGAATCGAATGCTCTATCCTCAGCAACAGGCAAACGGGACAACGCATCGGCGTTTCCGTGCTGAGCAGTGGACCGATACAAGATATCGTAGCGGTACTGCGAGAGGAAAATAGACCAGCGAATGAATTTCTGCGCTGTACGTGGAGGTACAGGCGTGTTCGGATGATAAAAGCGACGTCAAGGGTTTGTGGTCTGTGATGATGGTAAAGTGACGACCATACAAGAAATCATGAAACTTAATAACACCAAAGACGAGAACCAAAGCTTCTTTCTCTATCTGTGAATAATTTCTTTGCGCAGACGAGAGCAATTTGGAAGCAAAGGCAATAGGGCGATCATGCGATCCATCTTTGTGCGCAAGCACAGCACCGATCCCGAAATCCGAGGCATCTACCATCAACAAAAGGGGTTTCTGGGGATCGAATGGCGTAAGGCAAGTAGTGGAAAGCAACGCCGATTTTAACTGGCGAAAGGCGCGTTCGCATTCCGTCGTCCAGACGAACGGAACACCTTTACGGCGTAAGCGATGAAGCAGAGCTGAAATGGAAGAGGCGTGGCGCACATATCTGTTATAGTAATTGATTTTTCCCAGCACACTCTGTAGCTGCTTCAAATTCTGCGGCGAAGGCAAGTCTTGTACGGCACGGAGGTACTCGGGACTGGGATGTATGCCTTGGGCATTGATTACATGTCCCAGATAGGGTAAGTCACGAGAAAAAAAACACACATTTGTCCTTCCGCAAGCGAAGACCATTTTGTCGCAAGACCTGAAATAATGTTCTGAGATTTGCTAAATGTTCTTCTTCTGTCTTTCCGGAGATCACAATATCGTCCAGATAGTTTGCTGCAGTAGGGACCGACGCACAAGCAGTTTGCAGATGTTGCTGAAACAATGCAGGGGCGGATGCACACCCGAATGACATTCTTTTGAATCGATACAAACCCAGATGCGTGTTAACCACCAAGACGCGCTGGGATTCTTCGTCCACCGGTATTTGCAAGTACGCATCTGCTAGGTCCAACTTCGAAAAATATTTACCCGGGCACAGTCTGTCAAAAAGATCTTCCAGGCGGGGAAAGGATAAGTTGCAATCACTAGTTGTGGATTCACTGTTGCCTTGAAGTCCACACAAAGTCTCAATTTTCCGGAAGGTTTTTTGCAAAATTACTAAGGGTGATGCCCAGAGAGAAGCCTGCACACGTTCAATCACACCCTGTGATTCCAAATCGTGTAATGTTTTTGCGACCTCATAACGCAATGCGTGGGGAACATTGCGCGCTCTGAAAAATTTCGGTTGCGCGTTTACTCTCAGTTCCAAATGTGCTTGATAGTTCTTAGCGCAACCGAGGCCCGGTGCAAAAATGTCTGCAAATTCTTCACATAGACGAGAAACACTGGCTGAAGGCACAGTCTGGTTCACTGAGAGGACCTGCTTTACTATAGACAAGTTAAACAACCGAAATAAATGTAAACCAAACAAGTTCACTGCAGAAGAAGAGCGAAGGGCGTAAAAAGACACAAGTTTTGTTTGTCCCTTGTATGTTGCAAGAAGGCTGGACTGTCCTAACACAGGGATATCCTGACCGGAATAGCTAGTTAACTTAACATTTGCGGCACGCAACGGAGGTGTGCCCAGTTGTTTGTACGTGGCTTTATTGATCAGTGAAACTGCAGCCCCGGTATCGAGCTGGAATGGGATCACATTGCCGTTAATGACCAAATCTACAAAAAGTTTATTGTCCTGCTGACGACAAGAGCGACTGTCTCGTGCAACGTGAACTGACACTGGTACAGAATCACTTGCGACTTGACGGGATTTCCGGCGATGACGACGCACACTATTTGTGGGACGAACACAGTCACTGTTAGAGAGAGAGGCACTGGGCGGAGTGGAATGAACTGCATGAATTTCCATGGGCGAAGGTTCACGAGCCTGAGTATTCTTGGTTCGCTTCCGATTCCGGCGCGAAGCAAAGGGCCTGGAATGGTTGTGAGTGTCCGATCTGAGCTTTTTCTGGCAAACACTCTGAACATGTCCTTTCTTATTACAGAAAAAGCAAATAGCTTGGCGTGACGGGCAATTCTCACGCGAATGTCTAGTAGCACACCGCGGGCATGATTTTAGCACTGCATTTGCGTGCTTGCGCGGCACACGTGGAGAATAGCTTGATGGCAGCTGCGCGGACGGGCGCGTGGGCTGTTTACTGTTCAGTGCAGCTCGCCCGGCGGGCCGGTTAACGTGACACACGGCTGGCGAAGGTTCAAATGATTTCTGAGCAAAGTCAAGTGTGTCCTGCCTATCCAATATGTCCATCACTTGTTGAAGGGAGGGATTGACAAGTTTCAAAATCTGTTCCCTTATACGAACATCAGAAACGTTCTGTGCAATTGCATCACGTACCATAGTATGTGAATAAGGGAGTCCACATTCACACTCAAAAGCACAATCCCTAGTAAGGCCTTGCAAAGTTGCAACCCACTCCATATTAGTTTGACCGGCCGTACGTTTGGTATGAAAGAACGTATTCCGTTTGGCAACTACATTGACTGATTCTTTGAAATATGCATCTAATGCAGACAAAACTTCTTCGTAGGACAGAGTTGCTACGTCGCATCGGGGAAAAAATTTCACTATCACCCGGTAGGTGGACACACCTACACAAGAAAGAAAAAAAGGCTGCCGCTCAGTACCTTGAATTCTGTAGGCGGCGAGATGGAATCCTAATTGGCGTGACCACTCCGTCCAGCTTTCCAGTGTCGCATCAAAAGGACGAAAAGGTGGTGCAACTGTGTGTTGTGGCTGTGGTAGCGGTGGAGCGGCGGCTGCCGCATCGTTTTGCATCGCACGTTGACACTGGACGCTCTGTCCAAGGGCGTCCAATAAGGCCTGCGTCTGCTGATTCTGCAAGCGATAAAATTCGGACAGTACATCTGGCGAAGCCATGACACAAGTAATGCAGTCTATCAATACGAACACAATATCCTCGGCGCCATGTGATGTGTTGGCAGAAGAGCCAACACCGTGTTGCTAGAGGAGGCCGAAATGCACGTGTTTAAGCTCACGCAGACTGGCGTGAGGTCTGGAACAATTAAAGGAGTTGAGTCTAATAAATAAAGTATGAAGCTCTTTGAATACTTAACTTTAATCCATAATTGGTGTACATCGCTCTTGTTGATACATTAATAACAATCTCAATATAAACTGGTAATGGCGCCTTGCTAGGTCGTAGCTGAAGGCTATGCTAACTATCGTCTCGGCAAATGAGAGCGTATTTGTCAGTGTAGCATCGCTAGCAAAGTCGGCTGGACAACTGGAGCGAGTCCTAGGACGTCTCTCTAGACCTGCCGTGTGGCGGCCCTCGGTCTGCAATCACTGACAGTGGCGACACGCGGGTCCGACGTATACTACCGGACCGCGGCCGATTTAAAGGCTACCACCTACTAAGTGTGGTGTCTGGCGGTGACACCACAATTTGCATATTCAGTTTCCTGTTTGATTATGTCCTTGGGTTCATCATGATGTTTTGCCTTTTCTTCCAGTTCTGTTAAATCATTGTCAGGGATGGTGCTTGCATCAACAGCCAGCTCAACTTGATATGTATGTGAAATTTTAGTTTTCAGAGCCCCAGCTGCTGATTCCAATTTTCGTTTGGCTGCTGCATACCGACTATGCCGAGCAACTGAGTGCAGCTTTTGCAGGAGATACTGCTAAGCTAGTTAAGCTAGTACTGAGCCCAGATTTTTCAGGAGTCTGCACCGTCACCTTACTGTCGTTTATATAGTCTGGTGACGAGTCGTCACTTGCTTTTTATTAATAAGTTCGATACAGGTAGGCTAAAGCCTCTCTTTTTGAAGGTCTTTGCCTTTTTTAAACCAATTTCACATCGTTTATGGCGGTTGAAGGGATCTCAGCAAATTTTCTTATGTAGAGAGAACCTGCGCAGGTACCTTTGTGCTTAACACACACACACACGAAACACTTAAATCACAGTATGAACGTCTGCCTTTATTGTCGGAGATCTGCTGCACATCCTCACAGAAGGGAACTTCTAGAGTGGAGTCATCAGATTGCCACGTGGGTGGTCAAACAGTGGATCAAAATGGTTCTAATGGCTCTGAGCACTATGGGACTTAACAGCTATGGTCATCAGTCCCCTAGAACTTAGAACTACTTAAACCTAACTAACCTAAGTACATCACTCAACACCTCATCACGAGGCAGAGAAAATCCCTTACCCCGCCGGGAATCGAACCCGGGAACACGGGCGCGGGAAGCGAGAACGCTACCGCACTACCACGAGCTGCGGACAACAGTGGATCAATGTCGTCTTCACAGATGAGTCCCGATTTCGTCTGGGAAGGGATTCTCGATGGATTCTCATATGGAGGGAACGTGGAATAAGACTGCAGGACCGAAACAATGTGAAAAGAAACCGACATCGAGGAGGATCCTTAACGGTAAGGGGAGGGATTATGTTGACCACACGAATCCCGCTTCATGAACTTTTTGGGGTGGATCGGCAACTTTTAACTGCCGTCAGGTATCAGGACGAGATCTTGGAGCCTCATTTGCGGTTGCTGCGAGGCGCTGTTGGCCCAGACTTCGTATTGATGAACGATAACGCTCGACCTCATAGAGCACTGACGGTTGACGTTTTTTGGAAACGGAATATATTGCACGCATGGCGTGGCCTGCTCGCTCTCATGATTTGAATCCCATAGAGCACGTCTGCGATGTACTAGGAAGACGGGTTGCATCACGTCAGCGTCCACCAACCACTCTCCAAAACTGGGAGCAACTTCGCGGTAAGAACGGGCGTTATTACCTCAACATGAGACTGATGACATCATTCACAGCATGCCTCGTCGTTGTCAGGCTTGTATTGCTGCCAGAGGTCGTCACACCCCACACTGAGCACGTTAACCAGTTGTCGGATTGTGTATGCAAATCCAAGTTGGAAAAAATGAAGAACATTTTTGTCTACTGTTTCGGATGTTGCAGTTGTTTACGTTCTGTATTCTTTACATGGTTTATACCTAACTATCACCTGTTTACACTTTTTTGTGGCAAAGGAAACGCAACCTTGCAAAATTTCTTTTTGTTTTTTAAATTTTGGACACTAGTGTAGTTATCTAAAACACATAATTAAAGCTTTATGTAAATTTAATCTGTGTATTAATGGACTGTAAACGAATTATCGAACAGTATATTGTGTCTTTAACATGACGTATGTTTATATCTTGTAAATCACAATGGTGACATAGAAGTTAACTACAGCAGTAGTCACATGTAATAGTTGAGGATGGAGGGCAGAGGAGATTTACGGGACTTTTTTTCGTCTGCTCTCCTTCAGGTGCCTAAGATTCTGAATGGCCTACGTGGCGTTTTATAACAACACGCTGCACAGGAAGTTAGACGCAGTTATTTTACTGGAACGGTTCGCGATTCTGGAAATGTGTTGAAACGTCACCTTAGAAAAATTAATGAATTACTGTGTTGGTAAACCCGTTACGTTATTTGATTTTCAAACAGCTGAGAAAAACTGAACGTACTCAGACATTTCTCTCTTTACTGATTCTGATCATCACTAAACTGACACACAATATTTGTAGCACAACGCAATCTGACTTTCAATAATCCCTACAAAAGAATGGCCCTGACTAACAGTAACCTATACCTTTCACAAATCGCTTACCTCACAAAAATCTTCGTTACTCGAACTACTGCAATACCGCGAGCGCCAATGCTTCCAGCTAAATAAAAGATTCTAACTACTGAAGGCACTAACCACTGATAGGCATAGTTAGCAAATTAAAGACTTTGATAGAGAACAAACAATGTATTTACCTCAATAGTGTTCAAAAATCATAATATATATATCAGTTCATGACATCCAGTCTTACAAATTTACTCTCTCTGATGGACACACGTCCAGATCATCAGCTCTCAAAACTCCGCCATTTCACTCCCCACATCCACCACTGCTGGCGGCTCACCTTTAGCGCTACAGTCTGGAACCGCGCGACCGCTACGGTCGCAGGTTCGAATCCTGCCTCGGGCATGGATGTGTGTGATGTTCTTAGGTTAGTTAGGTTTAAGTGGTTCTAAGTTCTAGGGAACTGATGACGTCAGATGTTGAGTCCCATAGTGCTCAGAGCCATTTGAACCTTCCCCCCCCCCCCCCCTCCCTATAGGTTAAATTTCAGTAGCCAATCGTATCCCTTACGCATACGCATCGCTGGTTCTTTTCAGGCACGAACCATTTCATTTGTCTTGCTGTTTCGTTCAACAACGCCAAACGCGCGCCCATTCGCACGCCTATTTGCCATTCGAGAATAGTATTATCTCCGCGTGGGACGAGCCCACGCAGTCGATTCGCACCAAAAAGTATGGACAGTTTGAATATGTTGGTAAAATATAACTGGAAATCTCCAGTCGAGTGGTTGGACAACATTGGGTTATTAATTTGCTTATGCGCGGAGGTTGCGCATTGTTTCACACATGTCAGCCAATCTGTATCGTCGTTTGTAACCAATACCATCCATTACTTGAACAATTGTTAAGACGACCGTGGTAGTTTAATTTGGAAACTCAAAACATCAGTACCAAAGTGGAACTGAGTTTAACTGTTATTATGAGTTAGGGTTCCCATATCTAGCTGGTCCCTCGTTGCGCCACTCTAAGATAGGGGTGAAAAAACCAAGTTAATATTTATTTCATATAATTACTTTTTATTTAGAACACAATTACATAGAACTTTTTGCGGCGGAAATAGTTGGTGCACCATATTTTCGGAAGATTTCACCTTTTTCAGGAAGTCTTTTTCCCTTTTACGTATTTATATAACTCCATGCATGTCAGCTTGTAGTTAAAATGGCACTATAAGATTGATTCTACAGTCCCTGGCAGCAGTCGATTTCTTTCATTAGTCCACTGGGCCTACATCAGCGAAAATACTCTTTCCACAGTGGCGTTGTGTGCGGGAATAGAAAACAAACACTCGCATAATTTTAGCAGTTGGCATTTGCATTCAGGATTTTCGGTTTCCTTAAGAAAGTATATCCAGTTTTACTCTACGGAGTGTTTAGACACTTAGTTTCTAAAAATCTCTTCAGATATTGTCTCCTGAAATCTTCACAGCATTTTAGTCAAGTATGTAGTAGTGTTTTCAATCATCACTCAGTCTGCGACTTCAGATAGCGTCACCCAATCAAATACTTGATATGTATTAAAAGGACCAGCCCATATCTCTTAAATAATCAAATGCTATGGTACAGAAAGCCATTGTCTCTTTCTCAGATTTCGAAGTCAGATTAATTATTTCTTGGTTAGGACGCTCATTCTTCAGTTTGTTCAAGTTCATTTTGGTTTCCGGCAGTCTTCCTTTCAGTCAGACATCTTTTAGTGTCGATTAATATATTTCTCATTTCAGTTAACGTGACTTCACTCTTATCCACACTTTTTATATATTTTTTCAAACAGAGCCAAGTTTGACCACAGAAACGTGAAATAAAATTCACTCATCGAAGTACTGAAAATACCTGAAATTAATTTAGGTGGCCTGATTTCGTTGTCAAAAATTTGTTTTAATCGAATCCAAAGCTTCAGAATTCTCTCAACTGCGTGCATTAACGACAGCCATCTCATTTTTGAGTGAGATAGAAGAGTACGATGATCGACATCTGCGTATAAGCAGAACTCTTTCAGCTTCCGTGTATACTGAAAAATACCCTGTATATTGAAAAATAGTTAAATATTTTGTGACGATTATTTCAATGTTAACAGTTAAGACTCCGGCAGCGCTTGATACAGTATTGCGGAGAATACGGGCAGGGCATCCAATACCTTTTACATTTTTTTGCTAGTTCTTCTTTAATTTGGTGAAAAACCTTCCGCTGGCCGCGTCGATAAAGCCCTCCGAAGTTGGGATTGGTGTTGTCTCCACAAAAAGCAATTAATTTATCTAATGGAGTTTGTAGTCGTCTTAAAGTGTCTAGACAAAACTTTGCAACTGTCTCCGATGTTTCGTTATGCAGCGAATCAAACCTCAGCAGCTTCTGTTGGATTCCGTCAGTTTCAGTGAAGTATTCAACAACTAAAGGAAACATCTTTTCAGCCTTGTGGTTCGACGTGTCGGTGCCTGTGCCGTAAAATGAAACTTCTTACAACTGTTTTATGCATTCGGACACGGAGTGTGGTGCGAGAATATTATTAACAGTCGCTGCAGCTTTGGTCCTGGCTGAGACTGCTTTGCACCTTTGAAGTCAGGATACATTGCGGCATTCCGTCTTACGGTACAGTCAAGAGAACTGAAGGATTGACAATGCTTGACAATTTCATAAGCTATTGTTAGTCCTGCAGCAGCAACGAGCAATTCTTCCCCGGTATCTGCCTTAGTCATGAACGTAGAAATAAGCTTTAATGTGGATGCTACGGCGAATCTATTTGTATGATTCTTCGTAGAAATGTGATGCCTTACCTCCGTGAGGTACCGAGATGAACAGCTGCAAATCTCACTCACAACGCTTCCTGATCCGTTCCTCCTTTCTTGACAAAAGACCACTCTTTTGTGTAATCATCCGAAGAGTCACACTTTCTCTTTCCTCATTAGGCATTTTCGTAAACTATAATAAAATGTTTATCAGATTTTTCACGCTCTGTATACCCGCAGTAAACACTTCAGACATTATTAACTTGCACTTGTCGTTCGTATTACGTTTAGAAAGAATCGTCTTATCAGTTCGCCATTCGAATGGGGGAGAGCTGTCCGATTCTTCCGCATCCCGTACTACACGAAAAGTTTGATATTTTCTCTAATGATGGCGCTAGATCTAGAAGGTGCTTGCATCGTCGATATAGGATACGCAACGTCAATGCCATCCGTGAGACGACCTTGTCAGCATACATTTGTTGACACAAATAAGACTGACTGAGGTTTCATTTACATGTTGCGATAACAAATGGCGTTACTTCAGTACTTGAGTCAGCTCGCAATAGTGTTTTTAAAATCGGGACAAAACTGGGTCTCGTCGGGATGTCGGGAAAAGAATATCCATAACAGTGTCAGTCCCGATATATCGGGACGGATGGCAACCCTGTTATGAGCATGGCTGAGTAAGTGTTAGCAAGTGTTAGTAAGTGTGTTACTTACGTATTCAATAAACAAGGTAAATGGTTTGAAAAATTCTACTTTCAAGGCAACGTTTTTACTTCAGTAGAGCGGCTGATTAATAATGGTACAACAAAGATACATATTCTAATACAGACCGTAAGGACCGGTGCCGCACGAAGAGAGTTTTCTCTATTAACTATCTATTACCCACGTCCGTTCTCCGCAAAGAAAACCATGTCAATTAAGAATCACCAAATGTCGGGGAAAAGATGATACACAGATGACTAAAGAAGTTAGTCAGCGAAGGCGCAACTCGAAAATACTTTCTTGAAATCAGATGTTGATACCGGAAAGGCTTGAGGACTATGTACGGTCCTCAAATGCCAAGCTGCAGAATGGTTCGTTACTCCAAGTTGAAATGCAGGCCCCTGTTGGTTCACACTTCAGTCACTGAAGTGCAACCCTTCCGCAAAGTGCTGCAGATTTCAATGCTGGGCCATCAACAAGTGTCAGTGTGCGAGACATTCAACGAAACATCATGGCTATGGGCTTTCGGAGCCGCAGGCCTAGTCGTGTATACTTGATGACTGCACGACACAAAGCTTTACGCCTCGCCAGGGCCAGTCGACACCGACATTGGAGTGTTAATGACTGAAAACATGTTGCCTGATCAGGCGAGTCTCGTTTCATATTGTGTCAAGCGGATGAACGTGAACAGGTATGGAGACAACTTCATGAATTCGTGGATCACGCATGTAAGCTGTTTAAGCTGATAAAGGATCTGTAATGGTGTGCCGCGTGTCCAGTTGGAGTCTCTGATACGTGTAGATACGACTTTGACTGGTGACATGCACATAAACATCCTGTCTGATCACGTGCATCCATTCATGTCCATTGTGCATTCCGACGAACTTAGGCAATTCCAGCAGTACAATGGGACACCCCACACGTCCAGAATTGCTACAGAGTTGGTTGAGGAAAGGTCTTCTGAGCTTAAACACTTCCGCTGGACACCAAACTGCCAGACATGAACATTATTGGGCGTATCTGGGATGCCTTGCAACATACTGTTCAGAAGAGATCTCCACCCCCTCGTACTCTTACGGGTTTATGGACAGCTCTGCAGGATTCATGGTGTAGATTCTCTCCAACAGTATTTCAGACATTAGTCGAATGCATGTCACGTCGTATTGCAGCACTTCGGAGTGTTCGTGGGGACCCTACGCGATATTAGTCAGGTGTACCAGTCTCTTCAGCTCTTCGGCATACTACGATATTCGAACCAGTCTTCATGTTAGCGACAACTCTAGCTTTCTTTTTTACCTCAAATGCTGGAAACACCGTACATTTTTGATAGTTTCTTTCAATTTATTTGGAGGCTAGTTCTAGCGAAAACGATATGCAGTTGTGATTCAGTCTCTCGAAAGGTATATTTAGTCTGACCTGGGGGCTAGTAATAAAGAGCGTGCCTAGAAAGATAGAGATCGCGCTATCGAACCACAGAAATTTTCCGGTCCTCCTTCAACCATCACTTTTAAGTGATGTGAAGATTCGCCAGAAACGACACGTGGTTAGCGCTCCACGTTAAAGTGTAGATCACCTTTTCCCAGTTGAATTACTGGGGTGGGCTACTTACACTCAAGTCGCCGAAGTGACGAACAATTGAAAGACTTGCACGAGGCCGTTGAACGCCACGAAGTTGTTATTAATGTTTGCTTTGTCACGACGGGAATTCCACGCAAACGCAAGTTTTTATAAAATCAGTGGTCGTAACTTATACTTGGTACCTACCCATTTCACTAATTTCTGATTCCGAATGTATATCCTTTGTCCGTGCGTATTTGCATATTGTGACTTTCTTGGTGATAAAAACATGCATAATGCATATATAAGACACGTTTAGTTTAAATATGCATATAATGAAAAATAATTTTCAGTTGACATGGATGTGTTATTGGTTTTGAGTAGACATCTCAGTTTTTAGATTTTTATGATCCTTATTTTTACTTCAGAAATCAGGATTGAAGAAAGAAAAGGGGGCGGGGGTAATAACAAGAATAGAAAGGTAACATTCTCACAGCAGGATGACTTCCCAGAATTTTATCGACAGTCCTGTGCAGAACGCTTGTTATTTATCCACAACCACCACAGCCAAGCCTATTATTTCGCGACAGTGTGAATTGAGCCTGCTAAGTCAGGTACAGTGGCAGACACGACAATGACACACAGCTGCAGGGCGGTCTTGAGGAATTTGAACTAACCTCACTAGCAATTTCGATTCTTCTGAAACTGAAATCATTCGCTGTACCGTATTCGCAGTGGTGCGTGTGTCAGCCTCACAAGTCTGTGTTATTTTGTTTGTGTGTGTTAAGGTGCTTCTAATATATCTCCAGTTAAAAGTTCCAGAAATCAACTCCTTGGACAATCGATAAAATGAAAGGATTTTATTAAATCTCATGGAGATGTTACATTCTGTGATTGTTCTGTAAAGAGAAAAGCTACTCATCTCCCGAAAATTTCCTATGGCACTTGTTTCCAAATCACCACAAAATTTATTTAAAATAATTAATTAAACAAGAAAATTAGTTTTTTTAAAAAAAAAACATATCCATATAACCGCAAGACCTTTTATAATTTCAGATAAAGCGTCGCATCTTTGTCAAATATTGGAAGATCCAAAAAAACAAATGAATCTGCAACATACCAAATCCAGTAATTTATTGCTGTTCCCGTATCTAAGACACCTCTAATAGCTAATAGTTTTTACGTTGATTTGTACGATGCCTAGGTAAGAGCAACTGTACTATTTGAGAAATTCAGAAATCCAACTCTTTAGGATTTTTTGGAGAACTACACATCAAAAGATGTCCTCGAGTCCTCGACACAGGGGAAAAACTATTATCCAAAATCTTATAAGCAGGTAGGTCTACGCAATGTATTTGACCAAATAAATTTAATTTCCTGTAAAAATAAAACTATTTTCACGCACATAAAAATAATTGTTGTTGCACTAACTAGGTTGTTGTTGTTGTGGCCTTCAGTCCAGAGACTGGTTTGATGCAGTTCTCCATGCTACTCTATCCTGTGCAAGCTTCATCATCTCCCAGTACCTACTCCAACCTACATCCTTCTGAATCTGCTTAGTGTAGTCATCTCTTGGTCTCCCTCTACAATTTTTACCCTCCACGCTGCCCTCCAGTACTAAATTGGTGATCCCTTGATGCTTCAGAACATGTCCTACCAACCGATCTCTTCTTCTAGTCAAGGTGTGCCACAAATTTCTCTTCTCCCTAATTCTATTCAATACCTCCTCATTAGTTATGTGATCTACCCATATAATCTTCAGCATTCTTCTGTAGCACCACATTTCGAAAGCTTCTATTCTCTTCTTATGCAAACTATTTATCGTCCACGTTTCACTTCCATACATGGCCACACTCCATACAAATACTTTCAGAAACGACTTCCTGACATTTAAATCCATACTCGATGTCAACAAATTTCTCTTCTTCAGAAACGCTTTCCTTGCCATTGCTAGTCGACATTTTATATCCTCTCTACTTCGACCATCATCAGTTATTTTGCTCTCCAAATAGCAAAACTCATTTACTACTTCAAGCGTCTCATTTCCTAATCTAATACCCTCAGCATCACCCGATTTAATTCGACTACATTCCATTATCTTCGTTTTGATTTTGTTGGTGTTCATGTTATATCCTCCTTTCAAGACACTGTCCTTTCCATTCAGCTGCTCTTCCAGGTCCTTTGCTGTCTCTGACCGAATTACAATGTCATCGGCGAACCTCAAAGTTTTTATTTCTTCTCCATGGATTTTAATTCCTGCTCCGAATTTTTCTTTCGTTTCCTTTACTGCTTGCTCAATATACAGATTGAATAACACCAGGGAGGGGCTACAAACCTGTCTCACTCTCTTCCCAACCACTGCTTCCCTTTCATATCCCTCGACTTTTATAACTGCCATCTGGTTTCTGTACAAATTGTAAATAGCCTTTCGCTCCCTGATTTTACTCCTGCAACCTTCAGAATTTGAAAGAGAGTATTCCAGTCAACATTGTCAAAAACCTTTCTCTAAGTCTACAAATGCCAGAAACGTAGGTTTGCCTTTCCTTAATCTATTTTCTAAGATAAGTCGTAAGGCCAGTATTGCCTCACGTGTTCCAACATTTCTACGGAATCCAAACTGATCTTCCCCGAGGTCGGCATCTACCAGTTCTTCCATTGGTCTGTAAAGAATTCGTGTTAGTATTTTGCAGGCGTGGGTTATTAAACTGATAGTTCGGTAGTTTTCACATCTGTCAACACCTGCTTTCTTTGGTATTGGAATTATTATATTCTTCTTGAAGTCTGAGGGTGTTTCGCCTGTCTCATACATCTTGCTCACCAGATGGTAGAGTTTTGTCAGGACTGGATCTCCCAAGGCTGTCAGTAGTTCTAATGGAATGTTATCTACTCCCGGTGTCTTGTTTCGACTTAGCTCTTTCAGTGCTCTGTCAGACTTTTCACGCAGTATCATATATCCCATTTCATCTTCATCTACATCCTCTTCCATTCCTGTAATATTGTATATCACCATTGTACAGACCCTACATATACTCCTTCCGCCTTTCTGCTTTACGTTCTTTGCTTAGAACTGGGTTTCCATCTGAGCTCTTGATATTTATACAAGCGGTTCTCTTTTCTCCAAAAGTGTCTTTAATTTTCCTCTAGGCAGTATCTATCTTACCCCTAGTGAAGATAAGCCTCTACATCCTTTCATTTGTCCTGTAGCCATCCCTGCTTAGCCATTTTGCACTTCCTGTCGATCTCATTTTTGAGACGTTAGTATTCCTTTTCGCCTGCTTCATTTAGTGCATTTTTGTATTTTCTCCTTTCATCGATTAAATTCAATATATCTTCTGTTACCCAAGGATTTCTACTCGCCCTCGTCTTTTTGCCTACTTGAACCTCTGCTGCCTTCACTATTTCATCCCTCAAAGCTACCCATTCTTCTTCTGTATTTCTTTCCCCCTTCCTCTCAATCGTTTCCTAATGCTCTCCTTGAAACTCTCTACAACCTCTGGTTCTTTCAGTTTATACAGATCCCATCTCCTTAAATTCCCACCTTTTTGCAGTTTCTTGAGTTTTAATCTACAGTTGATAACCAATAGATTGCGGTCAGAGTCCACATCTGCCCCTGGAAATGATTTACAATTTAAAACCTGATTCCTAAATCTCTGTCTTACCATTATATAATCTATCTGAAACCTTCGAGTATCTCCAAGCTTCTTCAATGTATACAACCTTCTTTTATGATTCTTGAACCAAGTGTTAGCTATGATTAAGTTATGCTCTGTGCAAAATTCTACCAGGCGGCTTCCTCTTTCATTTCTTACCCCCATTCCATATTCACCTACTACGTTTCCTTCTCTTCCTTTTCCTACTACTGAATTCCAGTCACACATGACTATTAAATTTTCGTCTTCCTTCACTATCTGAATACTGTAATTTCTTTTATCTCATCATACATTTCATCAATCTCTTCGTCATCTGCGGAGGTAGTTGGCATATAAACTTGTACTACTGTGGTAGGCGTGGGCTTCGTGTCTATTTGGCCACAATAAAGCGTTCACTATGCTGTTTCCAGTAGCTTACCCGCACTGCTATTTTTTAATTCATTATTGTACCTACTCCTGCATTACCCCTATTTGATTTTGTATTTATAACCCTGTATTCACCTGACCAGAAGTCTTGTTCCTCCTGCCACTATATAACTTTAATCTATCCGTTTCCCTTTTCAAATTTTCTAACCTACCTGCCCGATTAAGGGAGCTGACATTCCACGCTCCGATCCGTAGAACGCCAGTTTTCTTCCTCCTGATAACGATGTCCTCCTGAGTAGTCCCCGTTAGTGTTACAAGGCCAGACCAGTTGCCCCTGCAACTACTGAAAAGGCTGCTGCCCCTCTTCAGGAACCACACGTTTGTCTGACCTCTCAACAGATATCCCTCCGATGTGGTTGCACCTACGGTTCGGCTATCTGTATCGCTGAGGCACGCAAGCGTCCCCACCAACGGCAAGGTCCATGGTTCGTGGTGGGGGACTAACCAGGTACTAGATAAAATTCGTGAGGACTTGGGGACTCCAAACATATGGACATTCGTAGATAAAACAACTGATCCTATGGAGAGCTACGTTGCTAACCTAATTATAGGAAAATTAACTGTGTATGGGTATGTGCTGTAAAGTCCCGCAACAAGCGAATAACTCCATAATTGCTAGTTTCTTTAAAGACTGATTCTGTAAGTTGTAATCACATATTGCTATTGAAGAACACTTTAAATAATTATTTTACTCTCATTTAAGGCTATTTTTATGTATCACTTCCTGAGAAAATACTTTTTATATTTCATGTATTCTGTGACCAAATAATATAAATAAAAGCAGAGCTCTTTTTCTGTTCAGTGATGCTGCTTTCTACATGTTGACGAGCTGGAAAGTAATTAAGATATTCTAACCAAACAGATTACATGTCTTGCTCGTGGCCTCCAACGTGTTGCAGAAGCAATGCGCTGTAATTATAACAATGTTAGTAGTTTGATGTTCTCAACTAAAAAAGTATATGTAAAGTTTAGGGATGTATTAGTTTTAATGGTCCCAAAGCTGTAAAAAGTAATTGATTTTAAAATGATATTTTGTTTTATACACATGTTTTCAATAGCCCCTGCACGTTTAGCTGCTTACAAATAGAGTCTACCTGAGTTACCGTTAACCTCTCAATCTGTTATTACTAACCGGGGTACTTGGTTGGATGCTGCAAAGTTTCTTTCCTAGAATTCTGATTCCATTAAATCGGTATGACGTAGTTAATTGCAATAAAACTAATACTTCAATATTTATGGAATATTCCATCGGTTCTTGGAGGAACATAGACATATTAACCACTTGAATACGTAGCATTAATGTTCCACAATAATATTTCCAGTTTAACATGAATCAGCTTTTGGCTTCTAAGGTCATTGTCAGATAACTTAATGATATGGATTAACTATACTTCACACAGAAGGTGCTCCAATAAGACCTGCGATGTCCTCAGTTTCAGCACCTTTCCTTAAATTTTAAAAAGAGCTAGATTCACTAATTAAAACATACGCATTCCTGTGACTGGTCATTTGGAGAGGCCACCTGCCATGAGCCATTTTTGTTTTATTTAGCTTATGGGCTTTTTCCGGTAGCATTGTGTCTTCGAGATACTTAATTTTAATATAAACTGTTATATCACATTTATTAGCTCCCACGCAGTGATATATTTAGCGTATTTTGGTTCAAATGGCTCTGAGCACTATGAGACTTAAGTTCTAAGGTCATCAGTCCCCTAACTAACCTAAGGACGTCACACACACCCATGTCCGAGAAAGGATTCGAACCTGCGACCGTATCGGTCGCGCAGTTCCAGACTGTAGCGCCTAGAACCGCTCGACCACCACGGCCGGCTGTAAAGAACTCATTTTCTGCCTATAAAAATATTTGACTCACTAGCGAGGGAACATTACAGAAAAAAATTAGAAATGTTTTTATTTGCTCACTGTACAAAAGGGAAAGTGAATTAGTAGATTGGGAAAAAAATGAGAGTCCATATTTTAATGTACTTTTCACTTGACTGAATCTATTGTAGTTTGATAGAGCATGACTGCATTGTTTTCGGATTTTATAGTACATGGAATTCTCGTCTTTAGACATAAGGTATCTCCAAAGACTAAGCACGGAGTTATTTGCAGTACATTACAGAGTAAACAGCTTCGAGGTTGAGGCGACGTTGTAGAAGCGAGAAGGATGTGTTAAATGTTTTGATGTCCTATAAATCTGTACCGTCTGTGTCGACTGGAACCGCGTCAGGAAAAAATTCCATATACTACAGAAAAGCTGATAAAAAACGTCTGACAATCACATGGTATACTAACAATCGTTAATTCTGCTTTGTGATATGATCGAAGAATTTTTGGTGCTTTTTCATTAGATACAAGAGAAGCAATATCTTAGATAACAAACTATTTCGCACATTCTTCTCACTTATACGACATTGACACTATATTCGTAACGGACTGACATTGTTTACGATACAGTACGCCATAAATGACACCATATGATAAGGTGAGATATTTTAGCAACTACGCTCATATTCTCACTGGACGGTTAAGGATAGTTACCTATGAATTAAAACAAGCTACAAAATGCAAAGACACAAGTATTTGATGTAACAAGTTTTTACACACACACACACACACACACACACACACACACACACACACAGTGAATGATTTTGTGACGCTGTCCGAAAGTCACGGAAGATAGCAGTTTAGCACTAGCCGCGTGTTTTGGTTTCCAGTCATACTTTTACTAAGTAGGAAAGGCAAAACTCGCAAAACAATAGTTTCAGTTCCTCGTCCAAGTAACAATCTTACCATGTGGCAGCAGTTGTGATACTTCAGGGTGGCTTATTCGTCGGATAGTTGTCCTTTTCAAGACTTCTCAAATTCCGAGGAGAAAATAGGGTATAATATTTAAACGTAACATGATTGTTTAAATGTACTACCAGATACACGAAGTTATTGACACTGACCGAAACATCGATGTTGTTAGCTGTTGCCGATGTATCCGTAACAAAAAATCTTGCTTTGATATCTGCAATTGTTCTAGATAAAAACTGCTGGCCTTTAAAATGGCAACACTTGGAAGGATAGCAAATAAAAAGAGAATACTCATTGAGCATATGTAGTAACAGTTTAGCACACACTACTTCGCTTACGTTGACTGTATGAGCTGCACAAATTTTCGGGTTTTCTTTAATCGAATTCTTATATTATACCCAAATTGCAACATATTCCAAACATTTTACGGTGATTAAGACCATAGAAGTATTACCTTTTCCGAATATACTTCTGACCAAAAAGCGATTTTGGTAACTGGTGTCGGAAGTCTTGTTAATCCTGCCTTTCGAGTTATAGTGGAGACATTCCTATAGAAACTTTCACCCCATAACACATATTTATTTAGAAGGCAAAGACAAATTTTCAGTTATTTAGATTTAAAAATTTTGATGTAATGAAATCTTTTCACAAAAAATTTTATCCCCAATTTCACACCCTTAGGAGCTGAATTTCCAAAAACCACTGAAATATGTATTTTTTAATTTCCAAACGAGAAGCAAAACACTAATTCTCAGAGATTTATTTTCAAAACTGCTTTCCGAAAGAAATATTTTCGTAAAAACTTTAATTCCTGGCTTCACCGCCATAAAGGCTGAATTTCCAAAAACACCGGAACATGTATTTTTGTATTTCTAACCGAGAAGTCAAACACCAGTTTTCATAGATACAGATCTAAAAATTCTTTAGTAGATCTTTATTAATGATTTATTATTTTTAAAAAATTTCAGCAACCATGCGCTAAATATCCCAAATTTCTGAAACACATATTTATTTATTTCTGACCAAAAAACCAAGTAGAAGTTTTCGTAGTTCTAGCTTCAAAATTGCCTTATTAGCGACATATTTTCAAAAAACTTTTCATCCGTTAATTCACCTCCTTACAGGTGGAATTTCGAAAAATTCTTTGTTAAATGTTGGCTACAGGATAAAATGAACACGCACTCCAAATTTCACGTTTCTGTCATTAGTGTTTTCTGATGGGGGCTGATGGATCAGTAAGTCGGGACAATTCCTTATATATATATAGTGTTTTCTGATGGGCGCTGATGGATCAGTAAGTCGGGACAATTCCTTATATATATATATATATATATATATATATATATATATATATATATATATATATATATATATATATATATATATGGGGTCCTGAAATCGAGGAAAGAAACTTTTACAACTGACGCTTTTCACCGAGAGCGCCGATAGCGGATAGGTCAAGTTAACTGTAACTGTAAAAGGCTGGGAAGCGGAGAACACGGGTGCGAATCTCGAGGATGTTATTCATCTCGTCTGTATTCAAAAATGGTTCAAATGGCTCTGAGGACTATGGGACTTAACTTCTGAGGTCATCAGTCCCCTAGAACTTGGAACTACTTAAACCTAACTAACCTAAGGGTATCACACACATCCATGCCCGAGGTAGGATTCGAACCTGCGACCGTAGCAGTCGCTCGGTTCCGGACTGAAGCGCCTAGAACCAGTCGCCCACTGCGGCCGGCTCTCGTCGGTATTATTCTATATCACAATTGATAGGAATAGGAGGGTTAATAAGGTAAGTAAATAAATAAGGAATGATGAAAATGTAGGCGAATAAATTTATCAAACCACTTGGGACAGTAAACAACTGAAATGTTACTCCAGGTGACTTTGCGATGGCTCTTCCAGTCACTGTTACGTGTCCTCACTTTTCTTCGAAGAACTAGATGGATGCTACTTGTCGTATAAACATTCTAAACAAATATACTCGCGGCACCAAGAACATCTAATGAATGCAACCTTTCGACAGGTACACTGTTCCTTCCGAAGAGTCGGCGGAAAACAAACTGGGTTTACATTTAAAAATATATCTTTTTCGGGAATTATTTCGGTAATTAAGTTTGATGCATACCACACATACGATATCACTGCCTGAAAAATGGGTGTTGAAAGTTGGTTATGAATTTTGCTATTAATAGTTATTGCATCCTTGCAGTTGTGCAATTCCCACTGGGTTTCCAGAAGCACGGTGCAATTCTGAAGCCTCGAAATGAAGTTTTTAACCTGGCGATAGAAATAAACATCACACGGCTGGCACACAGGTGTGCAGTTTGGCGGTATTACGCTTACCGTGCACGTCGGTTGACCATCGTCATCTATAAACATGGTGTCATTAGTTTGTCCTCCTCAGGAATCCAGTATTAGGCAAAACTTGTTATCAGCGACACTCAGGTTTAAAACATTTTCAAGAAATGTTCTGTAAATCGTATATGTGAATTTCCCGGGATTAGAGCAAGTAATGTAATGTCAGTTGGACCGTCAGTGAGAGAGCACCGCGAGTTCCCGCAGCTAATAAGGTGAGTACACCGTATGTTTATTACATATTTTTACGAGCTTCAAACAGGAGCGAATTCTTTTCAGTTACCTTAGTAGTTACCAGTATATTTTTGTAATTTCTTGCGTGTTTGAGTGCCTACTAGGAGCAACCTTTCATTTTAAAAACAGTGTAGCGTACGTATTGACCCTCGTATCGAACAGGCTTTAGTTTGATTTGCTTAGAACAGCTCAGTGTCGGTCAGACCGTCAGTGAGACAGCACAGCTAGTTCCTGCTGCTAACAAGGCGAGTGCACCCTTTGTCTATTATATATCTTTACGAGTTTCAAACAGGAGCGAGTTCAGAAATGGATAGGCACTGTGATTGGTGTGTACAGATGCGAGCTGAGTTCCTTCGCTCACTGCTCCAGGCAGTGTTGGCTTCCATCACACAGCTTGAAGCTGCTGCCAAGGGGCATCACTGTGGAGGATCGGATGCGACGATGCAAGGTATGTCGAGCACGACCCACACGTCCCCCGATCGATCCACTGCTGTGGCCACCCAGGTACTGCCTGCACTGAGGTTGACCCCTCACCTGTGATTGAGTGGGAGATCATTCCAAAGTCTGGCAGGCAGCGAAAGACTTTCTGTGGGGCTGATCGTAGGGCCTCCCCAGTTCATTTGACGAACAGGTTTCGGGAGTTATCTGTGGCTGACGAAGTCTCTGAGCTGGATACAGTCGCCCACCCTGTTCCAGAGGAAGCTTCTCGGCCCACAAGGTCTGAGCATTCAGAGAGGGTGGGTTTGCTGGTAGCTGGGAGTTCCAACGTTAGGAGCGTAATGGGTCCCCTTAGGAACATGGCTTCCACGGAGGAGAAGGAAGCCAGTGTGCACTCTGTGTGCCAGTCTTTCCTCCGAGGTTAAGGCAGAGCTCACCATCTGCAGCATTGTCGATAGAACCGACTGTGGTACTTTGGTGCAGAGCCGAGTGGAGGGTCTGAATCAGAGGCTCAGGCGGTTCTGTGACTGTGTAGAGTCCTTGACCACAGAAAGGGCGTCTATCTAAAAAGGGTCTGGCAAACACAGTAAGGTAGTTGTAGAATCTATCGGTATTGTAAATTGTCGTAGCTGTGTTGGGAAAGAACCAGAGCTCCAAGCCAAAATAGAAAGCACTGAAGCTCAACTAGTTTTATGCACCGAAAGCTGGCTAAAGCCGGAAATAAGTTCAGCCGAATTTTTTTTCGTATTATGTAACAGTGTTCAGAAAGGATAGATTAAATACAGTTGGTGGTGGAGTATTTATTGGTGTCAGAAGTAGTTTGCCTTGTAGTGAAATTGAAATAGATAGTTCCTGCAAAATAGTATGGATAGAGGTTATACATGACAGTCGGACTAAACTATTAACTGGGTCGTTTTACCAACCCTCCGACTCTAAAGATATAGTTGCTGAACATTTCAAAGAAAACTTGAGTCTCGTTTCAACTAGGTACCCCACTCATACAATTATAGTCGGTGGCGACTTCAATCTACCCTCGATATGCTGGAAAAATTATACGTTTTAAGTCAGCGGCAGGCATAAAACGTCATCCGAAATTGTACTGAATGCTTTCTCAGAAAATTATTTTGAACAATTAGTTCAAGAGCCTACTCGAAGCGTAAATGGTTGCGAAAGCATACTTGACCTCTTAGCAACAAATAATCCTGGACAAATAGGGAGTATCATGGCGAATACAGGGATTAGCGACCACAAGGCAGTTGCTGCTAGGCTAAATACCGTAACACCCACAACCATCAAAAAGAAACTCAAAGTACCTCTATTGAAAAAAGTTGATAAAAATGCTCTTAACACCTTTTTAAGAGACAGTCTCCGCTCCTTTCGATCTGATCACGTAAGCGTAGAAAAGATGAGGAATCATTTCAAAGAGACAGTAGCGACTGAGAGATATGTATCACATGAATTAATAAGTGATGGTACTGATCCCCCATGGTACACAAAACAGGTCAGATCGCTGTTGTAGAAGCAACGAAAGAAGCATGCCAAATTTAAAAGAACGCAGAATCCCCAAGATTTGCAGGTTTTGTAGAAGCTCGAAACATAGCGCGTGCTTCGATGTGAGATGCTTTTAGTAATTTCCATAACTCTGTCTCGGAATCTTGCAGGAAACCTAAAGAGATTCTCGTCATATATAAAGCACATCAGTGGCAATATGCAATCAGTACCTTTACTGCGCGATAACAACGGTGAAGTCACTGATGTCAGTGCCACCAAAACAGAGTTATTAAACACGGCTTTCCGAAACTCCTTCACCAAAGAAGACGAAGTAAATATTCCCGAATTACAATCAAGAACAACTGCGAAGATGAGAAACATAGAAGTAGATATCCTCGCTGTAGAAAAGCAGCTTCAATCACTTAATAAAGGCAAGGCCTCCGGTCCAGATGGTATGCCAGTCGGGTCCCATTCAGAGTACGCAGATGCAATAGCTTCATATTTAGCAGTTATATACAACCGCTCGCTCACAGGAAGTCCCGTACCTAAAGACTGGAAAGTTGCTCATATCACACCGATACCCGAAAAGGGAAATAGGAGTAATCCGTTGAATTACAGGCCCATATCACTAACGTTGCTTTGCAGTAGGGTTCTGGAACATATACTGTATTCTAACAATATGAAGTACCTGGAAGAAAACCATTTACTGACACATAGTCGGATTCAGAAAATATCGTTCTTGCGGAACACAACTAGCTCTTTATACTCATGAAGTAATGAATGCTATCGACAGGGGATATCAAACTGACTCCATATTTTTAGATTTTCAGAAGGCTTTCGACACCGTTCCTCACAAGCGTCTTCTGACCAAACTGTGTGCCTAAGGAATATCGCATCAATTGTGCGACTGTATTCGTGATTTCCTGTCAGAAAGGTCACATTTAATAGTAATAGACGGAACGTCATCAAGTAAAACAGAAGTAATTTCCGGCGTTCGCCAAGGAAGTGTTATAGGCTCTCCATTGTTCCTGATCTATCTTAACGACATAGGAGACAATCTGAGTAGCCCTCTTAGATTATCTGCGGATGATGCTGTCATTTACCGTCTTGTAAAGTCATCAGATGACCAAAATTAATTGCAAAATGACTTAAATAAGATATCTATAAGGTGCGAAAAGTGCCAATTGACCCTGAATAAAGAAAATTGTGAAGTTATTCACATGAGTACAAAAAGAAATCCGCTAATTTTCGATTCCGCGATAAGTCACACAAATCTGAAGGCTGTAAATTCAATTAAATACTTAGGGATTACAATTACAAATTCCCTAAATTGAAACGATCACATAGATAATCTTGTGGGCAGAGCCAACCAAAGACTGTGATTCATTGGCAGAACACTTACAAGGTGCAACAGATCTACTAAAGACATTGCTTACACTACACTTGTCCGCACTATTTTGGAGTACTGCTGTGCGGTGTGGGATCTGTATCAGGTAAGACTGTCGGATGATATTGAAAAACTTCAAAGAAGGGCGGCTCGTTTTGTATTATAGCTAAATAGGGTAGATAGTGCCACAGACATGATACCTGAATTGGAGTGGCAATCATTAAAACAAAGGCGTTTTTCGTTGCGACGGTATCTTCTCATGAAATTTCAATCACCAGCTTTCTCCTCCGATTGCGAAAACATTTTGTTGGCACTCCCCCCCCCCCCTCCCTACATAGGGAGAAATGATCATCACGATAAAATAGGAGAAATCAGGGATCGCATAGGAAAATTTAGGTGCTCGTTTTTCCCGCGCTCCCTTTGAGAGTGGAACGGTAGAGTGACAGCTTGAAGGTGGTTCATTGAACCCTCTGCCAGGCACTCAATTGTGAATTTCAGAGTAATCACGTAGATTTAGACGTAGATGTAGATGTAGATGACCAAATATAACATTCGTTTCTTGTAAACAGAGGAAAACCTTAGACAACACTTTTCCAGAGGCTGTGATGGTATACTGCGCCGTGTACGAATGTGTCAATTTTTTTTTTTATACCAACTGCGAAAAGGGTTCGTTTTTCTCCATTATGCGATAACGTGCGTCGAATGTTCACGTGACACACGCATCGTGTTTGACCTGTGTTTATCACGTAATAACGACTGAAACCGGTCCAAAGTGACGCCGTTTGCGCGCTGAAAAGAGCTCCACTTTCTGTATATCGAATATCGAATCGGTCACACTGTCCACTGATTTATCGCCTGGCATTTGTCGTATCTTGTCCCTCCTTTTACGTCATCATTTCCCCACAATTTTAGATCTGTAGGCTCCAATTTGGATAATTCCCGGATAGCGCTACCGCCTTTACTTTTACTTCAAGGGGTATAGCTCCGTAGTTCAGTCGTTTAGTAACCAGTTCCTAATACTCATCGGGAATGGATGAAGCACAGATTGTCTGCGACGTAGACATTTCCAAAGTGTTATGAATATTCACTAGTCGTGATATCTTCCTCTGAATCACCTTCCGCTTTGCCTTCATGGCATAGTTCTTCAGTATCAACAAAAGTCATTTCGTTCGTCAGCTCCATAAACCACTCGACGATAGCTGCTCCCATCAATCTGAAAGCCGAGAAACAGAACTGCCTGCTTCCGGTAGTGCATTGATAATATATCTGTCTGTATTCCAACACTTTTACAAATCAAAACACAGCATCGGAAACTTCCCGCTTGCCGTCGTCTGTGACAGGCTCACAACTATACATTTCAGCGCTGGTCGAAGTACTAATCAGATTATGCAACTGAAAGATATGACACAACAAACAATAACTAGTTTACTACGGCATAAACAGAGAAGCTAATTACTAAAAAATTAATACATTACAAGTCATATTTTACTTTTTTATTAAAAAAATCTTTATTACAAATGTATAATAATTATACAATCTTAACCCTCTTCCTTAAATGATTAGTGGGTCCTAATTTTATTCAACATTAATTGCAGCTAGATACAAATTTAATTAATTAGTGAGCTACAGCCAACTAGATAGCAATATGCAACAAATCTGTTTGTCATTATTAATATTAACTTTATATGACCTACGCTTAACTAAACTTTACTGCCTGCAGCGTCACAGTTGTGTCAGTAGTTTATAAGCCTACTTTTTAGAGCCCTGCTCATCGAGCTAATCCCGATGGTCGTGCCCCTGACACTGGGCTGGCCAAGGCTGTTATTTGCTGACGGTTCGTAAATGACTAATTTCCTAATCTAAGTTCTACTAACTAGTTCTAATCTAAGTCAAGTCCGTTGCTTTGTCCTGTATCGGTGGTGTCCTATCCCACTCCCCCTGGTCCTGTACGCGGCGGATTCCAGTCTATGAGGAAAGTCGGCCTGTCCACGCACAGGCGGTATGGGAATAGGGCGCTAGATTCAGTGTTTGGTGTGTCTCAAATTGTTAATTTAATTCATGTCCCTCAGGAATTCTTTAACACTTTTCGTTTTTCGTGATACCTCATCCGCCAATTGGTTAAGAGTTTGAAAAGTGTCTTCTTGTCTACGTAAGTGGTATGTGTCATGGTCAGGTAATTGGTCACGTAATGTGGATGCTACATCATTGAAAAGGAGGCACTCGTAGACCACATGATCGAGAGTACCCTCTGATACACCACATTCCCACGCGGGTGTGGCCCTTTTCCCGAACCGACATAAATATGTCGGGTATGGCCCGTGACCAGTGAGAAAACGGATCAGTCCTCGGGTAGGTTCAAAGTATTTCATGCCCAGTCGTTCTCTGACGTTAGGAAGAAGTTCAAATGTTCCGCGACCTGTTTCTTCTGCTTCTCATAATACTTACCACAATTACTCGCCTCTTCGCTTTATCTCACCCTTGTCCTCAACCCCAGTGCCTAATATCTCTTCCATCTTCGCGGTATTCCCTTTTTTAGCCCAAAACCACGCAGCCTGTTCTCGAATTTTGATGTTCAAGGGCAGAGTCCCATTATGACTAATAGGGCTCCCCCTGGGGATGTTCTGTAGCCCACACAGATTTCAGTATCATGTTTCTCAGAACCTTTCTGTCATGGAGGGCACATCCCTCGTGAGCCTGTGTGCCCAGACTCCCAAGCCATAACCCATTATTGATGTTAGGATACTGTTGTGATATAGTTTTATGAGGTAAGGGGGAAGATGATATCTTTTATGTCCGATGAAGGTGAGATTGTTTAGTATTTGGAGGTCTTCCTGGGTTACATTGTCAATGTGTTTCCCGAAGTTCCACCTTTGGTCAATGATGATTCCCAGGTACCGTGTCTCACGTCGCCGAAGAACCGGTGAGCCCTCGATTGTTACAGTTGGGTTTCTAATTAGCTGTACTTTTAGTAATAGGCATGTTGACTTACTTGGTGATATTTTCATTTTGGTGTTTTCGCACCATAGTTGCAATTTATTCATGGCCCTTTCTATTTTGGGCTCTATGTCCTCTGCACTTCTTCACTATGTTGTAAGGTATCCAGTATCGGCTCCATGTAGATGTCCAAAAATAGGGGTCCTAATACGGAACCCTGGGGGCATCCCTTTGTTATTTATTTTCCAACTCTCCCGCTAGGGGATGATCCAGATCTGCCGATCCTCGCAATAGCTCCTCAGGCAGCCATATAGCGGCCCTGACACTCTTTCTCCCACAAACAGGAGAAGAGCGAAGGTCACCACAGGTTGTCGAAGGCATCGATGATGTCTACCATGATGCCAACCACGTACATATGAGGGGTAGAGCCGCCAGGGCGATTGCATCAGATGGCGATCGCCCAGGTCTGAAGCCAAACTGCCTACTGCTCATCCCACACAGCACTCGGTGTGCAACCAGTCAGCCAGTTAGTTTTTCTAATATCTTCCCAAGTATGTCCAGCAAACATATGGGTCTATAAGATTTTGTTTCTGTTGGGTCTTTATCGGGTCCTTTTCTGATGATCACAACATTCGCTGTCTTCCAGATCTTCGGGAACTTCCGTTGTCTGAGGCATTCGTTAAACAGGTGTGTGAGTGGTGCAGTTAGCTGTGGAACTAAGAATTGCACCACCACCGCCGCAATGCCGTCTGGCCCGGGAGCTTTACGCCTCTTTAGTGATCTTATGTGGGCAGCCACCTCCTCTTCTGAGAAAGGGTAGACTGCCGTGTTATTGTTGTATTCTTCGAGGTCGCCATGTCGTAGCTGCCGCTGTCCTTCAGATTCCCCATCCGCGCTATAGTCAGGCAGTAGGGACTGGAAGAAGACCTCAGCAGTCTCCTGCCAGGATTCCCACATCCTGTCCCCATGCCTGACTGTTGACAATTCCATAGAGGAGCGGATCTTTTCTCTGACTAATTTATATGGTATGCCCCAGGGGTCTAATGCTAATTGATTCTGAACAAAGCTCTCCCAGCTTCTTGTCCATACGGCTTTTAGTTCCTTTTGGGACCTTAGCTTGGCCTCCCGATACTGCAGCAGCCACCTTTGCCGTTCCAGCCAGACGACAATGCTCTGGTAGTGCCTCCTCAGCCGTCTGACAGACCGGCGCATGTCCTCGAGTGAGGCCGACCATGGTGACGGAGAGTCCGCCATGGCCTTCCTCCTAGTTGGTATGGCTGCTTTCACCGCTCTGGTTATTCCGCTCATCAGTTCCTCTGCTCTCTCATTTATGTCTATGTCCTGGTGTGTGTCACCCCCTGGCAAGGCAGGAATGTCGCACTCCCTCGCTAGGCGTTCCCAGTCAGCTCATATGTTACTTACGGAAGAATACTGTATTTTGTCACGAAACATATTTTATTCGGCGGATTAGTGATGAAAGCCCTATACATGTATGCTCGAGGCTCGCGGCAGCCAAATGACAACTTTCTCCGACTGTCTTCTATAAGGTTCATGCTGGACACCCTCTCTCTTCGAGGTTCACAACTCTGATACGACGAAGAGGCAACTGGGACAACATTACTCTCCCCGCGTTCATTCTATCGCGTGCCTCGCTGAAAACAAGCGTCGCGCGGTTGGCTGTGTTTCCTCGTGAGAAATTCGCAGTAGTCTTACTCGGAGTTGTTTTCATGTGACACGGCTTAAAAGTTTAATTCACATTATTTAGGAAATTACTTTGCCTACCTTAGTACTATTATTATTCCGTGTTAAGTTGCGTACCTTATTGACCCTCCTATCCCTAAGAATTCTGATATGAAAAATTACAATTAAAAAAAATGAAAACCGTAATATTCCCTGGAGATTCGAACCAGGAGTTTCCGCTTCGAACCATGGTCGTTGCGCTATCGACGCTCTTTTTTTATTTTTTTATTTATTTATTTATTTTTTTACTGACCTCGTATTGTTCATTATGGTTCGTTGTATTTCGTCGGGAGGGGGGAGGGGGTGAGCGTGCCTAATTGCACCCATTCCAGTTCCTCGTTGACCCATTAAGTCAGTTTTTTTATTACAGAGGGCGGCTAACCCTCTGACCGAACACGCTGAGTTACCGTACCGGTGCGCTCTCGGCGAAAAGCGTTTACCATACGGGTACATAAGCGGCAGTTGTAAATGTTTCTTTCCTCGATTTCTGGAAAAGCATGCGTTTGCGGACCCCTTGCCTGAAGATGGAAAATGCTCTGTTTACTATTGTCTATCAATCCCACCAATTTTGAGTCGATTGCTCATCATAAACTTGAGGGGTGATTTTCACAAAAACGGGGGAGTGTTGAGCCAAAATATGTTAGTGTACTTCGTTTTAGGTTGTACACAAGCGACCTGCCAAATCTGAACCGAATCGGTTGGCCGTGTGTGAGACCTTCCCCTTGTCAGACACCTCTATATCGAGGTTGGTCAGGAAGGCACGGGGAACATGCGGTCTTGCGTTAACTTGTTGAAAAATAACATTACACAAGCCTCGCAGAACGGACACACGCAGCCACTGGCCTTAAGGCGCCAGCTGCCCAAATTAGCGCACTTTCGGCAGGCCGCGATGCTGTCGCCGTCGATTCCAGACACGTGTAATAAAATATGTGACGTTCTTCCTACCTACTTAGTGGGGAGGGAGGGAGGGAGGGTGCGGTTGCGTTGAAATGCTTGTCATTTTTTATCGATGTATGTAGTTCTTTATGTGCCATTTTCACGTTTGCTGCATGCTGCCTTCATTACAGTTTTAACGACCAGCAGTGTAGTTAAAGTCAGCACCTTATGTGACTCTTACCTCCCTACCTAACCAAGACAGCTCATAGTGTCTTGTCTAAAGGTGCACAAATACTTCGGTGGAAGCATTAGATAAAAACAGTCGCTGTTCAATGAAGGTTTAATAGTTACTGTTAAAATCAGTCTTGATCACAAATTCATTTATTGCGGTAACCGGTTTCGACCACGCCTGTGGTCATCTTCAGACCAAAATGCTATATGAGCAGGATCCTCCTTCTGGTGGTGATTTATCACCAGAAGGAGGCTCCTGCTCATATAGAATTTTGGTCTGAAGATGACCACAGGCGTGGTCGAAACCGGTTACCACAATAAATGAATTTTTGATCAAGACTGATTTTAACAGTAACTCTTAGTGATAGCATTCATCGCTGTCTGCTCCCACGATGTATTCAGAAGTGATCAGTGTAGGTTTGTTTATCATTTTTAATTTTTGTTTTGAAACTTCAGGCTGTGAAGTCGTGCCTGAGCCTACATAAACAGAATTTTTCAACAGTGCTTGTGACTGTGACTTGCTGGCCAGAGATACCTGTATCGCGCATGCGGCACGGATTTACAAATGCCGATTACGCCAAAATACGGTATTCGTGAACGGCTTTTGTAACGGAAACGCTGTTGTTCTTTGTAGAGAGTGCGGTAGACGAATTGCCAGCCGCAGAGTACCATACTCAAGAAGGTTTCCTCTTGTTTTCGCTCAGATGCGCGAGACTGTGGTGCTGCTCAGCATCTGAATGTGCAAATGAACAGCGTATGCGTGAAATAGACGACATTATTCAAAGGTGTTGTAATTTCTGGACACAGTCACTTTTCTTGCACTGTAACGGCCTTCCAGGAACAATTTTTTATTGGGGAATGTCTGTTGCCATACGTTTGTGCGGATAGCTCACCTGTTCTCTTCGCGTTCCTTTTGCTTTTTCCGCAAAGTAGTAGTTTGTCTACTTTCTCTTGATTTGTGAACTAGCCAGCCCTCAACACACATTAACGACACGGACAGAACGAAAAGTAATTGCATTTTCTCCCTGCCCCTTTTATACCGGTATCGTCGGGGTGCAACATTTTGTTTTCTTTTTATCCAGAGAGATGGATTTACTTCTTGAGGTACGAAATCACTATCTTCCGCATAAAGCAGCAGTCGGTTTGTGTTGAAAACACGTAAATCGTAAGTTTTAAGTATTGTAAGCATCCAGGAACTACAAACCGACCGCCGGCCGCGGTGGCCAAGCGGTTCTAGGCGCGAAGTCCGGAACCGCCCGACTGCAGGTTCGAATTCTGCCGTGGGCATGGCTGTGTGTAAGGTCCTTAGGTTAGTTAGGCTTACTTAAGTAGTTCTAAGTTCTAGCGGACTGATGTTAAGTTCCATAGTGCTCAGAGCCATTTGAACCATTTGCTAACCGAACTTTGAAGAGTGATATGACGTTCAATTTGTCTGTTTTAGAAACTCGATAGCAGCAGCAGAAATTACTAGAGTCCCATTCGAAAACGAACTTCCTACCGATCATATCTCTAAATAATACAACTAAAAGATATCTTTTACTGGACACTTCTTCACTGTTCATTTGTATGGAAACAGAGTTACTGTATCTTTAACGGTTCAGGAGATCATCATAATCACCGTATAGCACCAAGTGAGCTAGCGCAGTAGTTAGCACACTGGACTCGCATTGGGGAGGACGAAGGTTCAAACACGCGTCCGGCAATCCTGATTTAGAATGAGATTTTCACTCTGCAGCGCCCCCTGCGGGTTCGGGGGTAAGAACAGGCCCGCGGTATTCCTGCCTGTCGTAAGAGGCGACTAAAAGGAGTCTCAAACGTTTCGGCCTTCTGTGATGGTCCCCTCTTGGGTTTGACCTCCTTTTTTCTTCCAAATTTCCGTCGTCAGTGCGTGCCATTTGGGGAAGGACACCTTACGTGGTGTTTTTGTATTGGTCCATCATGCTCCACCATCTTGCATGTTACCTATTGTCGTGTGGGGGGGACTACGCCCAACATCTTCTGGGTGGTCTCCTTCTCGCCTTGTGCGCACTCTTCTTCTTAGCGCCTACGACAACTGTGGACCCTTTAAACACCTCAAATCCAGCACGGTAGCCAGTCCGTTGTGGTGGGGTCGTCATGTACCCTCTTGGTGGTAGCCCCCTGACCACGCAGGGATCGCACTACAGATGCCAGAGCTGTTTCCTCCCCATGCATGCCAAGGAGTATGTGCCCATCTTGTCTGGGGCACGGGGACTCCGGGCAACGGGATATCGGCCAGGTACCCGTTGCTTTGGCTGGGTGGCGCCCTTGGGAGAGCCCTCGTTCGGAGTAGGTGGCATCTGGGCGGATGTGGCGCAATGAAGCGCAATAAATCACACCAAACTGGTGGTCGCACGGCCACCAGCGTCTCTAAGCGAGGTAGAGTCGACTTCGATGCTGCGCAGTATGACCCTCAGACGTTCCCCTCGTTGGCTGCGCCATGGGAGGGACGCCGATCTAGTGCCAAGCGGGAGCCTTATGTACCGCAATACCTTGTCTGCAGCAGGACTGATGGTGACTCCTTTCTTCCGACGAAGCCTATGTTTTTTGTGGAACACCTGGAGGATAAGTTTGGGGAAGTGGCAGGGTTGTCAAAAATGAGGAATGGGTCCATCCTCCTCAAGACGTCCTCCCCAGCCCAGTCACGAGCGTTGCTCTTGTGTGATAAGCTGGGTGACGTCCCTGTTACCATCACTCCCCACAGTAGCTTAAATATGGTCCAGGGGATTATTTACCATCGGGACCTCTTGTTACAATCCGATGACGAGCTGAGAGCCGACTTGGAACGGCGTGGTGTGCATTTTGTCCGTCGTGTCCATCGAGGACCCAAGACGAACAGGGTGGCCACCGGTGCCTTTATCTTGGCCTTCGAGGGTGATGTCTTGCCCGAGAAGGTCAAGGTAATGGTTTACCGTTGCGACGTGAAGCCATACGTCCCTCCCCCAATGCGGTGCTTCCAGTGCTGGAAGTTTGGGCATATGTCCTCCCGTTGCCCATCCAGCGCTACATGTCGAGATTGCGGACGCCCCTCTCATCCCGATTCTCCATGTGCGCCTCCACCTGTATGTGTCAACTGTGGGGAGCACCACTCTCCATGCTCGCCGGATTGCCCCGTTCTTCATAAGGAGCGGAAGATCATGGAATTTAAGACCCTGGACTGGCTTACTTATCGAGAGGCTAAACAGAAATATGAAAGGTTGTATCCTGCTTCCCTTCGAACATCTTATGCTGCAGCCACGTTATCGTCGCCCGCGCGAGCGACGGTTGTCGCTTCATCTGTGCCGCCTTCAGTGGGCCCTCGGGGCCATGTAGCTCTGTCTGCCCCCCTCGTGCCGGGGGCAAGCCTTCCTCTATTGCCCCCTTAGCAGTTGGGGGCAAACCCACTTCTGTCGCTCCCCCCAAGCTTACTTCAGGAGTGACATCTGCTCCACAACCGGAAGGCTCGATTCCTCCCCCTCCTTCTCCGGCGGCGTTGCCTCCGCCGGTTCCTCTCTCGCGGAAGGGGTCCCTCGGGGCTCTCCCTTCCTCCGTTTCTTCTCCTTCCCAGCCAGATGTCAGCCAGTGGCTGAAGGTTCCGCCACCTGCTGATCGTAGGGCTTCTGCGTCGTCGTCAGCCTCCGACGCTCCTTCAGAGAAGCTCTCCCAGCCCTCTCACCCTAAGGGCAGACGCGAGAAGATGGAACGGAATGTGTCCAAGAAGAAGGACGTTCCGGCGGTTTCAGCACCGCCTGCTGTACATAGTCCTGGCTCCGGGGATGAGGTGGAGATCCTCGCCTCTGCCGCGGATCTCGCCCTCACGGAACCCTTGGGGGCCTCTCCTATGGACTCAGCTGACTCTCCCCCAGTGGCGGCGGTTGGCTCTGAAGCGCTGTCTGCCTCTTAGTCGCATTCACGCCCTCCCAGTCCCTTCCCGCTTCCATTCTCCAATGGAATTGCGGCGGTTATTTCCGCCACCTGCCAGAGCTCCGGATGCTTCTGAGTGATTCCCCTGTTCTCTGCATTGCTCTGCAGGAAACTTGGTTTCCTGCACTGCGGACCCCCGCCCTTCGCAGTTATCGGGGATACTATAAGAACCGTGCTGCCTGTCAACGAGCGTCAGGTGGGGTTTGCCTCTTTGTTCACCACTCTGTCTGTAGCTCGCCAGTACCCCTTCAGACGCCTTTAGAGGCAGTTGCTGCCAGGGTTGAGCTCTCGTTGTCTATTACTGTTTGCTCTGTTTACATTCCTCCGGATGGGGAGCTCCCCCGCCATGTCTTGGCTGCGCTGCTGGCTCAACTCCCGCCACCATTGCTGCTTCTGGGCGATTTCAATGCCCACAACCCTCTATGGGGTGGGACTGCCTCTGATGACCGCGGTCGGGCCGTGGAGCATGTGTTGGCTCAGCTCGACCTTAGCCTCTTGAACAACGGTGCTCCCACGCATTTCAGTGTTGCCCATGGCTCGTTCTCGGCCATCGATCTCTCTCTTTGCAGCCTCGGACTTGTCCCATCCCTCCACTGGAGGGTGCACCTTGACCTGTGCGGTAGTGACCATTTTCCCATCTATTTGTCACTACCCCAGAGTCGTTCTTCTGGGCGCCTGCCCCGCTGGGCTCTCCACAGGGCAGACTGGCCGGCTTTTACTTCTGCTGCTGCCTTTGCGTCTCCCCCACAGGGTGACATTGATGAGGTGGTCCGTGTTTTAACCACATCCATAATTTCAGCGACCGAGGTTGCCATCCCCCAATCTTCTGGCCTCCCTCGGAGGAAGGCTGTACCCTGGTGGTCGCCGGAGATTGCTGAGGCTATTCGCGACCGTCGGCGGGCTCTCCAGCGGCATCGGCGGCACCCGTCTCTCGAGACCCTCATCGCCTTTAAGAGGCTCCGTGCCCTGGCCCGTCGTCTTATTGCACGGCGTAAGCAGGAGTGCTGGGAGAGGTATGTCTCATCCTTGGGCTCCCATGTCTCCCCCTCACTCGTGTGGTCCCGGATCCGGCGGATTTATGGATACCAGACCCCTATGGGTGTCCCTGGGCTCTCCTTGGACGGCGCTGTCTGCACGGACGCTGCCGCCATTGCTGAACGGCTTGCCGCGCACTTTGCTCAGAGCTCTGCGACTGCCTCCTATCCCCCCGCCTTTCGCTCTCTAAAGGAGCGCGCCGAGCGGACGCCGTTCTCATTCCACACGCGTCGTTCTGAAACAAACAATGCTCCTTTCAGCGAGAGGGAATTCCTTGCTGCCCTCGCCGATTGCCCTGATACGGCACCAGGCCCAGACTGCATCCACGCGCAGATGCTGAAGCATCTCTCCAGGGACTGCCAGAGACACCTTCTCGCGATATTTAATCGCATTTGGAGCGAAGGCGTGTTCCCGTCGCAATGGCGAGAGGGTGTTATTGTCCCCATCTTGAAGCCTGGTGCGGACCCGCTGGCGGTGGACAGCTATCGTCCCATTACCCTCACCAACGTTTTGTGCAAATTGCTCGAACGTATGGTGGGGCGGCGTTTGTGTTGGGTCCTTGCGTCGCGCGGTCTCCTCGCTCCATCCCAGGGTGGCTTCCGTCGGGGCCGGTCTGCAGTGGACAATTTGGTGCGGCTGGAATCTGCTGTCCGTACGGCTTTTGCCCGACGTCAGCATCTCGTTGCTGTATTTTTCGATCTGCGGAAGGCGTATGACACCACATGGAGGCATCACATCCTCGCCACGTTGCATGGGTGGGGTCTTCGTGGTCGGCTCCCGGCTTTTCTTCAAAACTTTTTATTGCGCCGCTCTTTCCGGGTGCAAGTCGGTGCCACCTCTAGTTCCTCTTATATACAGGAAAATGGGGTCCCCAGGGCTCGGTGTTGAGCGTCTCCTTATTTTTAGTGGCCATTAATGGTCTGGCTGCAGCAGTGGGGTCGTCGGTGTCTCCTTCTTTGTATGCCGACGACTTCTGCATCTCATTTAGCTCCACGACTACGGGAGTCGCCGAACGCAGGCTGCAAGTCGCCGTTCGCAAGGCAGCATCATGGGCTCTGACTCATGGCTTTCAGTTCTCTGCTGCCAAGACTCGAGTAATGCACTTCTGCAGGCGTCGGACGGTCCACCCTCATCCTGCACTTTACCTCGACGGCCACCTGCTTGAAGTGGTGGACACTTGCCGCTTCTTGGGACTCGTGTTTGATGCCCGGCTCACATGGGTTCCTCATGTTACTCAGCTAAAGCAAAAATGCTGGCGGCACCTCAACGCCCTCCGCTGCCTTAGCCACACGTCTTGGGGTGCAGATCGCTGCACGCTGCTGCGGTTGTACCGAGCCCTTGTGCAGTCCCGGCTTGATTATGGGAGCCTGGCCTATGGGTCTGCGTCCCCCTCAGTGTTGAAGTTGTTAGACCCCATACACCACTGTGGGGTTAGGCTTGCCACTGGCGCTTTTCGCACCAGCCCCGTGGATAGTCTACTGGTGGAGGCCGGGGTTCCCCCGCTGCGGATTCGCCGCCATCGTCTGCTCGTCGATTATGCTGTCCACGTTCATTGCGCGCCAGATCATCCCAATCGTCGCCTGCTTTTCCCTGCTATGGTCCTCCATCTGCCCGAACGGCGACCTAGGTCTGGGCTTTCCGTCGCTGTCCGCGTTCAGTCCCTGCTGTCGGAATTGGGTTCATTCCCTCTTCCGCCTCCCTTCCGGGTCCGTGCACCTACGCCTCCCTGGTGTTTGTCCCGGCCGTCCGTCCGTCTGGACTTGGCACAGGGACCCAAGGACTCGGTTCCGCCTGTGGCCCTCCGTCGCCGTTTTCTTGCGCTCCTCGAATCATTTCCGGGCTGTGAGCCTGTCTACACGGATGGTTCCCTGGTTGATGGTCGCACTGCCTACGCTTTTGCACACGCTGCCCATGTTGAGCAACGCTCCTTGCCGGCTGGCTGCCGTATTTTTACTGCAGAGCTGGTGGCAATCATGCGCGCTCTTGAGCATCTGCGTTTCTGCTCAGGTAGGTCCATCGTCATCTGCAGTGACTCCCTGAGCAGCCTTCAGGCCATCGACCGCTGCTATCCCTCCTCTCCTCTGGTGTCCTCCATTCAGGAGTCTGTTTCCGCCATTGCCCGTTCTGGTCGTTCGGTGGTCTTGGTTTGGGCGCCCGGTCATGTTGGCATCCCAGGGAACGAACGTGTAGACAGGCTGGCCAAAGGGGCGATCGACGCCCCGGCTTTGGAGGTCGGCCTTACGGCTCGCGACCAGCAGATGGTGTTGCGCCGTAAGCTGATTGGGATGTGGGCTGCTGAGTGGCGTGGCATGACAGCCCCGAATAAACTGCGGGCTGTCAAGGGGACGACCAATGTGTGGCGTTCCTCCCTGCGGGCTTCTCGCAGGGACTCGGTAGTCCTGTGTAGGCTGCGCATCGGCCATACATACCTGACGCACGGCCATCTGTTGCGTCGGGAGGATCCCCCCCTTGTGTCGGTGTGGGTCCCGGCTGACGGTCGGCCACATTTTGCTGGAGTGTCCTCGACTGCGCACACTCCGGCAATCTATTAATCTCCCGGGCACTTTGGCTTTGGTTTTATCCGACGATGCCTCCATGGCTGACAATGTTTTACATTTTATCCGTAGTAGTCGTTTTTATGGTTCTATTTAGGGAGGTCCTGCGCCTTTCCCATTCTGTGTCTTTTGTCCTTGCGTCTGTTGCTGTTCTGGTGTGCCGTCAGATGGTTGACTCTTTCCTCTTTTTTTTCTCATGGTCAGTCAACCAGTCTCCGGCCATCCTCCTTTCTCCTGTTTCTGTCTGTCTGGTGTTCCTCTGTCCTGTTCTGGTCTGTAGTGTTTGTTGCTGCATTTGTGTTCTTTTAGCGCCTGGGGGGACGTCTCCTCTCCCTTTGGTTTTTATCTGCTCCATAGATTTTCGGCTCGCCTGATTTTGGAATGGGGGACTGATGACCTTCGCTGTTTAGTCCCCCTTAAACATCCCAACAACCACCATCACCACCACCATCACTCTGCAGCGGAGTGTGCGCTGATATGAAACTTCCTGGCAGATTAAAACTGTGTACCGGACCGAGACTCGAACTCGGGACCTTTGCCTTTCGCGGGCAAGTGCCTGAAGCGATTTAGGAAAATCATGGAAAACCTAAATCAGGATTGAAACTTCCTGGCAGATTAAAACTGTGTACCGGACCGAGACTCGAACTCGGGACCTTTGCCTTTCGCGGGCAAGTGCTTGCCTGCGAAAGGCAAAGGTCCCGAGTTCGAGTCTCGGTCCGGCACACAGTTTTAATCTGCCAGGAAGTTTCAATCCTGATTTAGGTTTTCCATGATTTTCCTAAATCGCTTCAGGCAAATGCTGTGATAGTTCCTTTGAAAGGGCACGGCTGACCTCCTTTCCCATCCTTCCCTAACCGCTCGGCCCAATGACGTCGCTGTTATGCACCGTCTCCCAAATCAACCAATCCCCATGTAGAATAAAGCACAACTCCGCCGACAAACTTTCAGAGGTATTAGTTTTAACAAAAACAAGGAAAAGAGTCTGGTAAACATGGACTGTAAAATACTTACCTTATGATACTGCGTGAAGAATTTGACAGAGCACTGAAAGACCTGAGTCGAAACAAGGCCCCGGGAGTAGACAACTTTCCATTAGAACTACTGACAGCCTTGGGAGAGCCAGTCCTGACAAAACTCTACCATCTGGTGAGCAAGATGTACCAGACTGGAGAAATACCTTCAGACTTCAAGAAGAATATAATAATTCCAATCCCAAAGAAAGCAGGTGTTGACAGATGTGAAAATTACCGAACTGTCAGTTTAATAAGTCACAGCTGCAAAGTAGTAATGCGAATTCTTTACAGACGAATGGAAAAACTGGTAGAAGCCGACCTCGTGGAAGATCGGTTTGGATTCCGTAGAAATGTTGGAACACACGAGGCAATACTGACCCTACGACTTATCTTAGAAGAAAGATTAAGGAAAGGCAAACCTACGTTTCTAGCATTTGTAGACTTAGAGAAAGCTTTTGACAATGTTGACTGGAATACTGTCTTTCAAATTCTAAAGGTGGCAGGGGTAAAATACAGGGAGCGAAAGGCTATTTCCAATTTGTACAGAAAGCAGATGGCAGTTATAAGAGTCGAGGGACATGAAAGGGAAGCAGTGGTTGGGAAGGGAGTGAGACAGGGTTGTAAGATGAACATCAACAAAATCAAAACGAGGATAATGGAATGTAGTTGAATTAAGGTTGGTGATGCTGAGGGAATTAGATTAGGAAGTGAGACACATAAAGTAGTAAAGGAGTTTTGCTATTTGGGGAGCAAAATAACTCATGATGTCCGAAGTAGAGAGGATATAAAATGTCGACTGGCAATGGCAAGGAAAGCGTTTCTGAAGAAGAGAAATTTGTTAACATCGAGTATAGATTTAAGTGTCAGGAAGTCGTTTCTGAAAGTATTTGTATGGAGTGAGACAGGGTTGTAGCGTTTCCCCGATGTTATTCAATCTGTATATTGAGCAAGCAGTAAAGGAAACAAAAGAAAAATTCGGAGTAGGTATCAAAATCCATGGAGAAGAAATAAACACTTTGAGGTTCGCTGATGACATTGTAATTCTGTCAGAAACAGGAAAGGAGTTGGAAGAGCAGTTGAACGGAATGGACAGTGTCTTGAAAGGAGAATATAAGATGAACATCAACAAAATCAAAACGAGGTAGTGAAACATGAACGATAAATAGTTTGGACAAGAAGAGAATAGAAGCTTTCTAAATGTGGTGCTACAGAAGAACGCTGGAGATTATGTGGGTAGATCACATAACTAATGAGGAGGTATTGAATAGATCTGGGGAGAAGAGGAGGGTGTGGCACAACTTGACTAGGAGAAGGGACCGGTTGGTAGGACATGTTCTGAGACATCGAGGGATCATCAATTTAGTATTGGAGGGCAGCATGGAGAGTAAAAATCGTAGAGGGAGACCAAGGGATGAATACACTTAGCAGATTCAGATGGATGAAGGTTGCAGTACGTACTGGGAGATGAAGAAGCTTGCACAGGCTAGAGTAGCATGGAGAGCTGCATCAAACCAGTCTCAGGACTGAAGACCACAACAACAACAACAAGACCTATGAGCAGTTGTTCATTTTCTCTACTGTGAGACATATCTGTGCTACTGAATACTCTTTCCCCTATTTTCCATCTGGGATTCAACAGTCGAACTCGTCCCATAACTGCTAGATCGAGATGACAGGTCAGACGGAATTTTCGCCTGTACAGATGACCTATTAGTTATAGTCACTGCAAACAATAGAGCCCAGCTATAAGAGAAAGCCAGTGGAACATTACAAACAATTAAACATGGTGCTGTTTGTACATGTGGGGAACATGGACCCCAGAACACACACTCTTTCACTGTCACCGATACAGAGCAGCACAGCAGACATCAACACAGTACGACAATGACATGAAACGGGCAATAAGAGGCGAAGACGAGTGGGAAATAGTAAATAAAATCGCTGAAGATGTCTCAGGGACATTACATGACGAATAGACAGACAGACACGGCTGTATAACAGAACACTGCAGCACACGCGAAGCACGTACGACAGCGCTTCCAATTAGTACACCAGCTCGGACACCAGTACCGAAACACACACTCACTCAAACGGCGAACACTTTCACCAACACCTACCGCAGACAACATTTATAATAATTAATCTGTATCAGAATAAACAGTGTAATGCAATCAACCCTGCAAACCTGTTCTAGTTGAAGCATAAACAGCAAGCATATCCATCCCTCGGTCGTTATACCGCTGTTGGGATGTAACACTTGTAACTGAACACTTAGAATATAAGCAACAGAATAGGTAAAATTGAAGATACATAGCATAGGAACTGAAGGTTAATTAATAACACCGAGAAATAACACACTTCACTTTCACACACCACTGCCCTTTCCACAATATACATAATAGTTACACTGTTTTTGTAAGTAGTGTTTAGAAATATTCATCCGTAAATTAAACTGTAGCGAACTGGGACTGCGAGGCTCGAAGTAATTCCGAGGCTTTCAGACCAGGCTGGCTAAGATAGGGTAGCATTTCTCTCTCTCTCTCTCTCTCTCTCTCTCTCTCTCGTCCGCACCTCGTGATCGTGCGGTAGCGTTCTCGCTTCCCACGCCCGGGTTCCCGGTTTCGATTCCTGGCGGGGTCAGGGATTTTCTCTGCCACGTGATGACTGGGTGTTGTGTGATGTCCTTACGTTAGTTAGGTTTAAGTAGTTCTAAGTTCTAGGGGACTGATGACCATAGCTGTTAAGTCCCATAGTGCTCAGAGCCATTTGAACCATTTTTTTTTCTCTCTCTCTCTTTCAATCCAAGTCTTTCCTATCATCTATCATCACATCTTCATAAAATTTGAACACCTTTTGTGTTTTTTATTTCAATTTCTATTGTATTTTTAATTTATTGTTACTTCCGTTGTAATTCCTGATAACAATTGCTGTTTATAATAGGGGAGATGTTTTGTAATCTACAAGAAAAGCTGCAAAATGAATGACCTATTATAAACTGTAAGCAACAGGTCTGTAAATGAGCAATGAATCAGATCAAATCAAATCAAAATCAAATCACCAGCTCAGTGGATGCGCTGTGAGTGGTGCTCGGAATACGGCTCATACACATCACAATCATATACGGAGCTGCAAGGTACTACTCAAAGATGGGGAAACTTAATAAGATACACACAGTAACTGGTTTATCGATACAAACGACGCGTCAGCTTAAAAGTTGGCGTCTGGATTCATTGCAAAATGAGTGGGACGTAAATGACACGTGACGTAGACTGTACTACTTCCTCCCTGACATTCGGCACCGACTGAGGATGAAACAATCTACCCCAACGATATATTTCTTAACGCAACACGGACGTTATCCTGTGCACTTAAACCGCGTCAGTCTGTAACAGACACCTATATGGACATGCGGGCAATATTGGAACAACGGACATATGTTACACTCAGACTACAGAGAAACTAATATATACATATATGCGTATACACAGCCGTAAGAAGGGACCGGTGGCCTGAGCAGTTTGGTCCCTTACAAATTCACACACACACACACACACACACACACACACACACACACACACACACATAGCCATAAGAGTCCAAGAACAATGGGCACAATCAAATACGTTAAGAGACAATATTTCAGAAACAACTAATGAATAGTACCTGCGGACACGGCATAAGAGAAATGGCCACAGGCAACGTAACACCAATGTCCAGAGGGTGGACAGTGGCACCCACAGAGACAGCGACAACAATGACACCGAAGAAGATCAGGACGACGAGGAGGATGAGATTTAACAGCGAATGAGACACCTAGAAGTATGAACCAGACATAACATGCCAAAGTACACTGACAAATTGTACGTATCAATATAGTAATAGTTAAGTATAGCGAATACTGGAGTAATGCCGGCCTGTGTGCCCGAGCGGTTCTAGGCGGTTCAGTCTGGAACCGTGCGACCGCTACGGTCGTAGTTCGAATCCTGCCTCGGGCATGAGTGTGTGTGATGTCCTTAGGTTACTTAGGTTTAAGTAGTTCTAGGGGACTGATGACCTCAGATGCTAAGTCCCATAGTGTTCAGAGGAATTTGAACCATTTGATCTGGAGTAATGTAGTGTAAGGTGCTGGCAGTATAGCCAAGAAAGGACCCAGATACGACGAATACCAAACGGTATTGCAAACTGTAGTGTTAGCAGTTAGCCAACGCTACGAACACTACCTGAGTGAGGAAGCCGATATGCACGCGTTAACCCACGCAGGCTAGAGATAGGTCTGAAACAGGATACGTAATGAATGCTACAAAGAAAAGTACGTAGCTGCTGGAATACTTAACTTTAAACCATCATTGTTGTACATCGCTCTTGACGATACAAGTGAGACTCTGTAGATACATGCAATGTTACTAATGGCGCCTTGCTAGGTCGTAGCCATTGACTTAGCTGAAGGCTATTCTAACTATCTGCTCTGCAAATGAGCGAGGCTTCGTCAGTGTGCATCGCTAGCGAAGTCGTCCGTACAACTGGGGCGAGTGCTAGTCAGTCTCTCGAGACCTGCCGTGTGGTGGCGCTCGGTCTGCGATCACTGACAGTGGCGACACGCGGGTCCGACATGTACTAATGGACCGCGGCCGATTTAAAGTTACCACCTAGCAAGTGTGGTGTCTGGCGGTGACACCACACAAACATTTATAGCGATGCTATTTTTCCATTAGTAACGGTGCTGTATTTTGTTGTGACTGGCGGCCAACAGCTCGAAGAAACCATTCCGTGGTATTCACCGCCAGTCACAATCGATGATGGTACTAACAAATCTCTGCTCTATCCTATCATCTTTCTACATTCTTCTTAAAAGAACAAAATTTTACTTATAGTTCAACCTAAAAAGTTTGTTATTTTAAGAAAGTATAGATTCTGTGTCAAATGTTACAGATAGAAACAAAACAAAAAGCTACAAAAAACATGATAAACCAAAACTAATATGTACAACCTGTTTTAAAATTACAAGTAACAGGTCATTCAATTAGCAATAAATAAATAAATTTCCGTATTTTGCGTCTGAATGACTACAGGCTATGGTCATACAATAAGTAAACAATTATGATTGCAAATTTTGAATGTAATGAAGCTAATGGCAGATAGGTAACACATTGAAGAGTTGGGTGTTCCCTGCGAAAAATGATGATACCTAGAACTTGTTATACAATAAATACTGAGATAAATATGTGAGCTGAAAGATTACCGAAGAATCAGCGTATTAGTAACTCAAAACGAGTTCGTATATTGAGGGTCATTTACAATTATAGCCCACGATGCTTATAAATTATGAAAGCCGGGAGCAGAAAGATAGGCTTCTCCTAGCTGCTCTGTAAAAAAATTGAAGGGCGCACCTTCTTTTACTGATCGTTTACACAAAATGTTATGTAGAAAATATTTTTTATAAAGGGGTATTACGAAGTCGTAAAAGATAAGTCGCTTGTGTGGAGAAATGTTATAGATACGGCCCTTATCCTTGCAGCCCTAGTTCGTGAAAAAATTTACGGAAAAAAGATTGAATGAATGGGTGAGGGAATGAATGGAGACGAGCTACGTGGTGGGGTAGTATTAGTCAGAGCCTGCGTATACGTTTTCTCTGTTAATAGCTTGCTTGATGGCAGCGGCGGGGCTGTGCAACATGTGTGCAGCGTCGCCGTAAGCGCAGTCTAGTTCTGGCGCGGACATGTGTGTGTGTGTGTGTGTGTGTGTGTGGCACTAGACTCTGATCAGACGGGCGGCCGTACAGGTGGGGCGAGTGTGTCCGTGGTGGGGGGAAGGGCGGGGAGGGGGAGGGGGCAGCACAGCAGGTGCCGCCACTATTCTTAGAACATCGCGGCGCGGCGCGGCGGGCGAAGCCAGGCAGACAACGGGCGCGCGACGCCGGCCGACGCGCAGGCCTTGTGGCCGCGGAAGACCTCCCGTTACTTCCTCGCCGACAGCGTGGACTGCAGGAGCACGTGGCGACCTGCGCCTTCTCTTGTGCGACAGCTGCGAGTTTCTCATCGCCGCGAACTATCTTACCGGGCGTTTTTGTTACAGCTAATTGTTCCGCAATCGAAGTACTGGTTGAGGGATAGTAGCGACGAGGGTACAGACGTCGCGCGGGACAGTTCCTGTCGCGCCCGCTGCGCAGTGGGACAGCTGTTGGCCAGCTTCGGCGTGAGAGCGCCAGCCGGCGCTGTGGCAACACAAGCCGAGCGCAGCTGGGTGTCCAGTTAGCACCTGTGCGCGAAGGCGGCTGTCGATTGCGAAGCTGTCTCGAACACCTCCAGTACAGTCAGAAGCTCGCGTCGACGCGGATCCCGCCGCCGGACGGTTGCCGGTAACGTTCTGACCGGCCCCTCAGTTACTCTGGAGCACGCTACTGGGCGGCCTGTTGCACACGTCTGAAGTTTGTAACCGACCAGGTTGTCATCTGCCGACGTTCTAAAGTGCCTGTGCGCTCGTGTACGTGTAAACGGTGGCATTCCACCTTCGAGAGTATCTGTCGTGCGAAATTTGGTACTGAGGAACTGCTAGGAGTGTGCATCTCTGTCGCTCGGGAAAAAGCGCTGTTGTGAGATGGAAGGCTCTCGAGACGGGACGAGTCCGATAAGGGCGGTCAGCGCCGTGAGGGAGGAGGCCGGCTCCCGCGAGGGCAGCCCTCTGCGCCGCCAGGGGGCCATCAAGAGGCACGACTCCCCGCACCTCACCGGAAAAGCGCGGCGCAAGAGGCGGCGTGTCGGGCGCCGGGAGAGCGACAGTGGGAGCCCTTCGGACAGTGGCGGCGACGCGGGCACCTCGGACGGCAGGGGGCGCGGCGACAGCTCCGAGAGTCCGCCGGGAGAAGCGGTCGACCTGCAGGAAAGTCAAGAGCACACCGGACAGCTGCGCACGGCCGCGCCAAGTCGGGCCGCAGTGCGACCTTCCGAGTTGGGGCTGAGGAGAGCTTCGTCGCTGACGACGTTGGATTCGCCGAGGTGTGCCGAAGCGAGTGCAGAGCGCAGCCCCAGCGCCGAGCCGGCGGCCGCCGTTGGCGACGAGTTCCTCCGAAACTTCCGGGAGAGCAGGCGCCAGTCGGCAGCCGGCATCAGTCCCGAAGTGGCGGAGCGTGACAGACGGGAGAGTCAGCTCAGCTCCAACTACGGCAACGCCTGGGACCTGCGCGGCGTCGGCAAGGAGTCCGAAGCCGAGGAGAATGCCGGCGACGCACCCGAAGCACTCACGGTGACTCCTCCCTCGCCTCGGGAGAGGGTCGAAGCGGAGGATTCTACGTACGAGCACGCGTTCTTCTTTCCCGGAGACGTCTGGAGTGCCTCAGAGGTGGAAGAGCGGTCGAGGGCAGAGATGTACGCACCGGAGACGCCTCCGGACGCCGCCGAGGAAGCGCGCCCGGGACTGAGCCCGCGCGGCGACGACAGTTCCGAGAAGAACGGCTCCGGGTTCCTGTCGGTGCTGAGGGCGTACCGGCGCAGCCTGTCGAGGGAGGCCAGCCCGCTGGAGGCGATCGCGGGCAGGGTGCTGCACCGCCGCGGCCGCTCCGCCTCGGGCGACGCGAGGGGCGCGGGCGAGCAGGCCCGCCAGCACAGGGACTCCAGGTCGCTGCTGGACGTCGTGCGCCACATCGCCAAGAGCAGGACGCCGCCGCCCGCCCCCGCCCTCCTGGACTCGGCAGGCGGCGGCGCGGAGGCGCGGCGGCGGTCGCGCTCGCCCTTCCTGGCCATCCTGGGGGGCGGCGCGGGCCGCGACAGCCCCCGCGGGCCGGCGCCGCCGCCTCCGCCTCCGCCGCCGCGCAGGAGCAGGTCCACGTGCGACGCCCCCAGCGTCGCGGCGGCTCCCCGCGCTCCGCGGCGCTCCTCCAGCGCGCGGCCGGTGCCCGCGCAGGTGGCCGCGGCCGCCCAGCTCACGGCCGCCATGCGTCGTCGCCGGCGGCGCCTCGCCTCCAGCAGCGACTCCAGCACCTCCAGCTCCAGCGCTAGCGTCACCAGCAGTAGCGCCCCAGCCGCCCCCTCCAGCAGCTCCGACGGCGGCGCCACCTGGAGGCGGCGCGGCACCACCGGCAGGTCCTACTCCGATGCGAGCGGTAGCAGAGGTGAGTTGCGGCTTTACCCGACTCAGCTTGAAACTAGCACATTCACTATACTTGCAGTTACTTGTAACGCCCCACCCATCACTTATCTGGTTTTGGCGTGTGTCCACCCCAGGTAATTGACTAACATATCAACAGAGAGTGCAAAACTGCCGCAATATCGGATAACGCAAAGAAAGTAATAAGGCCCTGTGGCTCCTGATTGAACTGCAGTGGCAGTGTTGAATTTAATTGATTCAGAATTGATCACTTTTAACTGAAACTAAACTTTTAACTAAAGCTAATACCAGATGCAAATGTTGAACATAAAATTAATTAACAAAGTGACTTGGGATTTCAACTACTTAATTGAAAACAGATGCAGTCGATTATCACAAATTTATTTTAACTCACGACCTTCAATCATCACATTACATGACTCTCCTACCAGGCAGTGGTAACAAATTGCGTTTGTGTGGAGTAAAGCACAATAACTCAAAAGTAATTCCTATCGACTGACCCGGGCGTAATGCGAAGTGCGAGAAGAATTCTACAATCCACGGCCCATGAAACCCTCGTGGAAACTTTGCCGACGTGATCCGACAAATTAATCAGTGGCCAGAGTGGGCGCAATATCACCGAATACAGCATGGCGGAGTGGCAGTTGTGCGGACGTCGGCCGACCTCGTGGTGCTGCAACGCTGCGCTCGTCTATTCACTCCTAGCTATCTTGCTCAGTACATAGCTGAACCAAAACTTCCTATCTCCAAGCTCAATCGTTCCATTTGCTAAGTCCTAAACTGCAGAGATGCTCACTCTTCCTCAGGCAAGCTGAGTATAGAACGCCACGTCCGCACTCTAGGCAAGCTCGGAACGGGAGTCCACTACGGAGACTACTCCCAGTCCACTCTTCGCCTCGGTTTTCCCTCCAGCAAAAACACTTACGCTAATAGCAGCGCAAGTGGCGTTAATTATGCGTCACTTCCCAGCGCCGACCAATGCCTGCTCTGGGAAGTGAACAAATTCCCACAAAATTTCCCTTCCTCTCAACTTCTGCTATTTAGCTCCTCCCAGGCCATCCATCAAGGTTATCGTCTGCACAAAACACCAATTTTTCCGGAATTCTGACTCCCAGGAGAGTACTTAAGATTCCTTGGTCCTACGTTCCCATCGGAGGCCGGTATATTTCATTCTGTCGCTCTTCACCTGATTTACTTCAGACTCTGTGGATCGTGAATTCAGCGTGAAGTTGCTATAGTCACAAACACGCATATTTTGACCTGTGTTGACCGCTCCACTGTAGCTTTGCACGGCTTTCTCGCATGTTTCACTGAAAACGGGACGACGGACATTTATCAACAGGCGTACAAGTTCTCCATCTGCTTCCCAGTACACCAGCATGGGGTCAACCACCCACACACTGTCACTCATCATTAAGGCAGCTGGAGGCCGTGCCCTGTTACCGCTTTCTCAGAGCTTTAGCCGCCCTAAGCTGCCAATTGTCGCTTCCCTTCGCCACTCCCCAGCTGGCCACGGTCACTCGAATACTTCCCTGGGATAAACTAGCCTCCAGTAAATCGACACGTTTCCACAAAGTTTTCATGTCATGTGAATTACTTTAAAACCATCACCCGACATTAATTATTCCAATACGTCCATACTATACCCTCTACAAGATGCATTGTGCCTTGTCAGTTATTTTTGTTCAGCCCTACTGTTCGCTCAGCATGAGTTAGGTGATCTTTCATGACTTAATGTAAGGGGCGTAGTTCTTGCCATCTTACATACCTAAAGCGGGTCGTTTAGTAAACAGTTCCACAAAGATTCGAGATGTTCAAACAATCTGTAAGCTGCCTGCCGATTTAGGCACTACTCGAAAGTATGCAGTGCACTTGCTGGTAGTTGTAGATGGCGGCAAGGTCGTATACCATGCTAAGTACTGTAGGTGGCTGTCAACTGAAAACGAATCAGAAGGAAAGGAACAAAGTATTTGAAAACTAATCGACAGAACCCACTGTGAGAGAACACTGTCTATGCCTTTAAGGAAAAATGTTTGCAGGTGCCTATGGAACCTTCATTGTGCCCAGACGTGCACCTCTTCATCCAAAACAAATCGTCGGCCACGAATGTCTTTCCTTGTGGCTCCAAAATATGGAAATCGCGTGATGAGAGATTGGAACTCTACGAAAGGTGTGTGAGGGTTTCCCAGCGAGTCGTCCACAGAATAGTCTAAAGAACAGGCACGCCAGCTGCAGGAAAGTGGTGACGACATTTTCTTTGACTGCAAGGACCTGCTGCTCAGTCATCCTCTGGAACACGGCCCCACAATTAACGCACGGCGGTACGTCGACATCCTGCAAAAACTGAAGTGGTCCATCAAGTCCAAACGCCCACGAACGTCGACGGGCGCCTTCGCTCTGTTCCAGGACAATGCCTGCCTATTTGCTACAAAGATTGTTTCAGCTGCACTGCAGAAGCTTCGTTGACAAGCCGTCACACATCCTCTATGCAGTCCATATTTCTCACCGTCATATTGTCTCACATTGGGATAAATATGTAAACAATTATGGCGATTACTTTTGAAAAAAAATAAATAGTTTACTTATTGATTTTCCATCTGTCTCGTTTTCATTTGATTGCTAGTTCTAACTGTAGATTTCAGAAAGGTCGCGTGCAATGCTAGTATAAAATTGGTCGACGTAGATAACAACGACATTGTGTTCTCACTTACACTACGTGATCAAAAGTATCCGGACACCCCCAAAAACACACGTTTTTCATGTTATGTGCGCTACTGCCAGGTAGTTCATATCAACGATCTCAGTAGTTAAAATTACCAAATAAACCGCAACCAGTCCCGCAAAATCATGTTTTCTTTATTTACTCTTGCAAATCGATTTCAACTGATTAACAGCCATCATCGGTGTTTTCAATTCTATGTTCCCTGACTAGTGACACTGTCTTAAGCACAAGTCAAACATAAAGTGATCAACTTATGGTTTACGGCCGCTGCACAACTTGGGAACCATATGGAGCCCACCATTCAGATCTCAGTAGTCATTAGACATCGTGAGAGAGCAGAATGGGGCCTTCCGCAGAACTCACGGACTTCGAACGCGGTCAGGTGATTGGGTGTCACTTGTGTCATACGTCTGTACGCGAGATTGCCACACTCCTAAACATCCCCAGGTCCATTGTTTCTGATGTGATAGTAAAGTGGAAACAGGAAGAGAGACATACAGCACAAAGCGTACAGGCCGACCTCGTCTGTTGTCAGACAGAGACCGCCGACAGCTGAAGAGTGTCGTAATGTGTAACAGGCAGACATCACACAGGAATTCCAAACTGTATCAGGATCCATTTCAAATTCTATGACAGTTAGGCGGGGGTGAGAAAACTTGGATCTCATGGTCGAGCGGCTGCTCATAAACCACACATCACGCCGGCAAATGCCAAGCGACGCCTCGCTTGGTGTATGGAGCGTAAACATTGGACTGTTCAACAATGGAGAAACTATGTGTGAAGTGACGAATCACGATACACAATGTGGCGATCCGATGGCAGGGTGTGAGCATTGCGAATACCCGGTGAACGTAATCTGCCAGCGTGTGTAGTGCCAACAGTAAAATTCGGAGGCGGTGGTGTTATGGTGTTGTCATGTTTTTCATGGAGGGGCTTGCACCCCTTGTTGTTTTGCGTGGCACTATCACAGCACAGGCCTACATTGATGTTTTAAGCACCTTCTGGCTTCCCACTGTTGAAGAGAAATTCGGGGATGGCGACTGCATCTTTCAATACCATCGAGTACGTGTTCATAGTGCACGGCCTGTGGAAGAGTGGTTACACGGCAATAACATCTCTGTAATGGACTGGCCTGCACAGAGTCCTGACCTGCATCCTACAGATCACCTTTGGGATGTTTTGGATCGCCGACTTCGTGCCAGGCCTCACTGACCAACATCGATACCTCTCCTCAGTGCAGCACTCCATGAAGAATGGGCTGTCATTCCCCAAGAAACCTTGCAGCACATGATTCAACGTATACCTGAAAGGGTGGAAGCTGTCATCAACGCTAAGGGTAGGCCAGCACCATATTGAATTCCAGCATTACCGATGGAGGGCACCACGAACTTGTAAGCCATTTTCAGCTGGATACTTTTGACCACATAGTGCATGTATAGCAGTTCTAGTGTCTGCTTCACACAAATTTCAATCCATTTACTAGTCACCTTCATCAAACGCCAGATAAACACAAGAACAAAGGTCGTACAAGCCACGAGAATACTGCATAGTGTTATAATACTTACAGCAAGTTCGAAGCTTTCGAAAGTAGACGTGATTATTCGTTATAGGGTTTCAGAGGCAAAAAAAAATTATATATATATATATATATATATATATATATATATATATATATATATATATATATATATGATAGTACAGCATTACTGGGTGGGAACAAATGTCTGGGGTTGATCGGCTGTCTGGCATAAGTCCTAAAAACTCTCAGGAATAAAAGAGACGCAAGGACAATCTTGCGAAGAATTACAGACTCAAGCAGAGGCTAGGAGACAATCACTTCGTTGTAGCAGAAAATATGATCGGCTAAATAAGACAGGGAATAAGTTACGTGACAAAGATCTCGCCTGCAATATGATAAATTTTGCGAAATGAGATATTTCTATATATATTGTCGCCTATTGGAACACTTAACTATGCCGTTAGCTTTCTAGGATTCAAACATGAATATTATTTAAATCAACTTAGCCATAAATACTATGTGGAAGAAAAGCGTGTACGGGAAAACTCATGTATTTTCGAAACTGCTGCAAATGTCGACATAAGATTTTAATCAAACCACAACAGGGATAGGTATTATTATCATCGATATTTTGTTATATGATCTCAGCTGATTATTGTCACGTATGCATAAATAAATATAGGGTGTGATACGGCTACTCGCGGAATGGAATCACACGAAATTGTGAGCCTAGTGTGGAATTATTTCCATAAAACTAGAACTAACTCCTTGTCACTCGCTAACCCTTGAAAAAAAGCAGTGTGGTATGATATTACGCATGGTATAATTTGTAGTTAAACTTCTCGCTAAAAGGGGTGAGAAATAAAAATACGAATGCCAAACGGGACACCATTCCGCGAGTAGCTGCATCAAAGTCTATATTTATTTATGCATTCGTGACAAACTAGATTAATTTTAGTCTCCGCAGTCTCGCTTTCGTACTTCGTACAAATCCACGAATGTTTTCTCAAAACTTCACTGGAGACCAGAAAATGACATATCATTTCTTTCAAAGGATTCTCGATCACTGGTGAGATTGTACAGTTTCTATACTATCTCAGCAAATAAAAATGTTACCAGCGAAATCAGTGATCCCTGAGAGATCACTGAGCAAAATACTTATTCGCCACCCGGTCCGGCGATGAAAATGAAAATACCCACTTTCCCACCCTGTATACTGACAAGAAACTGGTAAATCCCTCTGCCGCTAGAGGGCTCCGAAATGTAGCGTGCACCATTGCGGTGTGTAACGTAAGTGTTCGGTGCGTGAGGAAGCGTGCTGTAATCGAGTTTCGAATACTAAGAGTTCGTCCACACGTGGAGCACGATAATGCCAGGCCACACAAAACGGCTGCGAGATTGGCAACCGTCCGACGCCTTCACCGTCATCGATCGTCCTCCATGCAGTCCCGGCTTGGCTCCATCTAGTTTTCATCTTTTTACAAAAGTTAAAGAACACCTTCGAGGACTTCAGTCTGATAGTGATAAAGCGGAGGCGAGGCTGTGCGAACAAAGTCAGACACTCCACCGTGACGGTTTGGACAAACTGGTCTCTCGTTGGGAGAAATGCGTTCGTCATCAGGGATGCTATGTTGAAAAATGAATATGGAGCAATGAAGAATAAAGATTTAGGATGTTAGTAAAGTTTGTTTTATTTAAAAAACCTTAAGAGTTTTCACATAAAAAATTCGGAGGCACTACTTTTCATCACGCCCTCATTATTATTATTATTATTATTATTATTATTAATCGTGTGTCCTGATAAATATCACTACGGTTTAAGTCATTATTACTAGAATGTACCAATACTGACTAGAAAAATACAAAATAAAAACAGCTCAAGCTCTTCAGGGCCTTTTGGAGTTAGTTATCAAATGTCAGTCGCTACGAGCTCTTATACACACACTGTTGAAATTATAAGTCTGTTTCGTGCAAGTAAGTGCATCACCAGGGATAATTCTTGGCAGTATATTAAAGTAGCGACCCAACCCGGCTTCGCACGGGTAGCATTAAGTATTAATGGCCATACGACTTGTCTGGCGTACCGCATTTTGTCATCGAAAGCAGGAAGCTGAATCATCCGCTGCACTGCGGAATGAACGTAGGTCTCCTGTGTGTAAAAGAAGCAAAGTTACTGAAGAGATTTTTCGGAAAACATTTTACTTACATCATAAAAAATCGATCTCAAATGATTGCATGTAAACTATTTGTTAAAAACATTTGATAATTTCAAATTTTCTCAAACCACAGCCTAATGAGGTGGTTATTTTTTCGTTATTGCCCATACTGAATTTATTACTACACTTCAAATTTGAGTAACTCATTGCTACTTGTTCGAAAAATTTTCAGTAAATTAAGAGTGAGAATCGTGACTTGGTAATCCAAGGGAAACAGAAATTAGCAGTCTGAAAGTGTCGTCATATTGCGAAATATGTCCCTGAAAAACTTATAGAAGTATTTCTAAATCACGTGTATTCGTTCACAAGAAATTTCTGAATCCCATTCAAGCAGGTCGTGACCTTGTCTTTATGGTAGTGATTCATTTATCAGCCTTCTTTCTAATTTGAATGTCTTCAAACAAATAATATCTTCCACTACACCAAGCAGAAAATCGTGATCGCATCTGTTTTTCACTCAAGGAAAGTAGACAGGTAGACAGCTGAAAATTGAATCATCTGCTGCACCGCTGCAAAACTTTGTTCATACACACATCAAACAAAGTTTTGCATCACGTCGGTTCCGAGAGTTCCGAAATCTGTACAGAAAATTGGAATAGAGATCAACATAAACATCATTTCCGCCCTTTTTATTGCTCTTGAAAACCACACATTGCATGTTGTACCACCATATAGCGAGACCTTCAGCCTTGCTGCACTCGCTGAACAGTGTGTCTAAGGCATTTTGCCTGACCGAGTTGCCTCCAAACACGTATCCGACGATTGTCTTGTTGAAGGCACATCGGTGAAGAGAAGTGATGCCAGTCCCGAGCGGTCCATTCGGCATGTTGTTTGGCCCATCTGTACCGCGTTGCATGGTGTCGTGGTTGCAAAGATGGACCTCGCCATGGACGTCGGGAGTGAAGTTGCGCATCATGCAGCCTGTTGCGCACAGTTTGAGTCGTAACACGACGTCCTGTGGCTGCACGAAAAGCATTACTCAACATAGTGGCGTTGCTTTCAGTGTTCCTCCGAGCCATAATCCGTAGGTAGCGGTCATCCACTGCAGTAGTAGCCCTTGGGCGGCTTGAGAGAGGCATGTCATCAACAGCTCCTGTCTCTCTGTATCTCCTCCATGTCCGAACAACATCGCTTTGGTTCACTCCGAGACGCCTTGATACTTCCCTTGTTGAGAGCCCTTCCTGGCACAAAATAACAATGCGGACGCCATCGAACCGCGGTCTTGACCGTCTAGGCATGGTTGAACTACAGACAACACGAGCCGTGTACCTCCTTGGTGGAACGACTGGAACTGATCGGCTGTCGGACCCCTTCCGTCTAATAGGCGCTGCTCATGCATGATTGTTTACATGTTTGGGCGGATTTAGTGGCATCTCTAGACAGTCACTGTGTCTGTCATACAATATTCACAGTCAACGTATATCTTCAGGAGTTCTGGGAACAGGGGTGATGCAAAACATTTTTTGATGTGTGTATAATTCTGTAAATCATATTATTAGGACTAGCATATTTTTTGGCTGTGCAGTTGTTCTGAAGCGACTGTATAATCAATTTGATGTCACTTAGGCGACCTGCATGTTTGTAACCAGTTATGCAACAGGGGACGTGGAATCCCAGCCACATTTCGTTCCTAGAGAATCTCCACATTACCGAGACGTGAATGGTAGGCTAAAAGGCAGAATTGAAAGAACGTGACCCAGTAGGTATTCGATCCTACAGCATTTTGACTTTTAACCAAACGCTCTGCCACCACCAGATTCGAGTTTGCCTAAGCTTTCTACTGCCTCAAGGCACAGGCTACACTCTAGAGTTACAATAGCTTTTCGCTAGGTGGCAGTTGCATCGTTCGCACATCATAGCTTTAATTCGTCGTGATTTAGACAATTTATTCGAAATGTTTATAAATTACATACAAAAACCTTCCTCGTGAATCAGTGTACCTATTTGTTAAAACCGTATCGACGTAAGACGTTCTGGTTAAATGTATAGCGATACTGTTTCGTCTCTGCCCCGTTAACTAACTGCATTACGTCCAGCTGAATATCTTTAACACGACCATGCGCCTCACGTCCATGCTGCGGTCTCCAAACCGTGTTTATCGCCCCCGCTTGCCTTGCTGCAAGTTAAAGAGAACCGTCGTCGAAAACAGGGTATACCACCCTGACCAACGTGACCAGTGCGCTCATAAATGGCGTCTTGAAACCAGCACAAGCTACTGAGGTGCGTGTTTATTTACAGACAAAGAGTTTCGGCGAAGCGCTCATCTACAGGTTACGAATACCAGTACATCAAGTTAAAGGAATATTCCCTGGCCTCGAGTACATATCTATAATCAGTTGCAGTTTTTGTCAGCTAGACATTGACGCATAGATGCACGTATTAAGTGGCAGCTGTCACAAATGATAATAATCGTGCCGTTCTTTAAATTTCATGTAGTGTTATTTTTGGATCATGGAATTTAGTTCTCTGTAGTCACCGGTATTATTCTAGACTTAACCCAAGTGGACGGATCTGAAGCAGCGCGCAGTGGCCGCGTGGTTTAGGACGCCATGTCACGGATTGCGCGGCCTCTCCCGCCGGAGGTTCGAGTCCTCCCTGGGGCATGGATGTGTGAGTTGTTTTTACCATACGTTAGTTTAAGTAGTGTGTAAGTCTAGGGACCGATGACCTCAGCAGTTTGGTCCCTTAGGAATTCACACACACTGACTTGGACATTAGATGAGGATATCAATACGTGAACAGCGAGTAATCGGAACTATGTGAAGAATGTTAAGTAGCTGAAACGTGTCGTCGACGTGGGTACAACAAAGGTCACGAAGATTGTATGCAGCGCGGACTTGAAACGGATACCTCCGTACGAATCATATACTGAGGAAAACAGCAGCAGGACAAAGACCAACTACGTGCTGTTTTAACCTGTAGAATTAGATACGAACAAAAGAAAAATAACTTTACAAAAGTGAATCACAAATTAAGAACAAGTGAAGAACAGGTCTTACTCTAACTAGTACTCTGACGTACAAGCAGCACTGCAAGAATGAGTGAAGGTGGAAAGCAGAGACAATATCCTTCGTAGCGTCACCAGTACCACGCTGGGCTCCCGATCACAGTCGCTGTGCTCAGTCTGGTACATATGCACCCGTGCAAACATAGTTGACAAGGCATCAAGCGAAACGTGTAGGGTGGTCCTGTTACAAATGATATTAAACCCACGCCGCTTGTAAAACTCTACTCTACCAGCTCGCAGGCATATCGCCACCAGATATTCGTCGTGAAGTAGCTGTCGACGCAGAGAGAACAACTAAGGCTCATCAGCAAACGCATTAATTACTTGGGGGCATTACAGCAGCCTTAAGACTGATATCTAGAAGAAGTTCCCTCGAGATCACATCGGTCTTGCAAACAACAGCATTTACAGCAAGGAAACAGTCGTGGGTCTCTTGACTTGAGAATAACTTCAGCTGGCCTCTCCATTAGGAAACCCTCACACCTGAGCATCAACTCATTTAGTTCCTGTAGAAATCACACAATTTTCTTCTTTCTGGAGTTGGAAGACACGGGAGTAAACTTCAGAAATGGCATTTCCTTGTGTATACCATCAACTGTAAAATTTGTTAACATCGAGTACAGATTTAAGTGTCAGAAAGTCTTTTCTCAAAGTATTTGCATGGACCGTAGCCATCTATGAAAGTGAAACGTAAACGATAAATAGCTTAGACAAGAAGAGAATATAAGCTTTCGAAATGTGAAGAATGCTGAAGATTAGGTGGGTACATCAAGTAACTAATGAGGAGATACTGAATAGAATTGGGGAGAAGAGAAATGTGTGGTACAGCCTGATTAGAAGATGGGACTGGTTGGTAGGACACATTCTAAGGCATCAAGAGGTCACCAGTTTAGTACTGGAGGGAAGCATGGGGGATGAAAATCATAGAGGCAGACCAAGAGATAAGTACAGTAAACAGTTTCGGAAGGATGTCGGTTGCAGCAGTTACTTGGAGATGATGTAGCTTGCATAGGACAGTGTAACATTGAGAGCTGCATCAAACCAGTCTCTGGACTGAAGACCACAACAGCAACAACCATCAACTGTGACAGACTGTCAACTATGCCTTCCCATCTTGCAGAAAAGAAGATGTGGATGCGACTCCGAGTGCAGTTGAAGTCACTGGATTTTGGTTAACAGGAGTGTAATTTAATTATTCTTTTTTTAATTCCTTTTTAATGATAAGAACTTCGTATTGCACTTGTTTCTCACTCGAACAAAAAAAAGTCCATAAAATAAAGAAAAAGTTATCCATATCCTTCATTTGTTTCACTTTAGCAGTTTCAACAGTTTAAACAGCTTCAGAAGTGAAATAGGCGCTGATCGTTGGTGAGCCAACGTCAAAACAAGAATTGGACGGTAGTGTCCTACAGAGGATTGGCAAAAAATATAAGTACGTACAACAAGTACGTTAAGAACAAAAGTACAAAGAATAAATAGCAGAAGTGAAACAGATTTGTTAGTACAAATGTAAAATAGCCAAGCCTGAGAGCCGCAACACAGCTTCGTTACAGAATCAATCAAATAGAGTGACATCGCTAAAAATGAGTATGAGTGTGATGAGCAGCAAACAATGAACTGTCAAACGCAAAGTCAACCAACATATCGATGACATGAAAGACACTGAACACGCCTCTGTGTACAGTGGGAGCGCTAGCGTGTTATATACTGTAATGGAGTCTGCAACAATTGAAGCGCAAGGATGCATTAAACGTTATATAACCAAATAAAATTATTAACAAATGCCTTTAAGCACGTGACAAACGATGCGTCAAATGTTAACCAACTAGTATACTACGTAGTGAAAGCGGAAGGAGAACTGCTGAAATTTCATTAAGACCCCTTCAAACGCACCGATTTATAGGACAACCGACCGACCGAGCAACCGACCAATTTCGTGCAATCTACACAAGTCCCGAGCGACTACACTCAACGATTATAGAGCTGCCCTATTGTTATGATTTGTTCACTTAAATTCATTGAGTTTCCGTTCTGTGAGATCCGGTTTGGTTTCATACGGAAAGAAAAAGGATGTTCTGCTTTGGTTGTTTTAGAGGGCCGGCCAGGTTGGCCGAGCGGTCCTAGGCGCTGTAGTCTGGAACCACGTGACCGCTACGGTCGTAGGTTCGAATCTTGCCAGGGGCATGGATGTGTGTGATGTCCTTAGGTTAGTTAGGTTTAAGTAGTTCTACGTTCTAGGGGACTGATGACCACAGAAGTTAAGTCCCCTAGTTCTCAGAGCCATTTGTACCATTTTTTTTTGTTTTAGAGGTAACAAAGCCAAAAAACGCCGAGAGAGAACTATGGGCAAAGAAATGGGTAATGCAAGGAAATGCATCCACCCTCTTTCTCTTACTTAAGCAGCTTGGTACCGATGATCTTCGTTATTATCTGAGAATTGATGCATAATGCACTTCGGTGCTGCAGAACGTCATCAAAACACTCTTAACTGAACAGACTACAGTCATGATACATGAGAGGCTGTCAGCTACGAGGAGAGTCTGTTAGCTGCATTACGAATGCAGAAATTAAGAGGACTCCAGTGCTGTTGTATCCCCACAATTGTTAATTCAAATGATTCCGGGAACCTCAAGGCGATTTAAAAGTTGACTGAGGAAATGCATCACAGCAAAGCAAAATAAATAAAACAAACGATGTTCATGTAAACGTTATTACTTTATTTATGCACATAGCATAAATACTGGAACACCCCCTCTTTCAGATTCTGAAGGTGGCAGGGGTAAAATACAGGGAGCGAATGGCTATTTACAATTTGTACAGAAACCAGATGGCAGTTATAAGAGTCGAGGGGCGCAGTGATTGCGAAGGGAGTGAGACAGGGTTGTAGCCTCTCCCCGATGTTATTCAATCAGTATATTGAGCAAGCAGTAAAGGAAACAAAAGAGAAATTTGGAGTAGGAATTAAAATCCATGGAGAAGAAATAAAAACTTTGAGGTTTGCCGATGACATTGTAATTCTGTCAGAGACAGCAAAGGACCTGGAAAAGCAGCTGAACGGAATGGACAGTGTCTTGAAAGGAGGATATAAGATGAACATCAACAAAAGCAAAACAAGAATAATGGAATGTAGTCGAATTAAGTCGGGTGATGCTGAGGGGGTTAAGTTAGGAAATGAGACACTGAAAGTAGTAAATGAGTTTTGCTGTTTGGAGAGCAAAATAACTGATGATGGTCGGAGAGGATATAAAATGTAGACTGCCTATGGCAAGAAAAGCGTATCTGACGAAGAGAAATTTGTTAACATCGAGTACAGATTTGAGTGTCAAGAAGTCTTTTCCGAAAGTATTTGTGTGGAGTGTAGCCATGTATGGACGTGAAACATGGACGATAAATACTCTGGACAAGAAGAGAATAGAAGCTTTCGAACTGTGGTGTTACAGAAGAATGCTGAAGATTAGATGGGCAGATCACATAGCTAATGAGGAGGTAATGAATAGAATTTGGGAGAAGAGGAATCTGTGGCACTACTCGACTAGAAGAAGGAATCGGTTGGGATCAAGGGATCACCAGTTTAGTACTGGAGGGAAGAGTGGAGGGTAAAAATCGTAGAGGGAGACCAAGAGATGAATGCACTAAGCAGATTCAGAAGGATGTAGGTTGCAGTAGTTATTCGAAGATGAAGAGGCTGGCACAGGATAGAGTGGCTTGAAGAACTGTATCAAACCAATCTCTGGAGTGAAAACAACAACGTACAACAGGACCAGGAAGCCGCGCGGAGTGACCGCGCGGTTTGCGGCGCCACGGATTGGGCGGCCCGTCCCGCCGGAGTTTCCATTCCACCCTCGGGCATGGGTCTGTGTGTGTGTGTGTGTGTGTGTGTGTGTGTGTGTGTATTGTTTTTAGCAAAAGTTAGTTTAAGTAGTGTGTAAGTCTAGGGACTGATGACCTCAGCAGTTCAAATGTTCAAATGTGTGTGAAATCTTGTGGGACTTAACTGCTAAGGTCATCAGTCCCTAAACTTACACACTACTTAACCTAAATTATCCTAAGGACAAACACACACACCCATGCCCGAGGGAGGACTCGAACCTCCGCCGGGACCAGCTGCACAGTCCATGACCCTCGGCAGTTTGGTCCCTTAGGAATTCACACACATTTGAATATTTGAGGAGCAGTAACTTTAAGACACTCATTTCAGATTCGAAAAAGAAAGAATACACATGGTGGGGGCGCACATCATCTTATAAGTACAACAACAGACACAGAAGAAGTCAAGGATTTAGCACCTGTTTCAAATGTAAAAAAGCATCCAACACTTTATTTTCCGTAGGAGAAGACTTTGATACAGGCTGGATTCTTATAACACTTACAACAATAGGCAAGTATACTTTTTATGAATTAACGTCCATTGAATGTCGAGATTTCAATTTTTAGATTTCATTTCCAGTAAATATCGCAAATAAAACCTAAAAACGGAAATACGGTAGATCGACAGACTTTTATCCACTCGTGTGCCACACGAAACCGTTATGGATTTCTTGCATCTCACCAGGTTTGTGATATCCAGAGCCCGCGATACTCCTACCAAGCTCATAAAATTCTCGTATTTTACAAAAAATTCCCGTACGCTTTGAAAAATATTGCATTCGTGGTACGTTATATTCCACATCTCTAAAAAACACTTAATTTACAAGAGAAGCAGAATAAAAATATCAACAAGATTTTGCACCTATGATTCAAATTCGAAGTCCACTTCTTCTTCTTCTTCCTTTATTGTTTTATACAGAGTAGCCGAAGTCATCTTCTGGTACATTTCATGCGTTAGCTGAGAAGTTTCGTGTGTACCCCTTGTTTTTTGGACCCTCTTGAATACGCTCTGATGGAAAATGTACTCCATTCAAAGTACTGGTTTGCATTCGGTTCCTGATTTTGGTTTTCATGAGGTTTACCTGAAATTAAGCATTACTGTGACAGTTAACAATTCCACTAGGGATTCCAGAGTGTTGTAGTGTAAATTACTGTTAACTGTTTTCCACTTACGTGAGAATATCATTTGAAATAATATTTTAGCGCTTTGAGAGTCAGGTGACCGCTCAACTTCTGAAATTTAATCATCTGAACTGCGAAATGGCCGGACGGGGTGGCCGAGCGGTTCTAATCGCTAGAGTCTGGAACCTTGCTTGGGCATGGATGTTTGTGGTGTCAAAAAAAATGGCTCTGAGCACTATGGGACTCAACTGCTGAGGTCATTAGTCCCCTAGAACTTAGAACTAGTTAAACCTAACTAACCTAAGAACATCACACACATCCATGCCCGAGGCAGGATTCGAACCTGCGACCGTAGCGGTCTCGCGGTTCCAGACTGCAGCGCCAGAACCGCGCGGCCACTTCGGCCGGCATTTGTGGTGTCCTTAGGTTAGTTGGGTTTAAGTAGTTCTATGTTCTAGGGGATTGATGACCTCAGAAGTTAAGTCCCATAGTGCTCAGAGCCATTTGAACCATTTTTTTGAGTGCGAAACGTTATACAAAACAAAGTGATCCGTTATTGTTAGCTTCTGAATTTTTTTTTTCTAGAATCAGGCTTTGAAGCCTTCTTCTCGAATTAGTTTTGAGCCAGGTCGGCGGCATGGCGCGAAGTCTCTCTGGCTGAGTTTGATGACTGACAGAAACAGCTTTGTCTTTAATCGTGAATCCGTAACAGCTTATCCGCATTTTGTTAAATATACCGGGTGAATTAATTATTTCCCCATCAAATGTGTATGATGTATATTTGATCAAAACTTAGACGTTAGGCAAAATTATCATATCTTCGCGTACGATATTTGCTTTTGGAAATTGGAAATTTGTGGTAAGGTCTTATGAGACCAAACTGCTGAGGTCATCGGTCCCTAAGCTTACACACTACTTAATCTAACTTAAACTAACTTTGGCTAAACACAACACACACACAAACACACACACACACACACACACACACACACACACACACACACACACACACACACACACACACCCATGCCCGAGGGAGGACTCGAACCTCCGACGGGGGAGCCGCGCGGACCGTGACAACGCGCCCGAGACCTCTCGGCTACCCCGCGCGACGTTTGCTTTTGCCTCATACAAACTGTGAAATTCTGGTATGCGTACGAGAATGCTCATACAAGTCACAACTATGCTCCTCGCACATCATGTCCCCACAAATATCTGCAGCATGAATTCTGTCCTCAAAGTTTCGTCTACCCCACATCCCATCAAATACACTAGAACAGCATTTAATCCCGCGCGCAGTGACGAAAGACATCGTTTATGGAGCAGTTGCCACAACAGCGGTAACACGGCACAATTTGTTGGGTGGGATGGATTGTGACGGGGGAGGGAGGGGGCGGGGTCCGATCCGGTTGTCGTGTCAACCACACACGGAAACTTCGTCGGTCGGTCAGTCAAACGCCAACACACGTCCAGTTTGTCGTTCGGTCGGCTGGTGCTTGTGTTTATGGTGGCGCCATGGGCCAGTGGAGAAGGGGCGATACGTTGAACTGTCGTGTATATTGACGGGAGGGTGGTCGCCGGAAGCGCGTTACTTACAAGGGAACCTCCCCATCGCACCCCTCTCAGATTTAGTTATAAGTTGGCACAGTGGATAGGCTTTGATAAACTGAACACAGATCAATCGAGAAAACAGGAAGAAGTTGTGTGGAACTATGAAAAAAATTAGTAAAATATACAAACTGAGTAGTCCATGTCAAGATAAGCAACATCAAAGACAACGGGACTCACGGAGCGCCGTGGTCCCGTGGTTAGCGAGAGCAGCTACGGAACGAGAGGTCGTAGGTTCAAGTCTTCCCTCGAGTGAAAATTTTAATTTTTTATTTTCAATTTATGTGACAAACTCTTATGTTTTCATCACTTTTTTGGGAGTGATTATCACATCCACAAGAAAACCTAAATCGGGCAAGGTAGAAGAATCATTTTACCCATTCGCTAAGTGTACAATTTAGGTGGGCCGACAACATATTCCTGTCATGTGACGCACATGCCGTGACCAGTGTCGTATAGAATACATCAGACGTGTTTTCCTGTAGAGGAATCGTTGGACCTTGCGATCAAATGTTTTCGGTTCGCATTGGAGAGGCACGTCCTTTCGTCTACTAATCGCACGGTTTTGCGGTGCGGTCGCAAAACACGGACACTAAACTTATTACAGTGAACAGAGACGTCAATGAACCAACGGACAGATCATAACTTTGCGAAAATAAAGAAAGTAAAATTTTCAGTCGAGGGAAGACTTCAACCAACGACCTCTACTTCAGCAGCTGCTCACACTAACCACGGGACCACGGCGCTCCAGATCTCACAATATCCTTGATGTTGCCTATCTCGCCCATGGACTATTCAGTTTGTATATTTTATTAATTTTTTCATAGTTCTACGCAACTTCTTCCTGTTTTCTCGATTGATCTGTGTTCAGTTTTTCAAGGCCTATCCACTGTGCCAAATTATAACTAAATCTGAGGGGGGTGCGCTGGGGAGGTTCCCTTGTTAACAGGAAACAAGTGAGGTGCAGCACTCGGGCTCCGATATTAGGGAGTGGATGCCGCCGATCCGAGGGCGTACGGGAGCCCCTCTCCATGTTTGCAAATTGACTCGGTATGTGGAATCGTGGCTGTAGCTTATCTAGGTTATACATAAAACCTAGTGTGTGAGAGATAATAAACCGGGTTAGGTGTTATAGCAAGTCAACGTGTGACTGTTCACATTAAAAATAAATAGTCCTTCGTGGCTAAGCCAAGAAAAAATCGTCAAAAGCTCCATATTACATAAAATCTATTAGTACATGTTGGATAGAAACTAGACAATTAAATTATTTTACAATCTGTGGACAAGCCAGTTTCGAATGTGTAATCAGATAGCCGGCCGCTGAGGTCGTGCGGTTTTAGGCGCTTCAGTCTGGAACCTCGTGAGCGCTACGGTCGCAGTTTCGAATCCTGCCTCGGGCATGGATGTGTGCGTTCTTCTTAGGTTAATTAGGTTTAAGTAGTTCTAAGTTCTAGGGGTAGCGTCTTTGATTCATAATCAAAACGTCTTCGGTCCCGGGTTCGATCCCCGCCACTGCCTAAATTTTGATAAATAATCAGCATTGGCGGCCGAAGACTTCCGGCATAAGAAGTCAGCCTCATTCTGCCAACGGCCTTGTCAAAGAGGGCGGAAGAGCGGATAGAGGTTCAGGGCAGCCTCTTGTCCTAGGGGTGGGAAATCGCCCCTAAAGGCGGAAGAATCAGCAATGATCAACGACATGAGGATACAGAAGGCAATGGAAACCACTGCATTAAAGACACGTAACGTGTATCCACAGGACATGTAGCCTGTAATTGAAGAAGTGTCATGATTATCTCTCCATTGGCAAAAGATTCCGGAATAGTCCCCCATTCGGATCTCCGGGAGGGGACTGCCAAGAGGGAGCTTACCATGAGAAAAACACTGAATAATCAACGAAAGGATAACATTATACGAGTCGGGGCGTGGAATGTCAGAAGCTTGAACGTGGTAGGGAAACTAGAAAATCTGAAAAGGGAAATGCAAAGGCTCAATCTAGATATAGTAGGGGTCAGTGAAGTGAAGTGGAAAGAAGACAAGGATTTCTGGTCAGATGAGTCTCGGATAATATCAACAGCAGCAGAAAATGGTATAACAGGTGTAGGATTCGTTATGAATAGGAAGGTAGGGCAGAGGGTGTGTTACTGTGAACAGTTCAGTGACCGGGTTGTTCTAATCAGAATCGACAGCAGACCAACACCGACAACGATAGTTCAGGTATACATGCCGACGTCACAAGCTGAAGATGAACAGATAGAGAAAGTGTATGAGGATATTGAAAGGGTAATGCAGTATGTAAAGGGGGACGAAAATCTAATAGTCATGGGCGACTGGAATGCAGTTGTAGGGGAAGGAGTAGAAGAAAAGGTTACAGGACAATATGGGCTTGGGACAAGGAATGAAAGAGGAGAAAGATTAATTGAGTTCTGTAACAAGTTTCAGCTAGAAATAGCGAATACCCTGTTCAAGAATCACAAGAGGAGGAGGTATACTTGGAAAAGGCCGGGAGATACGGGAAGATTTCAATTAGATTACATCATGGTCAGACAGAGATTCCGAAATCAGATACTGGATTGTAAGGCGTACCCAGGAGCAGATATAGACTCAGATCACAATATAGTAGTGATGAAGAGTAGGCTGAAGTTCAAGACATTAGTCAGGAAGAATCAATACGCAAAGAAGTAGGATACGGAAGTACTAAGTAATGACGAGATACGTTTGAAGTTCTCTAACCCTATAGATACAGCAATAAGGAATAGCGCAGTAGGCAGTACAGTTGAAGAGGAATGGACATCTCTAAAAAGGGCCATCACAGAAGTTGGGAAGGAAAACATAGGTACAAAGAAGGTAGCTGCGAAGAAACCATGGGTAACAGAAGAAATACTTCAGTTGATTGATGAAAGGAGGAAGTACAAACATGTTCCGGGAAAATCGGGAATACAGAAATACAAGTCGCTGAGGAATGAAATAAATAGGAAGTGCAGGGAAGCTAAGACGAAATGGCTGCAGGAAAAATGTGAAGACATCGAAAAAGATATGATTGTCGGAAGGACAGACTCAGCATACAGGAAAGTCAAAACAACCTTTGGTGACATTAAAAGCAACGTTGGTAACATTAAGAGTGCAACGGGAATTCCACTGTTAAATGCAGAGGAGAGAGCAGATAGGTGGAAAGAATACATTGAAAGCCTCTATAAGGGTGAAGATTTGTCTGATGTGATAGAAGAAGAAACAGGAGTCGATTTAGAAGAGATAGGGGATCCAGTATTAGAATCGGAATTTAAAAGAGCTTTGGAGGACTTACGGTCAAATAAGGCAGAAGGGATCGATAACATTCCATCAGAATTTCTGAAATCATTGGGGGAAGTGGCAACAAAACGACTATTTACATTGGTGTGTAGAATATATGAGTCTGGCCATATACCATCTGACTTTCGGAAAAGCATCATCCACACAATTCCGAAGACGGCAAGAGCTGATAAGTGCGAGAATTATCGCACAATCAGTTTAATAGCTCATGCATCGAAGCTGCTTACAAGAATAATATACAGAAGAATGGAAAAGAAAATTGAGAATGCGCTAGGTGACGATCAGTTTGGCTTTAGGAAAAGTAAAGGGACGAGAGAGGCAATTCTGACGTTACGGCTAATAATGGAAGCAAGGCTAAAGAAAAATCAAGACACTTTCATAGGATTTGTCGACCTGGAAAAAGCGTTCGACAATATAAAATGGTGCAAGCTGTTCGAGATTCTGAAAAAAGTAGGGGTAACCTATACAATATGTACAACAACCAAGAGGGAATAATAAGAGTGGACGATCAAGAACGAAGTGCTCGTATTAAGAAGGATGTAAGACAAGGCTGTAGCCTTTCACCCCTACTCTTCAATCTGTACATCGAGGAAGCAACGATGGAAATAAAAGAAAGGTTCAGGAGTGGAATTAAAATACGAAAGGATATCAGTGATACGATTCGCTGATGACATTGCTATCCTGAGTAAAAGTGAAGGAGAATTAGATGATCTGCTGAACGGAATGAACAGTCTAATGAGTACACAGTATGGTTTGAGAGTAAATCGGAGAAAGACGAAGGTAATGAGAAGTAGTAGAAATGAGAACAGCGAGAAACTTAACATCAGGATTGATGGTCACGAAGTCAATGAAGTTAAGCAATTCTGCTACCTAGGCAGTAAAATAACCAATGACGGACGGAGGACATCAAAAGCAGACTCGCTATGGCAAAAAAGGCATTTCTGGCCAAGAGAAGTCTACTAGTATCAAATACCGGCCTTAATTTGAGGAAGAAATTTCTGAGGATGTACGTCTGGAGTATAGCATTGTATGGTAGTGAAACATGGACTGTGGGAATACCGGAACAGAAGAGAATCGAAGCATTTGAGATGTGGTGCTATAGACGAATGTTGAAAATTAGGTGGACTGATAAGGTAAGGAATTAGGAGGTCCTACGCAGAATCGGAGAGGAAAGGAATATGTGGAAAACACTGATAAGGAAAAGGGACAGGATGATAGGACATCTGCTAAGACATGAGGGAATAACTTCCATGGTACTAGAGGGAGCTGTAGAGGGCAAACACTGTAGAGGAAGACAGAGATTGGAATACGTCAAGCAAATAATTGAGGACGTAGGTTGCAAGTGCTACTCTGAGATGAAGAGGTTAGCACAGGAAAGGAATTCGTGGCGGGCCGCATCAAACCAGTCAGTAGACTGATGATCAAAAAAAAAAAGTTCTAGGGGACTGATGACCACAGATGTTAAGTCCCATAGTGCTCAGAGCCACTTGTAATCAGATACAACAAGAGTTGTATGTGAAGTAGGTTTCTGTAAATTGTTTAACAGGGAAGCTATACATCAAAGATCAAATTGTTTTTCAATGCGAATCCATCATTTAGCAAATTCTTAGTTAAAGAGGGAATGTTTACAAATTTCAACTTTTCTAAAAGAGTCATTCTGCACCCTTTGTCGACTATACCCATTATTCCATGTCGAGTAAAGATGGCGGGGGGAAATTGTGTTTTTGAAATTAAAATGTTCGTCAAAAGTTGACTTATAAGAATTCTCACAATCTCCGTTGAGTAAGTGCTAGCGAAAACGAGTTTTAAAAGCTCTCCCTGTTAAGTTCTATGGCAATAACATGGACAGTAAGAGGGACCCCAAACATGCTGTCAGCCGTAACAGGAAAAAATGCCGTTTTGTGCCTAATAAGATAACAAGAAGAAGCATGGACGATGTTATTGGAAATGATTTCTATCTCGTATGTAAATTTCATTTCCGAGTGGTAGCAGATCAGAGAGTCACTCAGAGACGTGAAATGATTCACAACGCCTTTGAATATAAGCAGTTTTTGATGTTGCTGAGCACCAGTCATACAATAATTCTTAAATGAACACGCCGCCATTTGACTGTATTGTTGTTTATCTAATTATTACCCAGGTTTCTGCCTTTTGTGCCGTATTCAAGTGATTGATTTTATGTGATTAGCATATACTGCAGGACATCAAGCTCAAAATTGGACATAAATTAAAATTTTACATCTGGCATTTTGTTTGGAGCGAATAATTTTCTTATGCAATATATGTTAATGACATAAATTCAATCACTTGAAAATGATATAAAAAGCCGAAGCATGGGTCGTAATTGAATAAGAACAATACAATGAAATGCGGTGTGTTCATATTCCGCGTCAGTTACACTATGTCGGCGATTGCTGCGCAAACAGTTTTTCCACGTACGCGTACATCATAATTACTCTACTGCGCAAACATGCAAACATTGGGGTTACACCCGTCTGGTGTGAGACGTCCTGAGGCGGCGGTGGGGTGAGTGGACTGCTGTAGCCTGTTGTGGGGCTGTGAACCACTGAGGGCTACAGTGGGGACGAAGCCTCTCCGCCATTTCTAGGCTTGCTGTTCAATACAATACACGCAAACCATTGGCGGGCTTGTAAATGGCTAGAACTGCTGTGACTGGCAGGCGGCCGCCAGGGTGCATTAGTGTTGTTCGCCTTCAGTGTGTAAGAGATGGGAAAGAGCCACCGTGGTACAACAACCGAGTTAGAAAACTGCTGCGGAAGCAAAGGGAACTTCACAGCAAACATAAACATAGCCAAAGCCTTGCAGACAAACAAAAATTACGCGAAGCGAAATGTAGTGTGAGGAGGGCTATGCGAGAGGCGTTCAATGAATTCGAAAGTAAAGTTCTATGTACTGACTTGGCAGAAAATCCTAAGAAATTTTGGTCTTATGTCAAAGCGGTAGGTGGATCAAAACAAAATGTCCAGACACTCTGTGACCAAAATGGTACTGAAACAGAGGATGACAGACTAAAGGCCGAAATACTAAATGTCTTTTTCCAAAGTTGTTTCACAGAGGAAGATTGCACTGTAGTTCCTTCTCTAGATTGTCGCACAGATGACAAAATGGTAGATATCGAAATAGACGACAGAGGGATAGAGAAACAATTAAAATCGCTCAAAAGAGGAAAGGCCTCTGGACCTGATGGGATACCAGTTCAATTTTACACAGAGTACGCGAAGGAACTTGCCCCCCTTCTTGCAGCGGTGTACCGTAGGTCTCTAGAAGAGCGTAGCGTTCCAAAGGATTGGAAAAGGGCACAGGTCATCCCCGTTTTCAAGAAGGGACGTCGAACAGATGTGCAGAACTATAGACCTATATCTCTAACGTCGATCAGTTGCAGAATTTTGGAACACGTATTGTGTTCGAGTATAATGACTTTTCTGGAGACTAGAAATCTACTCTGTAGGAATCAGCATGGGTTTCGAAAAAGACGGTCATGTGAAACCCAGCTCGCGCTATTCGTCCACGAGACTCAGAGGGCCATAGACACGGGTTCACAGGTAGATGCCGTGTTTCTTGACTTCCGCAAGGCGTTCGATACAGTTCCCCACAGTCGTTTAATGAACAAAGTAAGAGCATATGGACTATCAGACCAATTGTGTGATTGGATTGAGGAGTTCCTAGATAACAGGACGCAGCATGTTATTCTCAATGGAGAGAAGTCTTCCGAAGTAAGAGTGATTTCAGGTGTGCCGCAGGGGAGTGTCATAGGACCGTTGCTATTCACAATATACATAAATGACCTGGTGGATGACATCGGAAGTTCACTGAGGCTTTTTGCAGATGATGCTGTGGTGTACCGAGAGGTTGTAACAATGGAAAATTGTATTGAAATGCAGGAGGATCTGCAGCGAATTGACGCATGGTGCAGGGAATGGCAATTGAATCTCAATGTAGACAAGTGTAATGTGCTGCGAATATACAGAAAGATAAATCCTTTATCATTTAGCTACAAAATAGCAGGTCAGCAACTGGAAGCAGTTAATACCATAAATTATCTGGGAGTACGCATTAGGAGTGATTTAAAATGGAATGATCATATAATGTTGATCGTCGGTAAAGCAGATGCCAGACTGAGATTCATTGGAAGAATCCTAAGGAAATGCAATCCGAAAACAAAGGAAGTAGGTTACAGTACGCTTGTTCGCCCACTGCTTGAATACTGCTCAGCAGTGTGGGATCCGTACCAGATAGGGTTGATAGAAGAGATAGAGAAGATCCAACGGAGAGCAGCGCGCTTCGTTACAGGATCATTTAGTAATCGCGAAAGCGTTACGGAGATGATAGATAAACTCCAGTGGAAGACTCTGCAGGAGAGACGCTCAGTAGCTCGGTACGGGCTTTTATTGAAGTTTCGAGAACATACCTTCACCGAAGAGTCAAGCAGTATATTGCTCCCTCCTACGTATATCTCGCGAAGAGACCATGAGGATAAAACCAGAGAGATTAGAGCCCACACAGAGGCATACCGACAGTCCTTCTTTCCACGAACAATACGAGACTGGAATAGAAGGGAGAACCGATAGAGGTACTCAAGGTACCCTCCGCCACACACCGTCAGGTGGCTTGCGGAGTATGGACGTAGATGTAGATGTAGATCAGGCCTAGTAAGGAGAATAACGGGGGTGAACGTCTAATGTTGAGAGTTCATAGCCAAGGACGCGGAGACGCAGCATACTCGTGTGAACGTTATCAGCACCTGGAACAGTTTGGAAAGGGCCTCACTATGGGTCTACGTTATGGGTCAAATCATGGAAGGTCCAGATTTGTGGGATACTCGTATGTGACACTGGCCTCATTTTGGACTGCATGGGAACGTGATGGCAGATATACTCGTCGTCTTGGTTCCGGGCGACCGCAGCTGACCAAGAAAAGGGGGGATCGCTGTACTGTGCACCAAGCATATGGTAACCCGGCAATGTCTGTGCCTGTAAACACCAGTTGACTCTCTGTAGCATTGCTCGAAGACTGGCAGCAGCCGCATACGGGAATCACGGCCCGATACGTAGACTTCCGTTAACACCACAACACAAACGGCTGTGTTTGGACTGTTGCCATGACCGGGCAGCAGGGACTGCTGACGAATGGCGTCGCTCTGTGTTCAGCAACGAAACGTGGTTCTGGACTGCCGTAAGTGATCACCGCCAGCGAGTATGGCGGCGCCCCAGCCAGTGGTACAGTTCTTCCAATGCTTTGCAGAGGCACAGCGGGGCTACTTCTGGCGGATATCACTTCAGGAAGGGGGAAAACACTGCATTAAAGACATACAAGGTGCGACAATAAAGTAATGAGACTGATTTTCTTTGCAAGACGTGGCAACCTTGCGTAGGCACAATATCTTTGACCTTGGTCTATAAGCTGCTCCTAGTCCAAGCGGCACATCGATGCAACTGTTCAGTCGTGAGTTGTGCTGTAGTAAGTTAACATGTGTTTGTGTCTCTCGTCACGGAAATGGAACCGCGTAATTTTGCGCAACGGTATTCCATTTCTTTTCACGTTAAATTCGATGAAAACCTACGGTAAGCTTCAGAAAGCTTTTAGAGAGGAGCTTACGTCAAGAGCTCAAGTTTTTGTTGGCATAAAATGTTTAGTGAAGGCAGAGCGAATGTTGAAGATGAAGACTGCAGTGGACGACCATCAACCTCACGGACGGATGTCAACTTGGCCAGGGTGTGTGAACTCGTACGATCTGATCGAAGATTATCCATGACAATGATTGCAGAAGAACTGAACGTCAGTCGAGAAATGGTTCGTCTATGAGAAAGATTTGTGCAAAAATGGTCCCCAAAAATCTCACACCACAACAGCGAGAAACACGGAAAAATGTGGCAACTGATCTGTTAGAGCAAACGGAAATCAATCCAGAATTGGTGAGCCCTGTTATCACTGGTGATGAAAGTTGGTTTTTTCAGTACGATCCAGAGACAAAACGCCAAAGTTCACAATGGTGCTCAAAGGGATCACCCAGACCAAAAAAAGCTCGCATGTCAAAGTCAAAAGTGAAATGCATGCTTGTGTGCTTCTTTGATTCCAAGGGAATTGTTCATAAAGAGAGGGTGCCTCCTGGACAAACAGTTAACCAGTATTACTACAAAGAAATTTTAAAAAGACTTCGTAAAAGAGTTCTTCGTGTCCGTACCAACATTGCTGATAATTTGATTCTGCATCGCGATAGTGCGCCATCCCATAATGCTCTGTCAGTACAGCAATTTTTAACCTCAAACAAATTTCAGTACTACCACAGCCACCTTATTCACCAGATATTGCTCCGTGCGACTTTTTTCTATTTCCAAGTGTTAAAACGGCGGTCAAGGGACACCATTTTCAAATAAACACCATTTTCAAACAACACAAGATGTCCAAAAAGCTGTGACGAGGGTCTTGGAAGGATACTACAGAAGATGAGTTCCAGAAATGTTACCATCAATGGCAGAACCGCTGGAAAAAGTGTGTGCAATCAGAAGGGGACTACTTTGAAGGAGACAACACTAAACATGACTAAAACGGCAAGCAACATTTTTTTCACATCAGTCTCATTACTTTCCTGTCGTACCTCGTATAATGTGTATCCACAGAAAATGAGGCTTGTAACTGGAAAATTGTCATGATTATCTCACCACTGCCAAAAGATTCCGAACTAGTCCCTCATTCGGAACTCCGGGAGGAGACTGCCAAGGTGGAGGTTACCATCAGAAGATGGAATAACGAAAGGATAACGTTGTAAGAGTCGGGGCGTGGAGTGTCAGAAATTTGAATGTGATAGGGAAGCCAGAAAATCTGAAAAGGGAAATGCAAAGGCTCAGTCTAAATATAGTAGGCGTCAGTGAAGTGAAATCAAAGAAGAAAAGGATTTCTGGTCGGATGAGTATAGGGTAATATCAACAGCAAAAGCAAATGGTGTAGGAGTGTGTGTTACTCTGAACGGTTCAGTTATAGGGTTGCTCTTATCAGAATCAACAGCAAATCAACACCGGCAACCACAGTTCAGGTATACATGCCGACGTCGGAAGTTGATGATCAGGAGAGAGAGACAGTATATGAGAATATTGAATGAGAAATTCAAAACGTAAAGGGAGATGGAGATCTAATAATCCTGGGAGACTGGAATGCTATTGTAGGGGAAGAAGTATAAGAAAGGATTACGGAAGAATATGGGCTTGATACCAAGAATGAGAGAGGAGAACAACTAATTGAATTCTACAACAAATTTGAGCTAGTAATAGCGAATACTCCGTTCACGAATCACGAGAGGAGGAGGTATACTTGGAAACGGTCGGGAGGTACGGGAAGATTTCAGTTAGATTACATCATGGTCGGGCAGAGATTCCGAAGTCAGATACTGGATTGTAAGACGTATCCAGGAGCAGATGTACACTCAGATCACAATTCAGTAGTGATGGGGAGTAGGCTGAAGTTTAATAGATAAGTCAGGAAGAATAAATGCGCAAAGACGTGAGATACAGAACTACTAATGAATGAAGAGATGCGCTTGAAGTTATCTAACGCTATAGATACAGCAATAAGGAATAGCGCAGTAGACAGTACAGTTGAAGAGGAATGGACATCTCTAAAAAGGGCAATCACAGAAGTTGGAAAGGAAAAATAGGTACAAGGAAGGTAACTGCGGAGAAATCGTGGGTAACAGAAGATATACTTCAGTTGATCACTGAAAGAAGGAAGTACAAAAATGTCCAAGGACATTCAGGACACATTAATACAAGACCCTGAGGAATGAAATAAATAGGAAATGCAGGGACGCTAACACGAAAAGGCTGCGTGAAAAATGTAAAGAAATCGAAAGTGAAATAACTGTCGGAAGGACTGACTCAGCATATAGGAAACTCAAAACAGCCTCTGGTTATGGGCCATTGCGAAATTTGCAAGAAGTGACTTGCGAGAATAATGATCGCGCAATCGGCCTAACAGCTCATGCATACAAATTGTTGACAAGAGTAATATGCAGAAGACCGGAAAAGAAAATTGAGAATGTGCTAGATGACGATCAGTTTTGCTATAAGAAAGGTAAAGGAGCCAGAGAGGCAATTCTGACGGTGCGGTTGTTAATGGAAACAAGACTAAAGAAAAATCAAGACACATTGGTAGCATTTGTCGTCTTGGAAAAAGCGTTCGACAACTTAAAATGGTGCAAGATGTTCCAAAGACAGGGGAAAGCTATAGGAAGAGATGGGTATGTTCAAGAGCCAAGAGGGAATAATAAGAGTGGAAGACCAAGAAAAAAGGGCTCAGATTAAAAAGGGTGTAAGACAGGGATCTAGTCTTCCGACACTATTGTTAAATCTGTGCATCGATGAAACAATGATGGATATAAAAGACAAGTTCAGAGTGGAATTAAATTTGAAGGTGACCAGATAACAATGGTAAGATTCGCTGGTGACATTGCTTTTCTCAATGAAAGTGTGGAAGGATTACAGGATCTGCTGGACTGAATGAAGAGTCCAATGACTACAGAATGTGAATTGAGAGTAAATCGAAGATAGACGAAAGCTATGAGAAGTAACGGAAATGAGAACAGCGAGAAACTTTACATCAGGATTGACGGTCACGAAGTGCATGAAGTTAAGGAATTCTGCTGCCTAGGCACCAAAATAACTATTGACGGACGTAACAAGGTGGACATCAAAAACAGACTAGCATTGGAGAAAAAGGTATTCCTGGCCAAAAGAAATTTGTTGGTATCAAACATAGGTCTTAATTTGAGGAAGAAATTTCTGAAAATGTACGTTTGGAGCACGACACTGTATGGTAGTGAAACATGGACTGTGGGAAAACCGGAACAGAAGAGACTCGAAGCATTTGAGACGTGGTGCTATAGGAGAATGTTGAAAATTACGTGGCCTGATAAGGCAAGAAATGAGGAGGTGCTGCGCAGAATAGGAGAGGAAAGGAATATGTGGAAAACAGTGACAAGGAGAAGGGACAGAATGATATGACATCTGTTAAGACATCTGGGAATGACTTCCATGGTACTAGAGGGAGCTGTGGAGTGTAAAAGCTGTAGAGAAAGAGATTGGAACAAAGTCAGCAAATAATTGAGGACTTAAGTGGCAAGTGCTACTCTGAGCTGAAGAGGTGGCACAGAAGAGGAATTCGTGGGCGGGCCGCATTAAGCCAGTCAGAAGACTGATGACTGAAAAAAATGGCTTCAAGTCGTGTCTGGTAGTGAGTAGGGAACTTTGAAGGCACGGCGCTACGTTAGGGACATCCTGCGTCCTCGTGTGTTACCTCTCATGGGTCAGTATCGTGGTACCGTTTCCTGACAGGACAAATTCCACAGATGGCACATGTCTTTGCGAACTGCCTGTGTGGTGCTGACGTACTCTCGTGGCCAGCAAGGTCCCCAGACCTGTTCCTAGTAGATCGAGTGTGGGGTCAGCTCCTGTGTCCACTCCGTACCTCTGCCAGTATCTGGGGCAGCAGTGACAACAGCGGCGGGCCAGTTTGCCTCAGGAGAGGGTCAAACTTGCCCTTTGAATGTAAAGAATGACTGTGCTGGTAAAACTTCTACGTTACTTGATTTTCAATCTCCAGAGTGAAACTGAACGTACTCAGACTGTTTCCTCTTTACTTATTCTGATCATTTCTAAACTGGCACATACTATTTTAGCGCAACGCAATCTGACTTTCAATAATCCCTACAAAAGAATAGCCCTAACAATAACCTATACCCTTCATGAATCACTTACCTCACAAAAATCTTCGTTACTCGAGCTACTGCAATACAGCGAGCGCCAATACTGCCAGCTAAATAAAAGATTCTAACTACTGAAGGCACTAACTACTGATAGATATAAAGTTAGCAAATGAAAGTTTTTGATAGAGAACAATGTATTTACCTTAATAATGTTCAAAAGTCAGGATATATATATATATATATATATATATATATATATATATATATATATTCTTGACATCAAGTTTAACAGATTTCCTTTTTCTGACGGACACACGTCCAGATCATATAACATCTCAGAACTCTGGTATCTCTCTCCCCACATCCCCCACTGCTGGCGGCTCACCTCCAACTGCCTGCCCAACGCTACGGGCTGTTCATATCCAACTGGCCAAGACTAAACACTGGCGAAAAACTTCCAACAACGAGTCCAACCAGCCACAGACTGCACACAGCGCAGTCAGCGATTTTAATAGAGAGCGCTACGTGGCGTTACCTACATACTTACAAGGGTCCAACGGCTTTATGGCACCCTTCCCAGCAGAATTAGTGAATGCATCCGGCCCAGAGGGTGTGTAGCGCCAGAGTGATAAGTCTGTTCATATTCGCAAGTTCTTTGTAAAACTGGCTGGAATTTGTAATCACTGAAATAACATCACATACTCTCTCAACCTGTGTAGTTTCATTACGTTTCCTTCGCTCTTCCTGAGTGATTCACCTTTTTTCTCAGGCGAAGATGGAAAGTAGGAAACTTGATGAAACGTTGCGGGAGAACAACGCAATGACTCCGCTGTCAAACCGAGAAGATTTTATCATCAAGATTCACCGAGAAAGCCTGCATTCTCATATGCATTACACGTATTAAAAATGTTTGTTTTCTCTACATAATTTACAATTTAACTACACACATTTCTGTTTTATTATAATGTCTGTAACAAATTGTTTTCGTTTGTAATAAATTTAGCAGCACATTGAGAATATAAAACAGCTAGAAGTAAAATTGACTCATTACGATAAATTTTTATATCGTTTGGTATGTTTACTTAGTTCCCGGATAATAAGCTGGGGATACAAAAAGGAAATGGGAGTTCTGATTTCTCCAGTTCACTGATTACATCTTACCTCTGATATTCACATCTAGGACGTGCGAAGCACATATGGTACATACGTCCAGTAGATTCATCATCGCAGTCACATTGAGTACTGTTCACAACACCGATTCTAAACGTGCGAACTGCGAAATTGCCATGATTGAATCATATGCATGTTATGCTGGTGGCAAGATTGTTCTAGTCTCGTCCTTGGTGAACCAAGATTTTAAAGGAGTTACAATCTGGATATTGCCATATCAGTTGCGGTTAAAAGCCCTAGAGGACTTCTTCCAACGTTCTAAAGCTTTATCATCAGTGGTAGAAAATCTCACTGTGTAATGGTTCTGTTTCGAAGTGTTCATGTAGCTGAAACGTCGTTTGCCAAATACAATGCTGATTAAAACTACTCCTGTATGAAATGGTATCCACAAAAAAGGTAGAAGCTATTTCGCTGCAATTATTTGCACTATCTAATGGGCCATGTGCGGCATGAAATAGGTTGTCTCAGTTTTCTACTTGGGTTCTCTAATGACTGCAATACAGTATTAGACTCAGTCATGATTAACAGATTGGTTTCGTCTCGGGATCGTTTAGCTGGCGCGATAGCATTACCGACATGCTCAACAGACTCCACTGGCAGAACTTACTAGAGAGGCGTTGTGCGCTAGAGAGGTTTATTACTGAAATTTCGATTCAGTACTTTCCGGGAAGAGTAGGACAACATATTACTTCCTCCCACCTACATCTCGCATAATGACCACGGCGAGAATATTCCAGAAATTTGAACCAATAGAGAGGCTTATGGACAGTCATTCTTCCCACGCATCATTCGCGTGTGGAATAGGGTAGAGGGGACCAGTTAGTGGTACCAGAAGTACCCTCCGGTACACACCATTAGGTGGCTCGCGGATTATGCTGTAGATGTAGAAGTAGATTTGGATGTAGACTGAGGTGTCCTGTATGTCTCAGGGAAATTTGCTGCTTTTCTAGCGACAGCCTCTGCCTTACATACGGGTTTTTGATCGGGAAATGAAAAGCACTCGCTGTCGACAGTAAAGTTATATTCATTCTTGTGTCTTCGCACCCAGGCTAAGACTCTGGCAACGGTAGGACACACAATCAGATAACGAAAACATAGAGCCCTGTAGCAATGATGTTCGCTGCATGATATGACACACACCTATTTCTTTGTAGGAGCTGCTGAGAACAGCGACCACCATGATGGCGAGAGATTGTACAGCAACACATCTTGCATTGTCTGACAGCCGTGCGAGATAAAGAATACCTGGAGATTGGCGTAGCATCAACCCAGCCGTGCGGTATAACTCTTTAAGTGCGAATCACGCAGCCCCACTCCGCGTTTCAAGAGCCAGCTGCTTGCTTAATAGTGTTGTCAACAGACAGCACCATGAGTGAACGGTAATGTTTTGTTTACAAAGACGTCTCACATTTCGTACTACACGCGACAGCAGCGGTGTTTAGCCATTGTCAGACTGATACAGTCACTCTGCCAGGCACTTCAATATAATTTGCAGAGTATCCATGTAGATGTAGAAAGAGACTGGATAAGTTACTCTGTAACGAAGGAAGGAAGATTAGTGTTTAACTTACATCGGCGGCGACGTTATTGGAGTCGAATACTAGCAGCAAACGATTCGAGGTCGAAGGCACTTACATCAAAATAATTAACAATGAACTTTGATTAACCCAGTAAAGTTTGGAGTTGATCTGAAACGTCCTGTTGAAAGGTGGCTACACTGAGTCACAGCAGCAGAGATTGCGCCAAAGAGTTTTATTCCGCCGCCTCCACTAGCAGTGCTTGTTCAGAAGTTGTGGTGGTTAGTGCTTTGCTGAGAGAATGTTGATAGCTGTATTATTTGAGGCCATGTCGTGTGCAGTTGTTTTGATGGGCTAGACAGCAGATGTTGTTCGAATGGAGATGTTGTAATGATCAGAGTGTATTTTTAGTCAATATATATGAAGATAAAAAACATTTTTTTAATTTTTTTTAAATTTCCTAACAATGCCTCTTGGTCACAGGTTCAGTCAACAAAGCATCTGACTTGTGTTCATGTATTACACTGTAATTCGGGTTTCTATGTGCAATTATAGTATTTCAGTTTTATTTAATTAATTCAGTGTAAATGGTATTTAAAATATCTTGTCTTAATGAGGAAGAACCGTGCCAGATGTGTATGTTGAATCACACTTTCACACACAGAACAGTTACACTTGTGGTTTGTTGTTCGTAGTTGTTGTTTCGTAGCTTTTATAGTTGCTGGGTATTTAATTCATTAATTGTGTTAACGGAAGTTTCCTTTCATTCTTTGTTGTTATTCTATGCACTCAGATTGCGTACTAATACTAGTCAGGGCCAACCGGTTACGAGACAGCGTAACCGAACAGACAGCTACTAAATCAAAAAATTAAAATTATTTGCATTATATTTAATTAAGCCCCCATGCACGTGGCGACCGCTGCTTCGGATCGTCCCTTGGAATTCTTTTGATAGTAAAAATAGCAGACAGTAGTATTGTTGTAGTAATTTGTAGTTCAGTAATTGTAGTCTATATTGCATGTGTAGATTTGGTAATTGAACATTTGTAGTTGCCTTGTCATTCTTCTAATGGTATTTTTGCAGAATGTAATTGTTGATGTCTTGTATACGCGTTTGACAATTTTGTGCAATTATGAAGATTTCAATTGTTCGTTAATCGTGTTTGAGGGAAGCATTTCGTGTGAATGGTATTGTTGGTGATAAAGTGTCATATTGTGTGTAATTTTCGTATAGTGACGAGTTTTGTATGTTTTGTAAATGATTACGCGATCGATGAAAAAGGCAAAAATGATGGATAGTGAGAATGACGAAATTGTTAACACGGCGAACTCGCCAACACAGGAGAACAGTATGATGAATAATGAAGTAGAAAAAAATTTAATAAGCAGGGAAAATAGTCCGGAACCAGTTCAAAACTTTTCACAATTAAAGAATTTTCAGAATACGAGATTAACGACAGAAGATTCTGGAATAGTATCGAACACAGATAGCTTTACAGCTATGACGAAGGAAGCTGGTTTTGCGGGAAATGTTAGGGGCGAAAAGAATTTCGAACCAGTTAATATGGAGCAGTTGATGAGTGCAATATTTAATTTGGGATCTGAATTAAAAGCAGTGGAATCACAGTTACGATCTGAATTTAAAACAGAGATGGGAACTTTGCCAACACGTTTAGAAACTGATATGGGAACAATGGAAACACGGTTAGACTCACGAATAGGGACATGTTTCAAAAATATGAAAGATGAATTAAAGAAAGAAATTAGAGAAGTACAACCGATTTTGAATGCTCACAATAATAGATTAATTTCAATAGAAATTAGACAAAAGGAACAGGATAGAGAACAGGAAGAAAGAGATCGCGTGATAGTACAAAAATTTTCAGAGTTAAATTTACAACGTCCACACGATAAGGAAGAAATATTTGAGAGAATCGAGGAATCCGTACCAAATGACAGAATAAATAACCTAACACAACAATATGAACAGTTAACTACTAACTGTGTCAATACTGAAACCCGAGTCGCGACACTTACGGAAGACGTAAATAAACAGAAAGAAAAAATAGGTGACTTATCGGAAAGAGTTGAGGAGATTTCAAATAAATTGACAAATCTTAGTTTAAAAGGGGACAGAGATTCAGATGATACAGCTCCATTGCAATTTGCAGAAACCGAAGAGTACCAGAACATGAATAAACATGTTGAAAATCAGGGAAAATTTAATGAACGCGTTAAAAGGGAATTTGAGTCGTTACGAAAGCAAGTCATACAAATTGAAAGCGAAATCGTAGGAAGAGACAGCAGAAGAAATTTAGAATCACAGATAGCAGAGGGTTTTGAAGAAAATAATTTATTTCATTTACGAGATGCAAGAAGAGAGCACCAGGGGCGCGAACTTGACAATAATCGACATTCGGACTGGGACAGACGCGGTAGGTCTTTGTCGCCACAAGGCGAAAACTTTGACTATAAACACTTTTTAACTGTTCGGAAATTTAAGATCTTCCGCAATTCTAAGAATGACATACATCCATGTTCATGGTTAGATCAATTTATGTACGCACTTTCACCAAATTGGCCACTAAGTCACAAACTGGAATTTATGTGTGGATATTTAGAAAACGAACCGGCGACGCGCATGCGCGCACTTATTAGAGGTTGTAATAATTTAAGTGATTTTTGTCATGCATTCCTATCGGCATATTGGTCCGAAAACACGCAAGACAAACATAGTCTTATTATGCAGCGTAATTTTAAAAAGTCGGAGTTCCGCACGCCGGCAGAATACTTTGAAGACATGATTCGAAAGAATCAATTCCTTTCCAACCCTTATAGCCCGACTGAATTAATTCGCATTTGTTTAATTAAGCTGCCACAATCGATAAGACACATTGCTTTAGCCGGAAGATGTAAAGGTCCTCAGGGGATTCACTACGCTAAGTGAATATGTGCCGTAGCGTGCATAGGGCCCCGAGCTGCAGTGGTGCTATTTCCCTTTTAGTTTTCTGCACCGCTGCCTACTCTTTTACTATTCTTTGTATCTATCAAAACAACTCTTCAACTATCAATCTATCTAGAGAGTCGGTAAAGAATAACCGGATATGACTATTTTACCCAAAAGTGATTTCGGAAATTACCGTTTGGACTTACTATACCTTCTGCAGCATTCATTCGTAGTTTAAACGAAATTTTACCAGTTTATCTTCATATGTTGACGATATTCTTATTGCTAAACGTTCTTGGAGTGAGCACAACAAAATTTTGGATTCATTATTACGTATTTTTGCAAGAGTTGGCATTACAGTGAACTTGGAAAAATCTGAATTTGGTCGTTCTCAGGTGAAATTTCTTGGTCATATTATTTCTACAGAAGGTATTCTTCCTGATCCAGAGAAACTAGACGCTATTCGTAATTATGCTGTTCCTACCACAAAACGTGATGTCCGTAGTTTCCCTGGTGTCTGTAATTTTCTTAGACGCTTTGTTAGATTGGACGATTTGGCCACACCTCGTTTATGTGAACTTTCTGGAAAGAATTCTAATTGGTATTGGGATGAGGAAGCTCAATCAGAATTTGAACAACTTCGTGATGCTTTAGTTGCTGCTCCACTTCTTTCACATCCGGATTTATCTAAAGATTTTTGTTTGGCGACGGACTCATCATACAAAGGCCTAGGTGCACACTTATTTCAAGAGATAGAAGAAAACGGCGTTGTAGTACAGAAAACTATTGCATTTGGAAGTCGCGCTCTCTCTAAATCAGAAAAGAATTATTCGATTACGGAACTTGAAGCCTTAGCTGTTGTTTGGGCTTTCACAAAATTTCGCATATTTTTGTATGGCAGACATACTAAGGTTTACACCGATCATCGAGCTCTGGAATTTCTTATGTCAACAAAATTAACTCATGGAAGATTGTCACGATGGGCGCTGTATCTACAGGAATTTGATTTTAGTATTGTTTACATACAGGGTTCTTCAAATATTATTGCTGATGCACCTATGGGTTTGAAACAAAGTGCTGAAGAGGACTGCAAAGAAAATAATTATTATTTGATGTATATTCAAGGTGTTGCGTTTGAAAATTTTATTTCGTCTTCGCTCCAGGACATCGCTAAGGATCAAAATAAGGATCCAATCTGGAAGGGCATTAAGGAGAAGTGGAGGAGAAAGGAAAGCGTAGCGATTAGACAGTATTATTTAGTTCGCAATGATATTCTTTTTAAACGAAAATCGGTCGACAACTCTGTTTGGTTAGTTCGTATTCCTGATGAGTGGGTTAATAAATTGATTTGGTATACACATTTCAGTTGTGCACACTTTGGTCCCAGAAAATGCTTTCATAAATTGCGAGAAAATTGCTACTTCAGTAATATGGAAAAACGTATTTGATCTGTTCTTGCCAAATGCAAATTATGTCAAAAGGCTAAGCCGCCAACTATTTCTCACAGAGCACCATTGTTTCCCATCATTCCAGCGAAATTAAAGGAGATGGCTGCAGTCGATTTGTTCGGTCCAGTGGTTCTTCTGCTAATGGTTTTGCGTACATTTTGGTGGTGGTGGAATTGACATCAAAATATGTGTGTTTTACACCTTTACGTAAAGCAACAGCTCGTTCAGTATCTAATGCTTTCATCAAACATTTTCTTAAAGAAGTGGGTCATGTTGATAAGGTTATATCAGATAATGGATCCCAGTTTCGCTCTAAAATTTGGCTTCGTACTCTAATGCGTCGTAAGATTAAACCAATTTTCATTTCACTTTTTCACCCTCAATATAACGCTTCAGAGAGATGGATGAAGGAAATAAATAAATTGTGTCGACTTTATTGTCATCAGAATCACAGAGCTTGGGATCAGTATCTTCATATTTTTCAAAACATTCTGAATGAACTCCCTAATGATTCAACTTCTTTACTGCCTATATTGATATTAAAAAAATAAAGCACCGGCAAATCGCATTTCTGAAATCGTTCCTTTTCCGCCTACACGGAAACTGCGGCACTCTGAAGTTGTGAACCTGGCTCTGCAAAATATTGCATCTGCGGCTGCTAGAAGAGAGAGATCAGCTAAACGTCCTGGTCGTTTAAAAACCTTGTCAGTTGGTCAAAAGGTGTTAAGCCTCATCGCTTGTCTCACAAAGGAAATACTACACATGTTTGCTTCTGTTTTGCCATAATTCTTGAAGTGGTGTACACACTGTGAAATATTATGATCATTCACACTCCGTACTCGTACTTACTTACTGAGAGTTATTCAAACTAAAGGCTGTTAGAGGTCATGTAGGCATTTCTCTTATTTAATGATGGACAAGGTAACCAAAATATATTTTATAATTCATAATGAGTAGAAGATTTGGGTCAGATGGATTACACAGAGGTTGTGTGTGGACATTGTGTCTTCAGATTGTATGGGATGATGAATTGAAGTTTGCACTAGGATTTTATCTGTACTTGTTCGAGGAGACTGACTAGAGGAAAGAGTTGTTATGGAAGTGAAATGATATTGGCGATAAGGTTTATATGTGTCGACGTATTGAAGAGGTATTATTGAGGTATTGAGATTGTGTGAAGTTGATGATTATTGGAGTTTTGGTGGACAAGAGGTAAGGTAAATGATATTGATGATAAGGTTTATATGTATCGACATAAGAGGTATTATTGAAGTATTAAGTTTATGTGATGCTGATGATTATTGGAGTTTTGGTGGACAAGAGGTAAAGTAAGTGAGGAGCATATCTTTTTGTTGGTTTATATGGAACAAGGAGGATGAAGATGGCAGACTAGAATACTCAAGTAGAAGGAAGATTGTCTACACACACACACACACTTCGTTAAATCAGTAAGCAGTATATACTTTTTTTTGGAGAGAGGAAGCATTTGCATATCTTGGCACATTGACAGTTGTTCAGCAACTGTACATTTGATTTGGCTTGGCAAACATTGGTCTTGACATGATGATTATGACGTTAACTAATTATTATTGACTGTTATACATTGCTGCCACTATTACTTGATACACATGTCGAACATCAAATCTTTGACAGAATTGCACTTACACAGTTAACACTATTCAATTACACAGTAGTACTTAATGTGGATGAAAGATGAGTGAGTGTGTTTTGTGTGTTTTCCGTTCCTAATCCCAAATAATTGGTACCGACCTATCTCCTAAATAATATTTTACTTGTTTTTTGTGGCTTGCACTGACACCCATAAATATTATAGGTTTACTGATATTTGTGTATTTGTAATATTTAATATGACAATTATCTGATATCATTTGCATGTTTATTATTATTTGTATGTTTTGTATAAGAGTATTGATGATAATTTTGTGAAAAGCAATTGTGTTTGCATTCAAACTGTTGTTTGTGCTTACACGTATTAACATTGGTGGGTGCCGCTTGGAAATGTTTAATTTGTGCTAATGAACTCTGATGAACTGTCTGATTAATGATAGTGAATACTATGGACTGTTACCTGCACTTGTTCAACATAATGGGTGCCACTTAGAAATGTTTAATTTCTGCTGATGAACTCTGATGAACTGTCTAATTAGTGATAGTGAGTATTATGGACTGTTACCAGCACTTGTTCAAAATGATGGGTGCCACTTACAAATGTTTAATTTATGCTAATGAACTCTGATTAGTGATAGTGAATATTATGGACTGTTACCTGCACTTGTTCAACATGATGGGTGCCACTAGGAGATGTTTAATTTCTGATGATAAACTCTGATGAACTGTCTGATTAGTGATAGTGAATATTATGGACTGTTACCTGCACTTGTTCAACATGATGGGTGCCACTAGGAGATGTTTAATTTCTGATGATAAACTCTGATAAACTGTCTGATTAGTGATAGTGAATATTATGAACTGTTACCTGCACTTGTTCAACATGATGGGTGCCACTAGGAGATGTTTAATTTCTGCTGATGAACTCTGATGAACTGTCTAATTAGTGACAGTGAATATTATGGACTGTTACCTGCACCTGCTGTACCTGTTCAACATTGCTGGGTGCCACTGATGGAACTGCTTCTACTGAAATGATGTCACTTGTTGGTGTCTGCACCTGCTCAACATTGCTGGGTGCCACTGATGGAACTGCTTCTACTGAAATGATGTCACGTTTTGGTGTCTGCGCCTGCTCGCCATTGCTGGGTGCCACTGTTGGAGCTGTTTAAATAGTGTTGATG